>NC_140579.1:873128448-873837823 GCF_964204655.1 Triturus cristatus | reverse complement strand
GTACTTGAGGAACTCTGTACCCCGTTTTAGATATAGATCCCTGGGGGCCCCGGCAGGTGGGCCCGGGTGCTGCCTTCCCCGTCTCGGGATCGCCGGACCTCCCGGAGGTCTGACCCAGCAAACTCAGAGAAAAAGGACACCGGGAAGGGGCTGAGAGGCAGGTGCGTACCCGGGCCCCTGGGGGCCCCGGCGGGCAGGCCCAGGCGCTGCCTTCTCCGTCTCGCGACCGCTGGACCTCAAGGAGGTCTGACACAGCAAACACGGAGAAAAAGGACCACCGGGAAGGGGCTGAGAGGCAGGAGCGTACCCGGGCCCCTGGGGGCCTCGGCGGGCATGCCCTGGGTCTGCCTTCCCCCGTCTCGGGATCGCCGGACCTCACGGAGGTCTGATCTAGCAAACTTGGAGAAAAAGAACCATCGGAAAGTGGGCTGAGAGGCAGCTGTGCGTACCCGGGCCCCTGGGGGCCCAGCTTCGGGCGGGCCCGGTTGGTGCCTTCCCCTGTGTCGGGATCCACAGACCTCACGGGGGTCTGACCCAGAAAACTCGGAGAGAAAGGACCATCGGGAAGGGGCTGAGAAGCAGGAGCGTACCCAGGCCCCTGGGGGCCCCAGCGGGCGGGCCCCGGGTCTGCCTTCCCCCGTCTCGGGATCGCCAGACCTCACGGAGGTCTGACCCAGCAAACTCGGAGAAAAAGAACCATTGGGAAGGGGGCTGAGAGGCAGGTGTGCCTACCCGGGCCCCTGGGGGCCCCGCTTCGGGCAGGCTCGGGTGCTGCCTTTCCCTGTCTCGGGATCCACAGACATCACGGGGTCTGACCCAGAAAACTCGGAGAGAAAGGACCATCGGGAAGGGGTTGAGAGGCAGGAGCGTACCCGGGTCCCTGGGGGCCCTGGCGGGTGGGCCCCGGGTCTGCCTTCCCCTGTTTCAGAATCGCTGGACATAACGGAGGTCTGACTGACCCTCTCCCTAGTAATCTGGAGGAAAATTACCCCCCTTTCTTGTAATCCGTGCACATGAGGTGACAGAGGGGACCCAAGGCGCGAATGTACACGACCTCCTGGAGCACTCGCTGGGATCCGGGAGGCAAATGGACCCTCATCGAGACTTCCAGGCAAGCCCGACCATCTGGTCACCCCATTGGAAAGCATTGCGCGCGACCAGATGGCCAAAGGGACATATGCGACCAGATGGCCGAAGAGACATGCACAACCAGATGGCCGAGAAAGGGAAGCCATCTGGTCGCTCTGTGCCCCAACGAATGAGTGAGCAGGTGCAGGGGTGTGGGGGCCCAGAGGCCCAGGGCCCCAGCTGGGCCCCAGCCTTGGAGGCTGCTTGGGGGACCCGACGGGCCCTCCAACCCTGGGCCCGCAGACACCTTGACAAGCGGGGGAGGCCTGCACGGGACCGACAGACCCCCAGTCCCTGGCCCTTGGCAGAGCAGCAGGCCGGGGGACAGGGCCCGAGGCCGGAGCCCCCCACACGGGGCCCGACCGGGCCCCTGGACCCAGTCGGGGCTCCCAGGCCCAGAGGCGCAGGGGAAGGACCATAGGAAAGGGGCTGAGAGGCAGCTGTGCGTACCCGGGCCCCTAGGAGCCCCGCTTTGGGCGGGCTCGGGTGCTGCCTTCCCCTGTGTCAGGATCCATGGACCTCACGGGGGTCTGACCCAGAAAACTCGGAGAGAAAGGACCATCGGGAAGGGGCTGAGAAGCAGGAGTGTACTCGGGCCCCTGGGGGCCCCTAGCGGGCGGGCCCCAGGTCTGCCTTCCCCCGTCTTGGGATCGCCAGACCTCACGGAGGTCTGATCCAGCAAACTTGGAGAAAAAGAACCATTGGGAAGGGGGCTGAGAGGCAGGTGTGTGTACCCGGGCCCCTGGGGGGCCCTACTTCGGGCAGGCTCGGGTGCTGCCTTCCCCTGTCTCGGGATCCACAGACGTCACGGGGGTCTGACCCAGAAAACTCGGAGAGAAAGGACCTTCGGGAAGGGGCTGAGAGGCAGGAGCGTACCTGGGGCCGTGGCGGGCAGGCCCCGGGTCTGCCTTCCCCTGTTTCAGAATCGCCGGACCTCACGGAGGTCTGTCTGACCCTCTCCCTAGCAATCCGAAGGAAAATTACCCCCCTTTCTTGTAATCCGTGCACACGAGATGACAGAGGGGACCAAAGGCGCGAATGTACACGACCTCCTGGAGCCCTCGCTGGGATCCGGGAGGCAAATGGACCCTCATAGAGACTTCCAGGCAAGCCCGGCCATTCGGTCACCCCATTGGAAAGCATTGCGCGCGACCAGATGGCCGAAGGGGACAGGCACAACCAGATGGCCGAGGGGAAAGGTGCGACCAGAAAGGGAAGCCATCTGGTTGCTCTGTGCCCCAACGAATGAGTGAGCGGGCACCGGGGCATGGGGGACCAGAGGCCCAGGGCCCCAGCTGGGCCCCAGCCATGGAGGCTGCGTGGGGGACCCGACAGGCCCTCCGACCCTGGGACCGCAGACACCTTGACAAGCAGGGGAGGTCTGCACGGGACCGACAGACCCCCAGTCCCGGGCCCTTGGCAGAGCAGCAGGCCGGGGCCTGGGGCCAGAGCCCCCGACCCGGGGCCCGACCGGGCCCCTGGACCCAGTCGGGGCTCCCAGGCCCAGAGGCGCAGGGGAAGCCTCCCCGGGCCCTCCGGACCCCGCCCCGGGCACCCTGCCATGCGGCAGGACCCAGGACGGAGCCTGGGGCGGGGAGGCCACCCTCCCTGGGGCCCCCAGGGGCCCGGCCGGAGCTCCTGAACCCAGATGAGCGAGGGGAGGCTCCCCGGCCACAACAGAACCCCGTTCCGGGCCTTTGGCAGTGCCGCAGGCCGGGGATGGGGCCCGGGGCCGGAGCCCCCGACCCGGGGCCCGACTGGGCCCCTGGACCCAGCCGGGACTCCCAGGCCCAGAGGCGCAGCGGAAGCCTCCCCAGGACCTCCGGACTCCGCCCCGGGCACCCTGCCATGCTGCAGGACCCAGGACGGAGCCCGGGGCGGGGAGGCTGCCCTCCCCGGGGCCCCCAGGGGCCTGGCCGGAGCTCCTGACCCCAGCCGAGCGAGGGGAGGCTCCCCAGCCACAACTGAACCCCGTCCCGGGGCTTTGGCAGTGCCGCAGGCCGGGGGACGGGGCCTGGGGCCGGAGCCCCCGACCCGGGGCCTGACAGGGCCCCTGGACCCAGCCGGGGCTCCCAGGGCACAGAGGCACAGGGGAAGCCTCCCCGGGCACTCCGGACCCCGCCCCGGGCACCCTGCCATGCGGCAGGACCCAGGACAGAACCCGGGGTGGGGAGGCCGCCCTCCCCGGGGCTCCCAGGGGCCCGGCCGGAGGTCCTGAAACCAAACGAGCGAGGGGAGGCTCCCCGGGCAAAACGGAACCCCGTCCTGGGCCTTTGGCAGTGCCGCAGGCCGGGGGATGGTGACCGGGCCAGTGCCCCTGATCCGGGGCCTGACCGGGCCCCTGGACCCAGCCGGGGCTCCCAGGCCCGGAGGCGTCGGGGGAGCCTCCCCGTGACCGCCGGACCCCATCCCGGGCACCCTGCCATGCGGCAGGACCCTGGACGAAGCCCAGGGTGGGGAGTCCGCCCTCCCTGGGGCCCTCAGGGGCCCGGCCGGAGCTCCTGAACCCAACTGAGCAAGGGGAGGCTCCCCGGGCATGACCAAATTTGTCCCAGCATTTGGCCATGCCGCAGGCCGGGTGACGGGGCCCGGTGCCGGAGCCCCCAACTTGGGGACCGGCCGGGTCCCTGGACCCAGCCGGGGCTTCCAGGCCCAGAGGTGCAGGGGAAGCCTCCCCGGGTCCGCCGGACCCCGTCCCGGGCACCCTACCACACGGCAGGACACAGGACGGAGCCCGCTGGAACTCGTTCGGGCACACCTGCCACGCGGCAGGACACAGGACGGAGCCTGGGGTGGGGAGGCCGCCATCCCAGGGGCCCTTGAACCCAGCACAGCAGGGGTAGGTCTGCCGGATCTCATCCGGGGCAGCCTGCCACGCAGCAGGCCCCGGGACAGACCCAGGGCTGGGGAGGCATCCAGGCCCGTCCAGCTGCCGGCTGAGGACCGCTAGGCCGAGAGGGGTCCCAGAGTACCCTGTCCCTAGAATTCCGGAGGAAGGCTACCCCCCTTTCTGGTAACCCGCGCGCTCCGAGTGACGGAGGGGACCCTAGGGGCGAACGCGCCCGGCCTCCTGGAGCCCTGGCTGGGATCCGGGAGGCAAATGGCCCTTCATCGGGACTTCTAGGCCGGCCCGGCCATCTGGTCGCCCCATTGGAAAGCACAGCATGCGACCAGATGGCTGAGGGGAAAGGTGCAACCAGAGGCGCAGGGGAAGCCTCCCCGGGCCCTCCGGACCCCGCCCCGGGCACCCTGCCATGCGGCAGGACCCAGCACGGAGCCTGGGGCGGGGAGGCCACCCTCCCTGGGGCCCCCAGGGGCCCGGCCGGAGCTCCTGAACCCAGATGAGCGAGGGGAGGCTCCCCGGCCACAACAGAACCCCGTTCCGGGCCTTTGGCAGTGCCGCAGGCCGGGGATGGGGCCCGGGGCCGGAGCCCCCGACCCGGGGCCCGACTGGGCCCCTGGACCCAGCCGGGACTCCCAGGCCCAGAGGCGCAGCGGAAGCCTCCCCAGGACCTCCGGACTCCGCCCCGGGCATCCTGCCATGCTGCAGGACCCAGGACGGAGCCCGGGGCGGGGAGGCTGCCCTCCCCGGGGCCCCCAGGGGCCTGGCCGGAGCTCCTGACCCCAGCCGAGCGAGGGGAGGCTCCCCAGCCACAACTGAACCCCGTCCCGGGGCTTTGGCAGTGCCGCAGGCCGGGGGACGGGGCCTGGGGCCGGAGCCCCCGACCCGGGGCCTGACAGGGCCCCTGGACCCAGCCGGGGCTCCCAGGGCACAGAGGCACAGGGGAAGCCTCCCCGGGCACTCCGGACCCCGCCCCGGGCACCCTGCCATGCGGCAGGACCCAGGACAGAACCCGGGGTGGGGAGGCCGCCCTCCCCGGGGCTCCCAGGGGCCCAGCCGGAGGTCCTGAAACCAAACGAGCGAGGGGAGGCTCCCCGGGCAAAACGGAACCCCATCCTGGGCCTTTGGCAGTGCCGCAGGCCAGGGGATGGTGACCGGGCCAGTGCCCCTGATCCGGGGCCTGACCGGGCCCCTGGACCCAGCCGGGGCTCCCAGGCCCGGAGGCGCCGGGGGAGCCTCCCCGTGACCACCGGACCCCATCCCGGGCACCCTGCCATGCGGCAGGACCCTGGACGAAGCCCAGGGTGGGGAGTCCGCCCTCCCTGGGGCCCTCAGGGGCCCGGCCGGAGCTCCTGAACCCAACTGAGCAAGGGGAGGCTCCCCGGGCATGACCAAATTCGTCCCAGCATTTGGCCATGCCGCAGGCCGGGTGACGGGGCCCGGTGCCGGAGCCCCCAACTTGGGGACCGGCCGGGTCCCTGGACCCAGCCGGGGCTTCCAGGCCCAGAGGTGCAGGGGAAGCCTCCCCGGGTCCGCCGGACCCCGTCCCGGGCACCCTACCACACGGCAGGACACAGGACGGAGCCCGCTGGAACTCGTTCGGGCACACCTGCCACGCGGCAGGACACAGGACGGAGCCTGGGGTGGGGAGGCCGCCATCCCAGGGGCCCTTGAACCCAGCACAGCAGGGGTAGGTCTGCCGGATCTCATCCGGGGCAGCCTGCCACGCAGCAGGCCCCGGGACAGACCCAGGGCTGGGGAGGCATCCAGGCCTGTCCAGATGCCGGCTGAGGACCGCTAGGCCGAGAGGGGTCCCAGAGTACCCTGTCCCTAGAATTCCGGAGGAAGGCTACCCCCCTTTCTGGTAACCCGCGCGCTCCGAGTGACGGAGGGGACCCTAGGGGCGAACGCGCCCGGCCTCCTGGAGCCCTGGCTGGGATCCGGGAGGCAAATGGCCCTTCATCGGGACTTCTAGGCCGGCCCGGCCATCTGGTCGCCCCATTGGAAAGCACAGCATGCGACCAGATGGCTGAGGGGAAAGGTGCGACCAGATGCCCGGCACCCGAAAGGACTCCCATATGTCCGCCCGAGCCGAGCCATAGCAATAGATTTCCCACCTGCCCACCCACGCAGGGCTCGGGGGGCTCTGCTTCCTGGGGGGCTCGGGACCCCGGCTGGGCCTCAGGCACGGGGACTGCCCGGGACCCGTGGAGCCCATCCTGGGCACTTTTTCCATGCCGCGGGCCAGAGGAGGGTGCCCCGGATGCCTGTGAGGTGTTGTTCAGGCGTAGTCCATCTGGTCCCTGGCAAAGAACCGCCAGCCCCAGAGGGGTGGTCCGGCATACCCTGTCCCTACTAATCCGGAGGAAGGCTACCCCCCTTTCTTATAACCCGTGCGCTCCGAGTGACGGAGGGGACCCTAGGCGCGGACGCGCCCGACCTCCTGGAGCCCTGGCTGGGATCCGGGAGGCAAATGGGCCCTCATAGGGACTTCCATGCCGGCCCGGCCATCTGGTGGCCCCATTGGAAAGCATTGCGCGCGACCAGATGGCCGAGGGGAAAGGAGCGACCAGATGGCCGGCAACTGAAAGGACTCCCGTCTGCCCACCCCAAGCCGAGCCATAGCGGTAGGGCTCCCGCTTGCCCACCCACGAGGGCTCTGGGGGCTCTGCTTCCTGGGGGGCTCGGGGACCCCGGCTGGGCCTCGGGCACGGGGAGGACCGACGGAGCTCTCGGGGGAGGACTGCCCGGGACCCGTGCAGCCCGTCCCTGGGCACTTTGCCACGCCGCGCGGCGGAGGCGGGAGCCCCGGACGCCTGTGAGGATGTTGCCCGGGCGTAGCCCATCTGGTCACTGGCAAAGAACCGCCAGCCCCGGAGGGGTATTCCGGCATACCCTGCCCCTACTAATCCGGAGGAAGGCTACCCACCTTTCTTGTAACCCGCGTGCTCCAAGTGACGGGGGGCACCCTAGGTGCAGACGCGCCCGACCTCCTGGAGCCCTGGCTAGGATCCGGGAGGCAAATGGACCCTCATCGGGACTTCCAGGCCGACCCGGCCATCTGGTCGCCCCATTGGAAAGCATTGCACGTGACCAGATGGCCGAGGGGAGAGGTGCAACCAGATGGCCTTGACTGAAATGACTCCCATCTGTCCAACCCCGAGCCTTTGCGCTAGGTTTCCCGCCTGCCCACGCAGGGCTCGGGGGCTGCAGGGCACAGGACCTGCAGGGCTCGGGGGAATGCAGGGCTCCGGGGCTGCAGGGCTCCAGGGCTGCAGGGCTCCGGGGCTGCAGGGCTCCGGGGCTGCAGGGCTCTGGGGCTGCAGGGCTCCGGGCCTGCAGGGTTCCAGGGCTCTGGGGCTGGAGGGCTCCAGGGCTGCAGGGGTTCGGGGCTGCAGGGCTCGGGGGGCTCATAGACCCCACGCTGGGCCTCAGGCATGGGAGGCCCGGCAGAGCTCCCGGGGCCCGGACGCCCGGGGGACCCATGGAGCCCGTCCCGGGCCCTTTGCCTCACCGCGGGCATGAGGAGGGAGCACCGGACGCCCCGGGGAAGGGTCGTCCGGGCTTAGCCCATCTGGTCCCTGCCTGAGAACCGCCATCCCCTGGAGGGGCATCCCGGCATACCCTGCCCCTTGTAATCCTTTCCGGTAAACCGTGCGCACCGAGTGACGGAGGGGACCCTAGGCCCGGACGCATCCGACCTCCTGGAGCCCTGCCTGGGATCGGGGAGGTGAATGAGCCCCCTTTGGGACTTCCAGGGCAGCCCGGCCATCTGGTCGCCCCATTGGAAAGCATTGCATGCGACCAGGTGGCAGAGGGAAAGGTGCGACCAGATGGCTGGGACCGAAAGGACTCCCAGCTGTCCAAACCGAGCCATAGCGGTAGGGCTCCCGCCTGCCCTTGCAGGGCTCCGGGGCTCTGCACCAGGGACTCTTGTCCCAGGCAGATGGACACTTGGCAGGCCGCAGGACATGGACTCCCAGGCCCTGACAGAAACTCAGGAGGCCCGGGGCCGGTCCCTGCTTCTCAAAGCAGCCAGGCCGGGGAGATCGGGGAGCCTGCCCAAGCACGAGGCACCCCAGTCCCGGGCACACGATCCCTCAGGTTGTGCGCTTGTTTTCCACAATTTCTTTCAAAATTCCGCGAAGTGACATTACGCAAATTCCGCCCAGCCCTAGTCAACATCACATGGGGCATTACTATCAACTATGCATGTTTCCATGCATCTTCTGATGATTGCATAAAGGTAGCACATGCTGACTGAACATCGAGGAGGCCAACATTGAAGTATAATTTTCAAGTTTTTTGCTTTGATTGCATATGATGTTTGTGAGTATGGCACTATACTGAACCTATGTCTCTGTCTCTTGCAGCATTTACCAACCTGGAACCTGCTCGACACAACTTCACCAGACGTCGCCCTCCTCACGGAAACCTGGATGAACGCCTCTTCAGCGCCCGACATCGCCATCGCCATCCCAGACGGCTACAAGATCATCCGAAGGGACCGCATCAACCAGACCGGAGGAGGCATCGCCATCATCCACAAGAACACCATCCGCATCACGACCAACACCGACGACACCCTCGCACCCGCCGAGCACCTGCACTTCCAGGTCCACATCAACCCCAAGACCACCCTCAGAGGCACCCTCATCTACAGACCCCCAGGACCACGCACACAATTCTGCGAAGACATCGCCGACTTCATCAGCCCACACGCCCTCCCCTCCGCTGACTACATCCTCCTCGGGGACCTCAACTTCCACCTGGAGAACAACAACGACCGCAACACCACCACCCTGCTGGACAACCTCGCAAACCTCGGACTCAAGCAGCTGGTGACCACCCCCACCCACTACGCCGGACACACACTCGACCCCGTCTTCTCATCCAGCAAGGACAGCACCTTCATCCACGCCACCGGACTCCACTGGACGGACCACAGCTGCGTCCACTTCTGCTTCAGCAGGACCACGATCCACCACCACCAGCAACAGGTTGCACGCAGAAGCTGGAACAAGATCACAGCCGACCAGCTCGCGACTTCCCTGAGCAAGAACCCACCCACCAGCGCAACGAACCCCAGCTAAGCGGCCACCAACCTCACGAAGTGGATCAGCGACTGCACAGATGACCTCGCCCCCCTGAGGACCCGCCTAGCAGACCCGGCAGCAAGAAAGCCCCATGGTTCACCGACGAACTCAAGAGCTCCAAGAAGAACTGCCGAGCCCTCGAGAGAACCTGGCGCAGAGACCCTACACCGGACAACATGACTGCCCTCAAGCTCGCCACCCGAAAACACCACCAACTTATCCACGCCACCAAGAAAACTGCATTCAAGTAACGACTGGACAACAACGCACACAACAGCAA
This sequence comes from Triturus cristatus, assembly GCF_964204655.1. NCBI lineage: Eukaryota > Metazoa > Chordata > Amphibia > Caudata > Salamandridae > Triturus > Triturus cristatus. The sequence goes on along the minus strand of NC_140579.1, from coordinate 873,828,477 downwards.
GGAACTCTTCAACATCGTTAAAGAGCTCTCCAACCCCAATGCCGGAAACAACGACATCACCCCTTCGCAAGACCTCTGCAACTCCCTCGCCTCCTATTTCCACAACAAGATCGCGGACATACACAACAGCTTCAGCACTCAACCGACGCACGCCACGACCGAACCACCGCCCCCCACCATCACCCTCCGCGCCTGGACCCCGATCAGCACCGAAGACACCGTCCGCACGAAGAACTCCATCCACTCCGGATCTCCGACCGACCCCTGCCCTCACCACGTCTTCAACAAGGCCGACGCTGTCATCGCACCCCACCTGCGGGACATCATCAACACCTCCTTCGACACCGCTACCTTCCCGGAGAGCTGGAAGCACGCCGAACTCAGCGCTCTACTAAAGAAGCCATCAGCCGACCCCACCGACCTCAAGAACTACCGCCCCATCTCGCTGCTCCCGTTCCCTGCAAAAGTCATCGAGAAGACCGTCAACAAGCAGCTGGCCGCCTTCCTCGAGACGAACGGATCCCTCGACCTCTCGCAGTCTGGCTTCCGCGCCAACCACAGCACCGAGACCGCCCTGATCGCAGCCACCGATGACATCCGAGCCCTGCTTGACAACGGAGAAACAGCAGCCCTCATCCTCCTAGACCTCTCCGCGGCCTTCGACACTGTCTGCCACCGTACACTAGTGCAGCGACTCAGCAACGTCGGAATCCATGAGAAGGCACTGGAGTGGATCATCTCCTTCCTCGCCGGAAGGACACAGAGAGTCCGCCTCCCCCCGTTCAGATCTGAAGCCACCGAAGTCATCTGCGGCGTTCCTCAAAGCTCCTCGCTCAGTCCAACCCTCTTCAACGTCTACATGAGCCCCCTCGCAGACATCGCACGCCAGCACCACCTCAACATCATCTCCTACGCCGACGACCCCCAGCTGATCCTCTCCCTCACCAACGACCCCGCCACCGCCAGAGCCAACCTTCACGAAGGGATGAAAGAGGTAGCCGAATGGATGAAGAACAGCCGCCTGAAACTGAACTCGGACAAGACGGAAGTCCTCATCCTGGGATCCTCACCCACCGCCTCGGACGACTCCTGGTGGCCCCCCGCCCTAGGCAGCGCACCCAAACCAACAGACTACGCACGCAACCTGGACTTCATCCTGGACTCCTCCCTCTCCATGACCAGACAAGTCAACGCCGTCTCCTCGTCGTGCTTCAACATCCTGCGCATGCTACGTAAGATCTTCCGGTGGATCCCCACCGAGACCAGGAAGACGGTCACCCAGGCCCTCGTCACCAGCCGTCTGGACTACGGCAACTCCCACTACGCCGGAACCACCGCCAAACTCCAGAAGAGACTCCAGCGGATCCAGAACGCCTCAGCACGACTCATCCTGGACATCCCCCGTCGCAGCCACATCTCCGGACACCTGAGAGACCTGCACTGGCTCCCGGTCAACAAGAGAATCACCTTCCGTCTCCTCACCCACGCACACAAAGCCCTACACAACCAAGGCCCAGGATACCTCAACAGCCGCCTCAACTTCTACGCCCCCAAACGCCAGCTTCGATCGACCGGCCACGCCCTCGCCGCCGTCCCCCGCATCCGAAGAGCCACCACAGGGGGACGGTCCTTCTCCTACCTCGCCGCCAAGACATGGAACTCCCTCCCGACCCACCTCCGCCTGACCCAGGACCACCTCGCCTTCAGGAAGCAACTCAAGACCTGGCTGTTCGAGCAGTAGCGGACCCCCCTCCCCTAGCGCCTTGAGACCCTCTGGGTGAGTAGTGCGCTATATAAATGCTTTGATTGATTGATTGATTGATTGACCAAGGGCACGGAAGGACAGGGATCCAACACTAGTGGGGAAGCTTCTGGCATGACTGCTACACATGATCTCACTGACACTGATGTGATCAGCGCCTCAGAGGGGGACAGGAGTGCCATGGATGAATGACCCCTGGAAACACCAAACTCCGCATCATCAGACTCCAGCGGTGACTCCTCGATGTTGGCGGGCATAGGAAGTTCGAAATCTGCTTCTTCTTCCACCACACATCATCCAGTGCCCACCCTCCCGGTTGCTACCACAAGTGCTGTCCGTGCCAGCAGCCCTAGAAAGGGTAGAGTCTCCTTCCCCCCAGGTACCACTGCCCCTGCCCCTGTCTCCCCTGCTTCCCTCAGTGTGGAGGCGGTGGACCTTTTGCGCCAGCAGTGTGTGGGTCAGATCGCTCTCCTGAATGCCTTCCAGGATCATGACAAGAAGTTGGCACAGGTAGTTGCCTTTATGGAGGGGATTTATTCTGACGTGGGTGGCCTACACCAAACTATCCAGTCTTTGTCCTCCACAGTGACGTCAGCCATTCAGCAGTCACAGGCTCCCAGTCTAGCTTCTGTCCCTTCAGCAAGACATAAGCATTGGTGCTCTGCTATCTAAACGCTCGGCTAGTAAAACGCCATTATTAGACCTCGCACTGAATATTTGTGTTTACCCTTTTTTAAATCTGCTTTTAATTGAGATGCTTGCACTGTTTGCTAAAATCTGCTTTTAATTGCGATATTTGCACTGTTTGCTAAATTCTGCTTCAATTGCGATACTTGCACTGTTTGCCACTTTGCACTTGCCTCTCCCCAGTCCACCACGGGTGTTGTCCTGATTGCGTGGAGGGAGGAAAAGGCAACTTCCGGTCCCGGGGGTTAGCGCTCTAGTCTTTGCGCTTCCCCCTCCATTTAACCGGATGCTCTGGCTTTCGCGCAGCGGACGCGCGCAGCGGGCGCGCCTAAGGCGCGCCAAAAGCAAGCCCGTCCGCGCCCAACCAGGTCCAGGGGCCACTACCCCTGTTGGCCCTGGGGTCGGATCTATCACCTACAGCCCTCACTCTCTCTATGCACTTCGCACAGCCGTCAAAGAAGCCTGCTGGCACTCCATGAATTCACTAAATGAAGTCGTTCAATGCCCTCACTGTGAGTTTTCCTTCTCGCCTCTTATTAAGTCGTCCGACTGCCCTGATTCCCCTCTATTGTTAAAAATGTTTCTACTGAATTGTAGATCCCTCCCTAAACACTCTATAACTGGCTATGCTATTGGACGATTTTAAACCTGATATCCTTTTTTTAACTGAAACATGGCTCCATAATGAGTCTGACCCTGTTCTGGTGCAAACCATCCCCCCGACTATGCTATAAACTGGATTGATCGGAAAACTGGTAGAGGTGGGGGTATAGCCATCATCTATAAAAATACTTTTCTATGCCGTATAACTGCAGACCCGTTATTAAACTGCGAGAGTCTGGCATTCTCCTTAGTGATTTCTCCTACTAGTACCTTTTCTGGTATTTTGTTGTACCGCCCCCCTGGGGACGCTAGACAATTTCTTGATGCGCTGCCATACGCAGTAGCAGACTTAGCCCTGGGACCAGCTAATTTTACCATACTAGGTGATTTTAACGTACACTTAGATATTTTATCTGATAAAATGACTATGGAGCTGATTGAGAGTCTGTCAGCTCTCCAGCTCACGGAGAAAGTATCGAACCCCACTCACTCCAAAGGTCATCTTCTGGACCCAGTCTTCAGTAATTGTAGGGAACTTACTAGTGGACTTCCCATCCCTCTTCCCTTTACTGACCATTTCTTAATTCCGCTAAACTGGGAAATCCCCAGTCCCGCTGGCCCCCCCAATTTGATCCCGTGTGTGAGCGAAACTGGTCTAAACTCCCCACTGACCAGTGGAAATCTGTCCTGGAAACCAACAGGCCATCCTTGGATGAAAATTTTAATCTGGAAGATGCAAATAAAAGATTTAATTCCTGGATACAAGGCTCCTTAGATACAGTTCTCCCAAAAAAAACAACATATATAACTAACAGGACTAAAACTGCACCTTGGTTCACTCATAATTTGAGAGATCTTAAACAGCGCTGCAGACGGCTGGAAAGAAAGCGGAGGCTGGATTACTCTGATATTAGTAAAATGGAATACAGGGAATCCATTAGATGCTATAAATTGGAATTTAAAAATACCCAAGCAATTTTCTACGAACAGAATTAGCTGCTAACTCTCCCAAAGAAATTTTTAAAATTGCCAGAACCCTTACTAAACTGCCTCAAAATCATCCTAGGTTACAGGATCCTTTGATGCACTGCAACACTTTGGCAGAATTTTTCCATAAGAAAATTCAAAATATTTATCAGGCCTTTCTGCCCCCTCATTCTACTATTCTGCTGAGCTGTCTGTAGGGACCCTTATCTCACTAGCACAATTCCCTCTCCTCAATTCTGCCATGCTGGATCTAATCAAGGCACATATAAAATCAGGTTCCCCTGTGGACCCTGCTCCCCCCCAGGTTCTTACCTTCGTTGCCGACACTGTTCGCCCTCTAATTTTGGATATGGCGAATTTTTCCATCTCCTCAGGAACAGTCCCGGTAGCATGGAAATGTGCTATGGTCAAAGCCATTTTTAAAAAAAACAATCTGGATCAGGACAATTTTTCCAACTATCACCCCATATCTCTCCTTCCTTGGGTGAGCAAGATTCTAGAGAGACACGTAAATAAAACTATGGTAGCCTTCCTGGAAACTCATAACTTGCTCCACCCGTCTCAGACGGGGTTTCGTCCCCAATTGGGCACGGAAATTGCTCTCCTTGCGGTGATAGAAGAAACAAAAAGGATTTTGGATCAGGGTGGCACGGCGGCCATTATCCTTCTTGACCTCAGTGCCGCCTTCGATACTGTTAACCACGCTACCCTACTCCTCAGACTTAAGAATGTGGGAGTATCAGGTATGGCAATACAGTGGTTTCAATCATTCCTCAGTGACCGCTCTTTTAGGGTCTTTGAGGGAGACGTGGTCTCTAATGAGTTTCCCCTTAATTGTGGAGTCCCTCAGGGCTCAGCCCTTAGTCCCACGCTTTTTAATACATACTTGAGACCCCTGGCAGAGATCGTCCAACCGTTTGGCATAAAAATTGTTTCCTATGCGGATGACACCCAACTTGTGGTGGCACTTAACCACTGTAAAGGGCCTTCTGACACTCTAAGCAGTTGTTTAGAAGAGGTCTCCAAATGGATGGAACATTCGTGCCTCAAACTTAACGGGGACAAAACAGAGTTGATGCTCCTGGGTAATTCTCCTGTCTTCAACCCGGCATCTCTCTGGCCGGGTTGCCTAGGCCCCGCTCCAGCCCCCAAAGAACCAATCAAGAGCCTAGGCATCTGGATTGACCACTCCCTTACCTTTAGTTACCAGGCAGTGAAACTCTCTGCAACTTGCTTTGGGATACTAAGAATGCTTCATAAGATTCTTCCCCTTCTTCCCTTTTATGCCAGAAGGCTCATGGTTCAAGCCCTGATCATTTCCCGCCTGGATTACGGGAATGTATTATACCTAGGAGCTCCGCAGTACACCATGGATAAGCTCCAAGTCATTCAGAACTCTGCCGCTCGTAGATTGCTTCAAATCCCCCGTCGGCACTCAGGCAAACAAGCACTAAAGACCCTGCATTGGCTGCCTATTAGGGAAAGGATCCAGTTCAAAGCTATGTGCCTGGTCCATAAAGTTTTCTGGAAGAATAGTCCTCCTATTCTTCAGCCCCTGATCACCCGAAAAGAGACCTCCGGTCATTTGTATCCCTCCTTGCCTGTCAACCTAGAATAAGCAGGGCCAGATGTGGGGGCCAGTCCTTCCCGAATAACGGCGCCATTGGTTGGAATGCCCTCCCGCTTCAATTACAGAAGGTATCTAATCTTCTATCTTTCTGAAAGCTCTTAAAAACTTGGTTGTTCTAGCTCTCTCCTTTGCCTTTGCTTTCTGTTTGTTCTCTGTCCGCAGCACTGGGAGGCCTTCGGGTAGCCATTGCGCTTTACAAATACTATTTCATTCATTCATTCATTCATTCAGCAACCACCCTGCCAGTGGCACCACCTGATGAGAGTGCCCTCATGCCACAGCTCTCAGGCACCAAGTCCTCCACATGCAGCACACAACAGCAGCACTCAAAGCGGACCAGACCACAGACACCATCCCCACAACACAAAACAGGCACACAGGAGCGCAAAACCAAAAGCCCATCACGTGACACTCATGGGCATCAGGCTAAGAAGCAGGCATCAACATCACATTCATCATAATCACCCCCATCCAAGGGCATGCCCATCCCCACACCTGCTCCCAAAGACAAACATTTGCCCTGTCTGCTGTGAACCTGGTGCCTGCAACAACTACGCACAAACAGTTTTCTAAGGCAGATTCACCCAGAGCATCAACTCCCACCCACACCCCTGTGAAGCTGGGACAGGAGAGCAAAGTGGGGGTTTGCCTGGACAGCAGGGGATGCTGGGGAAAAGGCAAGGCCACCCCAAGCGTACCACCAGATCCAGCAAATCCCCACAGGCAGAGCCACCTTCATCTGATACACCTTAGGTAGAGAGTGAGGCTGTTGTGCCCACCCCACTTCCCACTCCAGCCAAGACACTTGTGGGCTATCAAATCCCCAAGAAGTTGTGACCCAGCCCTCAACATTCACCCTCACACACTGTGTATCCCGGCAGCATGTCTCCACCTCCCTGTGCCATCACACCACCCTGTCTAAGAAGCCTTCAGACTCCCACGGCCACTGATGCCTCTACCTCAGCCGGTTCTCTTTCTTCCAGGGCCAGTCTTCCAACTGGCCCCGACAATCAGCCACCTCCCACTTCAACTGAAAGCCAAAGTTGAAGCAAAATCCTCCTCCCCACACCATTTCTCCCACACCAGTGCCTGGACTGTCCATTTCTAGACCCTGAGCTGGGGTGATTCCCATAGCAGTGGACGGTGTTACCCATTCCCTGTGCAGTTTCTCGTGCACACATGTGCGGATCAGAACTATGGACTGGCCAATGACCTTGCTGTTTGTCACTGTTGATGCCCATTCCCTGTGCAGGGTAGAGTCTCCTTCCCTGTGCAGTTTCTCATGCACACATGTGCATACTTTGAATTTGTACTGGCCAATGGCCTTGCTGTTTTGTACTTTTGATGCCTATCTGGATATTATGTAATAAAGACTGTTACTCCTGTTGTCTGCTTTGTCAATGTTCTTGCTAAATAAAAGGTTTTATCTATGGGTATCGGTTCATGTGACACATGCTCTGTATGCCACTTTAACACTGCCAATTGTTTGTTTTACTTTTTCAGAGGTTTCCAGAGGTAACAGGCACTTTTATTCTTCTTCAGTCTAAGGCTTGAGGGTGCAATGATGGTTGTTTGTGATGATCTACTCTTCTAATCATTCTGTGTACACGTCATGTTAGGATGCAATACCAGGACAGAGGTAAATGCTATCCACAGGATTACTTGCGCGGTGGCCAGGGTCCGGCATTTCTGTAGGCTCTTTTTTTTATGTGTGCACAGCAGTGTTGAAGTGTAGTCATCTTGTGTGGGCCTGTCTTTATAGTCACATGTGTACATTTGAAAGTGTGCACTTGAGTAGTCATACAGTGTGATTGGTTTGTCATTGTCAGTAGTGTTGATGTGTATGTGCCCCTGCACATGCCAACTACACACATGTATGATCCAGGTAATGAGTGCCCTGTTTGGTTACATTGTCAGAAATGTGCTTCAGATTGTGGGCACATGTAGGAGTTGTAGTTTGAGCACTGTGCAGTGTGTCGGTGTGTCCTTGCACTCCTGGGGGATACCTACTTGTTGTCGCTGTCAGTTGTGAGTATGCAGAGTGTGTCACTGCAAAGTCTGTGTTGTGTTTTGTTGATCAGCCATGTGTCTTGTTTAAGTTTGTGCTCACTGTGCTGACCTGCTCAGCCACACTGACATTATTTGTGAGTTTTCTTATGCATTGCTGTCACTTGACACATTTTTGGCTCCAGTATGGTATGTGGTATGAGGAGTCATACCATCCCCTATAGGTGCTTCTGATGCCTACACATTGTGAGTTACTCCTCTATTGATGTACACACCACTTCAATCTCAAATCTTCCACCCCATGCTTTGCCAGTGTGTGAGCCTCCCCACCACTTTATATAGTGTGACACTATACTGTGGGAGGATGATCTGTGTACAGGACCAATGTGCCACTCAGGCAGTGGCAGCTCCTCGTGGGAGTGCTGCAAGGAGGTGGGGCGTGGCAGCACGCGACTGAAATTCATTTTATTTATTTATTTATTAACTGAACTCCGTTCAGCCTTAAGCTGGAGTTTACTACCCCGACCCTGTCCCTCCCCCGCCCCGCAGCACTCCCACGAGGAACCACCACTGCACTCAGGACAGTTTCACAATTAGTTATGTGTTATTTTCTTCTACTAGTTTGCACTCATGGGTGCTCATGTGTAGTGCATATGTTTGAGCAGCACAGTCCTCTAGTCATGTTGTTTGCATCTGGGTTTCCATGAGTTGTGCATCTGTGGCTGATGGCTAAGCTGTATCTGTGTTTGCTGAGGTACTGCTACCCTTCCTGAGTGTGATGTTATCTGTGTGCTGTGATGATTTGTGTTGTGGGAGTTCATGGTGGGGCACTCAGATATGTGTGCTACTGGTTTGTTTGGTGTGCACACACTGCTTGGTGTGCATGCAGTGCTGTCAGTGTATGTTGGCTTGTATTTGCCTGATGTCCAGCTGAGTTTGCTATGTGATGGATTGGTATGAGCATCTGTTGTGTTTTTGTTTTAGATGGATGCAGTGTTTGGCCTATGTTGGCTCTTTCTACTGACAGGTGCAATGTGTGTGTGATGTTCTATTTGCATGACATCGTGTGTGAGTAGTTTGTGCATTGTGATACATTCAGATGTGTGTTGCATGTGTAGTGTGTATTTCTTGTGTGTATGTCACATGCAGCAAGGTGAATTATTGTTCATGAGCTTGTTTTGAGTGCAGAATAGTAGTTTGTCCTTCTATTTTTGACCTGCCACTTGTCAGGATTGTGCATGTGCATGCTTGTGGTACACTATGACACCATGTTCACTTGATGACTGGTGTGGTGTCTATGTCTGTGTTAGCTGATTTGTCCCATTGATCCCAGTTAGTTTTCATGATCGGCATTTGGTGATGCAATTCTTGTTTGTGTTGAGGTATGGTGTCTGTGCATTGGTCCAGATTGACAATGTTGTGTATTTCAGTTCTGTCTAGGGGCACATTGCCTTTCCACTGTTTGGCTACACATGGATGGGCTTGTTGGACTTCTGTGGATGTTGTTTGTGAGATATGTGTTTGGCTATTGTTTTTGGGTCAGCATTGGTTCAGGCATCCCTGAGTGTGAGTCTGATATTTGTAGATGCACACCAGGGTGTGTGATTGGTTGTCAGTAAACTCACAGGACCTTATTTGCACCTTTATGTGTGTTTCTCACAGGTGTTGAGTGTTGCAGGTGTGAGATGGGTAGTTGAGGGGTATGTGTGAAGGTCCTACTTGGGTTTGATAGTCAGAGAGTGTGACAATGAGCCATGTGTGTTGTGCTGGTGGCATACACATGTCAAGTAAGTTGACACAGATGTGTGACTGGTCACTGTATGGCTTCTGACACTTCCTATCATTCCTGTGCCTATGCATAGCTTGCATTGATGTATCCCAGCGATGTTGCACAGAGATAATGTTGGTTAAATTGCAATCACTGTGCCACCCATGTCTGAATTGAGGGTGTAAGGGTAGTGTGATATGTTGCTCCTCTTGCATGTGATGTACACATACTATGTGGCTTGCTCCATGGTTTTCCAGCACTGTGCACTTTACTTTGGGCTAGCCCATTTATTGTCCTACATTGCTTCTGACCCTTGATATGTGTATGTGGCAGAGTGTCAGTGTGGGATCTTTCTGAGGGACTTGATAAGCAGTGTGAACAGTTCAGTGGTTGTTCATATGCAGTGCAATCATTTCTTGATTTCTCATGTGAATCAAACTCAGTTTGATTCACATGTGTGGAAGGCAGTTGTGAGGAGGAGGGTTGTCTACCCCCTGACTTTCTGTGCAGGGTGTTCATCTTCACCCCCACCTTCTCAGTCAATCTACCTTGCCCTTTGATGGCTGATAAATTGTGCATGGAGGGGGGGGCACACAGCATGTGTAAAAATGGGTGTGGGAAGTGTACTGCAGGTAGGGTGAAGGTAGAGCCCTGGGAAGCTGCCCAGACTGCCCATGCCTGGCGTCGGCCCTGCCTACTACATTGTACCGAGGTTTTCCAGCATTTTCACCACTGTGGTGACTTGTCTGGGACATTTCAGTGATTCCTTGGTTGATGGGTGACCTGGATGCGGAGGTGTGGATTTCTAGCAGGTAGGACATGTGTGAGTACAGTGGGGGATATGTTCCTGTCCCCACCAGCGTGTCTGATGTGGACAGGAACTGTATTTCAGCACAGGAGTTGTGTGTTGTGGTTGTATGCGGAGTTGTGTTTTTACGTACCTGCGGTGTTGACCATGGCAACGTCTTATTTGCTGGTAGTGGATGAGATACAGCAGCAGAAGGGCTTGAAGAGCTGGATCCATAGCGGTCAGGAACGCGTGGAGGTGACCGGGATTCGTGTTTCGCTCTCCGCAGCAGTGCTTCCTCCATCTACGAGAGGCTGGTTTCTCCGCTGCTGTTTGAGGCATTGTGATTTCTCCAGCGGTCTGGGTATCATTCCACACAGCGGTCTTTCTCTATTGGATCCCTCCACCACCGTTGTGGAAGGAAATTTCTGGCAGATCCCGAAACTCCACAGCGGACGGAAAATGGGCTATCTTTACCCATTGTAATATGGCAGATGCGAGGACTGCCGATGGAGTGCGGAAAAATACATTTTCCGCCACCGTCAGCACCGCAGATGTTCCTATGACCGCCATCCTAATGAGCCCCTAAGTTGCTTCTAATGTTTTCTTGACACTTTTGCTGTGAGATACCCCATTTGGATCCCCTTTTGTTTACAAAATATTGTTGTAAATGTATAAAGTAAAATCCGCCATTCATCGTCACAGGCAGTGTCCGATGAGCTGGTCTGACGGATCAGTGTGTGGGTCTGTTTTTTGTCTGTTTGTGGGCCTGTTTTTACTGTTGGTTTCACTGATATTAAAACAAACACCACCTGCACCAAAGGACAAATGCATACAGTCTTCTATACGATGCAAAACACTTACACATCGTGCCTTTACAGGTTCATAACTGCCCCAATGTGCAAACAAGGGACACTTTTTAAGCTATCTAATTCACTACTGGGGGCGATCTTTATTTTGGTGCTCATCCTATTTTCTGTCCCAGTCCTATCCTGACCGCCATTCGTGTAAATGTTTTTTTTTTTTTAATTTCTTGCAAGGGGAGAATCCCCTCTTAGACCTCTTTTTTATTTCAGGGTTGATCTCTGCACTCACTCGCACATTACCAGCAACGGCTCCTCCGCTATGGCAGAGACGCGTCGCCCCGCCCGCCTGAAGCCGCAAAACACGAAAAATAAAATGATAATAACACAGGTTTATTATTGTTTTATTTTTAATACAAACAAGTCTTGGGGCGGTGCCAGATGATGATAGGCTGGAAAGGGAGTGTTTCAGCATTGCTGTCAGTGCACATGTGGCCGACCGTCTTAGGATGGCAAAACCAACATGCGCACTACATGTCTCCAACCTGAGCTTCATTTCTTGGTTGGAGACAGCAGGCACAGACTCCCAGTCTTTCTGGGTGTGCAAATCGAGAGCGCTCAGGCCAATTTTGACACTGCTCTCATGCATGAGAACAAAAGACACACAATTGATGGACGGAATGCAGAACAAATCAAAACATTCTCCACAGTCAAGAGATCTGGGTTAAATCCATCATTCTTTTGCTCACCATGCCACCCCAGTTTAGAACTGGCCATATGCAAATCAGTCTTGACCCTCTGCCTCATGGGAATAGTCTAGCCCGAACTGCCAAGCCAGGTCTTCCCTGGACCGGAAACAAGCATCCTAGGACCGGTTTCGGGGTTTCACCCCTCTTCAGCCAGGATAGCTTGAATCCAGTGGCACAGTGAGCCCGGGACCTACGTCCAGGCATACCCGGCACACTTGGGGCGAGAAAGCAAAAGACACACAATTGATGGACGGATAGCAGAACAAATCAAAACATTCTCCCTCGTCAAGAGATCTGGGTTAAATCCATCATTCTTTTGCTCACCATGCCACCCCAGTTTAGAACTGGCCATATGCAAATCAGTCTTGACCCTGTGCCTCATGGGAACAGTCTAGCCCGAACTGCCAAGCCAGGTCTTCCCTGGACTGGAAACAAGCATCCTAGGACTGGTTTCAGGGTTTCACCCCTCTTCAGCCAGGATAGCTTGAATCCAGTGGCACAGTGAGCCCGGGACCTACGTCTAGGCATACCCGGCGCACTTAGGGTGCTTAGAAAGCAAAAGACACACAATTGATGGACGGAATGCAGAACAAATCAAAACATTCTCCACAGTCAAGAGATCTGGGTTAAATCCATCATTCTTTTGCTCACCATGCCACCCCAGTTTAGAACTGGCCATATGCAAATCAGTCTTGACCCTGTGCCTCATGGGAACAGTCTAGCCCGAACTGCCAAGCCAGGTCTTCCCTGAACAGTAAACAAGCATCCTAGGACCGGTTTCGGGGTTTCACCCCTCTTCAGGAAGGATAGCTTGAATCCAGTGACAGAGTGAGCCCGGGACCTACGTCTAGGCATACCCGGCGCACTTAGGGCGAGAAAGCAAAAGACACACAATTGATGGACGGAATACAGAACAAATCAAAACATTCTCCCCAGTCAAGAGATCTGGGTTAAATCCATCATTCTTTTGCTCACCCTGCCACCCCAGTTTAGAACTGGCCATATGCAAATCAGTCTTGACCCTGTGCCTCATAGGAACAGTCTAGCCCGAACTGCCAAGCCAGTTCTTCCCTGGACTGGAAACAAGCCCCCTAGGACCAGTTTCGGGGTTTCAAGCTATCCTGGCTGAAGAGGGGTGAAACCCCGAAACCGGTCCTAGGATGCTTGGTTCCAGTCCAGGGAGGACCTGGCTTGGCAGTTCGGGCTGGACTGTTCCCATGAGGCACAGGGTCAAGACTGATTTGCATATGGCTGGGTTCAAACTGGAATGGCATGGTGATCAAAAAAACAATGGATTTAGGCCCAGATTTCTGTACTGGGGTGAATGTATGACAGTGTTTTGCATCCTGGCCATCAACTGTTGTTTTTGCATTTGTCACCCCGAGTGGGACGGGTATGCTCAGACGTGAGTCCCGTGCTCTCCATGCCACTGTAATCAAGCTATCCTGGCTGAAGAGGGGTGAAACCCCGAAACTGGTCCTAGGATGCTTGGTTCCAGTCCAGGAAAGACCTGGCTTGGCAGTTCGGGCTGGACTGTTCCCATGAGGCACAGGGTCAAGACTGAACTGCATATGGCTGGGTTCAAACTGGAATTGGATGGTGAGCAAAAAAACAATGGATTTAGGCCCAGATCTCTGTACTGGGGTGAATGTATGACATTGTTCTGCATTCTGTCCATCAACTGTTGTTTTTGCATTTGTCACCCCGAGTGGGACGGGTATGCTCAGACGTGAGTCCCGTGCTCTCCATGCCACTGGAATCAAGCTATCCTGGCTGAATAGGGGTGAAACCCCGAAACCAGTCCTAGAATGCTTGGTTCCAGTCCAGGGAGGACCTGGCTTGGCAGTTCGGGCTGGACTGTTCCCATGAGGCACAGGGTCAAGACTGATTTGCATATGGCTGGGTTCAGACTGGACTGGCATGGTGAGCAAAAAAACAATGGATTTAGGCCCAGATCTCTGTACTGGGGTGAATGTATGACATTGTTCTGCATTCTGTCCATCAACTGTTGTTTTTGCATTTGTCTCCCCGAGTGGGACGAGTATGCTCAGACGTGAATCCCGTGCTCTCCATGCCACTGGAATCAAGCTATCCTGGCTGAAGAGGGGTGAAATCCCGAAACCGGTCCTAGGATGCTTGGTTCCAGTCCAGGGAGGACCTGGCTTGGCAGTTCGGGCTGGACTGTTCCCATGAGGCACAGGGTCAAGACTGATTTACATATGGCTGGGTTCAAACTGGAATGGCATGGTGAGCAAAAAAACAATGGATTTAGGCCCAGATCTCTGTACTGGGGTGAATGTATGACATTGTTCTGCATCCTGGCCATCAACTGTTGTTTTTGCATTTGTCACCCCGAGTGGGACGGGTATGCTCAGGCGTGAGTCCCGTGCTCTCCATGCCACTGTAATCAAGCTATCCTGGCTGAAGAGGGGTGAAACCCCGAAACCGGTCCTAGGATGCTTGGTTCCAGTCCAGGGAGGACCTGGCTTGGCAGTTCGGGCTGGAGTGTTCCCATGAGGCACAGGATCAAGACTGAATTGCATATGGCTGGGTTCAAACTGGAATTGGATGGTGAGCAAAAAAACAATGGCTTTAGGCCCAGATCTCTGTACTGGGGTGAATGTATGACATTGTTCTGCATTCTGTCCATCAATTGTAGTTTTTGCATTTGTCACCCCGAGTGGGACGGGTATGCTCAGACGTGAGTCCCGTGCTCTCCATGCCACTGGAATCAAGCTATCCTGGCTGAAGAGGAGTGAAACCCCGAAACCGGTCCTAGGATGCTTGGTTCCAGTCCAGGGAGGACCTGGCTTGGCAGTTCGGCTGGACTGTTCCCATGAGGCACAGGGTCAAGACTGATTTGCATATGGCTGGGTTCAAACTGGAATGGCATGGTGAGAAAAAAACCGATGGATTTAGGCCCAGATCTTTGTACTGAGGTGAATGTATGACATTGTTCTGCATTCTGTCCATCAACTGTTGTGTTTGCATTTGTCACCCCGAGTGGGATGGGTATGCTCAGACGTGAGTCCCGTGCTCTCCATGCCACTGGAATTAAGCTATCCTGGCTGAAGAGGGGTGAAACCCCGAAACCGGTCCTAGGATGCTTGGTTCCAGTCCAGGGAGGACCTGGCTTGGCAGTTCGGGCTGGACTGTTCCCAGGAGGCATAGGGTCAAGACTGATTTGCATATGGCTGGGTTCAAACTTCAAACTGGAATGGCATGGTGAGCAAAAAAACAATGGATTTAGGCCTATATCTCTGTACTGGGGTGAATGTATGACATTGTTCTGCATTTTGTCCATCAACTGTTGTTTTTGCTCATGCATGAGAGCAGCATCAGGATTGGCCACAGGGGAGTCTGGGAGCCTGTGCAAAGGAGCACAGAGTCAGCAATGCGGTGACTGGCAGGTAAGTGGTAATCGTCTTTTGTCGTGCCCCCCTCCCCGCCACTCTGTCCTGATACCAACCATTCACAACTGTACATTACAGTTGTTTTCAAAGTTGCTGCCACACCACTTTTAAAATCCACCAGCCGCCACTGGGCTGCACTCCTTTCCAATTACAAAGCAGACCTGCTGAGGAGTGACAGTACTCCCCCTTTAAACGTTTAACAGTTTTACCGAAAAGTGCCAGTAAAGTCTTTCTGAAAGTGCAGACTTTTTAATTTCCTCTCATTAGAAGTATTGCTGTTTGCTGGGAAGGTTGTGTACTGCCCCTCTACTAGTATATGATCCGTGTTAAGAAGGGCCAATAGTCTGCTTAGAAGTGGAAATATTATCCCTTTGAAAGAACAGCTCCTCTGCTGAGGAATGGAGGTGCTGGGTCATTAATACATGAAACGTGTAGCAGTCCCACTGAACAGTGTGGGTACTGGTCCATGAAAAGTAAAGCAGGTGTGCAGACTTCAACATCTATTGACCCGTTAAATGTACAGACATCTCCTAAGAAGTGCTGCTCACAGCCGATGTTCTTCTAAGAAGTGTTAGCATGTCCCATTAAAAGAATATATACGCGCATTAATAAGCAGTGCTTAGAGGGGGGCAATTTAAAATTCAGATTAGAAACATCAGCGGTGTCCCATCAACAGCAGCCCTACTAAGAAGAGTTCTTCTTAATAGCTCTGATACTTTCACATTCAAAGTGAATACATATCCACACATTACCTCCTTGTCAGACCTACCCATCACAGTCATTATCACATGAGCAATAGCTCCCCCCACAGAACTTCCAAGCAAAACTCCTTTAGCCCATCCATACCTTTCAGGCCACTCCCACATCCAGTGGCTCATAACCCCTGACCCACTGCAGCACATCCTGTTATTTTTTTTCTGCGGACGGGTCAGTGCGAGACTCTCTACTGGAGGTGACTGCTGCTGCCAGTTGTGGACTGTGCTTTCCTTGTCGGGCTGCCGGTTTACCCACAATATTGCCCGCCTGTAGCAACCCCTGTCCCCTGATTTGTTTGGGATTCAGCCTCCCGGGTACAGTCCCTGATTCAGCGGGACCGCCTGGGGGTTTTGTTGGTGGAATGCTGTGGCTGCACATCCTGGCACTCCAAGGGCCTGGCGGGGATGCTCCACCTCTGGAGAGGTGGGGGGCTACTCTGTGTTTTTACTGTTGGGGGTGCGGGTCCCGTCGGAGCGGGATCGTGTTTCCTATTTTGGGGTGTGGAGTCTGGACGGCGGTTGCAAATTGTAGCCACGAGCTCCGTTATGGTATGTCTGGTATGTCTGCCTCAATTAATGCGGCGGTCTCTTAGGGCCAGTCCGCGAGGACCTGCGGGAGGACTGGGGCCTGCGTATGTCCACTTAGCTTAATTGCATGGCTATGGGCTGTTTTTTGGATTCCGTGGAAGCCAGGTTGCTTCACGGAATCTCGTCTAGATATTTTACTTACGGGTGCCTCCCGGTTTGGTGGTTTGCCTGTGTGGGGGTTGGTCTGGTGATCTGCCTCAGGCGCCTACGGCCTGGGCCTGGTTCTGTCCTTGGTTTTAGTAGGTTTGGATCTCTCTAATTGGCTGCTTTTAGGGGTTGACCTCCTGTCCTTTGGGAATTGGCTGGTTTGTATTTGGGCTTCCTCTGATTGGCCATTACAGTGTCGGATGTTGATTGGTTGACCTATATAGGCTGTGTGTATTACTCGGACCATAGGTCGACATGGATGGGAAACGGTCAGAGAAGTGTAAGATCCTGGAGGAGGAAGTGATGGTTGATGTGCCCTCCTCTGCTCCTTCCTTTTTGGAGGTGCAGAAGATGATTGAAGCCGCGGTGGCTGCAGCATTTCTGGCTAGGGATTCCAAGGGCCCTAAACTGCAGAAGTTGGATGCCCCGGCAGTCCCTGATCCTGAGAAGATTCGGATGAAGAGTTGAAGGGTTGGTTTGTCCAAGGGGCAGACCATCACTGTATATTGCAACATTTGCCGGACATTTTGGGGTACCCTGATCCCTTGGAGGGAGATGAGTCAGAGGACTTTTTCATCAATTTCAGAGGAGGGGGTCTGAGTGCCTTCCTGTTCATATGTCAGTAC
This sequence comes from Triturus cristatus, assembly GCF_964204655.1. Classification (NCBI taxonomy): domain Eukaryota; kingdom Metazoa; phylum Chordata; class Amphibia; order Caudata; family Salamandridae; genus Triturus; species Triturus cristatus. The sequence goes on along the minus strand of NC_140579.1, from coordinate 873,811,165 downwards.
GGTAATGCTGGAGGGGGAATGGAAGGATGTTGACAAACATACTTTTCCCCGGTTTCTGGCTAAAAGATATCCTTTACAGGGGTTCTTGGAGGAATTTCCTTCTGTGGTGAAGGTGGATTTACTGCTGGTGGGACTGGCATCTCATAGCCTGGTGGTTTCTGAGGATGCGGTTCGTTCTGATCCTGGGGACGAGCGAGTTGATGGGGCTTTGAAATGGTCCTTAGCGGCTTCGAACCTTGCGGTTCGTTCTGCTGCTTATACTAGCTATCTGGTGCAGTCTCTTCTAAAGGACTGTCAGGGTATTTCGGAGCAGCTTACACGAGGCAGATCCCTCGGAGTCTTTGAAAATGTTGGTGCAGCATTTGCGTTTCCTGGCTGACTTGTCCTTTGATTCCCTTAGTGCTGTGGCGGCTGGTGCCTCGGTGGCGGCTAGGAGACAGTTGTGGTTTAAGCCTTGGAAAGCAGAGGCAGCACAGAAGGTTGCTCTCATGAAGATCCCTTTCACAGGCTCGAAACTGTTTGGGGAACCGTTGGAGACTTTGATAAAAAAGACAGCGGAAGAGAAAAAGTTGTTAGCTCCGGTCTGCTCCTCGCAGAAGGTGACGTTTGCTGGTTATAAACAGGCTTTTGGGCAAGTGTTTCAATCAAAGATGGCTGCGCAGCCCTTTCGTGGTAGGGGACATGGCTGGGGTGTTCCTTCCTTTCACAAGTCCCGGGGTCAGCAGGGTGCCTCCAGTTCTTCAGGTCCTTCCAAATCATGACTGTGGGAGGGGTTCGGAGGGGGCTCCGGTTGGGGGTTGTCTCAAGTCTTTTTTTCCAGTATGGGAGGAGTTCATCAGAGATCAAGGGGTCCTACGGATTGTCAGGATGGGATATCAGATAGAATTTGGAGAGCCGCCGAGGGACATGTTCCGGGGATGTGTTCCGGGCTACCCCTGTTCCCAGATCTCCGGTCAAGTGTCGGGCTCTTTTGGAGGGGGTGAAGGACCTGGTTTCCAAAGGGGTTGTGGTGAGGGTGCCTGTGAGTCAGCAGGGTCAGGGGGTTTACTTGATCCTTTTTCTGATCCAAAAACTCAATGTGGACTTCCATCCTGTTCTGGATCTGAAGGCTGTGAATTTGTGCATCCCTCATTGGTCCTTCAAAATGGTGTATTTACAGATAATTCTGCCCTTCCTATCCGTGAGGGATTTCCTGGCTTCTCTGGATCTCAGGGACGCCTATTTTTATGTGCCGGTGCACGTGGCATCCCAGAAGTTTCTGCGGATTTGTGTGGGCATCGATCGTTACCACTTCCAAGTATTGCCCTTTGGTCTCTCTGCCTCGCCTAGGGTGTTTACTAAGGTATTGGCACCCTTGGTTGGGTTATTGCATGCTTAGGGGATCCAGGTGTTTCATTACTTGGACGACTGGTTGATCTCTTTCTCTTCTTTCCTTAAGGCTCAGTCATATACCCAGGATGTCTGCCGGTTCCTGCAGAAGATTGGGTGGATTCTGAACTTGGAGAAGTCCCAGCTGTGCCCCACTCAGGAACTGCTGTTCATTGGGGGTTCTTCAACACAAAGCTGGGGAAGGTTTTCCTGTTAGAGTCTCGGAGACTGACCCTGGTGCGCAACCTGAGGAAGGTGTTTGTCTCCCCTTCTTCCATGGCTCGCAATGGTTAAGGGTTATGGGGTTGACGTCTGCTACAGTGATGATTGTTCCTTGGGCTCGGTTGCACCTCCACCCTCTGGTGAATCATGTTCTGGGGCATTGGAGTCCGGGGTCCCAGGATTACGAACAGTTGATTCAGGGGAGTGTGGAGATTTTCCTGGAATTGTCCTGGTGGCTGGAGGGTCAGAATCTCTTGCAGGGCTCTCACTTTGTGTCCCAGGAGAGGTTGGTGCTGACTACAGATGCCAGCGAGCTGGGTTGGGGGGCTGTGTTGGCCCAGAGGTCTGTTCAGGGGATCTGGTCGGTCCAGGAAGCAGGGATGTCTTCCAATTTGAGTGAATTGAAGGTTGTTCAGTTGTCCTTGTCTCTTTTTCTTCCTTGGGTCCTACAGCTGGATCTGCTGGTGAGGACGGACAACACGGTGGTGGTGTGTTATGTCAACCACCAGGGGAGTGCGAAGGTGGATTCCCTCAACTTGTTAGCGCAGCAGATTTGCCAATGGGCAGAGATGAACTTGTTGTCTCTGAGGGCGTTACATCTGCCGGGGGTTTTGAACTCGGAGGCGGTTTGCTTAAGCAGGTTGTTTCCCTCTCTGTCGGACCTGTGCTTGATGCCGGAGGTGTTTGGGGGGCTGATGGAAAGGTTTGGGGTCCCGGTGGTGGACCTGTTTCCTTCCCCGGGAAACACCTTGAGGGAGAGGTTTTGCTCTCTGGTACAGTCGGACTCAGTTTGGAGAGTGGATATGCTGCCCTTTTGGTGGGAGGGGACTTGATGTATGCCTTTCCTCCGATTGCCTTGATTCTGAGGGTCTTGCTGAAGTTCAAGTTGGACAGTGCTTCTGTAATCCTGGTGGCGCCTGCCTGGAGCCGGAGACCTTGGTTCCCTCTGTTGTTGAAGTTGGTGGTGGGCCCTCTCTGGCCATTGCCTGTGGTTCCTTGTCCCCTGCCGTATCTTCCTCTGTCCGGGGATTGTCTCGTCCGCTTGCATCTGGCAGGCTGGCTGTTGAGAGGATGACCCTTATGTCTATGGGGTGTTCTCCTGAAGTGGCTCAGTTTATCCAGCTGTCCTTGCTCCATTCGACTCTCAAGTCGTATGCTCAGCATGGGGTTCCTTTTCAGAGTGGGTGTGCCGATCAGGACTGGTCTGCCATGGAGGTGGTCCCGGTGCATGTCTTGAATTTCCTAAAGGATGGCTTTGACTTGGGTCTGGCTGTGTCCTCCTTGCGGGCTCAGTGGGCGGCGGTGCGGGCCTTTCGGGGTCCGGCCTGTGAGCTAGCCGTTCCTTTGGTGTCCCAGTTGTTGAGGACTTGTTTCCTTAAAAAGCAAGTGGTTAGGTCCTTTTCGCATATTTGGGATCTTCCGTTGGTGCTGAGGGCTTTACAGTCTGCTCCCTTTGAGCCTCTGGGGAAGGTGTCTCTGTGGTTTCTGATGATCAAGGTGGTCTTTCTTGTCACTATTACTTCTGCCCCGAGGGTTGGGGAATTGCTTTGTTCTGAGCCATTTTCGAGGTTTTTTCCGGATAGGGTCGTTCTCCGGCCTGATCCTTCCTTTGTTCCCAAGGTCCCTTCCTCATTTCACTGCTCGGAGGATCTGGTTCTGCCCGTGTTCTGTCCTGATCCTCTGTCGGATCCTCTGATTGGATGTTACCCGGGCTCTAGAGGTGTACTTGGTTTGTACTAAACCTTTTCGTAAGGTGGATTCTCTTTTTGTGACCTTTGGCCTAGCGGACCAGGGTCTGAAGCCTTCTGGTTCGACACTCACTCGGTGGCTGAGGTGGGCTGTGGGGGCGGCGTATGAGGCTAGTGGGGTGCTGTTGTCTGGGTCGGTGCAAGGGAGATTGACTCGGGTGTGGCTGCTTTCTGGGCTTGTTTTCAGCGGGCATCTATAGCTGAGATCTGCAAGGCCGCCACTTGGAGTTCTCCGCACACCTTTATGTCCTAGTATTGTTTGGTGGTGAGTGGGACAGGGTCTACTGGTTTTGGGGACGCTGTGTTGTGTTCTGTCCAGGTGGTGTGACTTTCTGCTGGTACTAATAAAGTCTGTTTACTGCTCTATTGTGAAGCTGATTCTTGCTTTGGTATCTGCTCATGCGATAATGACTGTGCTGGGGAGGTCTGAAGAGGAGGTAATGACCGGTTACTTGCCGGTAATATGCATTACTCTGAGTTGTAGACCTACCCGTCACCAGTGCTTAATTTTTTCATATAAAGTGGAGGTGCTCAAATGTTTGTCGGAGGCCACACCCACTTTTTTCTGGTCCCACCCACTCAATCCACTGGCTCCACCCACTTACTATGTTAGCGCCACCCACATCTTCAACTTGCTCTGGTAAAAGTCAGATGGCATCTGTGTAAAAACTGAGCCCTGTTAGCTGATTTTCTTTTTTAGGACTGGAGCCCTTTGGAGGACTTCACCAGCCCCATTAGCATGGTAGAGCAAGCTTGAGTCTGAAAGCGATCTCTGACAACCTCGCAGTTGCATTTAGGGGGGTCAGTCATTTTTATGCCCCACTGCTGCCCCCCGTTGCTAGGGTGTCCCTGTACACACATAGTGGCCGCACTTTATTACTGGCCTTCTCAAGCACTTATCAGGCACATTCCAACCACCACGGAGAGTCCAGGCACCCTTCAAAGCAGACGAGATTATAAGGTGTTCCGAGGGGCAGCCCCACCATGGGAGGTGCGGGGTGTAGCCTCTGTCCAGTCCTGCCAAATATCATGCATCAAGCATTGGACTAACGCATTTCAGTGTGGTGCTCCGCATCACCGCACTGAAATTCATTGTCACGCATATGCAGGTGTCTCAGCTGTCACTAAAAGCGCTGCAAACTAGTATGTCAGTGTGACAGCTGGCGGTGCGCCACCCGTGGCCTGTGCCATCTGCTCATGCAGGCTTGGGGCACGAGCTGTGCAGTTGAGCTACTGCGTGGCAGTTTTACTACAGTGTATCTATCATTTTGTACGGCGCCGCGTGGCTCTGAGAGTCACACACCCTGATATCATTAGGTAGTAGTGCCCAGTGGCTGCCAGAGCGGGGAGTTTGTAATCAAGGCGGGAGGCTACTGGTTTGCAGGCTGCAGCGCCGGCCGCAATCTTGGCACTCAGCTTTTAGTGCTGCCTGCTGCTCAAAATGGGCCTCCCGCGCCTCCTGGCTGTCATATATTATGGCCGGCAAATTCATTGTTGCTGAGCCCAGAGAGAGAGTTGTCACGGAGTCATGAAACTGACCGTCTGTCACTGTGACCAGTTGAAGTGACTGACAGGTCAGACGGGACGCAATAAAGACACCCTTCAGCCTGGACTCAAAGCAGGCGGCAAAGCAAAAAGGTTGCCGGTGGGGTGTGGCTCCCAGCCGTAGGTCTGCTACCTTGCAGAGTTGCCGATGTCAGCAAAGCTGCCTGCAGTGCTGCAAAACTCAAGACCAGTAAGTAGGTACCAGCCACTGCCACCCACCCGAGTGTGTGTACTCTCAGTGTGTTAATAATATAAATTATTTCTTTCCAATGTTGAGAAACAAACTATTTACATCGGATTCCCTTTCTTTTATGCCTCGTTACGAATGCACTAGAAACAATAATTTATTCCAACTACAAGCACAAACTTTTTTTTTTGTAGGGACTCTGTCAGACATTTTTTGTTGATTCACCTCATGCACTTTAGCCATTAACCCTTCAAAATATTCTGCTTGCTTCTTAAAGGCAGCCGCAGATAACATCACTTCATGCATTATCATTACACTCTATGCCTTCCACTGTATGAAGTAGTATGACTGTTCTGCTCAGTTTTTAGCTGCCTCCCGTTAGCTCACTTAGTCCAGTGACTTCTTAGACTTTCTCGTTGCTCAATGGAGTGTAATTTCGAACATGTATATGTTTCACTTGCCTTTATTGCTTGGTTTTGCTCCAAAAAAAGTGTCACTTAAAGCATGATTGCACCTTGCTGGCTCTGCGCAATGCGCTGAGAAAAGCCACGTAAGCACAGGTAAAAGTGCCTTCCAATAAACCGTTACACCGGGTGTTAATTTTGCGCACAAGAGAGTGTCACTCCTAGTCGTTGAAATGTCACTCATAATTTCACAAAAATTATGAAAATACCACACATAGTATTCTGAAACCTTGGCAGCTATGTCTGTCCTCCGCTTCAGTAAGGGAAAGAGCCCCACCCATAGGGGTGCGGGGTGTAGCCACTGTCTTCCGGTTCTGTAAGGGGAAGCACTGCGGATGTATCGCCACTTCTCTCCGTTTACACCCAGATTGTTATATTACAAGAAGGCGACTGGAAGCAAGAAACCATCTACGAAGCAGGGAGGAGCATGGCACGTGCTGCTTAAACAACCAGAGAGTGATGCCGGTGTTTTAATACTATAGGAGGAGGGTTCGAAATTGGACGCATGGTCAGTCATTGGGCACATGTGCTGTGCTGTGCAGCATCGAGGAGTCCAGCACTCAGCACTGCCACCCACCTGTTGGACCACTCCCTCTATGAGAGCCAATGCACCCGAGGCCTGCTGATTGCTATCTCAAAAGATAGGAAACTGTCCAATCAAAATGAGCCCTACATGTATGACATCTGGCTCCTCTTTTTATTTTACGCTAGCCTCGCATTGGCCTTTTAACTTACTTAAACCTTACCCGGCAGGCCAGTACTGCGACGCCTCGACTGCCCTATCTTGATACTTAAAAGTGGAGCGCTGCGGACGGTGGGCGTGGCAGCTTCCACGGCTACTACTAGGCCAGGCACTGGTCTGCATGGTCTGGCATTCAGTGAATCTGAATGAATCACATCCATGATGATCCTAATATTCGTCGTATCTTATGGAGCCGCCAGAGGTGAGCTGCCTCCCACCACGCCAGTGATCTTACAACCGGACCATCACGGTACCCAAAAAATACTGCGTTGGTTTTGGCACGGTGACGGCATATTATTGGAATGGCATCGCTAGTTAGTTGACTTAGCTTAGCTACTAGTACTAAAGTTAGTTCGTTTACAATTACTGCTTAACTTCTAATCTTACCGTTACTCGTGGTGGGCCGGAGGGGTTGGATCCCAAGTCCGGCATGTGGCATATGCCATGACATATGCCACAGTGTGCCACATTTTGTGGATATGTTATTTGAGGTATAATTGTGTTATAAACCCCCCAGAAGTGCTAGTTGATTATTTTAAAGATATATCTTCCATCTGGGTTGAATTAACAAAAACATAACAAAAAATTCCAAATACATAAGTTATGTGCCTTGAACCCTTGTCAAAAATCATTCATAACACCTGTGACCTACTGCTGTGCCATATGCTTTCCTGAGGAAAACATACAAGCCCAAAGATTTTTTGTCATGAAAAGAATGTGCTGGTCCTTCTTCTATTTCCATATCGTTTTGCTTTTACGTGCCACAAATACCCACTTTATTTTCATGCTTTAAACAAAAATAGCCCTTCCTTTCTTTCACTCTTGCACTTGCCCCATGCAATTCTTTTTCTTACACAATCATCCCCAAATTCTCAGTCCACAAAATAAGGGATTTCTTTCATAGCAAACCGTGCCCACTTCCACATGCCACAGGATGCATTATGACTAACGAGGCCATAATTCTCCCAGACAATGCTAGGAGGTGATTTACAAAGGCTCAGCTTTCATTTGTGGAAATTAGAAAACAAAATGGGAAAGAAGAAATACATCGATTTTCCCCAGCTGGGGTTTGAACCCTGGTCAAAAAGCACAGATAGCCTCTGTTAGCAGGAACTCTTCCATCTATTTTGCTGGAATTTTATCCCACCCAAGGCCTTTCTGTCATGAGAAAAATGTGCTGATCCTTCTTCTATTTTCATGGTGTATGAATTTTATATGCTACAAATCCACTCTTGATTTCCATGCTTTATATACAAATAGCCGTTCCTTTCTTTCACTCTGGCACTTGCTCCATGCAATTCTTTTTCTTACACAATCATCCTCAAATTGTCATTCCACAAAATAAGGGATTTCTTTCATAGCAAACTGTTGTAAAGTCATGTACTTTCTATTTTCCATTTTTTTGTTCATTAGATTGAATATGTCAGATTGTCAGCTGTCTTTCTTAGCTGTGGTGACATCTGAGGGTTCTAGAATGGGTCAGCGCTGTGGGCTGGAGAAGGAGAATCTTGAAGGGAGGAGTGAGAGGCAGTTGGGTGGCTGAGCTGTTAAACTCACAATCTTATAAATAAAGAACCTGTGGAAACTATCAACTTCTCATCTCATCTTTGATGGAAGAATCCACTATTTAACACTGGCGACGACTGGGAAAGCAGCTCAACTCCAACCCTGAAAATCTCCGTTTCAACCAAGATTTTACATCGTAATAAGGGGAAAGTTACTTGCACACTAAAGCGTCATCAGAGATGCCGAATGCAGAGGTAATCTACGCCTAGAATCCAGTATTTATACAAGACTACCAAGACTATCAAGTAAGACTTTTTACTTAATTTCAAACGCGCTTTTCAGATTCCACTCGGCGATGATATGAGACAGTAACCTCATTGAATATCATTATTTCCGTTTTTTTGACTGCTAGATAACCAATTTGTTACTTTCATGCCGTTTTCGCTACGGAACGGGTAACGGTTGAAGTTATTTTTGTTTAAATTACCTCTGCCTCACGCGCGTGGTTGCATACTCGTGAGCCTCTGATGACATCTCCCCATTGTTTAAATCGTCACTGAAACGCAGCGTCATGCTAGCAAGAAGACGTCTTTTCCTCAAGTTATGCGCAAGCTTGTAATCTGAGCGTACATTGGTTGACGGTTTCTCGGTGTTCACATCGTCACTGGAACGCGAGATCACACTGACAAGGAGACGTTTTTTTCAGCTCATACACGAGTTTGTCATCTGAGTGTTTATTGGGTGACGTCCTCTCCAAAGTTACTTGGTAACGCTGACGCGCACAGCCTATGTTTCAACGGCGCGTCGTACACTGGAATTGACCAGTGTTGGAATTGTTTACCTTCTTTAGTGACGCTGACGCGCACAGCTCGTTTTCATCAGCGTGAAATTGATTTGGGACTTCATTGTGCACAGTGAAACTCACGACGCTGACACGCACAGTTTTTGTATATTTTTAGCGTGTTTGATGTACTGTGTAGCACAGAGACCCTCAATGCTATCTTACTGTGTTGTGATCCTGCTGACACATTGTTTTTTCTCTTTTACTCTGTGTGTGTTAAAACCACGCTGATACGCACAGCTCAAACCTTGGCTGTACATTTGAAGACTCCTATAAGTGTGAAGTGCTATTATTATTGTTATTATTTGGAAATTTATTTATTTATTTATTTTCCTATCTCATAGCTACTTGTCAAATCTCTAGTCATTCTTTTATTGCTGAATGTAACATTTTTTTTTTTTTAATGAAATTTTAGGCTTATTGTTGCCTTTTATTGTACTAAGTTGTTGTAGGCACCAATTTCAGATATGCAAAATGTTACAGCAGCTCCGTTTTTCTTACAGTCACCAGGAGATCCTCCCATAAAATGGTCCAAATGGAAAAAGGTTTTCGAACGGTATGCCCGTGTGTGTGGTACTTCTCTCAGCGTAGAGAGGAAAACTGCGTTACTTATGCATTGCCTGGGATCAGAAGGTCAAGATGTTTTTGATCATCTTCCTGATGTCCCCGACAGTGCTGCAACTGGTCTCAATGAATTTGAAATTTGTATTTACAAACTCGATGCTCACTATTTGCCTAAGGTCAGTACTATTTTAGAGCGTTACCATTTCGGTAGACGTATGCAAAAAGAAGGCGAGAGTATTGAGAATTATGTCACTGACCTTAGACGATTAGCGTCAACGTGTAAATTTAATACATTGATTGAGGAAAGAATTAGAGACCAATTTATGTTGGGTTGTGTTTCAGAAAAAATTCGTGATGAACTATGGCTCAAAGATGAGCCTTCTCTTGATGAAGTTTTGGTGGTAGCCAAAAGAATTGAACACTCTCTTGAGTGTGTCAAGGAGATTAAGAAGGATCTCAATAAAGATCTCAATAAAGAGGTGTCGGTGGTCAGTACTAACACAACTTCAAATGTGAGGCCAAAAGAAACCCAATCTAAAATTAAAGTAAAAGGAAATAAGGATTATAAACCTCGACTACAATTTAGTAAAGAAAATAAGTGTTACAGATGCAACAATACTGGCCATTGGGCAAATGACAAATCCTGTCCCGCTTTGAATGCTATATGTACATATTGTAAGAAAAAGGGACATTTTGTAATTGCTTGCAGAATCAAATCGTCTAGACAAAGTGTTAATGAAATTGCTGTGGATAATTCGAGTGATATACATGATTTTGAGTGTGGCCAAATTATTGTTCAAGTTGGTGGTGATGGACCTTTAGATTATATCCTTATTGAAGGTCATAAAACCAAAGTATTGTTTGACTCTGGTGCAAAAATTACTATTGTATCAAGCAGGTTTTTTGATGATAATTTAAGCTAAAAAATCAGCCTGTTAAAACCTGACATTCGTCCCACGGTTTATGGTGGGGACCCTATTGATTTGAGAGGATACTTTGTGGGTTTGGTTGAATATGAGGGTCGCTTTACGTCAGGGAAGGTCTATGTTTCCAAGAAAGGCGACAGTATTATCAGCTGGTGGCATCAGAAAGATCTAGGTGTCATGTTGGATCCTAACAGCTCTCCTCCCATCATACTTAAGGTGAGGGAAGCTGTTGAATCTATAAATCATCACTCTCTTCTACAGACCAAATTGATGGAGGAATATCCACAGGTATTTGGTGATAAACTTGGGTGTCTGAAAGGGTATTGTCACAAGATAAAATTGTCTCCAGGGTCTGTCCCAGTTTCTTGTAAAGTCCGTAGTGTCCCTTTCACTGTTAGGGATGAGATGTTGAAGGAGTTAGAGAAGCTCAAATCGCAGGGCATTATTGAGGAGGTGGAAGGAACATCCTGGTTGGCTCCGGTTGTGGCTGCGAGGAAGGCTGATGGGTCTTTGAGACTATGTGTGGACCTCAGGCAACTCAATAAATGTGTCCTCGTTGATAAATATCCTCTTCCTAATATCTCTGAGCTATTGAGTATGGTGAGTGGTGCTAAAGTGTTTAGCACGATAGATTTAACATCGGCGTACCACCAGATTTTACTTGATCAGTCCTCCAGAGATTTAACTGCATTCGTTACTCCGTTTGGTACTTTTAGATTCATAAGACTTCCTTTTGGCCTTGTCTCTGCTGCTTCTGTTTTTCAGAGAGTGATGGAAAGGGTGTTAGTCAATGTTCCTGGTGTTTGCGTTTACCAGGATGATGTTTTAGTCTATGGGTGTGATGAAGTGGAACATGGGAAAAGAGTCCGACAAGTGTTGGATAGACTGTCTGCTCACAACCTCACTATCAAGCGTGAGAAGTGCAAATTTGGTCTTAATAAGATTGATTATTTGGGTCACTCGATATCGGTTGATGGTGTTGTTCCCAAGGCTGAATTGGTAGGTACCATTAGAGACCTGGTTGCCCCCTCTTCGAAGGAAGAGCTCATGCGTTTCCTGGGGATGGCGGAATATTACAACAAATTTATTAAGAATTTTGCAGAAGCCACTTTCAGCATGAGAAATTTACTCAGAAAGGGTGTGAAATTTGTCTGGGATGATTTGTGTGATAAAGAGTTCATAGAAATAAAGCACAGATTACAGAATGCTCCTAATCTTCGTAACTTTGATCCAGCTAAACGTTCAATTGTCTCTACTGACGCTAGTCTCAAGGGTCTTGGGGCTGTTTTATATCAAGGTGGCACAAATCCTGATAATACGATTATGTTTGTTTCTAGGAGTTTGAAGGGTGCTGAATCTAGGTACTCTGTAATTGAGAGAGAAGCCCTTGCTGTCTACTGGGCCATTAAAAAATTTAAGAAGTTTCTTTGGGGAACTTCATTTGTGGTTAGAACAGATCACAAACCGTTGTGTGAGGTACTGATGAGTAAGGGTATTGACTCAATTTCTCCGAGAATCTCCAAGTGGATTGTTGGGTTGCAAGGCTTTAATTTCTCAGTAGAGTATGTTCCAGGTTCTGAAAATTTTGTTGCTGACACACTTTCGAGACTTGTCCCTGTTACTCAGTCTGGTGACAGTTTAGATTCGGAATTTGGTCATTCCAATGATTTTGTGTGTGGAATTGATTACAAGGTAATTTCACAAGATTCTTGGCTGAACGCTTGTCGTGAAGATCAGATTATCCAGGAGGTTTTGAAGCTTATCCATGAGGGTTGGCGTTATAAAGAAGAAGGAAGTCAATCTGTTAAAGACTTTTGGTTGGTGAGGGATCAGTTGTCCTGTTGTGAGGAGATGTTATGGAGGGGTCACAGATTGGTTCCACCTTTGTCCCTAAGGAAAGCTCTATTGGATATAGCTCATGAGGCTCATTTAGGGATCTCTAAAACTAAGGAAAGAGTGCGGTCTACTTACTGGTGGCCTGGAATGGACATCCAAGTTGAGCGTTTGGTAAGGGAGTGTGTTCAATGTTCTCTAAGTGAGAAGAGTTTGAAGATCAGGACTCAGCCTATGGAAAAAAGGTCGCGTCCCAGTGGTCCTTGGAAGGACATAGCTCTCGATATTTTGGGACCAGTGCATGGTGATGGGTCTGATACGTTTGTTATTGTAGTCATGGATCTATACTCTAGGTGGCCTGAAATCTCTTTTGCTAGAAATACTAATACGAAAACAGTGATTGATTTTCTGAAGATATTAATTTCTAGGGAAGGCATACCACAAACCTTACTGACTGACAATGGCGTTCAGCTGGTGTCAAAGGAAATGGAAGATTTCCTTGTTAATTGTGGTATTGCTCACAAAAAATGTGCTTTATATCACCCAGAATCTAATGGCACTGTCGAAAGGTTCAATAGGGTTTTAAAAGACACTATCTCCCTGGCTAAACAGAATTGTCTTGATTGGAAGGAGGAAGTTTCTAGGAGTGTTGGTGTTTATCGCTTTGCACCCCATACTACGACTGGGAAGTCTCCTTTTTCTTTGTTCAGAGGGAGACAACCTGATACTTTTTTGGAACCACCTTGGGTTAATAAATGTATCTCTGCCAGGGGAGGGGTTCCTGATGAAAGTTCGTGGGAGGAAAGGGAGGATTATAAGTGTTTGAAAAGTAAAGAAAATTATGATGTGAGACATGCTGTTAAAACTACTAAAGTTTCTGTTGGTGATTTTGTCAGGATCAAAAGACCTGGTTTCTGTGTTTCTGGAGCCAAATTCTCGGAACCTTTGAAAGTTATTAAGGTCTTTGACAATGCTGTGAGAACTTCGGATCATAGAGTATGGAATTTAAATCGAGTTGCAGTATGTGGTAAAATGTTTCATTTGTGTGATTCTTCAAAAACTGATAGCAAAGGTGTATCAGGTACATTAAGAAGATCTAACAGGTTTTCTCACATTCCTTCATATTTGAATGACTATGTTGTAAAATGATTTCATGATGTTTGTATGGTAGATTCTATTATTGCCATGTTTAAGATCTAACAGGTTTTCTCACATTCCTTCATATTTGAATGACTATGTTGTAAAATGATTTCATGATGTTTGTATGGTAGATTCTATTATTGCCATGTTTGTTTTTGGTTTTACTTTTTATTCAAATGTTAATGTGTAAAGAAGGGAGATGTGTTGTAAAGTCATGTACTTTCTATTTTCCATTTTTTTGTTCATTAGATTGAATATGTCAGATTGTCAGCTGTCTTTCTTAGCTGTGGTGACATCTGAGGGTTCTAGAATGGGTCAGCGCTGTGGGCTGGAGAAGGAGAATCTTGAAGGGAGGAGTGAGAGGCAGTTGGGTGGCTGAGCTGTTAAACTCACAATCTTATAAATAAAGAACCTGTGGAAACTATCAACTTCTCATCTCATCTTTGATGGAAGAATCCACTATTTAACACAAACCTTGCCCCCCTTCCACATGCCACAGCATGCCATCAATGCCTGACATGCATTATGACTAAAGAGGCCATAATTCTCCCAGACACTGCCAGGAGGTGATTTAAAAAGGCTCAGCTTTCATTTGTGGAAATTAGAAACAAATATGTAAAAGAATAAAAAAAACTTGATTTTCCCCAGCTGGGGTTTGAACCCTGGTCAAAAGGCACAGCTAGCCTCTGTTATTAGGCACTCTACCATCTATTTTGCTGGAGTCATACCACACCCAACGCCTTTCTGTCATGAGAAAATTGTGCTGGTCCTTCTTCTGTTTTCATGGTGTTTGGATTTTACATTCCACAAATCCACTCTTGATTTCCATGCTTTATGCCAATAGCCCTTCCTTTCTTTCACTCTGGTACTTGCTCCATGCAATTATTTTTCTTACATAATCATCCCCATGTTCTCATTCCACAAAATAAGGGATTTATTTCATAGCAAACCTTGCCCCCTTCCACATGCCACAGGAAGCCATCAATGCCTGACGTGCATTATGACTAAAGAGGCCATAATTCTCCCAGACACTGCTAGGGAGTGATTTGCAAAGGCTCAGCTGTCATTTGTGGAAATTGGAAAAAAATATGTAAAAGAATTTTAAAAAGTCGATTTTCCCCAGCTGGGGTTTGAACCCTGGTCAAAAAGCACTCATAGTTCCTGTTAGCTGCCACTGTACCATCATTGTTAATGGAATTTTCAGCGGCCTGAGGCCTTTTTGTCATGAGAAATTGTGCTGGTCCTTCTTCTGTTTTCATGGTGTTTGAATTTTACATGCCACAAATCCACTCTTGATTTCCAAGCTTTATATAAAAATAGCCTTTCCTTTCTTCCACTCTGGCACTTGCTCCATTCAATTCTTTTTTTTACACCATCATCCCCAAATTCTCATTCCACAAAATAAGGGATTTATTTCATAGCAAACCTTGCTCCTCTTCCACATGCCACAGCATGCCATCAATGCCTGACATGCATTATGACTAAAGAGGCCATAACTCTCCCAGACACTGCTAGGGGGTGTTTTACAAAGGCTCAGCTTTCATTTTTGGAAATTAGAAAAATAAATGGAAAATAATAAAAATAGTATTTCTTTCATGCTGGGATTTGAACCCTGGTTAGAAAGCACTCATAGCTTCTGTTAGCTGCCACTGTACCATGTCTGCTGTTAGAAGTTGCTCTCCCTAAACCCTATTTGTCGAAAAAAGATTGTGCTGGTCCTCTGTCTAGTTTCATGTTGTGTTGATTTTACATGCCACAAATTCACACATGCTTTTCATGTTTTATAAACAAATAACCCTCCCTCTCTTTCACTCTGATACCAGCCCATAAATGTATGTTTCACACAAACTCTTTCTGTATAACTTCTGCCACAATTTTACATGTTTTTAAATGCCTCAAGAACAACCACCTTTCCTCTCTTTCACTGTGCCACCAGCCCCCACCTTTTCAGTCTTAATATGTTTTTGCTTTTACTTTTCAAGTCTATTAGCTGCAAAATAGCTATTATTTTTTCTCTATGCATTCTATACAATATGATTGCTAAACATTTTCAATTATGTAAGAAAAGCTCGTTTGCAATTTTCCACTGGTCAGTCTAGAACCCAGTATGACAATTAATCAGCTTTTTAGTTCCTGTATTTAGTCAATAGGATTTTGCATGCAATAACATGACTGTAGTCCCTTTTCTATTTAAAGTATTAGGGTAATTAATTGATAGGCCCTCCTCTAAGCCACGTGACACCCCTGCTTAGCTCCAGTTCTTTTGAAAGTTTGTTTTCCAATATATTGCCATACAGTGGAATAATCTCCCTCATCAACTATCCGCTTCTACTAGCTTAAGCAGTGAAATTTGGCACTTTTCATCTGCAGTTTGTGTCACTCATCCTGGGAGAATTGCTGACAGAAACCGGATTCTGACAAAGCCATCCCACATTCTGCCATTAGGATAAGGTAAGCAGAAGCAGCACGGGCCTGGATATGGGGCTGTTTGGCTCTTAAAGATTACTGTCCAAAACCTTCCAAATCACCACATAGTTTCTGTGTAATATGTAATGTCCTAAATGTGATCCTATCAAAGACAGTTTGTAAAACAAAAACTGAAATGTGCTGATCAGTGCTTATTTTAATTTTATGGCATGAAGTGGGGCATAAAGCCACTTTCTTTTTGGTGAAAGGGAAAATATTTTTAATTGGGCTTTGACCAAGAGAGAAATATGAAAAACCAAGGAAGGAAGTGAAAGACAGGAAATAGTGTGAAAGAGAGAAAGCAGAAATGAAATGGAACCTGCAAGAGTGAGATAAGGAAGCATGAAGTGTATGTTGGTAGATGAAACAGGCATGACTTACAGTCATCAAAATCACTATAGTATGAAGAAAAGCTTTTGCATTCTAGATGTTTAGCAAGTATGCGTACATAAAAATACACACATGATAAGACATGGGTGCTCAGTCAGCCTAATTAAGTATGACTAACGAACACAATTGGCGTTTACTTCAGCTGTATTATGATGATACATGGTGATGTACAGAAAAGCCTAAGGAGAGCACTAGTAGCACTGCATAATTTGTAAAATACTAAGTGCTGGTAACCGCAACTTTTATGAGAAGCCCGTGGGATGTGCAATTAAAAGTTGGTGCGTCGAATACCAAAGCTGGTAGTCTTAAAACTTATGATACATCTTTATTTCACTGACAGACATATATCTGCCCATTTATTTTACTCCTGCATATCCTGCTTTTCTCCTTTGTGATGTTGTTCTCATCTTTCTCTTTCTCCATCTTTCCCCTTTTTTAGGTCTCGCCTAGCGTTGCAGCGCGAATGCGCTGCCATCGCTTTGCGAGGCATGTAGTATATACTGTTGTGTGGAAGCTTCATGGAAGCTCCGCCCACTCTCTGCCCATTGGCTTTTGTCTTAAATGCTGCCTTCCGATTGGTTTGAGGCATGTTAGTCCCTCCTCATTCATCATTTGTATCCTTCCACGGCTATTGGCCCCTTTTCTTCCCTGTCTCTTCACCCCACTGCCCCTCCCACAGTCTGTGACTTCTCACCCTTCCCCACCCCCCCACCCACTCCCGTTCGTGTTTTGTTGCCTGCCGGCACTTCCGTTTTCATCTTTATTATTGCCACCTTGAAATATGCGATTTCAAGATGCGTGCTGTACAAAAACCTCTTGTGTTTAATGAACTAGATTTTAATGTTACTCTAAATATAATAGGACTCCAGGCAACATTCGGGGTATGCATGGCAACTGACGCCACTTAGTTCACAAATGCCATTGTTGTCGGGCGGGAGGAGCAGCAGTGGTTTAACTAATGCTTAAAACGAGCACTTTTAATAACTTCGTCTCAATTCAGTGCTATAATCTTGTGTACTGAGGTGACGCGCTAAAGAAATGCACTTTTTTGAATTCTGAAGAGACATTATCGCACATTTACATCATGTTTACTGTATGATTAACATGCGGATAATTTTCACGGCTCGCTCGCTGGCTTGTATATGCTTGGCTCGTCTCCAGCTGGCTCTACCTGTTAATTAATATATTGGTTCGCGCACCTCTAACAAAGAGAGATGAATGGATACATGACAGTGAGCCCGGTAGATGGTAGAGAAATAGACTGGTGCAGACAAACAGACAAAGTCAGTCTCCATTGCATCACGTCAGAATCATCACTTTCAATAACGTGGAAATCTGCCGGCAACTCCCGCATGCCCCAACCTCATCCCCCTCACCTATTCTTAGCAGAAGCGGCAGATTCTGAGCTGTGCCCTGCTGGTGCAGAGGAGCACGGCAGAGTCTTTAGAAGCGCTGGGATCCCTAGCCTCTCTGAGCGGGCACCAAAGCCTTCTGGGTGCCTTCACACTCAGGATAAATGAATACATTTTGTTCTGTGCTTTAGTCGCCTCTCTGTGAGCACTGTCTGGTAGATGAAGCTCTGTGTTAATAAACACATTCAGAGAGGTGGTTGTGTACAAACAAACAACAGCCACAATACCGTATGTTTTGAACGTGTAGTTAAATACCTGCTCATCGAGTACCTCATTGGCTGATCATTCCATGGCACTACCAAAATTACATTTGGACACATTTGCTCAACTGTAAAACACTCCCTTCTATGGGTCATTTAACAACTCGGGGCTTTGGGGTTAGGTAACCTACTTTGGATGCTGTGTAAAAGAGTAAATACAAAAATTGATGCAATGAAACTAAGCAACCAGTACTGTCTAAAACACTGTTAAAACTGACACGCATTCTGGCATTTTGTTTAGTTAATGTCAATTTTCTCATAGATGCGAGTAAAGTACTCTTAATATCTTAATGAAATCTGCACACTTTTAACTAATAGCATCGGGCAACCTTTGACAACTAGGAAATGAATATATTTTCATGTACCCACGAAACCCCCCTGCCCCCTGCCCCCTTGACAAACTTCATTGCCTCCCAGTGTTTGGGGGATAACCAAGACGCAGGAGAGTGAGTCAAATAGTCTAGAAAATTAAAGAGAAGCAGGGATTCGGATTCACATGCTCTGATCCTGATCGTGCTGGTTAGTCTGTAAGCACTACTTTGATTAATGAGTTTCGCATTAGTAAAGCACCACGGTGTGCATGTGTGGCAACACTTCACCCATGAGGTACGTGCCAAGCAAGTGTTGATACAATCCACACTTTGCGTCTTTTTCAATATATTTATTACGAAGTGCAGGCCCTTTCCAAGGGATTTTGCACACTACATACATTCACTCCAAAAATAAAACGTATAGGTAAAAAACATTGCTATTTACAATGTCAATAGCTCTATCTCACAAATGGGAGACCTATTTGCATTGCAAATTCTTGTTTCTTCTCTTCCCGCTTGAAATGACAGATGTTGAAAAATAAGTGCAGGTCCCCCAAAATAGGTGCTAGTGCCTCACACCAGCAACCACCATCTCAATTGAAGCACTGACTGGTAGGAGGATAGTCTTTCTTTAGGTATTAGACAACTATCAGCTCTCAAAAAGCAAGAGCTCTGTGATATACTGCCTATACATAGACCTTTATGGAATCGTACATTTAAAGGATGACACACAACAGTAGTTAGGCAGGTTTAGTGTCTTATGATGACACACTTTGTTGTGCATGGACACGGATTTGCTAATCATTCACATTCATGATAAAGTGTGCGAATAACACACAATATAGGAATGATTGCACAAATTGGTATTTTGCTAGCACTTGTATTCTACTTCCTATTTGACTCCATAAATCTAGGTTGGCTGATTATTTATACCATGAGTTACGATTCTTGTCAACATATTTATGTAATTGTTTACATGTTACATGGTACATTCATATTGGAGCTTGGAATACTAAAGCAGCAAATAAAGATTCACACAAATCCTGTCTTGTTTGGAATTACAATTTCTGAAAATCAACTCTTTCGCAATACATGCAACATAAATACTATCACAGCTTGTTGTTTTCTTTGTTTAGAGTTGAAATACTATCAAGGTAAAAAAGGCCTCGAGCTTGAGCTGAAATTCACAGGGGACTGGGGTATTAAAAAAGACAGTGTTGGAAATGGGGTCTCTATTGTGCAGTGGTTTGCACCCTGTCCAAGTAGAGACCCTCACTCTAATCAGGGTAGGGTGATTACATAGCTAACATAACCCCTGCTCACCTCCTTGGTAGTTTGGTGCGAGCAATCAGACTTATATCAGAGGCAATGTGTAAAGCATTTGTACATACAAACACAGTAACACAGTGAAAACACTACGAAAGGACACCACACCAGTTTACAAAAATAACCAATATTTATCTGAATGAAAACACCAAAAATCCTGCCTACACAAGTAAAGATATCACTTTTAAAAGGTTCAAAATCGTTCAGTCCATAGGAAGTTATGGATGAGTCACTTTAAGCACAAGTACCTGTGATGGGCTAAAATCAAAGCCGAAAACAAGCTCCCTCAGCAGGGGTGAAACGCAGTAAAAGCAAAGCATTGCATTGCTCCCTAACTACCAGGGGAGGTGATGCCTCAGTTCCTTACTGCCAGGGGATGTGATGTGTCCGTTTCTAACTGTAGTGCAGGGGAGATAATGCATTGGTTCCTCACCGTCAGGGAAGGTGATGTATCTGTTCCTTACTGTCAGGGGAGGTAATGTGTTGAACTCTGGATACACAGTCTTGGTTCCTTACTGCTGGGCCATGTTGATGAAGTATTTGGCACATAGGGACGATGAAAAACAAGACACGCTATGTCGATGTGGAGGAGCAGGCATTGCATCAATATAGCAGCAGCGAAGCAAGTGATGCGTTGATTTCCATAGCCGCGCAGCAGGGCTAGAGTCGGAGCGTGCACCACGGATGTCTGTTATACGGTGCTCGGGATTCGTATTGCGGAGATCCTTTAGCAGCATGGTAGGCACTGCATCAATTCTTTGGCCGCACATTAGAGATACGCTGGTTTTTCAACCACACGGTGGTGCTGCTTTGAAAAACAGCTGTTGAGAGTCGATGCATGGAATTTCTGGTTTCTTAGCAGCAAACCACCTCCAAATGGCCCAAAACCAGAATTGGCACGCCTTTTCAGGTCAGAACTCCCAGCAGAGGAGTTCAGGGGCCACAAATGAAGTCTTTGATGAACCTGAGACTTCTTAACAGGAGGCAAGCACGCATACGCCTTTGGAAAACCTTGGAAAGTAGGATGTAGAAAGAAATTGTCCTCTTAGTCCAGAAGTGTTCTGAAGTTATGGTGTAACAGCTCCAGTACTTACGCCAGTTTCTACCTGTGAAGTAGGCAAACTTTAATGGAAAGTCTTTGTTGTGCACAGGACCCTACCTTACTCTGACCTGGCTCTAGACACACTACAGGGGGGTGGAGACAGCTTTGTATGAGAACATGTACGGTCCTATACAGGTGTCATTGGCAACTCCTTCCACCACTCTAGCTCAGGAAGACCTATTAGGCTGGTGATTGGCCATCAACATATGCATATGCAGAGCACACCTCAACTCCCTTTGTGTGACTGTCTAGAGTGAATGCACAAACAGCCCAACTGTCACCCTTCCTCAGACGTGGATTCCAACCACATGAAGAGTCACAGAATGGCAAAGCTTGAAAATACCCACTTTCTAAAAGTGGCATTTTCAAACACACAATTTAAAAACCAAGTTCACTAAAAGATGTGTTTTTAAATTGACCACCAAACTCCAAAACTTGATCTATTCCCAATGGGAAGTTACACTTGTAAGTGGTTAGAAGTCGTCTTCAATAGTAACTTATATGAGATATAGTCCTTGCAATAGTGAAAAAAGAAATTAGCAGTGTTCACTATCAGGACATGTACAACACTCCAATCCATGTCCTACCTTTCATCTACACTGCACCCTGCTCATTGGGCTACCTCGGGCCTACCTTAGGGGTGTCTTACATGTAGTAAAAGGAAAGCTTTGTGCCTGGCAAGTACACTTGCCAGGTTGGCATGGCAGTTCTGAATGGCACACACAGACACTGCAGTGGCAGGTCTGAGACACTGCAGTGGCAGGTCTGAGACATAGCTGAAGGCCTACACATGTTGGTGGCACAATCAGTGCTGCAGGCCCACTGCTAAAATTTAATTTACAGGCCCTGGACACACACAGTGTACTTTAATAGGGACTTACCAGTAATCAAATACGCCAATCACGGATAACCAATTACAGATACAATTTTACACAGGGATAACATGCACTTTAGCACTGGTCAGCAGTGGTAAAGTGCACAGAGTCCTAAGACCAGCAGAAATGAAGTCAGAAAAACACTGGACTAAGGCAAAAAGTGGGGGATAACCCTGTAAATAGGGTAGGCCTACACACAGTGACTATGAAAATTGAATTAATTTACAAACATTAATTTATTCATAAAAAAAATGAACAAATCCTGAAGAGGTGCAAATCATTTCTTGATATACGTGGATTCAAGAATAGACAGCGGTAAAAATGTGGTTACTGGTTGACCGCGATAGAGCGTGGGCCGGCTACATGGACCTCGTTAGGCTCACTGAACATAGTACTTTAAATCCTGGTGTTCATTGTGCACAGCTTTGTTTTACAAGGCTTCACATTGTATGAAGTCTGTTCTGATGAAGCCGTTCAGCGATGCTTTGTTGGGCTTTGCTTCGCTCTACACTGATTTAAATGAGGCTGGCAACTGTATGGTGAGGATTTGTGGGGCTTCGTGTCGCTCTGTGTTGTTTCTGATGGGCACCACACCTGGGCTGGTAGAATTCCTTAAGGTCTACTCCCAAGGATCTAGGAGTGGAGTGCCACCACATGGTGCACAGGAGTCACAGCAAGCAGAGTCTAGGTCCGGTTTCAAGGTCATCTCTGTCCCTGAGGCTATGATTAGGAGGTCAGCCAACTACCCCTTGGAGTCACTCTAGTGGTCCTGCTTTCCAGATGTAGATCCCGACATTCTCTCCAACAGCAGGGCAACAGGCACCAGGGCAGCTGGGCAACAGAGTAGCAGTCCTTCTTGCAAAGCAGCACCACAGTCTTTCTGAGTTTTTCACAGGTCCAGAGTAGGCCTGGGCTGTAAATTCCGTTCCGCTCGCAGAATTTGTGTAAAATGGGTAATTTCGCGTTCCGCCGAGAACGCGGAATTACCCAAAATTCTGCATTCCGTGGCTTCGCAGAATTTTTTGCTTGTTCGCGTTTTCAAAATGCATGTTCGCGAGTTATTTCCCCCTGAGCACGCAAACAGCGATCGCGAACAGGAAAAAAACATTGCGAACAAGCAATTCCGCATGTTCGCGGAATTTCTGCGTGTTCGCAAAGTTTTTTTACCGTTTCGCGGAGTTTTGCGTAGCGCGACTACGCAAATTCTGCCCACCCCTAGTCCAGAGGTGCACTAAAGAGTTAGGTCTGAGGGTTCAATATTTACATCTGTTTCAAGTAGGAAAAGTTTCTAGATAATTCCCTTTTCAAGTCCTTAAATTCTCAGCCTCTCCTGTCCTGCCTCCAAACTTGCTGCATGAACAATGCAGTGATGACAAGTACTTTGGGGTCAATTACGATCCCATTCAGAAGGGCTCCGAATTGATTTCGGGTTTGCTGAATCCAATTCGGAACCCTTGCTTCCAAACAAATTGTACACAGTTCCGAATTACCAATTATGATGCCCGGAATCCATTAGGGCTGTCCGAATCAGTTCCAAAAGGCCTTCGGACAGGTCGAGCATTTCATAGCCGATTCGTACAGCTCTATGGACACGGTTTCCGAGAGAGCGAGAGATTACGATGACCGATTCAGACAGCCGTTTCATTCATTTTGCCTGAAACAAAACGGCTTTTGGAATCTGTCTTTGGGGGCCCGTATCAGGACCCCCTTAACCCGGGGCCATCCAAATTGGGCCCTTAGTGGTACCCAAGGGTCCCCTCTTCACAACCATGCACAGTGTGGCAGGCACCATGGGGTGCCCGACACAGGGAGCACAATTTTCCCCAGCCACCCCTTTCTTCAATGGGATCCTGTGTTCTTGTTCAGAACTAAGGCTTTCATTGACGTCAATGGGAGTCCTGACTGAATTGTATCCGGAAGCATCCGGATACATCCAAATCGCTTGGTCGGACCCCCCCTATCTGAGTCGTCCTGAAAGCATTCCATAACCAAATTGGTCGGAATGCTTTCCGGACGAGATCATAATCGGCCCCTTTGTGTGAAGGCAGGGCACAGTCTGTTTAGTTGCAAGTGAGTCTGTGCCCAGGTCCGTCCCCATCTTGCCAATTTGTGGCTAATCCAGGTTCACCTAATCCCTCTATTGTGTGACTATCTGGGAGGAATAAACAAAGTCCAGCTGCCAACTACACCTATTCACATGGCCCAAGAGCAGGCTGCAGGCATCAAGTTCTGCAGAAAAATGCCATGTTTCTAAAAGTTAAAGACACACAGATGACAGACTGAATGCAGAGTGAATCAAACATTCTCCCCAGTCAATAGATTTGGGTTAAATCCATTGTTCTTTTGCTCACTGTGCCACCCCAGTTTGGACACAGCCAAATGCAAATCAGTCTCGACCCTGTGCTTCATGGGAACAGTCCAGGATGAACTGCCAAGCCAGGTCGTCCCTGGACCAGAAACAAGCATCCTGGGACCAGTGTAGGGGTTTCACCCCTCATCAGCCAGGCTAGCTTGAAGCCAGTGGCACATTGAGCCCGGGACCCACGTCTGGGCATAGCCGGTGCACTTAGGGCGAGGCAAAAGACACACAGATCATGGACGGAATGCAGAGCAAATCTAACGTTCTCCCCCAGTCAATAAGTCTGGGTTAAATCCATTGTTCCTTTGCTCACCTTCCCACCCCAGTTTAGACCCAGCCATATGCAAATCAGTCTTGACCCTGTTCCTCATGGGAACTTTCCAGACTGAACTTTCCCGCAGTTCGGGCTGAACTGTTCCCATTGGACACAAGGTCAAAACTGATTTGCATGTGGCTGGGTTCAAACTGGAATGGCATAGGGAGCATAAAAACGATTGATTTAGGCCCAGATCTCTGTACTGGGGTAAATGTATAACATTGTTCTGCATTCTGTCCATCAATTGTTGTTTTTGCATGTTTCTAAAAGTGTCAATTTCAAAGTTGTAACGTAAACTACGACTTTACCATTTTAGAGGATTTTTAATTATAATTTTGTTAGAAATGTGGTCTCTGATTGGCAGGGGTATGCACCCTTGTCTAAGCAGGGACCACCACTCTATTCTCGGTAAGTTCCCAATCCCCCTAGGCAATTCTGTGCCCACCCTCTGGTAGCTTGGCGCAGAGCAGACTGCCTTAACTTCAAGAGGCAACTGTTAAAGTATTTGTGAAACACCCACACAGCAAGTCACAGAGGACATCACAACAAAAAGGCTCCAAACAGTGGTGGAAAAATAATGGCAATTTATACTCACATTAAATAAGGCAATACAATAAAGATCTTCTTACTAAAAATCAGGATATGAGTTATTTTACGAGGTTATTGGCAGACATTGCTGAATGTATTTGGTACCCTTCAGGTGCGTTACGGTAATTTCAGAGTCCTCTGCGCTTTCCGCGAGTGAGAACGCTGGGGCTATATTGCAGCTGTAACTAAGGGGGGGTGCATCCCGGCAGTGAGATGCACTGCACCACAATGTGGGAGACCGCTTGGGTCCAAGATGGCAACGGATCACACCACAGCGCCTGGGGGTCCGTGGAAATCAGCCCGGTGGTTAGGGAATCTGGAGAGCATCTGAGATAGACAATCACAGGACAGGGTTACCTTGGCAGCCCACAGGCAGTGGAGGAGAGGCAAACAGCCGGTAAATTGGTGCGGGTAGAAGCCCAAGACCTCTAAGTCCTGTCGGTTTTGGGCAGGGCGTCTATAGCCCAAGTACTCTGATACGGTGTAATCCTGACAACTGTGTAAAGGGAGGCACTCAGTTCCCGGATGCTGGTTGATGCTGTCACACGGCAAGGGCATGATCTTGAGGCGATCCACAGCACACTAGGCCCCTGGTGCCTGGACAGCACGGAAGGTGACATTGCGAGGCTGGTGGGGTTCCAAAGCCCAGTAGGGTGAACAGGGGTAGTTGACAAGCCCCCGAAATCACTCTGGAGGCAGTTCTTTGTGCCTTGCTTGCAGGGCAGATGTCAGCAGGCAGGAGGGCGGCTCCACAAAGCAGGACAGCAGTTCCTGGGAATAGCAGCCTTTACTCTAGCAGAGTTTCATGCAGGTCCAGTAGTGTCACACAGATGTAGGGTCAGGGCCCTATTATTATACCCTGGTGCCCAGGTACTAGAAGGGACCAGAAGCTTTTGGAGAGGGCTTTGAAGTTTTGAGGGGTTTCCTGTCTCACCTGACTTGGCACTGACAAAGCAAAGTCGTTAAGCCTATTGTGGGGTGGCCGGCTCAGCCTATTCAGATGTAAGTGTGAATCCCTACTCCCTCCTCTCAGCCCAAGAAGGCCATCAGTATGTTGAAGTGGCAGCCCTTCCTGTGTTTTGGGGAGTCGAGTGAGTATGCAAGTGAGGGACTGCTACCCTGGGTCAGACTTGGATTGGGGCAGGAAGCAGGTACACAGAGTGTATGGAAGGACAGAGAAATGTCCACTTTCCATTTGATAGGATAAAACAAGAAAAAGTGTAACATGTATGTAGATATTATCCCTATGGTAAGATAAATGACACTGCTCTATCTAGAGTTGAATAACTGAATTAAAGACTAAGTGAAATTTAAACATGATCATATGTATAGGTAACAATGTGTTATATACAAGATTATTTTAAATAATATACAATGTAGATGTTTTTTTAACAATTACTACTTGCCATAAACGTAACTTTGCACTATTGATACATTTGTCAACAGGAGTTTATTACAACGGCAACCAAACAGTGCCTATAATAAGAGAGATGATGAAACAATTTTTGTCTTGAAAAAGATGGACAATTAGACTAAACCATCGAAATGCGTCGACGCAGCACTACAACACAATCTGTGGGAACAGCTTTTCTTGCAGACACTGTATTCATATATTGTGTATAGGAAAAGCCTTTTTGAAATTTATTAACGGATGTGTTACTTAATGACAAATTGTACTGTCTATTTCTGTCTCTCTGTTTTAAGTTTGTGGGATTGTTAATTGATGGGTGTAGTTATTGTGTACTGTTGGGTCCGAAAAACTGTACTCAAGTAAGGTGTATCAGTTGTGCTCTTCAATTTAGTATAATTTACTTTAAGTACATATGTTATTTGCATGTTGGCAACAGGCGCATTTAAGACAGGATCATACATTGCTTTTGTTTTGCTTGTTTTTAACCGTTTTTTAATAAAATATGATGTTTTTATTAAATTGTATAGTGGTATGACTTATATTAATTAGACAGATCCTAACACATGG
Organism: Triturus cristatus; assembly: GCF_964204655.1. Classification (NCBI taxonomy): domain Eukaryota; kingdom Metazoa; phylum Chordata; class Amphibia; order Caudata; family Salamandridae; genus Triturus; species Triturus cristatus. The sequence continues at coordinate 873,784,696 of NC_140579.1, read as the reverse complement.
GCTTATGATTGTGTATCTGAATATAACAATTCAGTTTCCTAACACGATTAATTCCTACATTATATTGCACCATGGGAAAATTCTTTCTACCAGAAAGTAGTACCCTATTCCCCTGATTGGCTAAAGGGTCTCTCTCATTTCTATCCTAAACACTTTCTGAAAGTGTCATTTCTGCCAGTAAGGGTAAAACCCATTACACCAACAGGGAGGATTTCTCATGATCATTCGAACCATACCAAAAATGATATATCTACACCTTCCTATGCAGGAGTTATCACTTAAAGGGATATAAGGGCATTTCTAATGCTGGCCTATGTAAGGGTCAGCCCCACTGCAATGGTAGAGGCCTGAGGCAGGTTTGCCAATGTCACCATATTTTAGGGGAGAGCACAGGAGCCTTAGCAGTGGTAAGGTGCCCAGAGTCCTAAGTCCAACAAAACGGTATAGTCTAACGTGGGAAGTGATAGGGCAAAAGTTAGTGGGAGACCACCCTAAGGCTAATAGGTCTAACAAATTTCTCAGACACAAAACATGAAAAGTCTTACTCTTCGCAATCAAAAGTTAGTATTTATTACATGTAATAAACCAACCCAATGTTATCCTTTAGAAGAGGTATGCCTCACAGTAATGAAAATTGATTGTAGGAGTTTTTGATTACCAGGACATGTAAAATGTAAAAGTACATGTCCAACCTTGCAATTATAATGAACCCTGCCCTATGGGCTACCTAGGTCCTAGTTTAGGGGTGACTTATTTGCAATGAGTTTAAGGGTAGCCAGGGCTTATAAAACTGCAATCAGGCTGCAATGGAAGGCCTGGGACATGTTTTAAGAGGCTACTTACCTGAGTGGCACACTAATTGCTGCAGGTCCTTGTTGCTACAATGTGGATTTACCAAATAAAATAAAAGACAAGAGGCATTTGGCAAAACAGGAACAGTTGTTTTAATTAAATGCAGCAACAAGATAGCAGCTGCAGAGATGGGGTCTGAAGCAGTCTGAAAGTACATTGGTGCTGGCTGTTATTTTATACATTTTACAACTTAGAGCAATTTGTAAATTATTTTAGAACAGGAGTTCCGGGACTAGTCACAGGACTGTATATTTGATCACCTGATAAGGAGTCCAGCTGGGTCTAAACCTTGCGTGGACACAATGCGGGCCAGTGGGTAACATGACCAGATGTCCGGCACGGTGAGCGCATGTTCACTGTGTGCAGTGTGCGTGCGGTGTTCTGATTGGCTGAGTGTTCCTAACTACATTTTTCATCTAACTTTATGGTTTTTGGGGAATGCGCATCCCTGCGGCCAAACAAATGTTATTGGGGCCAATCTTCTCGGACCTTTGTGATGGTGCTACCTTCTGGCAAACTGATCTTGGTTGTCCCTGTTCAAAAATCTGTCTATGGGCTACCTGTCACACCACCTGTGATCTGTCATTCAGTTGCTCCAGACCTTGGTAGCAGTGCCTTGCTGACCATGTATTTCTGACTCAGGGTTGGTGGGGAGGTCATATTGGGTAGATTTGACAACAGCGATGTGAGTTTGTTGTTATACGTAAATATATCATGGTGTACATTGACATAGTATTTTTCTTTATTAACATCATCCCAGTAGCATTTCATTTACAGGCCTTAGGTATATGGTATACAAATTTACTAGGGAATTATACGTAAAATAAATATGACAATCAAGTGACTCCTGGCCTCTACCGAGCTAATAGGGCTAAAGGTCCCAGGAGTATCCCTACCCATTTTTGAAGCAGTTCACTCAAAAGTGGTTGTAGACACCAGACACCACTAGGATTGGTGTCTGGCTGATAAGATGTACAAAAGAGGGGGCAGGCCAAGTGTTATCTAACTCTGTCTGTGACATGGTAAACCTCCTCGAAGATTATTACGATCATAGGCACAACCCAGGTGGCATTCGCTTCCACTTTGGGAGCAAGTTCACACTTCATCAAGGGGCTATTCAGCTCCTGGATTGAAGCACGTGCAAATGAGCTTCTAGAGGGTTTTCGGCAGGGAAGCGGTACTAACGTACCTTTCCCGAAATTGTCATCACTACTTTGGCTTTACCAGTGAACTGACATTGTGATAAATATTTTTGAAAGTCCAAAAATAAACTCTGCAGCTGTTTCCGCTGCTAAGGTAACATTATTGAATGTAATATTGCATTCCAATGCTTTCCCATGGAGCAGGTAACACTGCTAATGTACAATATGGCTTTGGAGCCCTTTTCACCATAAGGGCTTGTTTGAAAGGTAATGTTTATATGTCCTGACTTAAATTCATGCACACTGCCTAATGGGCATTACAGTCTAGTTAGGGGTGAGATTTATATTTAAAAGGCGTGTTTAGGCCTGTCAAGTGGGGTTATTTTCAATTTGGAGTTTTAAAAATGTCCAGGCAGGCTACAGTGGTAGGCCTGCTATTGTTTACACTGCTACTGTAGTTGGATGGAACAATGTGTGCTTCAGTCCACTAGTGACATTTACTTTAAGGGCCCCGGTACTCATTGTACCTTATACTGGTGACTTAAAGGTATTTTTTACATTCTAATTATGAGTACACCAATTTAATATATTTTAGAGGTCATAGCACATTCACAGATGCCTGCTTAGCAGAGTCCCCATACACAGAATAAAATAAAATAATGCTGGACCGGGTCCTTTCTGCAGTGTCATGTATTTTTGCCCTCCGCTGCCTTCCTTTGCTCAACGATTTGTTTGCTTTTAGGACTTTGTGCAGTTTTTCTTTTTAAACAGGAGGAAAGTGTTTGTGCTCTCCCCTTACAACATTGAACACTGTCAAACACCATATTGGTACATAATATGGCTTTCGGTTTAAGATGTCAGCAGAACTCCTATCCAAATCATATGTAATATAACTTGCTAAATGTGGAAAGGTAACATGACTCATGATAGATGAAGCCTAACATGTCATCCTAAAAATTTGTAACATATAACACTTTGTTTATCTTCATAAATCGTTTATGGCATTGGTCTTTTGTATTCATATGTTTTACAAAAATGTATTTAGGGATTATGTTTGTGCAGCAAAATAAAATCAAATTGATGAGGCCTTCTGGTTCTTAGGAGGGTTGTTCCCCAAAGTTAAGTTGCTGTGAATGCAATGAGTGAGGGAGGAAATATTTTTTTCTTGTATCACTTTAACTGTGATATGGTAATAAAATGAAGCTCCAATAGACATAAAACAGTATATTTTATTTTACACTTGCGCTAAATAATGTGTTATTGAGGCACATGTTTTTGTAGCCCCAGCCAACTCCCTCAAACCTTATTCAGCATACAGTATTAGTACAAAAGCCTAGTGGTGGCTTTAGGGTGGTGCGACCGGTGTAGTCGTACCAGGCTCGATAGTCAATGGAGCGCCCTCTGCATAACATGCTTAACCAAGATAAGAACACACTTGAGAGATGTTTGTGTGCATGACATTTTTGAAGGGTTAATTACCAAAGCATGATAAGTCTGGTGGTTGCTACATTTGATGGCAAGATTTGGTGACAAAGGGTTTAATGCCCCTGCTATAAAGCACAGCATGCGACATGCAGATCAAAGATTTGTATTTTATGTAGATAAGCAACATCACAGAAACGTAAGAGATATGGTGCAGTTGTGCTCTTTTTCAAGCAATGTAGCACACCAACTTTGTTATGCATTTTTTAAAAAAGTGTTAATCTGTCCCTTTGTTGCTAGGCACAGTATGTATTTTTTTTATAACAAACTTTATTAAGCACCACAAAGTGAGTTTAGATTTGTAATGACAAGTACTACATGGTATTTTCTGCGTTTTTCTAATCATTTACACGTATTTCCTTCATGTACTGTTAAAAAAAAATACTAGCTTATGCCAACCTAGGAGAAGGTAGTCTCAAGGCTAAGAATAAATGGGTGCACATACAGAATATACAACATCGTTCAGTTCAATGAGTAATATATACCTAAACAACCCCATTAACATACACCCCCCTCCCACCACCCTTCCTCTTGGCCTGTCGTTTCGTATATAGTATTCGACCTGGTGTATGTATGTGGGCTCCCGGTCACGGGGCATTACTGGAGTGCAGCGGAAGCGAGTAAAGGACCCTGGGGAACCTTTTAAAGCGTGGATAGCAGAACACTGGGTACATTACGTGGTAGGAGTGAGATGTGGAGGGTGAAGATCTGGTGCTTTAAAACCTTCCAGCATGAGATACCATTCCATAGAGATGGGATGTTTACGCAGCCTGTGGCCCTCTTCACGTCTAAGTGCCCCGCTTTTAGCACCACACCACTGTACCACCTCATCCTGCCATGTAGGTAAAGTATGGCATCTAGGGGATTTCCATCTCATGGTGATCGCTCATATGAGGGCAAGGTCAAGAAAATGCAGTGGAACCTTCAAAGCACTTGTGTGCTTATGGAGGCCCAGCAGACAATCCAGTATATTGTCTGTGAGCTTTAAGTGTGTAATCTCCCGAGTGCCGTTTTGACCACCCCCAGTAAACCCGAAGGTGGGGACAGGCCCATATCATGTGAGAAAAGCCTGCTTACTCGTATCTGCAGCATGGGCAGTGATGTTGGGCATCTGAAAACACATGGTGAATTATTTTGGGGGTTAAGTAGGATTTGTGTAACACCATGCATTGTATGAATTTCAGTCTGGCATTGCGGGACACGTGCTTAGGATGTTCCAGGATACTCGCCCAAGCTTTACCCCTCAGTGCAACTTCGGTTGTCTCTGACCATTTTGTTCTAAGGTCGGTAAGTGGAATGGAAGCTCACGCCCGGATGCCAACGTATAACCATTTAATAAGATGGCTGCCCTCCCCCATATAATAGAGAGATCGTACCAGCTCGTGTTGCGGGGGATCGGTGCATTGAGGTGCCCATGTCATCTGGACATAATGCAGGATGATTTAAATAAAGTCAGTTCGGTACACCGGTGGCCTGTACAAAGGTGTTGTGATCCAGGGGGGTACCAACGCCAAACAGCGACCCAACCTCAATTACACCTGCATCCGCCCAAACATTTAGCCAGGCCTTCGTGAGTCTGCCACCAGCGGTCGGTATTCCCAAAAGTGGGATGTTACCAGCATATGGAATTACAGCTGGGGTGTAAAGGAGGGTCTTCCACCAGCAGGGAAGTGCTGTTTAAGTAGTGGAGGCGCAACGGGGAGGAAACTTTAACCTTCGGTAGGAACAGGGTGTGTAGGGATCCTCGCTCTAAGTCCCGGGTCTCATACCCTATTTCCTGCAGGTTCCTGCCTGCTGTCCAATAAGACAACCATTGGAGCTGGCAAGCATGGTAATAGGCTCTAAAGTCAGGTACCCCCAATCCGCCCTTATGAGATTCAAACTATAGCAGCTTGAGGCTTATCCTCTGTCGGCCTGTCCCCAAAACAAGCTCCAGCAGTATTGTATCCAGAGTTCAAAAGGTAGACTGAGGCACCACGAGATGTAAATTCACAAAGAAATACAGAAGACGGGGTAGCACCACCATCTTGGAAATTGCAACCCTCCCCATCACCGACAGTGGCAAGGATGTCCAAAATGATACACAGGAGCGTATGCCATTAATCGCCTTTGACAGATTACCATCTAGTTGGTCCGCCTGTGTTCGGTATATCTGGTTTCCTAAATACTTAAATGTATGATGGGCCACTGGTAATTTATAATCACGAAAGTAGAACGTGTTTGGTTGAGGTCCGTCATGTAGATAGAACGCGTTCAATTTCCCTTCATTTATGGCCAGCCCCAAGATACTTTCAAAGGTAGAAAAGATTGTGGGGAGAGGTTCCGCCCTGGCAGAGAGATCACGTAGGTAAATAATTATATAATCGGCGTAAATTGAGATTAAGTGTGTAGTATTGTCTATGAAGATCCCCAGGTGTTCAGCATTAAGAAAGTCATCCATTACAGTGTCTTCAATCTGTGTAGGTTCACTATACAGAGTACAGAAATAATTGAAAAAGGCGTCGTTTATCTCTATTTGAGTTTGGACTATGCCCTTGTTAGGTACAATAATCCGGGTGATGAGGGGGGGTGTTGGGCTGTCTCTCAATATCCGGGCCAACAGCGATCCAGACTTATCAGCCTCGGTATGTTTCAATTGCGTAAAAGCCCTAAAATCGATGACCCGAAGGGTTTCAAGGATCTCAGCATGCTGTATGCGTGCATCCCGCAAATGAGCCTGCTTACGTAGGTCTCTCGCCGCAGCGTGTTCTAACTCGGTCATTAGGTTTTCTATACGGATAAGGTTTCTATGAATCTCCTGCCGAGCCCCCATTGTAGAACCAATTGCAACACCCCTCACAACCACCTTAAGTGCGTCCCATTCGATAAAATTAGAGGAAGCTGTGTTCCAGTTCTCAGAAAAGTAATTTGTGACAGTTGTAGATAGCGTGGTACGAAAGGGGACATCCTCTAGTAGCTGGGGCCACAGTTTCCAAGTAGGGACCGGGGTGGGTACTCTGCCCCAGATAAGTGTGATCTCTAAAGGGCAGTGGTCAGAAAAGGTCTTGGCCAGGTATGTGGAGTGTTGTATCTGGGCGGCAAAGTGCATGGAATATAGACATCTGTCAATTCTAGTATGAAGGTGGTGTACTGGGGAATAGAAGGAGTATTCCCTATGTGTGGGGTGGAGTATTCACCAAACATCTCTCAAACCCCAGCCATTTATCCATGTTTCCAGGGCAGCAGCTTGTTTGTGGGCACCAGCGCCATGCAGCGGGGGATGGGATCTATCTAAGGCCACATCCAAAACAGTGTTACCGTTGCCACCTAATATCCAGGGGTATGTGTCCCATCCCATCAGGGCTATGCCCAGTTGGTTAAAAAACTTGTCTTGATAGTAGTTCGGGGCAGAAATACTGCCCAAAACCACTGGTAAGCCATCTAGGGTTCCCTTCAGTAAAATGTACCTGCCCTGTTTGTCTGTGTGGCGGTCCAGTTCTAAAAATGGGACACCATGGCAGATCCATATGGCCGCCCCTCACGCAAAAGCCGAGTAGTTGATTGAGAAAATTTGGCCTCTCAATTTCTTTCGGACCTTCAAGGCCTCTGAATCAGTCAGGTGCGATTCTTGAATGAAAACAATTAGCGCTTTACGCCTAAGGAGGTGTGCATGGACTCTATGTTGTTTGTGTACAGCACCAAGTCCCTGCACGTTCCAGGTCAGCAAGTTATACGAGCCTAAAGTGGAATGACTAGGCATGGGTCAATAGTGTACATAGCGCTCCCCGCCACTCGGATCCCTGTATCTTTCGCAGGCCAGGAGTTTCCTTCCCCATCAAACTAATAACACTCGGCTCAGCTATTGAACTATGCTGGGCCAAACAAATAACAAAAACATACAAATAGTATAGTACAGTGCGATCGCTTCGCGTTGGGTCGCCACCACCGCACATAATGCCACAAGTGTAGTCTCAGAGGTTCCTGTAGCTCAACAGAGCCTGGGGGGGGTCATACATACGAGCATTCTCATCTAATATAACAGGTCTCCATTAGGTCACAGACTACATTAGAGTACGACATTGAAAGACCATCAAATCGAGACAGGAAGACATTGTCTGGGAGTTTGGGGCCTAAGTGCTAATTTGCAACAAATGATGCACCCAACATTCTACGACAGGTTCTGGTTAAGTCATAGGAGGTGGGGAGTCAAAAAGGATACAGCTAGGGTCAGTAGTTCCTCCATAGTGCATGTGTGTCCCTGTTGCAGCAGTAGAGAAAGTGAGGTGATCAGGCAAGCCTCGTTATTCATCCGCCAGGTCATCAACAGTCTGAGGTGTCACCAAGGGAAACAGGTTGATACTATGTTAAGAGTCCGATTGAATGGTCCTGTCCTCCGATGAGTCGGTCACAATCTTAAGGTTGTCGTCACGGAAGGAGTTAGCTACTGCCAGCGCTTCCGTCCTGCCAGACATCATCTGTTCGTGGGTAGGGCCGGTAGTGGCGGAACCGTGCTGGCTCTTGGTGGCTCGGCGAGAACCTCGGCCCTTAGTTCCTGTGACATTGTGATGTACAGACTCTGATGATCCTCCTTGGCTTGAGTCAAATTTCATCACCTCCAACCATTCCTCCACATCATTCGGGCTGTCAAAAAAGTAGGTCTTCTAGTCATATATAATTTTTAACCGAGCCAGGAAAAGTAAGGCATATTTGAGTTGGGCTGCCCGCAGTTTCTTCTTCACCGCTTGGAAGGAAGAGTGCTGGCATTGCACCATTACTGTATAGTCAGGGTGGAGTGAGATTCGATGGTTTTCGAACTGCATCTGCGTTCGTTCTCTCACTTTTTGCAATAAGACATCTCGGTCTCTGTAGTTAAGTATTTTAACGATCAAGGGTCGCAGAGGTGCCCTCGCTCGAGGCGCCCCAGTAGGAATTCAATGAGCCCTATCCACACAGAAGTATGGCGACAAGCCCTCCTGGGCCACGTGTTCTCTAAACCAGGCTTCTATGAAATCAGCAGCTTTGGGGCCTTGGCTTCGCTCTGGAAGCCCCATGACGCATATATTATTCTGTCGGTTTCTGCCTTCCGCATCTTCGATCCTGTCCTGCAGACCGTGACCATGTCGTTGTAGATCCGTTATCTGTTTAGTGTGTTCCACGACCCGGGGCTCCATGCCGCCCAGGGCCGTCTCATGCGCATGGACTGTAACGGCAAGCTTTGCATAGTCTGCCTGGAGAACTGTAAAGCCAGTCATAAGGGTTCCAATCTGTTGTTCTATAGCTTTACAGGAGTCTCTGACTTCCTGTAGGATCAGGTCAAGTTTATCTGGGGGAGCATTGAGAGTCCCGGAGGAGGAGCCGGGAGAGGGGGGTCTATCAGCAGTAGCTGGTATATCCGTCAAGCCCCCTGTAACAGGATTATTGTCCAGAGTCTTCCCCTTTAACCTCCCCATGGCACCAACAGATTCACACCGGATGTGTACTGCGCGAGCAATGCAGTGGGCAGAGGGGCACCGCGCAGTGTGTCTCAAGCCCAATCAGAGCATCCCAAAGAGCAACCGTGCCAGTGGATGTGCCACCTATCCACAAGAGGGCCGAGAGCACAGGCAATCTTGTCTGTGTATGTTGATGTCAAATGTAGATGCAGTCTTCCCAGCACAATACACTACGGGGCGCGCCAGACAGGAGAAACCCAGATGTGGTGCAGCACAGCCGACACCCCCGCACGCACTCCTGCACAATATTCATCTCCACGTAACAAACAGCGGTTCTCCAGGATGGAGTCCACACAGTTCCAAATGTAGACCAGTGATGGGCACAGGCAGAGGGGTGGGAGCCCCAGATCAGCCAAGCACTACACGCCTCCCATTGCATCTATAACTGTGGAGGTATTCAGCCATGCCATCCATCATCACAGGCCATCTTCACCAACCAGGGGTCCATAGAGTGCACTCCAGTAGGTCACCTAGTGCGACCCGCAGGTCCCAATCACCGCCGCACCTCCCACGCACAGACACTCCAGGGAGGCAGCACGAGTCCGTCTATTCATGATTCTGGCCAAATATAGGACGCGTCAGGTGAGATGCAAGTCCTTGTCACAATGTCCATACCGCACTCTTCAGGCAAGCAGGAGGGTGCTCAGCAGGCCCAGCAAATGACACGGTACCGCAGCACTCACCAGGGGTCCCAGGATCTGTGTCCTCCAAAGGCACCTGGTCTGTCTGTGATCCTCCTTCTTAGCCCCCAAATGATGCAGCCACGCTTGCCAGTACTACGCTCCAGCAGCCAAGCGGGGCCGACAGTTGGACCCGGCCTCGACCGCACAGGGCTCGTGCTGTCAGAGGCAGGCAGGAATCTCTCAGCCTCAGCCTCACTGGCATCTGGGGGAGAGCAGGCTACAGCATTCTCCTTGGGAGCCGCAGGTCCGGAGCTGCAGCTAGATTACCGCTCCTCTGATAAGGTTTGGGCCGCTAGTGTCTCAAGAGTGGCCCCACGTTGAGGCCTCCAGTCAGCCCCGATAACATCACATGACCACGAGAGGGGCAGCAGGTAGTCTGTGGCAGGGACAGCGGGCACCACACAGCGCGGCTCCCAGCATTGGTAAGAAAGGGCTCCCACAGGGCACGGTACGCGACACAGGGGATCGGCTCCAGTGGAAGTGTGCAGCCCTCATCACTGCATATCTCTAGGCATCTCCTGCAGCATCCGAGCCTCACCACTCTCCGTCGCTCCACGTCCTCAAGCTCAATCTATCGCAGACAGGCCACAGAGTCTGTGGTCTCTTGTTGAAGCGGCCCATCAGCCGATCCCCAGCTCTGATCGAGTTTAAAGCAGTGGGCTAGCATCGCAGGCACTCGAGGGCCACAGGGCCGTGATGGAATCTCCGGTGTCAGGCCTGTGACCGGCGATGCTTCAGGATTTAATCCTCCCCGGGTCCGGAGCCTCACAAAACCATGTACCCCATCTTAGGTGGCTAGCCACGCCCCCCTCCGCACAGTATGTATGATGGTAACTCCTAAACCTTGTAGTCTCATTGGATTAAGTACAATTTCCTATAAATTTATTTAGACACTTGTATGGCTCATTATTGTTTTATAATATGTTTTGAATGAAAAGCAGTTTGAAAATATAAATTGGGATAAGTAGTGCTATAAAAAATAAATGTCAGAAAGGGGCAAAAGAAAAATGAGGGGCATCATTAGTGGATGGTAGTGAGGGGAATCCATGCAAAAGGGGATCATGGGGTGCGCTAACCTAGATTGTTGTACCGGGTGCCCCCAATGGTAAGGCCGTCCCTACAACAGACAATTGTTCCCTTTCCTGCACATGGTTCCTGAGTGTAGGAACTACCTGTACAACACCTAACTGCTCCCCCCCGATAGAGGCACAGAGCTACATTTTGATAGTTTGATGTCTTATTGACTACATGTTTTTTCATTTTTCTCTACAGATAAATACATAATTCCATGTAATTGTTTATGATTACAATCCAGCTCATCTAGAAATCATTGGCACTGTCCTGTTTGTCAGATACTTATAACCCGTTCATTAAACTTCAAAGGCCATATGGATAAACAACATGGTATGTTATTTTTGTAATGATATGGATTTTAAATGTAAAAAACACCACATGAATTATTAACTTCTTTTTTTGAAATACCCAATATGTTATAAATCTCATTTTTCTAAGATCAAAGGCATGGGATTAGTATGTGGTTCCAAAATGTCGAGACTTTATTAACAAAAGGACTATACCATTAATTCTCGGTACATGTTTACAAAAAATCTCACTGCCTTGCTGAAAAAGTGAAATTAAATATGATTAACACAATATTTGTCCTGTATAATGTTACTGATTTTCAGTACTTCTTATTTTTCAGGTTATATAGTCAAAGAAAATGAAAATACCGTAGGCAAGATTTTTTTTCAATTACTTTTTTATACTAATATTAAGAAAGGGTTATTGGATATAGTATGGAATGAGAAGACAATATATTATTTAGTATAATTGCTTTCCAACATTACTTTATTCATATTCTAAAAGGGTAAGCCACTAAATGGTCTAGTGGTACTTAAATGGATAGTGCATATGTTCAGCAGCATATTAAGGTTGATGGCCATTCAAATAAATGTTTAGCTTTAAAATAACATTATTATTCTATTTATTTCAGTGAAGGATATAAAGAAATTAGATCAACCACTTCATTCATTACCTACTGCTGGTGAGAGAAATGAGGATATTTCAAAATCAATAAAGTGTAGTATTTGCAGTTCCATGTTTGTAAATCATTCAACACTAGGGTGCCGATTCCGATCCGTCAAAAATAATTTGCGTACGACCCGTATCCATATTTGTTTACGTACGAGTCGTAGAAGCACCGTACAAACGGCCAAGTACGATTCGTCCGTGAAAAATAACTACGAATAGCGTCGGGAAAAGTCTACGAGAGTGCGTCGGAAAGTGTTCACGTCCGAATATCGTCGGGAAATGTGTACGAGAGTGAGCCGGACATTTTTACTTGCAAATCGTAAAACACAAGTCCGAGCGCGCAAGTACGATCCCGACCGTCCGTCTGAATACACAATCGCACGTAAAAAGGCCCGTACGGAGCCAACGCAGTAGCACACATGTACACGGGTAAACTCATGCCCGTGTACGAGCCGTACAGCCCCCCACCCCCAAATATGTCAGCACCGTACCACACCCTGTCCGCACTGAACCCCAGCCCCGCAACTGTATGCGCCGTACCCCCCCATATACGTGCCGTACCCCCCATGTATGCGCCTTACCCCCCCTGTCCGCACTGTACCCCAGCCCCGCACCTGTACGTGCCGTACCCCCCATGTACGTGCCGTACCCCCCCCTGTAGGCGCATCACCCCCGCATGTACGTGCCGTACTTCCGCATGTACGCGCCGTACCCCAGGGCCGCACGTGTATGCGCCTTACCCCACCATGTACGCGCTGTACCTCCGCATGTACGTGCCGTACCCCAGGGCCGCACCTGTACGCACCGTACCCCCACCGCATGTACGCGCCTTACTCCCCCATGTAGGCGCTGTACCTCCGCATGTACGCGCCGTACCCCAGGGCCGCACCTGTACGCACCATACCCCCACTGCATGTACGCGCCCTCCCCCATGTATGCGCCCCCCCACCCATGTACGCGCCTTCCCCCCATGTACGTGCCATACCTCTGCATGTACGCGCCGTACCCCAGGGCCGCACGTGTACGCACCGAACCCCCACCGCATGTACGCGCCGCACTCCAACACCATACCCCAGCACCCTCACCCAGCATCGCGTATGTACAGATCGTACCTACGCGAAAATGACTCTTACAGAACCAGGACACTGTAAAACAGCACAAGGAGGGTCAATTCGACTCGCACAACACCACAAAACACGTCTACATGACAAAATACATCTCAATGACTGACCTGGCACATCCAAACAGGCAAACAGAGGCCCCAAATCACAACCACCACTTATAACACACCCACCAAAATTCAAACACAGCCACACCCAAAAATGGACCAATAAAAAGGGCCCACACACACAACCCATGAGCCTTTGCAACAGACCCACTGCTGCCAGACCCCACTGAGAAACAACTCCACATAGAAACTACTCCACATCACTCATACCTCCACTACACCTTCACTCACACACCTTCACACAACCTCCTCCACAATCATCCCCCTCTTCACATTCGCACACACACCGTCACATTCACACCCATACACCCACAACCATCCACACCCACACCCACACCCACACCCCACACCATGCCCACAGACAAGAATCCAAAGTTCACAACGGCGGAGCTGGACCTCCTTGTCAACGAAGTCATCAGAGTCGAGCCACGGCTGTTTGGAACATTGGTCAGACAGACCAGCATAGCTGAAAAATCTGCCATGTGCCAGAGGGTTGTCGACAAGGTGAATGCTGTTGCGCCCATCCGAAGGACCAGGCATGAATACCAAGCCAGGTGGTACGATCTGCGCAGGGCGGTCAAGAGGAAAATGAATGAAGAATATGCCCAGACTAACATCACTGGAGGTGGGCCGCCCCGCAGACCCGTACACTACCATCCCTGGGAGGAGAAGGTGATGGCCCTGCTACCGCCGGTGGGAGTACACGGAGTCGAAGGAGTCGCAGAGCCTGGTGAGTACACAAACAACTTACGTAACATTGGGGCAATGGGGTCCACACCACATATACACCAAATGCATGCAACTTCACCCAAGCACTCACCGCAAACAACCAAACTCAAAAACCATGCTCATGCCACTAACGTCACCATGCACCCTTCACAAATCAAGGCAAGGCCATGTCCAAGCCTACAACAACCACAAACACAAGACTGGATGTCTGGGAGGCTGGGAGTGTGGGCCCCACACAACACATTGCCCTCAGCCCATATGGCATAGGTACATAACCATGCACAATGCACAGGGACTGGCAAAGTACTGACAAGGTAGATGACACTTGGCCCTGCTGTATGCAGCACAAGGCCCTCCTGGGACCACTGTACACTCAAACACCAACTCCACAAGCACAGGTATCTAGCACAGGAACTCACACTCACTGTCATGCCAGCATGCACCATGAGGGGACAGACACATCACCTTGGAGACCCAATGACAACTCACACTACACACAACAGCAGGCCCGGTCACAACCCCCCCCTAACACAAGCACACACACCCGGGGCAGGCAACGGATTTACACACTCCCACAATGGACATGTGACACAACAAGACCGATCCAGAGCCAAATAAGCATCAGAGCAAACAATCTACAGGTCAAACACTCAGGAGAACATCCCAATCTGTCCCCCGCAACATACCCATCCCCAAGTGGACATTGAGAGGAATGCTAGGCACATCCAACTACCTGGAGGAAATGTGTCAACTTGAAAATGTATGAAACATAGATGTCGCGTGAAACACCATTAACATTGTCTCTCTCTCACACACAGGGCAACGTCGTCGATCTCCCCCCAACACTGGGGGGGAAGAATCACAGTCCCAGGCACCGCGTGAAGACGATCCCACCGGCAGCAACGACTCTCACCACTCCGTGGATGACCCCGACCAACCTGGACCCTCTGGTGCCCAAGCCCCTGCAGCACCTGCGTCAGGTACATCTGTGCCAACCACGACCCCCATTCCTGCCACATCCCAGGACACACCCAGGAGCCCTGCTCACACTGAACAACAGAGCCAGTCTGACCAAGAGGGACAAGGTTCTCCGGGCACCCAGGAGGAGGCAGGCAACCCTGCAAATGCCATCCCTCAGGGGTCCCGTAGACCCGATGTGCCCACAAGGGCAGGCCAGGCTCAAGTGGGCAGGGGTGGTGGGAGTGGAGGCAGGCGGAGGCGCGACCCTGCCCAGCCTTCTCAGGACACCGGTATGTCACACATACGCAACATCCTGGACTCATACCGGCGTGACACCAGAGGCATTAACCAGGTCGTGTCAAGACTCTCCGAGATGCAGGGGACCCTCGATGACATGAAGAACCTGCAGGTCGAGCATCATGCCAGTCATCAACAACACCAAGGACAGATGGAGGCAAGACTGGCTGAGCACCTGGCAGTGCACAGGGACGTGAGCCAATCACTCCGTCAGATCGCCCAAAGCCTGGCAAACCCTCCCTGTGCCACCAGGCGTAGACCAGCACCAGACACAGGGAGGGAGGAGGATTCATCTGACGGAGCGTCCCCAGCATCGTCAAGGCCTGCATCTGAGGGTCCCCGGAGGAAGGTGGGTCGTCCACGGAAAAGACCGTGAGAGTCAGCGGACCATCCACATCTCCCAGGTCACCTGGCCTGGCACCTGGCCCTCTGGCGCAACAGCAGCACCTCATCCAATGACATTCTCTGCCACATGGACTTGCTGGTCACAGTCTGACCAATGATGACCAACACTGTGCTCTGGACTCTGATGACTTCCAATGCCAAGGATACCATCTGCCCCTGTGAACTTTGGATTCTATTCCCCCGGTACAGCACCCAATTGCATCTACCAAACCACTTACCCCGCCGTAAATAAATATTTCACTTTGGACATGAGACGTTCCTGTCATTTTGCATCATTCAACGACATATGTGTGTGGAAATGTCAAACTATGGCTGAGTGTTGAACCAACTCCAGCCATCCATACCCTGGGATCAGAGTCTGGTACAGGACACACATGGGTCACAAGGTATCATTCAATGTAGGCATGGAGCACAACACTCACCTGTTATGGCCTCTGGCTGCTGAGGGGGGGCTTGCTAAACTGTGCGGAGAGACCTATTTGGGAGATCATCATCAAGGCGTAGAGGTCATGGCTCATGTGGAGGTTCCCGGGGAGGGAGTCCCAGGTATGTGTGGCCAGGTGGGAGAACAATGTCCTGTATGCTGGAGTACGATGGATGTGAAGAACGGTGGCCAGGGCAAGGTTGGATGCACGGAGATGGCCCAACGGGATCTAGGATGACAGACGTACAAGGTTGGTTGGGGTTGGGGTTGTGGACTGCCTCCTGAGTGTGGGTGGGGAGTGTGGAGGTCACCCTGCAGCAGACAGTGATCTATTGCAGCTATCCATGGTGGACGGTGAGGTGGCTGGGGCGCAGGGTGTTGAATCTGAGGTGTGCAGATACCCCCTGGAAGTGGACCAGTTTCCTAGGAGTTTGGATGTACTTGCTCCGTAGAGGGCAGGGCAGTATTTGACAAGGATGTTGTCATGGACCTGGGGGATGGTCTGTCTTATCTTGGAGTGGATCTATCTGTGGATCATGTGCATAATGCAGAGGGCGTTGCAGCATGAGGTACAGATGCTGTGGACTAGCATGGCATATGTGAGCGAGCCAAACATGATGCACATCATCTTGTGTGTGTGGCCACTGGGTGCTTGTGCAGGGCTCTTGCGGGTGGGGCACAGGCACTTGACCCAGCTGGAGGGGGACAATCCTCAGATGTTCACATCAGTCCTGTACAAGTCCAGCCTCAGGTTGCTCGTGTGCAGCCATTCATCAATAGATCTCATGCATACTTGAATGATGGAACTGCCAATGTCTGTGTCTTTGTTGAGGGTGAGGAGCACCTGGCTGTCAATGGCATACGAGCTGATGATGAGGTGCTGTGCGCATGTGATGGTGGAGAGGGGGGTCCTGGACACTCTGTAGATTGACATGCTGAGAGATGATACCTGTGCCATGTCCCAGACGATGACACCATACTACATTTTGAAGCCTTGAGTCCCACTCCCATGCCCTTGCTGGGCTACAGAGCCTGTGGGGAGTATTAGGGACGTGACCTGGTTGGTGTGACAGGGCCTGGAAGGCGGGGCAGCGCTGTGTAGGCAGTTGGAGTTGCACACTCAGCATGCAAAGGTGTCGTGTGTGTGCCCAGGGTATGTCTGACAGCAGGCGTTAGATGTGCGGATGGACATAGCTCGGAGTGTGGCTGATACTTCAGACTGTAGTGTGATGTGGGTAATGCAAGGACAGGATGGTGGTGCAATGTGCACCTTGCATGTGCTGATGGTCCAGCCTTTGGCACCGCGTGGTGGCAACAGTGGCATAGACAAGCTGAGGACAGCAAAATGAATGGGTGGAGGAAGGAAGTGAGGAGCATCCTGGAGGCGTGTGTGTTGCCAAATCTGGATACTCTGTTGGCCCTTGCTGCAGGGGCCGCAGCAGCAGGTGGCATCTCCTTGCAAAATGACAGAATTTGCACACATAGACTAGGATGTCAGAAGGACAACTGCAACAGGCGCGTGTGTAAAGTAAGGAGTGTCCAGTGTCACATGGCACACCCAGAGACAATGCATGCACAATCACCAAAGAAGCATGACACCGGATCAGGAAACTGAAGGCCGACCTGCGCACAGGAGACACACCCTCAGCAGCTATTGATGGCCCATTGTGTGGACAAACATGCCAAAAACATACACGTCCATGTACTTCATGCCCAATAGGGAGCCTAACCCATGAGCAACTGCATGCATGTTGCTAAACTACACATGGACTCCTATGCATAATCTTCCACAACTATGCCAGATATGCCGCATGCAAAGTGGCAAGAGACCTGCATTGACAGAGATGAGGCACCTTGGAGTGTGACAAACACCTTTATTACTCAGCCTCACACTAAGGGAAATGCATCAATTGGAACAGACTCACAGGTCATTTGGCTGACCATGTGTGACCTACACTGGACACCCCCTTCAACACACAGATGTGTAAATCCTTCTGAGCTGGCACACAAGTGAAGGGGTTGAGCCTAACACCCCTTGCTGCACACGGAGAGTCTACAATTCCCCATTGAGCCTCATATGGGGATGTCCCACACTATGTCCACCATTAGCATCCTGTATGTTCCTTGGAGACGTTATACACACATTGATGCCTTCATCAGAATCCACACACCATTACAGATGACTGTCAGGAAGGGTGACCATCAATTCATGGGAGCCATGCAATACGTCATGTGGCCCATGGTGAGTCGACATGTATGCATGGTAACACAAAATGCACAGGAGCAGTCCCCACATATTACAAACAGGTATCACCCACAAAATGCCTTGCTGCACTCCTTACCCCAAATGACTTTTCACCATGTCTGTGCATATAACTCTGATCCAGCACACGTTGCAATACTCATGAGGAATAGCAGAAGGGCAATGATGACATGAGCAGACGACAGCCGCAAGAACCTGGGGAGGACAGACACACAACAATTCAGCGAAGAGTTAGTAATCCGCAGACATGTACATGTACTCTACAGGAATGATGTTATCACCATGCCCTTAACAAATTTAGTGTCCCAGCTAATATGTGTGGAATGACATCATCACTTGAATGACACATCAGAACACACCTCCAAGTCACTTAGCACACAGTCAGCTCAACACACACATTGCAACACATGCCACACAAGGCTCTAAGCGTGCACACTCAGACACAGGGACTCACCATCATGAGAAGAAGTTGCGGATAAGCTGACTCCGGATGTCCTCATCCTCATCCTCATCCTCACTTGCCCCGTGCCCGAGCCCTTCATCCTCCACGGGTGGATGATCCTGCTCATCAGGATCAAGGATGAGTGGCACGGCCTTCTCCACTGCCATGTTGTGCAGCATGCAGCACACAATGAAGATTTTGCAGACCTTCACCGGGGCATATGAGAGGGCGCTGCCGGTCTTGTGGAGGCACCGGAATCTGCTCTTCAGGAGTCCAAACGTCCTCTCAATCACGTGCCTCGTCTGCCCATGGGTGTCGTTGTACCGGTGTTCTGCAGCTGTTCTGGGGTTGCGGAGAGGCGTCATCAGCCATGGCATGTTGGGATAGCCAGAGTCCCCTACATGGAAACATCATGTGAAGAAGTGGGTCAGGAGACGCTGTAAGATACAAAGATAGCGCTGAACACAAGAGTATACCCACCAACAAGACATGCTCGTTCCGCGTGCAGCTGCAGCATCATTTCTGGCACCCTGCTATGCCTCATGATGTATGCATCATGTGCGGACCCTGGAAAACGTGCACAGACATGGGAAATCAGCATGTTAGCAAGACACACCACAAGGGCATTAATGGAGTGGTAATGTTTTCTGTTTCTATAGGCTACCTCCTGTGCCTGTGGTGGTACCAAAGCCACATGTGTCCCATCAATGGCCCCAATTACATGAGGCATCCCTCCTAGGGCATAGAACTCACCCTTGACACCTGTCAACTGCTCACGAGTGGGAAAATGGATGAATTCATCCAGGTGCACCAACATGGCTTCTATAACATCATGCAGGACACGGCTGAACATTGTCTGGGACATGCCACCGACATCAGCTATGGTCAATTGAAACGTGCCGGTGGCAAAAAAATGTAGGGCTGCCATCACCTTCACCTTGGGGGTCAGAGCTGTAGGAAACCTGTGTTGTGGTTGGAGGTGTGGTGCGAGCCGGCGGGTCAAGTCCTCTATCAACTCTTGCGAGAAGCGGTATCTGCGTATGCAGTCAAGTTCATGCATGGCATCCAGGTCTGGCATTCGTCTGGGGAGAGGCGGTGCCCTGCAGAGATTTGGAAGGAATAACGAAGAGTGAGTACATTACCACACCAATGTCACTGAGGTGAGCACATGTTCAACAGCTAACACACATCTGCTTAATACGTAGTCTGTGCTGTGCAATACATCCAGGACACGTGGGCCAGCCAGGTGATAATCCTACGAAGAGCCAGCCACAATAGTTGCATGGCAATGTTGACGTGACATGCCATGAAATAGCTGTTGGCCAGTGTAAGTGACAAGCCAGACACATTACATGAGTGACAGACATCCACATATCAGCATTTGAAGGATGTCATCTCATACAGACAGCTGGCGGGAGTCTAGACGCACAGGTCACATGTTATCTGGAAAAAGACAGATGACACACATTTCCATTAAGAGGTCCATGTCAAAAACTGATGTCACAGACATTGAGACAATGCCGATATTGCCTCATGTCAGGAAGTCATCTTCGAACCATCATGACACATGTAACGTGTGAGTCCACATGTGGCATGGTGTGCATATATGTGTGTCATGCACATATGCACACATACACATGTTGGATGCTGCAACAGCAGATGGAGTTGACGGAACACCAACGGAAAGCTCATGGGAACACATGACACACACATGACATAGTCACATCGTGGCACACTGGGAGTCACATGTGAGGTGTAATTATCCGTGTACCTGCCATCAGGGGACAGTTGCGGGTGTTGCTGACTGTGCCATACCAGTGATGCAGTGCTTGACACGTGTGTCGCACATGCACACATGTGCAAAGTGTGAAGGGGAAGTGTGCCACGTAGTGCCCCATCACACATGACATGTGTAAACAGCTCATCACACATCTATTGTGCCACAACATGAGGAGACATGTGCCACATCACTGCCTGACACACCTAGGCCCTGCACATGAAGGACTACACTTACAATGACTTGATGTACAGCCTTGTGCGAGTCTGACACCTCCATTCCTTTCGTGTGCGCCTCCTATCACCAGAGTACGCAGTGAAACCCAGTACACACGCTCTGAGGGCGTGTGTAGGGCCCGTACTCACGCGTGTACAGGCCGTACACGTGTGAGTACGTGCCTATCACTATAGTTGGGGGTACCGTAGGGCCTAGTGATACGGCACGTACTCAAGCGTGTACGGGCCGTACACGCGTGAGTACGTGCCTATCACTATAGTTGGGGGTACCTTAGGGTCTAGTGATACGGCATGTACTCACGCGTGTACGGGCCGTACACGCGTGAGTACGTGCCTATCACTATAGTTGGGGGTACCGTAGGGCCTAGTGATTCAGCACGTACTCACGTATGTTCGGCCCATACACGCGTGAGTACGTGCCGTATCACTAGGCCCTATGGTACTCCCAACGATAGTGATAGGCACGTACTCACGCGTGTAAGGCCCGTACACACGTGAGTACGTGCTGTATTACTAGGCCCTACGGTACCCCCAACGATAGTGATAGGCACGTACTCACGCGTGTATGGCCCGTACACGCGTGAGTACGTGCCGTATCACTAGGCCCTACGGTACCCCCAATGATAGTGATAGGCACATACTCACGCGTGTACGGCCCGTACACGCGTGAGAACGTGCCGTATCACTATAGTTGGGGGTACCGTAGGGCCTAGTGATACGGCATGTAGTCACGCGCGTACGGGCCGTACACGCATGAGCACGTGCCTATCACTATAGTTGGGGGTACCGTAGGGCCTAGTAATACAGCACGTACTCACGTGTGTACGGGCCGTACACGCGGGAGTACGGCCCGTATCACTGTAGTGATGGTGCCCTAGGGGTACGTGTGAAAAGCGCCATACCTGTGTGGGGATTTGAGATTTACAATGGGGACACATGAGGGACAAGTATTAGGGCCTAAATGCATGCTGGTTGTCATGGATACCACGTTTCAAGTTCAAAATTTTACATCATGTGATCTGGAAAAATCAGTTGGCCACATTTAACATTGTTGCAAAGTGGTTGTTGACTTGACATGATGCTGCAAAATCGAACCATGCAAAGGCTGTCACTGGTGTATGTTTAAAGGGATTGGAGGAAACGTAGGATGCAAATGAGTCTGACCAATCACTCTGTACTCCTGTAAATGAAATAGGCCAGCAAGGCAGATATAAGGCAGACAGAACCCATGAGAGGGCACTTACCTGCACAACATGTCAGTCGATACCACTGCTGCTGTATTGTCTCCCTCTGGCACCATGTCAAGGACTGTGGAGAGGGCCCAGCCTTTCACCCAGGAGGAGAACGAGGCCCTGCTGGATGTGATCCTCCCACAGTACCCCATGCTGTATGGTCGACCAGGGGAGCAGGTGAGTGCTGACTCCAGAACCTTTGCCTGTGCACCTTTATTGTGTCTGTCACTTCTGGCATTGTGGCCAGGTGTGACAGACATGCAATGTTGGGCGGAGTGGGTCCCGGGGGGGGGGGGGGGATGGCTTATGTCTCTCATGTAGGGCTTGATGTAGTTCATGTGTGCACTCCTCACTTGCATTGTGCTTACTGTGACATTCACTGCATAGTGCATGGCACATTCCGCCAGTCAAATC
Organism: Triturus cristatus; assembly: GCF_964204655.1. Taxonomy (NCBI): domain Eukaryota; kingdom Metazoa; phylum Chordata; class Amphibia; order Caudata; family Salamandridae; genus Triturus; species Triturus cristatus. The sequence continues at coordinate 873,762,628 of NC_140579.1, read as the reverse complement.
CTCTTGGGCATTCTTGTTCTATTGTCCTGCGGTGATTCAGTGTTCACCCCGGTGTGACAGGTGACTGCACCCACAGATGTGTGTGAGAGTTGAGTGGAGCTGTGGTGAGAGTGTCCAAATGATGTGTACGCCCCCTGGACATTGATGTGTGTGAATGTTTCTTGTCATGTGGATGAGTGTCTATGTGGAGTGTTGCACCACAGCTGCATGGAGGAGGCAAATGCTCAATCCATCTGATGTGTGAAGTAAGCCGTGCTGTGTGTCTGACTTGCTGGGCTAGCCCCACACCTGTGACCCCCCCCTGGCAAGTGGTACATGTGCAGAGTGAGGTTTGCATCCGCTGTTGCCAATGGCAGGTGATTGATGTGTGCCTGTGTGTGTCTGTGTTCTCGGCTGAGGTTTCGTCAGTGGCCTGGGGCATGTGACTGCTTTGCGTTGCTGTCCATCAGCCTTGTGTTGCTTGGGATGCACAGTGTGTGCCATGATCAGGGATTGGTTTGCACCCCTCATGCCACCTGTGTACTTACTATGCCATGTAGTGCATTGCTGCGTCCCCAGTGGAAAAAGTCCCTATGACTAAGGTGCTATTACTTGCCAGCATACTATGCCCTGTTTTACAAATCTAAGATGTTCAACTGTGTGTCTCTGTGACATGGTGCAGGTGTAGTGATGTTGTCCCACTTTGTCATCCACACAGGTATCCCCCTACCTAAGGGAAAGATCTGGAAGGACGGCGTCAAGGCCGTGCAATCGGTGGAGGGTCGCAGTCGGCGCCTGCCACAAGTGAGGACGAGATGGTAGGACATCCGGTGCTGGACCCGGAGGATCGCCCGGGTCATGCTGAAGGAGGAGGCTCCTCGCAAGCATGGCGGGCGCCGGCGAACTGACCCACCAGATGCGGCGTGTCCTGGCGGTGGTCTTCCCTGACCTGGATAGGCGGATACAGGAGTTACAGCAGCAGGAAGGGGGTAGGTACATGTGTGTTTGTTGTGTGTCGCAAGCTTTTGTTGCTGCTCAGTCGCCTGGAGACACTGCCAGGGTATATATGTGCAGTGCATATCCTGTTCCCCCACAGTCAACCTGTGCTGTTCTTCCTCCCTTCCCCTCCTTGACATGTGTTACCTGGTCTGTGTGTTATCACTATTGCACATGGTCATCTAGGCTGGCAGTTTATCAAGGTACACACTGCTTTCAGCATCATGTGTGGGGGTGGTCGGCCTGTGCCCTATCCTGTACAGTCATTATGGGGTGCATATTTATTGCCACTGATGCTGAGTCCCAACATAGGAGTGTGAGGTTTCAAATGAACAGACGTGCTGCATGCATTACCAATGTTGTGGCCTCAGACATGATGTGCATGAGTGGGATATATGCATAGTGCCGGGACGGTTGCTCCTGTAACAGTCAGCTCATTCCAGGACCATGGAGCAGTGTGTACACTACAGTCCCCTGTCACAGCCTGCCCTCCTACTCATGTGTGTTATCCAACACTGTGCACATTCACTGTGGGTTCATAATGGCTCTGCCTCTGTGGCATTGTTCCCTGGCCTAGGTAGTAGTTTTCACCTGTGTGATACATTTGCCCACTGGACAGGGATACAGCAGTTTGCTTGTGCATACTCACACTGGGCAGTGCCTGTGTGGCTATTCACAACAATCTGTTGATGTTTGTTTGTGACCAATATGTTTTGCCAGCCCTACAAGGTGATGTCGTGTTAATGAAGCTAGTTTTCAAGCACAGTGATTGTAACCCTGAATAAGAGCTTTCACTTCTTGATTGGTATCAGTCACATTGACTCAGGTATGGGTGGGTGTGCGCGGGAGGGGCGTGCATGTTCAACCCTGATGTTTCATTGCCAGTTCTGACTTGTGTGTGATGATTCGCAGTACAGAAAGTCATCGTGCAGTTCCCCCATGATGTTGGCCAGTGCTTGCTGTTGGTGCTTCATTGCCTGTGTCAGTTCTTGGCAATCATGTATCCTGCTTGGACATTTTTGGCACCTGTGTGCGGTTCAGATGCTACACAGTTGTGACTTTGTGAGCTGACATCTGTGGGTACATTCTGCCTTGCCATGAGGGGGAACCCACAGTACAGCTAGGCTTTTTTGCTAAACAATTGCAGGCCCATTAGCTTATGCATTGTCCTGGGTGTGGACATGTGTGCCACTCCAGATGACAGTCAGTAGGTGTTAGACCTGGCACCGTTGGCATGGGTCACCCTTCCATTTTTGTTTGTGCCTCAATGTATTTTTGTGCTGGTGTTAGCTGCTCAGGGCACTGTGCCACTGCCATCCAGTGCCACAGTGCAAGTGCTCCCTATGGTAAAATGTATTGTGTGAATTGACTTCCATGTTTGGCTTATTTGGTTTACTATCAGTCCCTAGTAGAGTGCACCAGGGGTGCCAAGGGCTTGTACATCCAAATGCTGCTAGTGGGCTTGCAGCACTGCTTGTGCCACCCACAGAAGCAGCGGGGTAAAATGTGTCTAAGGTCTGCCATTGCAGAACCTGCATGCAGTCTGGTACTGTTATGCTGACTGGGCAAGTGTCCCCACTTGCCAGTCCCTAAACCTTCCATTACCTTCATATTAGTCACCCCTATGGTAGGCCCTAGGGCAGGGTGCATTGTAAGGATAAGGTAGGACATGCCCTGAGGTGTGTGGCATGTCCTAATAGTGAATTACAGCCATTTTCGTTTTTCACTATTGTAAGGCTACCTGCTCTCCATAGGCCAGAATGGGCTGCTAGATTATAACACTCTATAATCCTAGCAGGCTCAGGAAGCATGGTAGAAATTCGTGTTTAGTATGCCTGAACTCAGAATAATAAAATACATCTTTTAGTAAAGGTTATTTTAATATCCTGTGTTTGCAAATGCTACTTTTAGAAAGTTAGCATTTGCTTGCTTAACCATTTCAGTCCGCCTCTGGAGGGGAGGGCTATCTTCTTTGTGTGTAGCTTGAGTGACAGGGCTGGGAAGTTCCAGAAGACCGTCTGGGGCTGCCAGGTGGTGAATAGAAAGATTACACCAGGATGGGTGGGAGGAGTGCACCTTGACTCTGAATAGGACAGTGCTCTGCCTCCACAATGCTGGCTCCACCCCCTGGGGAGCGTCTGATGTCTCTGCCCTGCCTGCTGAAAGAAGAAGCCAGAGTCTCAATAACAAAGTGCTCCTCACTGAAAAGAACTGGACTGGGATTATGCAAAGGCCCCCCTGGCCTGCAAAGACAAAAGAAACTGGGTATAAATGTAGGAGCCCTGCTCCTAAGAAATCAGATCCTGATTGAACCACGAAGGAACTCTGCCTGACCAGAAGGACCTGGAAGAAGCTGAAGGAGGAGTAACTTTCCCTGACCTGGGGGATTGGCCTGCAGTTGGTGCCTTGCTGAGAAAGGAGAGGAAAAGACTGAAAGAGACTTTGTACTTTGTTTTTTATCTATCTCCAAGGGCTTGGAAGAGAGCTTGCCCCCTGAACTGAGACCCAGGACCATTGGACTCTTATGCCTTCAAAAACTGAGTTGCCTGGACAATTCTTGCTTGTTTCCCGCTGGATTTGGCCCCAGTACGCCTCGTACTACATCCGCCGTGAAGCCGTGTCTTTGCCGCCCGGCACCGTGCGTCTACGCTGTCCAAAAGCGTTAGTACGCACCGTATCCCTCCCGGCTGCATTGCAGCTAACCTTCCCCGCCGATTCGAGACGTACATGTTTATGTTTATGTTTATGTTTTTGAGATTTTTATTGCGCACGAATACCCTAGGGTGTCTAGGCGCATGCAGGACTTCCCAATAACAAAAGACAACTGAGGGGATTACTGGTTGAATAGCCAAGTCTTCAGGAGCTTACGGAACATCATGAGGGTGGGGGAGGTTTTTATGGCCAATGGGAGGGAATTCCACAGCCTGGGAGTTGCTACCAAAAAGCGTCTGTCTCCCCATGTAGGAGCCAGTATTTTCCAAGGACTTTGATAGAGGAACGTCCGCTGTGCGCTCGTGTCTCGGCTCCTGATATTGCCGAGGCTGCAAGTCACGTGAGGGGAGTGTGTCAGCAAGGAGCTTAGGCCAGAGACCTGCCCTACAAAAATGGTCCTAGAGGAGCATTGAGCACAGCTCCGAGTACACAGATAAAAACAATGCGACGATATTTTAAAACAGAATTACACTTCCACAGTTTTCCCCAAAGCACTACCAGTATTTCCCAAGGACTTTGATAGAGGAACGTCCGCTGTGCGCTCGCGTCTCGGCTCCTGATATTGCCGAGGCTGCGAGTCACGTGAGGGGGGTGTGTCAGCAAGGAGCTGAGGCCAGAGACCTGCCCTACAAAAATGGTCCTAGAGGAGCATTGAACACAGGTCCGAGTACACAGATAAAAACAATGCGACAATATTTTAAAACAGAATTACACTTCCACAGTTTTCCCCAAAGCACTACCAGTATTTCCCAAGGACTTTGATAGAGGAACGTCCCATGAACATCCCTGGCTGCCGAACCCTGTACGCCGGACTCAAGCTTCGCTGTCCCGCAGGTACGGTCCGTACGCTGCTAACGTACTGCACCATGCCGTACTCAGAGCCGAGAAGCCGCAGTACGCTGATCATCCCCGTACGCTGTACGGCGCCGAGAAGTGTCGCCACTGATCTGCACCGAAAGTACATCCCGAACGCCGACGCCACGGACTCTGCAAGCTGATCCGGCTCATCCGCACGTACCCCTGAAGGTCCCGTACCAACGCCGCGTCCCGACGCCGCGACCGGACCAGACCGAGTACGCTGCCGAACGATGACCCGGACCCATCAACTTGTCCCGCACTGTCCGTCGCGGACCCCACGAACTAAAGGTACTTTGTTCTGTTCGCACCGCAGTGTGCACGTCCCGGACCCCGGAGTCCGCACCGATTGTTTGACTCGTACTTTCTTTGTTTTTAATGCGGATGAGTCGTACACCCAGGTACGAACCGTACAAAGCCTGAAAAGAAGCAGAATTGAGTAAAAGAAGCCTATTTTTGCATTTTAAGCCTTTTTGCAAGAACATTGAACTTTGAAATAATACTGTGGTCATTTCTAATCGTTATTCTGGTCTTGTGCTAAGCCTTATATAAAGAGAACTATTTTTGATATAACCTTGACTGGTGTCCATTTGTGGTGTGTCATTGTATTACTGTATGTGTTCACAAATGCTTAACCTATGACGCCCTGAGAATAGTCTTGACTGCTTGCGCCACACTACCTAAAGGGTGAGCAGGGGTTATTTGAAAGGGTGATCCCCTTACTCTGACTTAGAATTGAGAGTCCCTGCTTGTCGCAAGTGCATACCTGTGCCAACTAGAGACCCCCATTTCTAACATTGGTGGTCAGCGGTGGGATTTGAATTTGCATTTGTGATTCATGTACAGTGATTGAGTGAACGCCACGTAGTGAGTTCAGACCAATAACGCAGCCACACAGTATTGATTTTTGTTTTGCTGAAGAATCTCCAGAAGAAACCATGCCTAGCTCAGTCAGTGGAGGTGGAGCGCCCTCTATATTCTCTGGAGTTGATGACATAGATTGGGAACAGGAGGCACTGAGGAAGTGCACAAATGAAGTCTTGAAAGGATATCTCTCCAAGCACAGAATTAAACAAAGTGGATTAACAAGCAAGGATCAGTACATAAAGGCGCTGAGGGCCTGGTACGAATCCAAGTTCCCAGAGAATGCACGGGAGGTGATACCCCCAGAAGGTGTTTCTGAGCCTAGTAGAGGCCTGTCGCCAGAAGAGATGGCCGACAGGAGTGCTGCACGAGCACATGAAGTGGAGATGGCAAAACTTCAAATGGAAATGGAAAGACAAAGGCTGGCCATGGAGCATGAGGTAAAAATGAGGGAGTTGGATCTCAAGGCCAAGAGTTTAGACCGCTCTCCCTCTGGTGGCAGCAATTTAACAGAGTCAAGGGTGCACATTCCTAAAGATGTAGTGAAAGAGTATTATAAGCAGGATGACATTGGGCAGTGGTTCAGGGCCTATGAAGTAGCCATGTCCTCCCACCAGGTCCCTGAGAGAGATTGGGGAGCGGGGTTGTGGGGAAGGTTCCCGAGTGAGGGGCGGGACACATTGCTAGATCTCCCCTCTGATGTCCACACATGCTATCCACACATGAAGGAAGCTCTGATGACAAGGTATGGGTTAACTCCTGAGTTGTACAGGCAGAGATTAGGGATTGCACCAAGAAACCTGGTACCACTTATGTAGAATATGTGACTTTTTTTTCCAGAGCGCTAGATGGTTGGATGAAGGGTAGCAAAGTGAATGATTACCAAGGGCTGTTTGATTTAATTGCATGGGAGCACTTGTCTGATAATTGTTTTCCTGAGCTACTCCAGCACCTGATCGATAGAAAGCTGACTAACCCTAGGAAGCTTGCTGAGGAGGCGGACCGCTGGATCAGCACCAGGGTCCACAAGGGTCCCATGAGAGGCCCCGCCAAAGGTGTTCAGGGTCCCCAGCAGAAGAGTGGGGGGGACAAGGGTAAACAGAGGGAGTTCTACAGAGGGCCCCAAAGTAATTCCCAAGGGAACCAAGGGAAAGGTTCTCAGCCACCCCCACCCCCGAAGCAGACCGGGGCCCCGACAGGTAACCCTGTTCAAAGAGGGCCCCCCAGATGTTACAAGTGTAACAACCTGGGGCACTATTCCATGGATCCCAAGTGCCCCATGTATGGTAAACCAGCACCCTCTGGTGCTCCACCCCCCAAGCAGGTGAATAGTGTAGCCTTTGGGAGGGAGGTAGATGTCCAAGGGGCGGGGGATCCTGTACAGATGACCCTAGTCTCATTAGGAGACAGTGAGATGGTCGCTGAGGCCCAACTGCCCCCAATACTCAAAAGTATGGGCAGTGGGTGACCATAAATGGCCGAAGGGTGGGGGCTCTTAGAGATACAGGAGCCAGTGTGACTGCTGTCAAGCAACACCTGGTGTCTCAAGAGCAGGTTGTCCCACATGCATTCTGCCGTGTTGTCAACGCCGACAACACAGAGAGTCAGTGTCCAATGGCTCAGGTTCCCTTTGAGTGGGGGGGTCTCTGGTACTCTGCAAGTGGCTGTGAGAGAGGCCACCTGATTGGGCGTGCTTGACCACCCGGTCGATGGCAGCCAGTCCGGGTGTTGAAGGGACCCTGGAGCCTGAGGGAGACGCCCAGGAACCGGCCTTAGGGAGAGGACACAGGAGGCACGGGAATCCGGCTCCTGAAGTTCCCACGGCCCAGGAGGAAGCAGACCTTGAGGGGGATGCCCTGGAGCCTACCGGGGAACAGATAGCCGAACTGGGGGACCTGCCTGAGCTGACCCATTGGCAGCAAGAAGGAGGCCCCACCAGGGAGGAATTCTGCAGGGAGCAGAAGGAGTGCCCCTCTCTAGTGGGTATGCGGCAGCAGGCTGCAGCCCAGGCCAATGGTGATCAGTCCGGTTCTCACTTGATCTACTGGGAGAATGACCTCCTGTACTCAGAGCCTAAGGTTGCTGAACCTGGGTCAGCCCGTGCGCTGGTGGTACCCCAGAAGTTCAGAGCCTTCCTACTGGGGCTGGCTCACGACGTTCAGTTAGCAGGGCATTTGGGGCAGGACAGGACCTTTGAAAGACTTGTCACCCACTTTTATTGGCCTCAAATGCGCAGGAGTTCTGACACTCACTGCAGGACATGCCAGACTTGCCAGGCAAGTGGTAAGAGTGAAAGGAAGCTGCGAGCTCCACTCCAACTTTTCCCTGTTGTCAGTACCCCATTCCAGCGAGTGGGGATTGACATTGTGGGGCCACTGGACCCCAAGACAGCCATGGGCAACAGGTTTATCCTGGTCTTGGTGGACCATGCCACCCGGTACCCTGAAGCCATCCCTCTGAGGACAGTGACGGCCCCCGTGGTGGGACGAGCACTGATGGGAATTTTCTCACGAGTTGGATTCCCTCTAGAGGTGGTGTCTGACAGGGGGACCAATTTCATATCGAAATATATGAAATCCCTTTGGCAAGAGTGTGGTGTAACCTACAAGTTCACCACCCCTTACCATCCCCAAGGAAACGGGTTGGTTGAGCGCTTCAACCGAACCCTAAAAGGCATGATTATGGGTCTTGAGGAACCCATGAGGCGTAAGTGGGACGTCCTCTTACCATGCCTTCTCTTTGCGTACCGTGAGGTGCCACAAAAGTCTCTGGGGTTCAGTCCCTTTGAGCTTTTGTATGGCCACCCAGTACGAGGACCTCTTAGTCTGGTCAAGAAAGGCTGGGAGCAATCTCCCAGGAAACCTCCCCAGAATGTATACAGTTACATGCTGGCTTTCCGGAACCAGACTAGGCGTTTCAGGCAACTTGCTGAGGCAAACCTGGAAGCCAGCCAGGAGGAAATGAAGCGGTGGTACGACCAGAATGCCACTCTGGTTGAGCTTCAACCTGGTCAAAAGGTGTGGGTCCTGGCCCCTGTGGAGCCTTGTGCACTCCAGGACAAGTGGACAGGACCCTTTGAGATTGTGGAGCGCAAGAGTTCTGTCACCTACTTGGTGGAATTACAGTCTCCAAGGAACCCCTTGAGGGTCCTCCATGTCAATCGATTGAAGCCCCACTTGGAGAGGTCCGAAGTGGGCATGCTCTTGGCCACCGATGATGGGACGGAGGAGGAGTCTGAGCCTCTTCCTGACCTCCTGGTAGCCTCAGAGCGAGACGGGTCAGTGGATTGAGTTAACCTCTCACCCACCCTGACCCCTGAGCAACAGGATGACTGCCGCCACCTGCTGGGGCAGTTTCCTGACCTGTTCTCCCTGGTTCCTGGTATCACAGATTGGTGCGTCCATGATGTGGATACCGGAGACAGCTTACCTGTGAAGCACAAGGCTTACAGGGTAACTGACAGGGTCAGAGCTTTCATCAAAGAGGAGGTCTCAAAGATACTTGCTCTTGGGGTGGTTGCGTCCTCCAGCAGTCCTTGGGCCAGCCCAGTGGTCTTGGTCCCAAAGGCTGCCTCGCCGGGTGCCACACCCGAACTCTGGTTCTGTGTGGACTACAGAGGACTCAATTCGGTCACGAAGACTGACGTGCACCCCATCCCCAGAGCTGATGAGCTCATCGATCAGTTAGGGGCTGCACGGTACCTCAGCACGTTTGATCTAACGTCTGGGTACTGGCAGATCGCCTTGACTGATGGGGCCAAAGAGAGGTCCGCATTCTCCACACCAGATGGGCATTTCCAGTTCCGGGTTATGCCATTTGGGATGAAGAATGCCCCTGCCACCTTCCAGAGGTTGGTCAACCAGGTGTTGGCTGGGCTGTCCGAGTTCAGCGCAGCATACCTGGATGACATTGCAGTGTTCAGTGGCACATGGGAAGAACACCTGCGACACCTCTGGGAAGTGTTGATGGCACTGCGCAAGGCAGGCCTCACGTTCAAGGCAAGCAAGTGTCAGATCGGGCAGGGTTCCGTGGTGTACTTGGGACACCAAGTAGGGAGCAGCCAGGTGGCGCCCCTACAACCCAAGATAGAAACCATCCTGGCTTGGGAGCCCCCAAGGACCCAGACGGAGGTGAGGGCTTTTTAGGACTCACCGGGTACTACAGGAGGTTTGTCAAGGGGTATGGCAGCATCGTTGCCCCCTTGACAGAGCTGACTTCGAAAAAGCAGCCCAGAAAAGTGATATGGACTGACACCTGTCAGAAGGCCTTTGACACCCTGAAAACTGTCATGTGCACGGCGCCCGTGCTCTTGGCTCCTGACTTCTCCAAAGAGTTCCTTGTGCAGACAGATGCATCAGAGCATGGTATAGGGGCTGTTCTCTCACAGATCACTGAGGAGGGCTTTGACCAACCCGTAGCCTTTATTAGTAGAAGGTTACTTCCCCGGGAACAAAAGTGGAGTGCGATTGAGCGAGAAGCATTTGCGGTGGTCTGGGCATTGAAGAAGCTAAGACCCTACTTGTTTGGGTCTCACTTCCGGGTTCAAACAGACCACCGGCCCCTCAGATGGTTGATGCAGATGAGGGGTGAGAATCCTAAGTTGTTGAGGTGGTCCATTTCCCTACAGGGGATGGATTTCACGGTGGAACATCGTCCTGGTACAGACCACGCCATCGCTGATGGTCTTTCCAGATTTTTCCACCTAAGTGATGAGAACTCCCTGGGGTAGGGTAGTTCTCCCCACATTTCAGCCGGAGGGGACACGTGTTAGACCTGGCACCGTTGGCGTGGGTCACCCTTCTATTTTTGTTTGTGCCTCAATGTATTTTTGTGCTGGTGTTAGCTGCTCAGGGCACTGTGCCACTGCCATCCAGTGCCACAGTGCAAGTGCTCCCTATGGTAAAATGTATTGTGTGAATTGACTTCCATGTTTGGCTTATTTGGTTTACTATCAGTCCCTAGTAGAGTGCACCAGGGGTGCCAAGGGCTTGTATATCCAAATGCTGCTAGTGGGCTTGCAGCACTGCTTGTGCCACCCACAGAAGCGGCGGGGTAAAATGTGTCTAAGGTCTGCCATTGCAGAACCTGCATGCAGTCTGGTACTGTTATGCTGACTGGGCAAGTGTCCCCACTTGCCAGTCCCTAAAAACTTCCCTCACCTTCATATTAGTCACCCCTATGGTAGGCCCTAGGGCAGGGTGCATTGTAAGGATAAGGTAGGACATGCCCTGAGGTGTGTGGCATGTCCTAATAGTGAATTACAGCCATTTTCGTTTTTCACTATTGTAAGGCTACCTGCTCTCCATAGGCCAGAATGGGCTGCTAGATTATAACACTCTATAATCCTAGCAGGCTCAGGAAGCATGGTAGAAATTCGTGTTTAGTATGCCTGAACTCAGAATAATAAAATACATCTTTTAGTAAAGGTTATTTTAATATCCTGTGTTTGCAAATGCTACTTTTAGAAAGTTAGCATTTGCTTGCTTAACCATTTCAGTCCGCCTCTGGAGGGGAGGGCTATCTTCTTTGTGTGTAGCTTGAGTGACAGGGCTGGGAAGTTCCAGAAGACCGGCTGGGGCTGCCAGGTGGTGAATAGAAAGATTACACCAGGATGGGTGGGAGGAGTGCACCTTGACTCTGAATAGGACAGTGCTCTGCCTCCACAATGCTGGCTCCACCCCCTGGGGAGCGTCTGATGTCTCTGCCCTGCCTGCTGAAAGAAGAAGCCAGAGTCTCAATAACAAAGTGCTCCTCACTGAAAAGAAATGGACTAGGATTATGCAAAGGCCCCCCTGGCCTGCAAAGACAAAAGAAACTGGGTATAAATGTGGGAGCCCTGCTCCTAAGAAATCAGATCCTGATTGAACCACGAAGGAACTCTGCCTGACCAGAAGGACCTGGAAGAAGCTGAAGGAGGAGTAACTTTCCCTGACCTGGGGGATTGGCCTGCAGTTGGTGCCTTGCTGAGAAAGGAGAGGAAAAGACTGAAAGAGACTTTGTACTTTGTTTTTTATCTATCTCCAAGGGCTTGGAAGAGAGCTTGCCCCCTGAACTGAGTCCCAGGACCATTGGACTCATCTGCCTTCAAAAACTGAGTTGCCTGGACAATTCTTGCTTGTTTCCCGCTGGATTTGGCCCCAGTACGCCTCGTACTACATCCGCCGCGAAGCCGTGTCTTTGCCGCCCGGCACCGTGCGTCTACGCTATCCAAAAGCGTTAGTACGCACCGTATTCCTCCCGGCTGCATTGCACCTAACCTTCCCCGCCGATTCGAGACGTACATCCCTGGCTGCCGAACCCTGTACGCCAGACTCAAGCTTCGCTGTCCCGCAGGTACGGTCCGTACGCTGCTAACGTACTGCACCGTGCCGTACTCAGAGCCGAGAAGCCGCAGTACGCTGATCATCCCCGTACGCTGTACGGCGCCGAGAAGTGTCGCCGCTGATCTGCACCGAAAGTATGGCCCGAACGCCGACGCCACGGACTCTGCAAGCTGATCCGGCTTATCCGCACGTACCCCTAAAGGTCCCGTACCAACGCCGCGTCCCGACGCCGCGACCGGACCAGACCGAGTACGCTGCCGAACGACGACCCGGACCCATCAACTTGTCCCGCACTGTCCGTCGCGGACCCCACGAACTAAAGGTACTTTGTTCTGTTCGCACCGCAGTGTGCACGTCCCGGACCCCGGAGTCCGCACCGATTGTTTGACTCGTACTTTCTTTGTTTTTAATGCGGATGAGTCGTACACCCAGGTACGAACCGTACAAAGCCTGAAAAGAAGCAGAATTGAGTAAAAGAAGCCTATTTTTGCATTTTAAGCCTTTTTGCAAGGACATTGAACTTTGAAATAATACTGTGGTCATTTCTAATCGTTATTCTGGTCTTGTGCTAAGCCTAACATAAAGAGAACTATTTTTGATATAACCTTGACTGGTGTCCATTTGTGGTGTGTCATTGTATTACTGTATGTGTTCACAAATGCTTAACCTATGACGCCCTGAGAATAGTCTTGACTGCTTGCGCCACACTACCTAAAGGGTGAGCAGGGGTTATTTGAAATGGTGATCCCCTTACTCTGACTTAGAATTGAGAGTCCCTGCTTGTCGCAAGTGCATACCTGTGCCAACTAGAGACCCCCATTTCTAACAGTAGGTCATATGTGTAGCCAACTGTGTGATCAGGTGACGGATAGCCATGTGACAAATGACATTATTCAAGTTGTTACTCTGGGAAAATGTCCATTGGCACTCACTACACCTGTCAACATGTCTCAATGTTTCATATGCTTGACCTTGTTGTTTGGTTGTGAAGGACAATGATGTGCCTGCATGACAGATGTCTCCCAAGGAAGTGCACAAGACACCACCTTTACACTTTCCAGGGACACGGTGGCACATTGTAAAGTAAGGCACAGTTTGAACAACACTTGTTTGGAGTTCATACATATACATGTTCCCACAGTGTGCTAGCATTTGGGTTAGTCCTTGGTTGTTGCTGATACCAAATTACGAGTGTCAAGTCATCCAGCCACCCTGGTGCCATGTATATGTACTTACTGCTACGCCATTTCTGCCTAACAGTGGCTGATTTGAATGAGTCTGGCAGCTCAGACAATGACTGTGTACATGTAGTTTGGTGTGCACCTCCTTGTGTGACTTCTGCTATACAGACACATGTGTGTTGTGTTCACAGAGTGCCACATTCACACATGCTAGACATGTCCATTTTGTAAAGGGTTGTGATTCTCCAGGAGTCACAATGTATTTATTTGGGGTGTCAAAAGTACTCACAGGTCTCTGAGTGTGGGGACACCTTCTGCATTGGCATGTGGTATTTGGCCTTGGGTGCGACAATACTGTTTGTTTCCCAGTGAACAAGAGGTGGCATGCCTTCATAGTCTTGCTGTGCTCAACTGATCCCAGACACTAGCTTCTCATGATCTTGTGATTTCAAGTTATTTGCTGTTGTGTCCTAATTTTCATTGTTTGCAAGTGGCATGGTGTGTCAACCAACTGGGGAGTGCAGGGCTTACATATGTGGGGAGTATCCTAGATGTTACTCCTGATGCCTTTCCTGATATGCACTGTTGCCTATTTTGTTTGGCCTCATGTGTCAGATGTATACAGGTGACTGATTTTGTCCTGTCTCTTCACCTTGCCCACAGCATCATTGGAGGACACCGAGGGAGACACCGGCACGGACGTGGAGGAGGGATCGAGCAGTGTGAAGTACCAGGTTTTTAGAACCCAGCGGTGCAGGGGAACACACCCTAAGACTTCGGATTCTTCCTGTTTCAGACCCACAGAAACACAGAGTCTTCTAGGTGAAATCAAAGAACGTATTTATTGGCTGCAGACCAATCACAGGTATCCGAGAAGTACAACACAATGTATGTTCTTAGGAGACTGCTCCCGAACCAAAAAACAGTATTTTCTTATATACAGAATATTACGCTTCTGGGCAACACCGCCCCTATTTTACAAGTGGTCATTCACATATTTTCGTTTCAAAGGAACAGCAGAGCCATAATGACAATCCCACATTTCAGTTCGTTAAGCATACAGTCATTGTACCCAGCAAGGCTCAGAACCCTCATCAGATAACAGCGGACCCCAATAAAACGGGCACCTCCTGCTCGTAAAACAAGCCATAAAGTAGGAAACAGAGTCAGGTGTGAAATAGCTTAGTCAGAGATCGTGTGCGAACAGGGGCTTTATGATGGGTCAAGCCCTGATGCTAATCACATTAGGCCGCGAGGAAAGGAACCGGCCGGACAGGATTGACCTCGGGCAGCGGAGTCAGTTTGCACAGGTCATAGAGAAGTCACAGAAGGTGTACGTGTCTTTCAGGCCTAGGCAGGGCCTTAGTGCGCAGCCTATGTGAGGGCAACCACAAAATGGCTACTATTCTAAAGTGGAACCCAAAGGGTTCAATATGTGGTATCGTATGCACAGTGAATTCATCAGTGAAACATGACGAAAACACTCATACATACCGCGTTACTCATTTGCGGTTCGTTGATACCAAAATTGGCATGGTGGGACCATGCCACCTACACGGTTCCGAATTTTACAGTACCACAGACCCTCCTTTTGCCCTTACATAGGCAAGAACTATACTAATCTGAGTCCAAGTCTATGTTCTTAAAGTCATGGAGATGTTGCTGTAGCATCATCCTATTGCTTAGCTCGTCCCTTGATACAGGTTTCCTTACACATGATGTAACACAGAGGCTACACATTACAGGAGCACACTGTATACATAAACAGAACAGGAAAAGAATGGCTAAGATCATCCCAATGACTATTAGAATCTTCCATCCCCAAGCTGATATCAGTCCCCAGAACCACCCCATCATTGACCAATCTCCTTTATCCACGTGAATGGATTCTGAAATCTTATGTAGTTTGGAAATGGCCTGGTAGACTGTCGGAGCGTTATCTGGTATGAAAATACAACAGCTCGATTGGATAACCTTGCATACCCCACCACGGTCTGCAAGTATGACATCTAGAACCATACGGTTCTGCAACGTCATGAGGCGATCCGCTTGAAGCTCAGCTGTCAAGTTACCAAGGGCACCGGCCGTTACATTAACAGTGGATTCAACTACACGAGTCAGTTGTCTCAAGTTCCGACTATTGACCATTGGTCTCCAAAACGGCAGGAAACCCAGGAAAAAGTCTCCCGCTTCCTGACCGGCAGTATCTTCCTTACTAACAACGCCTCTCACAACTCTGGTCTTGTGATAATCAGAGGCAGCAGTAAATGTTGGCGGTAGCAAATTTGCAACATAACAAGTGCCCGAGAAATCAGGGGGCAACCATGTATATGCTCGATCACTACAGACAAAGTATGTACCCTTGGCAGCTAAAAACGCAGGGGAAAACTGTGATGGAAAAGTGTACGTTTCAGTACAGTTACTCTTCCCTAGTTGAGCTCTTGGATTTTGACCATTGCCTTGTAAACAAAGGCGACCCATGTGTGGTACAACCCAAATTGGAGATGAACTTTTGCGCTGTTTTTCACCCAAACTAATGCTATACCCCGTCGCGTTCCAACCTACATAAGCTCGCAACTCATCCTTGGGAATAGATGTATATGCATCGATATCTCTACTCATATCTGCAACTCCTCTCATCAAGGCTTTATTGTTCGAGTTAAGTCTAGTGGAACGCGGTGGTCGCAGGGAGTAGGTTTCAAGGGCAAAAAGAAACATGGTCTGGAATGCCCATGATGAACCATTATAGCTAAACGGCAGTACTAGATATGGTATACCCTTATTAATGGTGTGCGGCATCAAACCACACACCCAGCAGTTTGTTGTATTCATAACCAGTTGGTGCTGGTGTAGGAGTTGAATGAACGAATTGTTTACAAATTCAGCACGTCTAGCTTGTTCGTGTTCTGGCAGAGGGTGGAAAGAGTGCGGGAAAACAGTAGGAAGAGGTGTGGGCTGTACAGTGGGTGCAAATGTCACTTGGAAAGACAATATTACACAACCTACAGAAAACATCATTATGCTAGATAGCACAAACAGACATAATACTACAAAACATTTGCTATACATTATTTTACAAATTCTGCTCTTGAAATTTATTTCCTCGGTGGGCCTCTCCATCCTGAAAAACTCCATCCTCTAATCGTGCTGCTCGCGGCGGATGAGTATCTTCTGCTAAGGAGTACACCTGTCAGTTCAGGGAACACCCTAGACCAACCAGAACCGTAGACCTAACGTCTTCGGCTTGTACCCCAAAGTCTTGGCACCGCGACCCTGCAGCTGAACCCGGATGGTGGTTCGAAAAACAAAAAGTCAAAAAGTTTTTCAGATGAGAGAGCTGCACTTTTGAAAATATCAAAGAAAAATAATTTTTATTTGTCCATAGTTCTTGGCCTCAAATTATACCTGTTTTTCCCAGGTACTGTCTGGTCTTGAAACAAGAGTTCAGGCTCTGTGGTGTCCAATCGAATTGATGGTGATGTAGCTTCTTGCAGAATGTCGTCACTTTCTTGCTCTGCATTTGTTCCCTTTACACGTGCATCGCTAAAAGGCACAAAACGAGGCACAGTCTCAGCCTCGGAGTCAGCGATCCCCTCCTGGACCCACCGATCGTACGGTAGGGGCAAAGGGATCCTCTTTCAATGTATGCCGTGTATCCAATTTTTTTTCCCTTTCACTCGAACCGCTGATCTTGTCGATAGCAGGACTAGGTGGGGGCCGATCCAACGGGGCTCATCATTTTTCGTACGTTGAAAATTCTTAATCAGCATCCACGTTCCAGGATTAATAGGGTGTCCTGGAGCTTCAGAGGCCTGGGGCAGAGTATCGTGAACCTGTTGGTGTAAGACATGCAATTTAGCCGTCAATTCATACAGATAATCAAGCAGTACTGGATGTTCGATTTCACTGAATTTTGTCGGCCTTGGCACTCCCCATACATTGGCCGGACGGCCAAACACAATTTCATACGGACTAAGTCCCACTCGTGAATGCACAGTCATTCTTGTTGATAGGAGTGCTAAGGGCAGAGCGTCAGGCCATTTGAGACCGGAGCTCGCCTGAATTTTGGCCAACTTAAGTTTCAAAGTGCCATTGTAGCACTCTACTAATCCAGCTGATTGGGGGTGATTTGCAGCGTGGAACTTCTGCTTAATGCCTAGTCCCTCACACACATCCTTCATCACTCGACCTACAAATTCACTCCCGTTATCACTCCATACCATCCTCGGCATTCCGAACCTAGGGAAAAGTTCTTTGACAAGGGCTTTAGCTGTGGATAAGGCCGTATTGTCTTTTAGGGGATATGCTTCTATCCATCTTGAAAAAGCGCAAACAACAACCAGTACATATTTCAAATTGTTGCATCTTTCCATGTGGATGAAGTCTAGTTGCAGAACTTCAAATAGATATGATGGAGGCACAAAATGACCAGGTGGAGTTGGGGTTCCCCTACCAGGATTGTATTTCAGACATACCATGCAATTTTTGACCACATTCTCTGCACATTTGGGGATTCCAGCATTCTGCCATACTGGAGCCAACAACTTACAAATCCCTTTCACACTGATATGTGCCATTCCATGCGCCATCGTAACCACTGGTAGCACATATGCATCAGGTAACAACCATCGCTGGTGTTCTGACAAATCAATCCAACAACCGTTTTCATCTAATTTACCCTCACTCTCTTTCCACATACTCAATTCTTTCTCTGTGGCTTCAGCTTGAAGGGACTTCACACTCTCTATCATGTCTTCACACATTCCAACATCACCAACCCATCTTGCAGGGCCTGCAACATACATTCAAGTTGTCACATCTTTTGCTGTTTCTTTCGCGGTTTCGTCAGCAAATGCATTACCACGCCCAACATCATCGGTAACCTTCTTGTGTGCGCTGCATTTCACAATCGCGACTTGTAACGGCAAGGTCAGTGACTCAAGGAGATCATTCACTAACTGACCATTCTGAATCTTAGCTCCATGCAAGGTCAGGAAACCACGTTCTTTCCACAAATGCCCAAAACTATGGGCCACACCAAAAGCATACTGACTGTCAGTATATATGTTCACTTTCATTCCTTTCGACAACACGCATGCTCTTGTAAGTGCAATTAATTCTGCTGCTTGGGCTGAATTATGTGGTATGTGTGCAGTTTCAACAATCGTGTGCAGAGTCGTGACAGCATATGCAGCAGTCGTATCACCATTCGGAAGCTTGAAGCATGAATCATCCACCCATAAGGTACCATCACATTCAACCAGGGGAGTATCTTTAAGATCCACTCTCCCTTTTGTTTCTTCTTCTGTTCTGAACAGACAATCATGCTGTTCAACCTCATCTGTGTCTGCTGAAATTGGCAATAATGTAGCTGGATTCAGCGTGTTGCACCTTTTTATGTGATTCATTTAATTGTCCATCTGGCACTCTTTTGAACCATTTAATTGTGTGATTTCTTTCTTTTTTCGGTGTGCTGCTCCCTCCTAGTGTTTTGTCTAGGAACACTCTCTATTTAAACAATGAGTTCGGGAGAAAGTGATGCCTCTCACTTCCAAGTTGGAGGTGCGCACAATTATACTTGGACCTATTGAGGTCTTATTTACATTTGATCTGTTCAATAAAAAATTCCATCCAATTCAATCCAACTTTGCATTCATATCTTTTATTTCATTTCTGTTTTTCATATTGTCATATTTTCACATCTCTTTTTATGTGCACATGGTTTGCTAACAGTGTCAATTCATACCCTGACAATCGAGCATTAGTTAAATGCTGTGTCTTGGTCCTGTTTAACAATGTGTCCACCGCATGGGGAACCATTACAATCAATGTGTTATTCATCACTAATCCAGCAGACTGTCGAATAGACACAGCTGCTGCCGCTGTGGCTCTTAAACAACTTGGCAATGCCCTCGCTACAGGGTCCAAAGTCGACGAAAAATACGCGCATGGACGCGGTCTGTCTCCAAAAGGCTGTATTAGCACTGACAATGCGCAACCGTCCTTTTCATAAACATACAAGGTAAAAGGCTTACTATAGTCGGGGGTACCCCACACAGGAGCTGAACATAATGCGTAATTCCCAAAAACTTTTCTGACACTCTTCAGACCATGGGACAGGATTCGGTGTATCTTTATATGTTAATGCTAGCAATGGTTTTGCCAGCAAAGAAAAACTCGGGATCCAGTGCCTACAGTATGAAGTAATGCCCAAGAAAGCACGCACTTCTCTCTTTGTCCTTGGCACGCTTAATTGTGCAATGGCTTGGATTCTTTCTGGAGTCAGCTTCCTTCCCTCCTTCGATAAGAGATGACCTAAATAGGTCACTTCTTGTCGACAATATTGCAGTTTAGAGAGAGACACTTTGTGATGAAAGGCAGACAAATGACGCAACAATGATGATGTAGCTCCTTTACAAATCTCCTCAGTATCCGCGGCGATTAGTAAATCGTCAACATACTGGATAAGGGTAGCACCGTTAGGTAAAACAAGGGCATCAAGCTGCGCTTTTAAACTTTTAAAGCCTGACTGTATATTGATGGACTTTCACAGTAGCCCTGTGGAGCGCGTTTAAAACGGAAGCTTCGACCTCCTAAACAAAAGCCAAAAATATCCCTGCTCTCCTCTGCAATCGGAATACTAAAGAAAGCATTCTTTAAATCAATCACTGAGAACCAAGCAGCGGAAGCTGGGATCATAGTCAACAAGGCAGTTATATCAGGGACCACTGGAAACTGTGGCACAACTACCTTATTGACCTCTCTAAGATCGATCACAAATCTGTAAACAGGTGGCTGAGAAGGGTCAGTACGTTTTAAAACTGGCAGAACCGGACTATTGCAAACGTTGCCTCTTGTCTCTTCAATTACATCCTTCTCAATTAAATCATAGATAATTGCTAACAACGCTTTTTCACCTTCCTTAGAGATCTTGTACTGGGGAATGCGGGGCAATTTAACATTGGCTTTCAAAGTGACAACATACGGCGGTATTTCCAAAAGGCCCACATCATTAGGGCCAGTGGCCCAAAGGGCATCAGGAAGAGACGACAATTCAGCTGGCAGTTTATTCTTTGACAAATACATGGGAGAAATCACTTCCTTACCCAGCGTAAGTTGTACTCCCGAGCGGGAACAATATAATGTCGCATGTAATCTTTTTAACAGATCCAATCCTAACAGGTTTTCACCACATCCTGTCGTTAGGATAAGGGGTGCTTTCAGCTCACAAGGTCCAACAGAAAGGGCCATAGGACTTGAGATCGGGTTCCTAACCGGGGCGCCAGAAAAACCTACTGAAACATTCATTTCGCCAGACAAAGGCGCACCAGGGAGTTTTGAGCGCATAATAGAACTCTTTGCAGCACCAGTGTCCAGCAGAAAGGGCTCTGTTATACCCGCTGTAGTCACCTTAACATATGGTCCGCTCTGATCCACTGGCACTGAAACAACTCCCTCTCTCTGTCTATGGCTGTCCTAGTAATCATTACCCTCCGTATTATCATCTTCTACATAATAGTCATTATTATAGTACTGAGCTGTCTTGCCAGTTGCATTGGCTTGCTGATCAAAACTATTCAAAGTATTTTGAGGCGGAAGAGGACGCGCGTTCTGGGGAACATTTCCACGCCCTCTACCTCTTGGGGCTTGCTGGCCACCTCTACCTTTTGCGCCATAAGCATTATTCGTGCGCTGCAACAATCTAAGACAATTATTTTTAAAATGACCTTCCTCCTTGCAATACGAACACTGATTGGGACCGATAGGGACACGTGGTTGATAATACCCATACATTTGCTCATTATTCTGAAATTGTTGGGGTTGCTGATAGATACCCTGGGTTTGCCTATAGTTATTCTGACCTCCACGTGGTGGATAAGCCTGCTGTAAAAGAACCTTTGTTTTCAACTCTTTTGTTTCCTTGTCTGTTCTATCCTTCTCATCTTTATCCCTATTTTCGTAATACTGTGCAGTAGCCAGTATTTGCGCTGAAGAGGAAACGGCCCAAGAACTCTCCGAATCTTTTAATTTTTTACACAACTCCGGAAGCAAATTATGCACAAATTTATCAACAAATAACAGTTGGCCTCCTTCTGTACTCATGTCCTGACCACTGTGGTCGATAAATGTTTCTTCAAACCTGGTGAAGAAATCGGACACTGTTTCATCTTTCTTCTGTTTGCATGCGGATAATTTATCCCGATTTACACGTATAGCGGGCATTAAAGTTTTCATATAGTTAATTATTCTACCAGGGAGTTCTGCTACCGCGGGCTCAGGCTTGGCACCACCAACCTGTCTATTGTCTGCATTAATGATATTAGCCCATGTGTCACCTAATTCTGCAGCATGATCTGCATTACGAATCAATCCCCATAAAGGCTGTGGAACAACATTTCCGAACAACATATCTATGTCAGCCAGGTTCATGACACACGATTCTGCAGTCTGCGATAACTCCTTATAATATCCTGCAGGGTTCTTACGGGGGTCAGGTAGAGTCTGCTTAAGGGCTAAAACTTCAGATCGTTTCCAGGGAACATGTACCCAAACACGCTGAAAATGTGGCAGAACAGGTGGATTAGCCTGTGCATCACCAGGTCTCCAGACTGGAGGAACCTCACGTATCGGGTATTGTCGCGCTTTTACCTGTTTCCCTTCAGGGAATTCCTGTTCAAACAATGACTGCTGACAATCCCCATTCCTGAAAGACAGCAGTGTCGCTACTGCTTTCTCAACATCAGAACCCACAATCGTACCTTTTCCAAATTCAAATCGCACTTGACACAACTCTTGCGGACTGGAGTCTAAATCATTATCTTCCAATTCCTCACATAGGATTTCACACATTTTCTCAAAAACGTATCTCTGTTGTGGTGCTTCCCACTGATGAAAAACATTCACAACGGACCCTACATCATATCTAGAAGGATAAACAATCCATCTACGTGCCATGCGGTCCAGTTCTTCTTTCTCTCTAGAACCAGGTATTTGACTACGTAACTGCTTACGTTGTGGACCAGGGGTCGTAGTAGACGACCCAAAGAGGGGTGATATAAGACTAGTGACTGCACTAGCTATTCGTTGTCGTGCAGAAGGAGAAGTTGAGGCAAGAACCGGGGGAAAAACAGAGGGAAGAAAAACGGGTGTAGATACAGATACAGGAGTAGTAACAGGTAGGGCACCAAGGGAGGCAGCTGATGTGCTAGGTAAAGTCGCAGGGAGCGCAGAAGTGGTAGGTAGCAAAATCGGCGTCCCTTGGGAAGGCTGTGCTACCGGGACAGGAGCCGGCTGAGGAGGAGCTGGCGGCTGCGGGAAAGCTTGCGGTGCATTAGCTGGAGGCTGTACATTTACGGGTTGCGGAGGCGCTGTAGTATTTTGCGCATACGGGGGTGGCGAACTTAGCAAATGCGACATTAGGGGGTCTTTCTCTTTTTCTTTTGACTCATCTTGTTGAAGGGGTGGCAAAACTGGGTAACATTTATCAATGACTAGTTTGCGTTGCCTGTGCAACTGCTCATTCATTTGGTCCTCTTCATTATCTTTAAACTGCAAAGCTGCTTGCATTATCGACATACCTCTCTCTCTTTTATTCTTCTTTGTTAATTTAATTTCCTTTTGTTTGGCTTCCTTTCGCCATAGGCGGACAGAATCAAACATCGCCAGCCGGGCTTTCTTCTTGAACAATTTAACTTCTAAATTATCTAGGATCTCTCTGTCGAAACTACCATTTTGGGGCCATTTTAAAACACCATCCTTTCTGGTGTATTGGTTCCATACTTCATTATACGTAATGGGGCCCACGCCATGTTTCACATAAAGCTCATAAGTTGGAGTTCCAATTGGAGGAACCGGACACGAATCCTCCAATCGGGAATCCCTTTTACAACCAAAACAAAACAAATTTCCAAATTTACTAGAACCAGGCATCCTCGCTCACTAGTCTAGTTTCAAACTTCAAAGGATTATCGAATACGATAGTCTCGTGAATACACGAGTCCTCTGGCTTTGGCACTTGCAAGACCCAAATCAAAGCGATCCCGAAGGATACCAAAATCCCGAAGGATACCAAACAAACTGGGAGACGCTCCACTTATACTTAACTGAGGTATCGATGACTTCACCAGAAGACTCTCTCAATTGTTTCGCTCTACCAAATCGTCAAGGGTCCAAAACAGGGCGATTAATCAGGGCAGCAGTCCTTCGTAGCCGTCGGGACGCGGAGAACCTCGCAGAAAAGACTTTCGGACCACGTCGATATGCAGGGGTCGATGAAGTGGCGGCCTTCCTCCAGAATTTCCACACGAAGCTCCTCACGAACCTCTGGCTTGGACCGGTACCGCTGAAATCGCCCCACGTGGGGCACCAACTGAAGTACCGGGTTTTTAGAACCCAGCGGTGCAGGGGAACACACCCTAAGACTTCGGATTCTTCCTGTTTCAGACCCACAGAAACACAGAGTCTTCTAGGTGAAATCAAAGAACGTATTTATTGGCTGCAGACCAATCACAGGTATCCGAGAAGTACAACACGATGTATGTTCTCAGGAGACTGCTCCCGAACCAAAAAACAGTCTTTTCTTATATACAGAATATTACGCTTCTGGGCAACACCGCCCCTATTTTACACGTGGTCATTCACATATTTTCGTTTCAAAGGAACAGCAGAGCCATAATGACAATCCCACATTTCAGTTCGTTAAGCATACAGTCATTGTACCAGCAAGGCTCAGAACCCTCATCAGATAACAGCGGACCCCAATAAAATGGGCACCTCCTGCTCGTAAAACAAGCCATAAAGTAGGAAACAGAGTCAGGTGTGAAATAGCTTAGTCAGAGATCGTGTGCGAACAGGGGCTTTATGATGGGTCGAGCCCTGATGCTAATCACATTAGGCCGCGAGGAAAGGAACCGGCCGGACAGGATTGACCTCGGGCAGCGGAGTCAGTTTGCACAGGTCATAGAGAAGTCACAGAAGGTGTACGTGTCTTTCAGGCCTAGGCAGGGCCTTAGTGCGCAGCCTATGTGAGGGCAACCACAAAATGGCTACTATTCTAAAATGGAACCCAAAGGGTTCAATATGTGGTATCGTATGCACGGTGAATTCATCAGTGACACATGACGAAAACACTCATACATACCGCGTTACTCATTTGCGGTTCGTTGATACCAAAATTGGCATGGTGGGACCATGCCACCTACACGGTTCCGAATTTTACAGTACCACCAGTGGTGCCACCACTGCTGTGGAGTCGGTGGAATCTAGTGGCACGGAGGGTGAGGGGAGTGAGGCGGAGGACCTGCCCAGTACCAACACAGACTACGAGGCAGACGGGTCCGAGGCTGAGCTCCCAGAGGGGGCGGAGGAGGCTCCCACAGCTGAAAGCAGCAGTACATCTCTCGCCGCCCCCTCCATTCCCATCACCACCCTCCCACTTGCTCGGGTCCCTTCTGTCCGTGCTAGGCCACACCATGTCTCCTTCGTGCCAGGCACCGCACCCCCTGCCCCTGTCCCCCCTGCTGCCCTCACTGCCGAGTCTGTGGACATTCAGCGGCAGTTGCAAGTTGGGCAGACATCGATCCTGACTGTCCTCCATGGCCACACCAGACTGCTGACCCAGATGGTGTCGTACATGGAGGGCATGTCATCAGCGATGTCTGACCAACGGATGTTGCTGAGGTCCCTGGAGTCGTCACTGATGGCAGTAGCGAGTCACCTGCAGCGCTGCCTCCCCCCCTACCCCAGGCCCATCCACAAGTCCAACACCCATGCCTGTCCCAAGCACACCCAGACATCCACACACACGCACCCCACCAGACACAAGCAGCACACCACCACGTAAGGGCAAGTGCACACCTCCTGACACGCACACTCAGGGGGTAGCAGGCACACCCACTGGGTCTGGGGCACACAGGCAGGCACGCAGCCACAGTCCTCATCCACATGACTCACTCCCCAGTCCCTCCGATGTCACTCCCCTTGGCTCCCCTGCCCCAGATTCGGAGAAGGAGGCCTACTTTGCTGGACTGGGCCTCAGCCCCACTAGTTAACCTGGATGCAAACGGTCACGGCACTCCACCGGTAGGGGAGTTAAGTCCCCCAGCCCATCCACCACCACCCCAGTAGCGCTGCAACCCATCCCTCCGACCCCCCCCCTCCTTGGGGCCTGTTGTTTCTCTAGGTGCAGGGGAGACGCTTGAAGAACTGGCAGAAGTGTGCAGTGCTGAGCTCGCCTCCACCTTTGGCGCTGCCCCACCCCCTGTGGTGGAGTCGTCCATCCCTGCACCCACAACACCTACCCTTCCCCCTCCTGTCCCTGCGGTGCCTGGTCCTTCCCCACATGATGCCCCCCCCCCCCCAGTCGACGACACAGTCTTGTGATGTGCAGGCAAGCTAGGGGAGACGCATGGCCATGTGTCCCTCCCAAGGACTGATGATATGGAGTGGCCATTGGCCTTTGTGAATAGTCTCGTTTACACATTATTATTTTCATGCTGAATAAAGCATTTTCTTTTTCGTTGGAAAAGTCTTGCATTTCAGGTATTGATGTTGATGCTGATGCTACAGGAGTTGGGGTTGTGGGCATGTGTTATGTTTCAGGGAAATGTTGTAGTCTGCTTCTCATGGGGTGGAACCTGGTATCTGCGTGCCATCACACGATCTCTGCAAAGATTCTTTGTCGTGTATGCTCTTTGTGTTTGGAGACATTGTCCCAAGGGGTGTTCCTTCCTCTGTGGCACCTGACATCTCCCCTGAAGAGAGTTGCACAATTGTTGTGTTGCCCTGTGTCTACATGTCCTTTGTTGGTGATGGATCCCTTCAACTCTGGCCCTGCCTGCTCAGCAATGTGTCCGGTTGCATCGTCTGTGCCATTCTTGGTACTCACTGTACTTGTGTATAGAATATTTTGCCATGCCTTCATGGATAAATGGTCTCTTTTCCGCACAATGCATGTGTGTAATTCCAGCCTAGTACACATATGGTACTTGTTCTGCTGGGTATTTGAACACCTGACTCACAATTGTGGTCATTGTATCTGTGGGAACTCCACCCTATTCCTTCCATGACAGACAACATCTTGGTGGCTAGCCCAGCACCTGAACATTCCTATCAGTCCTGGGATGTGCGTGACAGTGTGTGTTCTCTTTGGCTCTCTTAGTTTGTTAGGCAGTGACATGACTATACAGTCTTGTGGCATGATCTCAGTGTGTGTATTGTGCTGCATCTGCCAGGGGTGGGCATGCATGTGTTATTTGTCCTCACACCCACATGTGGTGTGTCATGCAGTGGGGGTAAGACCTCCTTCCTCCTGGGAGTGGGACACTGCTGTCAGTGATGTGTTGTTATGGCACTATCATCATTGTCCTACGTTAGGGATACGTACATTCACCCATGGAGCTGTGGTCATCTGATAATGATGTACACCCCCCCCATGTCTCTGTCCACTGCTGGGAGTCCTCTGCACCCACCCCCATGTCTCGGTCCACTGCTGGGAGTCCTCTGCACCCACCCCTCATATGTCTGGGCACTGCTGGGAGTGATAGGCACCCACCCCTCATATGTCTGTCCACTGCTGGGAGTCCTCTGCACCCACCCCTCATATGTCTGGGCACTGCTGGGAGTGATAGGCACCCACCCCTCATATGTCTGGGCACTCCTGGGAGTGATAGGCACCCACTCCTCATTTGTCTGGGCACTGCTGGGAGTGATAGGCACCCACCCCTCATATGTCTGGGCACTGCTGTGAGTCCTCTGCACCCACCCCTCATATGTCTGGGCACTGCTGGGAGTGATAGGCACCCACCCCTCATATGTCTGGGCAATGCTGGGGGTCCTCTGCACCCACCCTTCATATGTCTGGGCACTGCTGGGAGTGATAGGCACCCACCCCTCATATGTCTGGGCAATGCTGGGGGTCCTCTGCACCCACCCCTCATATGTCTGGGCACTGCTGGGAGTCCTCTGCACCCACCCCTCATATGTCCGGGCACTGCTGGGAGTGATAGGCACCCACCCCTCATATGTCTGGGCACTGCTGGGGGTCCTCTGCACCCACCACTCATATGTCTGGGCCCTGCTGGGAGTGATAGGCACCCACCCCTCATTTGTCTGGGCACTGCTGGGAGTGATAGGCACCCACCCCTCATATGTCTGGGCACTGCTGGGAGTCCTCTGCACCCACCCCTCATTTGTCTGGGCACTGCTGGGAGTGATAGGCACCCACCCCTCATTTGTCTGGGCACTGCTGGGAGTGATAGGCACCCACCCCTCATATGTCTGGGCACTGCTGGGAGTCCTCTGCACCCACCCCTCATATGTCTGGGCACTGCTGGGAGTGATAGGCACCCACCCCTCATTTGTCTGGGCACTGCTGGGAGTGATATGCACCCACCCCTCATATGTCTGGGCACTGCTGGGAGTCCTCTGCACCCACCCCTCATATGTCTGGGCACTGCTTGGAGTGATAGGCACCCACCCCTCATATGTCTGGGCACTGCTGGGAGTAATAGGCAAACTTGCCACCCACCCACTTGCGCCCTTGCTGTGGTACACTGCTGTCCTGGGCATACACCACCCCCAATTTACAGCTGATGTGCTGCACCAAGCCATACACCTACATGCGTGGCGTATGTATGCCTTGTATCCATCATGTATTGGGGCTGTAGGGGTACACGTGTACGGACCATACCCACGCTCTGGGGGCGTGGGTACGGTCCGTACACGTGTACCCCTACATCAACACTGCAATGGTGGTACGGCCCGTACCCACGCACTGGAGAGCGTGGGTACGGGCCGTACCACCATTGTGGCGGTGACGTTGGGGTACGCGTGGTACGGCCCGTACCCATGCTCTGGGGGTGTGGGTACGGGCCGTACCACCATTGTGGCGGTGACGTAGGGGTAAGCGTGGTACGGCCCGTACCCATGCTCTGGGGGCGTGGGTACGGGCCGTACCACCATAGTGGCGGTGACGTAGGGGTACGCTTGGTACGGCCCGTACCCATGCTCTGGGGGTGTGGGTACTGTCCATACATGCGTACCCCTACATCACTACTACAATGGTGGTACGGCCCGTACCCACGCTCTGGGGGCGTGGGTATGGGCCGTACCACCATTGTGGCGGTGACGTAGGGGTACGTTTGGTACGGCCCGTACCCACGCTTTGGGGGGCGTGGGTACGGTCTGTACCCATGCTCTGAGGGGCGTGGGTACGTCCCGTACCACCATTGTGGTGGTGACGGGTACGCGTCCACGTCCACTTCCGTTGTGGTGGGATGTGTGATTGGTGGACACGCCTCCCGAAGTGACCAGACCATGGAGGTAATTAATGTGCAGGATGTATTCGTATTTTGTGGGGTGTGGGTTATGTTTCCTGCCCCTTGCACACCCCCCCCCTTGGCCCCTGGGTGTTGTTCTGACCTTCTGCGGCGTCTGCGTCGGTTTCTGAACACGAGGTCGTAGGCTATGAGGGCCGGGATGACGCGTAGGTTGGGGTCCATCGCTGTCCGTCACGTACCGGTGCTCCTTCTCCGCGTCGTCCTCAATTTCCCGGCAGTTTTTGGCTCCCGTAGAAAATGCTGCGTGCGGAGTGACGTCGGCACGAATCGTACTTGCTGGTCCGTAGAACGCTGCCTGACTCCGTCCGGATGTCGCGTATGCGCCGTCCAGAATCAGATTTGTATGTATTTTTTTGCCGGTCGGTATTTTTTACGACTCGTACGGAAATGGTATTTCTGTGCGAATCGTACATGCGAGTTTGTAAGGTGTTTTTCCCGGGTACGAGTTGGACGGAAAAAACGCTCCATACGACCATTCGTACCCGGGTTTTACCGGATCGGAATCGGCACCTAGGCGTCATCAACAAAATATTCACAGCATTTTTTCAATTCCAGTGTATTGTGTGGATTGCAAAAATGTAATATATTTCATGACCCGTTGTACAAATGGACAAAGACCACCAATTCATGTTTAAAAAACTATTTCTAAACAACACAATTGTGAAATTGCTCACAGTAGGGAATTTATGGCAATGGCTAGCCGCAGTGGGCATCCTGCACTCGAATGGAAACACCTAGAAATGGCCAAAAATGCTAAACCATTCCAATTTCCAAATGAACTTCGAAAGTCATCACTAAAGCAAATGCTACAGAAAAATGTGATTTCTTTAACCCAAGAAAATGAATGCAAAGAAATAATTGAATCTGCTGCAAAAGCAGGTGTTTGTGCAGTATATCCAGTGTTTCTTTCAGAACAATGTTTTTCAGGAAGATTTGTATATTTTTCTATATACACTGGCCAACAGGACTACTGGTGTCTTTTCTGAAGGATACGTGTTACTTTTGATACAAAATCAGGACAATGGCAGTGCCAATGTAAGGGCAGCCACAAATCATGGATATGCACTCACAGATATCTTTCAATGTGGTGGCTATTTCAAGAACTTTCCCGAATTGTTAGAAAATTAACTTTTACAACATATTGAAAGAGGGCAGTTTTGATACCTCCAGTGACTCAGTCTTTGAAATGTCTCCAGCAGCACTAGTGGAAGTGAGTAAGTACCCACCAGACAAAAAGCATGTCAGGAAAATGATGGAACACATACATGCTAATAAGCGTATTCCAGAATATATTCATGAGAAATTGACTATGGAAGATCCAAAAATGCCACACAATTTCATTCCAATTGAAAAACATTGTCCTTACTACCCTGGCCCCACACCAGCATTATTGGGTGAACCTAAATTAATCACAAAAAATGCAACAGTGTACGGCATGTATAAGATTCATAAAAGTGACTTTGAAGTAACTGTGTTGGAATTACTGTCACCTTAACTACCACTTCATGTTGTTTCACTAATTTCTAATATTTCTTGAATAGATAGTCATGATTAGATTACTATTCGAAGTCTGTGAACTTGGCAGCTTTCATTAGGTGGTCAGCTTTCTAAGAATCACATACATTAATGCGTATTGTGCATTCAATATAATGCCCTAATGTATATTTTTTGCTGCCTTAATGTTTTCTCCTAGACCAATATATGATTTCAAACAGTAATAATTCTTCCACTACAGGTTCATTGAAAAATGTTAGTGTGTTCTAACCATATTCTCTCTCTCTGTTTTTATATTGTCAAGTATAAATTTTATTTTTAATTCTTTAATTGTATATAGTGTGTGAATTGCTTCATAATTGTTATCAATATCACAAGTTGCCTTTGATAACATGTATACCAAACTTAAACATTATATACTCCTGGTGTGATTTTACTTGTGGTTAAGGTCATTTGCACGTGTGAATTTGTTTATAAAGAAACAAACATACATACAATTATAATTATAAATGCATGCATTTGCATACCTAATGTCAACTTGTTTTCCCATCTCCCTTGTGAATTGTGCCTTGTACAACCTATGGAAGTTTTAGATTTTTTGGTTATCATTTTATGGCCTTTTTGCATGTGGAATTTAAGACATTGACATTGTTTTCAACACCTTTTGGTTTTTGTATATTTAAATAATAGGTATATTATATATATTTTAAAATGCTTTCTTTTCTTTCAAGGTCCTAATGAGATGCACTGTACTGAGGCATATTTACCACAGAGTAAATTTGCCTCCCAATTTATTGCTACTATGCAGTAAATCCAGTGGTGGTGAACAGTTCTCAAAAAGGTGGTGCTGGTCAGTGGCATGGTGTCACTAAACTCATAGGCTGTTTAGAAAAACCATTCTGGTGAACAAAATTATCTAACAAATGATAAAATCACCTGCAGTAGGAACGTGTGGTAAGGCCTTCACATCCATTTTGGAAAATGGTGACCCTATTGTGTATCTTGAGGAACAGTTTTCACAATATAATGGTAAGTGATTAACATATTCATGGTATCTTTTGTTTCTGTATAGTGAGTACATTAAACATCAACTTGGTGTAGCAGCGAATTTTAGTTTAAATGGAAAGGCAACTCGGTTCTTTGTTGGGATAACTAGTATAGGTTTATTTGAAAACTACACATGGGAACTTTGATTGCTCCTGTAAAAGAATGGACATAGATTCAAACAGAACATTACTGGGCCATAAATAACATATTAATAATAAATTGAGTATGTTTGTTTGCCAGATGTTTTAAATTGTATAAATGAACACACATAGTATGAAAACTGGTTGTTTAAAGATGTACCCTTGTGAAAAATGTTATTTTAGAGCAAATACACTTCAGACTATTTACTAATATGCTAGTACTGCAAACTCTGCATGCAGGTGTGCCCTGTCTTCTTTTTTGTGCATCAGTGCAATATTTCTGAAGTAGGGTCCAAAATATGGATCTTATGAACTTATCCAAAAGTCTCAATGTTTGATAGACCAACTAATGCATTATTGTTGTCACTATAAAATGATAGTTTCATTAAAGAAAAGATTGGTGGCCATTTGGTAAAGTATGAGGGGTTTTTAACATACACAAAGACACTCTTAACTGGGTGTAAGAAAACACATACAGTTACATTAACTAATATTTGTATGGAAGGTATTTTGCTTTAATTATCCCTATTTAAACATAAGAGTAATGAATATAATATGTTTTACATATTTTCTTAAACAATTTTTTCAAAGCACTGTGATCCTGAAAACTACTATATCAATTCTGGCTGATGAAACTGTGTAAACTATACAGAGACCCTTTTTTGGTAGTGTGCTCAATACAAATCTGGTGGATCAGCATGCTGAGTAGGTTTAAAATTCTAAAAGTTAAGTGTGCATATACACCACATCTCAGAAAACACTATACCCTTCACAGAAAGTAAGATGATACCACAAACAAGACTCTTTTTCAATAAATTTGTGATAGGACACATGAAAACTAGGCGCAGTATAGCACACCATGATATACCATTAAAATAGCATAAATATTCCCACATCAAAATATTCCAAACTCACAATATGTATTAGTGGCAATAAGAAAAGTTAGATTTGAGTAATGTATTTAAATTATGTCATAGTATTGAACCATTCCTGACTATTAAGTTTTGGTTATTGTCATGTTAAAAAAGAACAATGAAAGGAAACTGTCTTTTAGCCTTGAGTACTTGATAGAAGGTATAAGTAATGCAAGTTTTTGTAGTATTTCAGTAATGCCATTTACTATCACTGTTCAACATTTGTAGAATATGGTCTTTTTTTGCAATTCAAACACTCAATAAATGTTTAGAAATCTGTGTAAGTGTTTAATAGCAAGGTCTGGTTTTTATCACATATTTGTCTGTAAGGAAAACTTCAACACATCCTTTCATCTCCCTTCCACCCTTTATTGGCTTCCCCAACAGGGTCACTAAACGTAAGTTACAAAAGATTACTTTGTTGCAGATAGGCAAATGTAAACATGTTATAATAATTTATAGCAGTTCCTAAAAGGTGTTCAATGTAATCTGGGAGTGGTGCACCATCTGCCACACCCCTAGTTCCAGCGTCAGTGAGTAATTTTGACATTGCACCACGCAATTACAAGTTAAACCACATGGAATGTGGAATTACAATGTGAAAGCAGTTTTGACGGTCAGTAATCCCACCCACAATTCCAATTTCCATGGGGTTTAACACATGCATAAACCCCTAATAAAAGCAGAGGTTACAAATAATCATTGAAGGTTGCTTTGTCTATTAATTTTTATATCATTTAAACAGCTGTTACTACTCCTATGTGCGGTGCTGAAGTCCTTGCCTACATGGGTAGCATACTAAGGTGTGTATTTGACAGTGTTGTTTTTGTTTTGATCCATTGTAGAAAATCTTTCATTGTGTTGCACACAATGACTATTGAGTTGCAGTTATAGAAAAATAGCATGCAGCATTTAGCAGTGTGATGGGTTAAGAAATGTGGGAGAGAGGCACACAGATTAAAGTTTTCAGTGAAGTGACAAGTTAGAAATATTTTGTTTAAAGTATAGGATCCTGATCAGGCATATTTTAAAGGAGAAGATTGTGAAGATCTGCTGATATAGATATTGTTAATATTTAATATCTGATTGTCATTGTGAGATGTCAAGGAGCAGTTGTATGTAGCCAGTTTGACCCATAGTGGTGTTCTATATTACATTCTCATGTAGAACCCATGACATGTGGCAGAGCTGTTTAGTTATTCCACGCCTGTTTAGTAGGTAATGGGCAGTTAATTGTTGTGGGCTGGTCTAGTAATGGGTGAGGGACATGTCCCCTAGCAGTTTAATTGTATGTGAGTGTAAGAGTGTCAAGCAATGAAAGGGAATTTTTATACAGCCTGTATGACCTACAATTGACTGACTAGACCGCTGAGTCTATGGTATTAGTATTATTGTGGGTTATATCTTGTATTGTTTTGCAAATGGATTTATATAGCACTTACTACAGCTGAAAAGGCTTTGTGGCACTTTTCAATAGGCGGGACGCTGCTCGGAAATCTGGGCTAGTGCGGTCAATGATTGGCCCTCTAAGAAAATTGCAAGAATGAGGTTTTATGCTAGTTGCTACAGCCAAATCCTCACACAATTCTACTGTGTGGACTTACTGCCCTGTAAAAGTAGCTCTTTTAAAATACCCAATGTGAAATAGGCGGAGCATCTGGTTCTTCTGAGTCATAATACAGGCCTAATTATCCTTACTAGCTCTTGTCTCTGTTACAAATCAGGGTTCATTGAGCTCATAAATGCCCTTGTTCAAAAACTTTTATGACCTATTACTTTTCATAGCCCATCTGTGTATTTATGCTTGTACTTTTCAATAGACAAATTTGTTTTCAAGATAGGGGTGTGTATAATAATTTATGTCTTATTTTTTCCCTTTGAATCAGGTATATATGTTTATGTGAAGATTTGTCCAATTTGTGCTAGCCCAGTCCGGTATCAAAAATGTACGTCAGGATTTCACAATTTTAATGACAAGATATTTTTGATGATTCCTTTGTGTGTTCTTATGACCTCTTCATTTCAGGTACTGTGTGTGTGTGTGGTGGTGTGTATGTGTTCTTGTGTGTTCATGTGTGCCTCTGTGTGTGTGCTTGTATGTGTGTTTTTTGACTAATTGATAAAATTTGAAGGCTTCAAAAAATACATGCTCATTTAATTAAATTCTACATTGTGAGGAGTAATGCTATTTTTCAGTATTGATGGACAATTTACCTTTGTAACAACTGTAGTGATTCAAATATGTTTACATTTGCACTTAATTCATTGTGGATAGGATTCCCACCCTCTGACTCAACATTGGTACTCTATTGAATTTTCGATTTGGCAGATTTATACATATGTTTTGTTCATCTGCTTATAGGTTTTATGATAATCCTGAATATAGACATTTTGTCCTCTGTAAAATTTGTCATTGAACATATATAGAATGATCAGACACAATTTAACTACTTAAAATTTGCTTCAGTTTAATGTTCTAAAAATCAATCTCTCTCTTGTAGCAGAATCCTTTGTTTGTTATAAACATTTCCAAAGATATTACAAGCCAAATAGATTTAGAGCACTCTTTTATGAAAAAAATGAGGGGAAATTGATTGTGGTACTCAACTTTCTGTTCACTTTAATAAAGCAAAAGCATTAAGTAAGAAAGGTGTTTTGCAAATACTTCAAACCACGCTTATAAAGACGCTGATTGTTATGTGTCATCAACAGTTAAATATCAAAAAGTTCTTATCAGGAGGCAATAGTTTTATCTTTAATTCAAAGGCAAAAAACTTGTACTTTATCCTTCAATATGTTGGTGAGGATGTGCTTGATAATTACCAAATTTCATTACTTTTGCTGTATTTAATATTAGGGTGTGATAGTCTGTGATTACATTTAAGTACGATATGAAAAATACTATCAAATTATGTTAGTAATATTTCCATCCCTTCATACTCAATAGAACCACACAGCAATTGGGCGATTCTTAACTACAATGGAAGATTTACTTGGGATGAAATTTCATCACGACACTCTTAGAAAGGCATTCTTTCATTTCTCAGCAAAGAGGAAATATTCATACGACTTCTATTGCATTAGATGTGGACACCATCCAGCAATTTTAATTGGTGATGCAAACTGGAAGCTTTCATTTGATATTCCTAGTAAGTAACAATTTATTTTCCCAAAAGCCAATGTTAATAGTACAAAATCTCAGCTTCTTCTTATTTCTGGTATTCTGCAATTTTCTGTGAAATAAGCACTGTTAGTTATCTCTTTTGTGGGCACTAATCATATTGACTGCCAGTATCAATTTGTCTGTTTGTGTATCAAATTAAAAATGAAAGCAATACAATTTGTTATCACACACATTCAAACGGAATTTGCATTACAGATCATTGTTTAATAAATGAGTTGGTCATACAATTTCATGCTATATTTTAATTCTAGCCATTTCACATAGTTTTCTCTATTATTTATTTAAGGCCAGCATGCAATTTATATTGCAGTTCATGCATGTTTCACCCTGGTAATAAAACTATATACATGGTCAGGTTATGGAGTGTGACTTGTGTACCTTAAATATGCTTACTCCTTTGTTGTTAATATTTATAATATGATTTTCAAACTAGATATAAAAAAGATTTGGTGTTACAACAAGACTTTTCACTTATCCAGAACTTTTCTTGTTTATGCAAAAATTAAATTTTTTAAGGAACAATTTGATCCTCATAACCATCTGATCCATTGTTTGTGAGTTGACCTCACATAAATATAATGAATTCTACACTATTGGAGTATATCTAAAGTGCTAAAACTACTAATAAATGAAACATTGATTATAATCTTCTATATTTATATCCAAGTTCATCTTTTCAAAAGACCCATACTGCATGATCAAAAAAAGGAGGAATTAGAAGTAGACATTAAAAATTCTTGGCAAAAAACAGAGTACAGAATTATTGCAAGCAGTATTTGTGAAGGTAAGTATTTTGTTGTTTTTATCTGATAAGATGCGCAATTCAAACAACTGCCTAGAATATACAGTTTTTTTAGACAAAGGTAGGATCTCTGCTGTTATTTTCAATAAGTGTTACTGTACATGACATAGCGCAAGAAAATGCATCCTATGCATTAGGCAACATTCACAAAGGCAAATCTCAATGTGAGATTCTCTGTACGCATACAGTGGTGCCTATGCATGGTCCATATATGTAAATTTCACCGGAGATTTACTTTGCTATCTCTAGATAGAGATTTATATATACTGCTACGAATATATGCCCCCTAACAGAAGGGTAAAGTGATACATATAACTTAAAATACATCATACATTTATTACTATTCACTGTACAGGTATACTTTGGACATTAACATGCAAAAAATACTTCTACAGAGAATAGGCAGAGCTATCGACTACTCTAAGTAGAACTATGAATTGATAAAAATAGGGAAACATGCATTTTCTAAGGAAAAAAATACACACCTCACAAATATTTTGGAGCAAATAAGATGAGTGTACACGTAGAGCTATTGTGTCTTCCCTTTGTGATACGTAATTCGATGGAACCAGATATCTTAAACAGTGTGTATCCATGTTCAAATATTTGTTTTAGCACAACATGTGTTTTGATTACTATTTGAATGGGTTATTAGGCCTTTTACATTTGAGAGGTGTCTCTTTTATAATTCATTATATTTTTCAGTTGATTGATTGAACTGTTGTGTTTAGATTTCTACAATGAGATTTATATGGGGGTCTTTAATTTCCAAAGCTATATGTCCTTTATAAAAAATATAATTCTTTTTTAATATTTTTGTTTTGTGTTTTTGAAGATGGGATTTAAATGTGCAGTTGTACTTCTGAAGTTTTTTGACCATTTATTTTCATTTTAGTAGGTGTTTTAAGCAGTTCCATTTTTACAACTAAAATGTAGTACTACATGTTGTTGAATTTATCATAGTCACCGCTACATTGCACATCGTTCGAACCCATGGTATCAAAATCATTTCCTACACAGATAACACCCAGGTCATCGTCACGCTCTCAGAAAAGCCCCGCCTCCACCAGCACCAAGTACCAAAAATGCTTGACGAGCATCACCGACTGGATAAAGATAAACTTCCTGAAGCTCATCATGTACAAGAGAGAATTGGTGATATTGAGAAACAACGCCTCTCAGTGGAATGAAACCTAGTTTCCTGTTGATCTTGTACCCACACCTACACCTAAAGACCACCTCCATAACCTTTGCATCATCCTGGGTAGTTAACTCACAATGAAATGCCAGATCAACTGGTAGTGCAAAATGTCTAACCCATGTGGGCGTCGTCAAAGTCATTTCTTGAACAATCAAAATGGGATAAAAGGTGCTGTCCACCTCACTGTACAATATATTTGGCATCTCCCGCTCCACTCAAACTGTACAATCCAAACAGCAAGCAGGGGTAAACTTTGAAAACAAATTAATGGCCAGCCCTTGGTCACGGAGGTGCACCACCGCCTGTGCTTCGTGGGTCCGTGTGCTGTTTGAATTGGTCAGCTACACGGAAGAGGCATTTCCTGTGTGGCCGTTGCTACATTGGAGTTCCACCCCCGGAGCCACGCGGGTCTGCTTGCTGTTTGGATTGTACAGTTTGAGTGGAGCGGGAGATGCCAAATATATTGTACAGTGAGGTGGACAGCACCTTTTATCCCATTTTGATTGTTCAAGAAATGACTTTGACGACGCCCACATGGGTTAGACATTTTGCACTACCAGTCCCAGAATACATTGGGGGATGATTAACATGCTGATTGTAGAAATAAAAGAGGGATTTGTACTGACAGTGCTCTTTTGTCGTCATCTTCAGCTATGGCCCAAGAAGAAGGGCGTCTCTGCCCGAAACGCGTTGGCCAAAATAACGAGGATGTGGCTGCTACACCGACCTGTAATGAGGAGCGATCCCGAGTGCGCCCTCCACCTGAAGGGGTAAACTTTGAAAACATATATATATATATATATATATATATATATATATATAAATACACAGGGGCGAACAATTCTCGCATTCAAGCATGTCAGCGCTTGAAGGCTTGCACATGAAAAGCATTTTTGTTATAATTCAACTGTGAGTGCACTCGTTTTGTTTGAACGTGAATTGTTCACCCCTGTGGATTACTGTGCAACGGTTCACCACCGCTGGAGACTGCACCTGGGAACGTTTGAGGAAATATACAGATATATATAGATATAGCCGCAAAAAGTTTGTTTTATGCACCTAAAACTGCATCTCATGGAGAGTAGACGCCTTTTGAAATTCCTCTTTCGCACACAACAATAAATGTGTGTTAGCAACTGCTGTGAAGTGTTGTGGTGCTTGGTTCCTCTGTGTTACGCATCAATGGAGTGAGGACTGGAGGCAGAATGAAGATTGCATATATATATATATATATATATATATATATATATATATATATATATATATATATATATATACATTTTCACTGAAAAAACCATAGGTTTCAGGGGTGTTATAGTTAGCTGGACTTTTCACTTGTACAAAACCATTGAAATTCCCCCGTTATAGTTAGTTCAGCTAACTATAACTCGCGCGCCCGCAATGCACTGCTGATGACGTCACATATTACATCACTCATGACATGGTCAGTGACATCACTCATGACATCACTGATGACATCTCAAATGACATCACTGATGACATCATCCAGTGAATGTGTGTTTTTCTGAAAATTAAATATGTTTTATATATGTATATCTCAAGGTCGATGGAAGAATAAATGGGTATATAAGTGTCTAAATGGATGATTTGTTTTTGAAAAATTGATTGTGTAACTGACTGATTAAGTGTATCATAGTGAATACATGGCTTAGTGAGTAATGTTTAGATATGTAAATATCTGTATCAGTCTCTCACTTTGTGTATAAGTGGCTGCATGGGTTGGTGAGTAGCTACATGGATGTCTATATCGGTTATTAGTTGGTTTTTTGAGTATCAGTCTGAGTGTCTGCATGGTTCGGTGGGGGTATTACGTAGTGCATAGGTGCATGAATGAGTGACTCATTCTTTGTATGTGTTGAAGACAGCATGTGTGCAGGACTGTATGGGTGGATGAGTGTGTGTATGGGTGTGTTAGTGAGTGAATGACTGTCTCAATAGTGTCTTTATGAGTAACTACATATGTTTTAAACTAGTATATGTGACTATTGGTGTATATAAGTGAGTATATGTGAGAGTGAGAGATTGAAAGAGTTCCTGTATGAATAAGTATGTGTTTCTATAAGTGATTGTTTAAAAGACTAAGTATGTGTAAGTTTCCGTAGAAGTAAGTGTGGTGGTGTGTGTATAACTGTATATGCAAGTAAATGTATGTTTGATTCTTTATTAGCATGAGTGACTATGTGTGTGAGTAACTCTATGGATGAGTGGCATTGTGTAACAGGATGTATAGGTGTATGAGTACATATGATGAGTGAATATATGTATGAGTGACTGTATAGGACTGTTGGTGAATGAGTGGATGTGTATGTGGATCTTAGAATTACTGAAGAGGTTGTTGTAACTGGTATTGGTATGTCCATTGTTTTGAAAAGTTTAGTCTCTATTTTTGAATGTGTGTATCAAAGGTTATATTAGGGTGAGAGGAGGTCTGCCACTCTATCACAAGGATGATGCCATCAGTGATGTCATCAGTGATGTCATTTGAGATGTCATCAGTGATGTCATGAGTGATGTCACTGACCATGTCATGAGTGATGTAATATGTGACGTCATCAGCAGTGCATTGCGGGCGCGTGAGTTATAGTTAGCTGAACTAACTATAACGGGGGAATTTCAATGGTTTTGTACAAGTAAAAAGTCCAGCTAACTATAACACCCCTGAAACCTATGGTTTTTTCAGTGAATTTCTGAGGTTTTTTAAATGCTAATTCCTAACTATAACGTGCCTGAAACCTATGGTTTTTTCTGTGAATTTCAAAGGTTTTTTTAAATGCTAATTTCTAACTATGCCTTCAGAGATAGGACATGTGAAGAAAGAAGAAAAAATGCACAGAAAGAAAAAAAAGAAGTGCAGAAAGAAGCAACAGAAGTCCTCAAAGACGAAGAAAAGTGCAGGAAGAAGGATAACGTGCAGAAAGAACAAAAAGAAGAGCAGAAAGAAGCCTTGTTGCAAAATCATCCTGTACCCTCAACTTTTTCAGACGGATACTGGTGGTAACTGAGTCTTACTAACCAGTCCTAGAGCCAGTGCTATGTTAAAAGACACTTAGAATACAGTGAAAACACCTACATACACTAGGGAACATTATGCGTTGGGGTCCCCCTGTGATTAGCATGACCTCCTCTGTAAGCCCCTAGTATATAATAGGGCAGGGAGATTAAAACTACCTCTTAACCCCTTGTGTGCCATGCCCTTTCCCCGCCCTGTGCCGGGCGTTGCATTAGCGGGCGGGGTTCATGACAAGCTGGACTCGTCATGGGCACAGCGCAACCGTGGCCCATGACGAGTCCAGCTCGTCATGGGCACAGAAGGGGTTAAAACAGGCCACAGGGTGTTTTTGCATACGTTAACTCAGGCCCCGTCCCCTCCCTTCACCACTGTGTAAACACGCCCTGTGTCCGTTTTTAGTTGGGAGATTAAGTTCATTTGAATCCTGAGGGTCCCTAGGGTCCAACTAGCCCACTAGGTACCTCCAGTAAGTGCCACAGAGCTGCGTTGCAGAGAGGTGTAAAAAGTGGCACGGCCTGGACCACCTCTCTGCAATGCAGCTCAGTGGCGCTTACTGGAAGCACTTGGTGGGCTAGTTAGCCCCCAGGGGCCCTCAGTATTGAAGGAAAATTATATCCCAATTTAAAACGTGCCATAGTGCGTGTTTGCACACGTCACCTCAGGCCCGGTCCCCTCCCTTCACCACTGTGTAAACGCGCCCTGTGTCTGTTCTAAGTTGAGAGATTAAGTCCTCTTGAATCCTAAGGGTCCGTAGGGTCAAACTAGACCACTAGGTACCTCCAGTAAGCGCCACAGAGCTGCATTGCAGAGAGGTGTAAAAAGGGGCTTGGCCTCAGAACACCTGTCTGCAGCGCAGCTCCCTGGTGCATACTGGAGATGCCTGTTGGGCTAGTTGGCCCTCAGGGACCCTCAGTATTGAAGAGGAATTAATTCCCCAACTTAAAACTCGCCAGGGGGCGCGTTTGCAGAGTGCTGCAAGGAGGGGGCGTGGCCTCCGGCACGATGCCAGTCTTTTATTTATTTTAATTTTTTAAGAAGGGGGCTGTGTGGTTCCCCTTCTTATTCTAATGTATTGGCCCTGATGACCCCATCCCCCAGGGCCTGTCTCCTAATTATATTTTTTTGACCCCAATCCCCAGGGCCGGCCACTGTTTTTTATTATTTTAAAAAAATATATATTTATAGACACACCTAGGACATGCTGGACAAACCGTACATACCTATCACCATGACGATTTGCGTGATATTCATTAAAAGGCGACTATGCATACAATGAATCCACGTGGAATGTATTTACACCACTAGTGAAGCTCTGACATGTCTGATGCCCTACCGTGCCTAATCCCGGTAGACACCCTTGTCGTTTATTTATACAAACATGGGTAGCTATTGACGGGCACATTTAATACACATGCACACCAAGCCATTCAAAGGGGATTCGACAAAAATTCGAACAAAACTATGCAAGAAACCACCCTCACGGTTAATAAAACACACATCCACTGCCGGATGTGTAATACTTTTTATTTTACTCTCTGGAAAGGGGACGAACATCACTTGAGAGTCACAGCGCGTTCCTGGCATAGCCCAATGCTGTGTTACACCCACCATTGCCTGCTGAGTGCCACACACCTCTGTGTTGTATTCCACTAGCTAGTGCATATGCTATGACACTCTCTAGCCCATGTGCACTGTAACACCACCCCGTGAATATGTCATGCCACACTTTTCTTCGCACGGGTTATATTGCCCCATCTAACGTGCCTTCCTCGATGCCTATGTTATAACGCACAGTGCTATGCCATACATATTACAATCTGGGATCCATTTCTTTGTCACAGTGCATATGCAACGTTACACTCCCCAGCACATATTTTATATTACAACTTTAGAGACTAGTTAGGTTACACAACACTGCCCTGTGCATATTACACTCCAAGGCACATATCGCATAGCACGCGCTAGTGCCTGTGCTATCTCGCGCTCTCCAATGAATCTGTCATTGCGCACAATGTATTGCATATTATATTTCACGCCCGGTTCATCTTATATCACACTTTTTGGTGCATAGTTTATACCATACACTATATCTAGTTTTCATTTTCAATTGTGCTCTCAGGACTATGTTCTATATAACACTGTGTTCACCTACCCTTTTCACGGGCGTTACATTTTGCGATAGGGGGTGGAGGGTCAGGGGGTGTTTCTGCCAAGTGAGCCCGGAGTCACAGTCACAAACGTCCTCTTCTTCCTGAATAAAAGTGAGATTATGCTGCATACTTGTTCATATTTTAAGTAGTTCGCACAGACACACGTTTTAAAAACAATAAAGTTCCTAATACCCGCCTTCTCTGAACTTTTAGCTTGCTGCCCCATCCCCCTCCTCCCTATCCTCTGTTGTGTGAATCCATGGACTAGCCACCTCCCTCCTGCCATGCATGGCCTGATGTGCTGCCACTGCCCTCAATTTAGTATGATGTACCAGTCCACTCCTCCTGCCCTCCATTGCCCAATTCTATGCCCCATCATTGACCTCCTGCTTAAACTCTGTGCTTAGCTTGCTGCCCCTATTCTCCTTCCCCCTGCCCTCCAATGTCTTTGTGTATGCACCTGCTCCATCCTTTTTGCCCACCATGTTCCATGGACCTGCCACTCCTATCTACTCTGAGTGTTCTGTTGAGCTGCCACTCCCCTCCCACCTGCCTAGAATTGTCAGATGACTGTAACCTGTCCCTGCCACCTACACCCTGCCTGTCCACATGCCATGCCCCTATCCTCTTCCTCCTGTCCTACATGGTCCATTGTACTGCCACACCCTTCTGCCCTCCCTGGTCTGTTGTGCTGCAACTGCTCCTCCTGCCTGCCCCGTGCGGTCTGTTGTGAGGCCCCTTCCCCTGAACTTTCTTGTCTGTGCACAGGTCCTGACCCTCCCTTCTATCCTCCATCGTCCTTTGTGCATGCCCCTGCACCCTCCTTCTTGCCCATCATAGCCATTGTGCTACCACTAACCC
Organism: Triturus cristatus; assembly: GCF_964204655.1. NCBI lineage: Eukaryota > Metazoa > Chordata > Amphibia > Caudata > Salamandridae > Triturus > Triturus cristatus. Next base: position 873,719,556 of record NC_140579.1, on the reverse strand, counting down.
TCCCACTTGCCATGCATGGTCTTCTGTGCTGCCATGGCCCCTCCCACCTTCCCTGTGTGGTCAGTTAGCTGCCCCTGAACCCCTCCCACCTTCCCTCCATGGTCTGTGTGTATGCCATCACAGTCTCACTGTTGCTCTTCATGGTGTGTCTTGCTTCTAGTGCCCATCCTGCCTGACCTCCATGGCTATCTTGCTGCTCCTGCCCTGCCCCCTTGCCCCCAGCCCTCTGTTTACATGTGCAGACCCTCACTCCCTCCCTCCTGGCTTGTCTGTTCCATTGTAATGCCCCTGATCCATCCCTCCTGCCCTTTATGGTCTGTTATGCTGCAGCTTTCTCTCCTGTCTATCCATTATGGTCCTGCCTCTTGCCCCTCTGTTCTCTGTTGTCCATGTGCATGGTCCTGTCCCCTCCCTCTTGCTTTCTATGGATTGCTGTGCTGCACTCCCGTCCCGCATGCCCTGTGTGGTGTATTGTGCTGCTGCAAACCCTGATGCCTGCCCTGCAGGGTCAGTTTGGTGCACCTCTCCATGTCCCTCCTGTCCTCTGTTATCCAAGTCCATGTCCCTACCCCATTTCCTTCCATGATCCAATGTACCATACTTGCGAACATTTTGAACTTGGTAAGAGGGAGATTTTGAAAAAAAACTGGGGTATTGATTTTTCCCTTTGAGTTACATTGAAAAAGAGGAGATTGTAGACAGGAGACAGATAAAATAAAGCCCATTTGAGCTTAAAAACATTGGATGTTTCCTGGCTGAATCGGGTCTGTTGGCATGTATGGTTGTACTACCATTGCCTCTTCCTTCTGCCCACAATGGTCTATTACATTGCCACAGCCTCTCTTGCAAGTCCTGTATTGTTGGTTTGTTGCCCCTGCCCCCCTTTCCACTGCCCTCCATAGTCTGTTGTGCTACCACGGCGCTTCCTGCCTGCTCAGTGTGGTTAAATTGTTGCCTTTGCACCCTCCTACCTGCCTTCAATTTTCTGAGTCTGTGCCCCTGGCCTCTGCCTCTCAAAAGTATCCTAATGAACAACTAGATTGCTAACATTCTATATTTATTACAAAAGTGTGGAACGCCTGACGTCATCTTGATGTAATCAAAACTGTAATACCTAGAGCATTTCCTTTAGAATTTACATATATGAGAGGGTCTTATTGGCATCAAAATTATGGTTAGTGCTCTAAAAGACTAAAATAAGGACATATTTTCTGAGTTTTCAAATAGCGAGAAAGCACTTTTAAATTATTTGTTACCTTTATGTTTTTTTATCCAGTTGACCACTTGATTAAATGTTGCACTTAGGGGAGAGGATGTGGTGTTACTTCCAGAACTGCAGACATTGCAACTGGGGAACCAGGTTGGAGTTTCTGCTTCAGCTCGACATTCTGTGATTCTGGTCAAATCACTTAGTCTCCCCATGTCTACAACCAAAATGAATTTGTTCTTGTGTGATGTAACCAATGCTCATGTAAAGCACTCCAATACCTGACAAGTCTGCACTATATAACACTGCAAAAACACAAAATAATAAGTGTTTTGCACACTTCTGTCATTGGGCTGTATTTGGGCTACATCTGGGTGATTTTGGGCTACATTTGGGCTCTTTTGTCTCCGGTGGCCATCTTGGGAGATTTATTTGTTATGAAGTTTCCTAATTTCCTCATGTACTGCAGTCTCCTCAGTAGGAAATGCTTTCAGTTCTTTACTTTGATTCCATCATGAAGGTATTCAGATATGTCACACATTTGCCATAAATTCTGAATGTTAGCACTCTAGTTGCTCCTGTTATTAAAAGTGCATGTTTCAGTCTGCATGTCAGAATTTTTTAATGAAATAGAAGAGGATTTGAGAAGTCACGCAAAATGTGCCCTCATTTTCTTTCTTCGGCATTAACCATAATTTCTATGGCAAAATGAACCCCCTCATTGTGTTCCTTTTTAAATTAAATGTTTTAAGTGTTACCAGTTTATTCCAATCAAGACGGCTTCAGGTGTGCCATACTTTTGTCATAATGAAGACAGTAAGCGCTCTAGTTGTTTTTAAGAACACTCTGGGACATTCTGTCATTGGGCTATACTTGGGCTACATCTGGGTGATATTTGGGCTACATTTGGGCTCTTTTGGCTCTGGTGGCCATCTTGGCAGACTTATTTGTTATGAAGTTTCCTAATTTCCTCATTTACTGCAGTCTCCTCAGTAGGAAATACTTTCAGTTTTTTACTTTGATTCCAAAGGCATTCAGATGTGTCATACATTTGCCATAAATTCAGAATGTTAGCACTCTTTTTGCTCATTAGATCACTGTAGTAAAGCTACTGCTCACCAGGGAAAACTGCTGCTGGTATTGAAAGTGCATGTTTCAGTCTGGATGTCAGAATTTTTTAATGAAATAGAAGAGGATTTGAGAAGTCACTCAAAATGTGCCCTAATTTTTCTTTCTGCAGCACTAATCATACTTTTTATGGAAAAATGAACCCCCTCATTTTGTTCCTTTTTAAATTAAATGTTTTAAGAGTTACCACTTTAATCCAAGCAAGATGGCTTCAGGTGTGCCATACGTTTATCATAAGTAGGACTGTTAGCGCTCTAGTTGTTCTTTGGAACACTCTGGGAAGCTGCAGTAGAACACAAAGGAATCAACTGACAGTCTCTGCCCTTGTTGGATGTACATGTTTTACTGAGAATGTCAGACTTCATTCTCACATGACTGAGAAAGATAATGTGAATTTACAGAAAATAAGTTCTCAGTTTAGCTTATAGATCACCTTCCAAACCTCTGTGGGAAAAGCCTGAGAAAATATTTTTCTCTCAATCATGATATCCCAGCAGAAGGCTTTTTCACATGGTGAAATCACCTTAGAACATACCACAATTCCTAAAATGAGTATGGTACCATCAACAAATGATTTATAATGTAACTAAAGTCTTAAAACATTCTATTAACTGCAATGCTTTTTAATGAGGTGCTATCATGTATATTAGTCCCAAGATGGCTGCCAACACTTCTTGTATGAAGTGCTGACAGCCAATCAGATCTCAGGATGAGATGTGTGGTTAGGCTCCGCCCACATATATATATATGATTTTACTTTTGATTTTCTCAGGAACTACTAAACAGATTGACACCAGACCTGCAAAAGGCACATCCCTGACCTGAGGACTACCTCTCTGCCAAATTTCAAGTACTTCTGTTCAGCCGTTCGGGCTGTACCCCGGACTAAAGGTCCCTATGGAAAATTGCATGGGGAAAACGCGTTTTGGGACTCCCCTTTTTTCCCAGCCCCTGCTTGACGAATCCCCCCGAGACTTTCAGGGTAGGAGCGGAGTGGAGCGCCCCACCTATTTGGAAATTTCGTGAGGATTCGTCAACCGACGCCAAAGTTATTCCAAATAGAATGTTGCGGATTTCCTATGGAAACACGGTCCTAACTATAACTATCTACTGGCGACCGCCAGTAGATAATATATATATATATATATATATATATATATATATATATATATATATATATTCCACAGCAGGATCCCAGGGGTACCACCATCCAAAGAATGGCGCAACACCAGGAAACAGACTCCAAAGGCAAAGTTGAGAGTTAAATGATGATTTATTCAGGCATCAAGTGTCCAAATGACGCGTTTCGGCCGCCAGACATGCGGCCTTGATCACATAGCGCTGTACTGGTGAATGAGTGGTATTTATATATATGTGTGAGTGGCAGTGTTTTTACTATGTTCATTGCAATGACTGAGTAGTTTTGCAGCGTGTGACTGTGGGCAAGACGCAGTAAAGCACATGTGTGACATCATGTTTTACTACAGTTAGTAACACCAGTGTAAACAGACTATAAAACTGTCAACTAACTGCTGAAGCCGGTGATTGCCTCAGTCCTCTCGCACATGCATCGTGGAAGCTGGTACAAGAGCTTATGGCGTTCGTAGATGCAGCCAACCGATCGTGTAAGTACACATTAAAATGGAAAGCCTGTCCCTCGTAAGCAATCATGTTAGTGTTACCGATTGCTCACAACTAGAAACGCGAGACCTAGCACAACATTGTGTGTGTCCGTGACTCCCTGCTCTTGGCGCGTCTCATGAAGCACAAAGTGAAAGCGCTGCATGTGAGCAAAGGCTAGTGATAAGATGTGCGCGTCTAGCCCCGGTACAGTAAAAATGCAAACAAACTAAATAACTGCATAAATGCAAAACAAAGCTGCCACTTAATACAACAAAAGTTGGAAGTGTGAGTGAGGGCGAAATGTGCACATAGGTGTGTATATACATGTTGAGGAAGGCGTGAGTGCACATATAGGCCAAAATATATGTGTGGTGTTTGTACCTCCTCAAAAGCATTTGAGTGACATAAAAATGCATAGAATGTACTAATAAAAAATGTGTGAAAGCGCAGGAAATATTCTAGAGTCTGCCAGTGCTTGTTCAATTGATCCCTTGCAATGAAGCTATGGGTGTATAGCATAGCGTATTGTGAAAAAGTGACATTCTAATTCATAATCATACGCAAACATGGTCTAAATACATGTGTTGCCATTCCTGCCGCAGCATTGGTTACAAGCCTGTAGTGCCTATGCTTAAAGACCAACTATAGACAACCAAAATGACAGTATGTATATATACCGAAACACACAAGTTGATGGACGGAATGTTGCACATTGGCAAAACATTCACCCCCAGTCACAGATCTGGGTTTAATCCATCATTATTTTGCTCACCACGCCACCCCAGTTCAGACATGGCCATATCCAAATCAGTCTTGACACTGTGCCTCATGGTTCACAGTCCAGCCCGAACTGCCAAGCCATGTCTTCCCTGGACCAGAATCAGGCATCCTAGGACCGGTTTCGGGGTTTCACCCCTCTTCAGCCAGGATAGCTTGACTTCAGTGGCATAGTGAAACCGGTCCTAGGATGCTTGTTTCCAGTCCAGGGAGGACCTGGCTTGGCAGTTCGAGCTGGACTGTTCCCATGAGGCACAGGGTCAAGACTGATTTGCATATGGCTGGGTTCAAACTGGAATGGCATGGTGAGCAAAAAAACGATGGATTTAGGCCCAGATCTCTGTGCTGGGGTGAATGTATGACATTGTTCTGCATTTTGTCCATCAACTGTTGTTTTTGCATTTGTTACCCCGAGTGGGAAGAGCATGCCCAGACGTAGGTCCCGTGCTCTCCATGCCACTGGAATCAAGCTATCCTGGCTGAAGAGGGGTGAAACCCTGAAACCGGTCCTATGATGCTTGGTTCCATTCCAGGGAGGACCTGGCTTGGCAGTTCGGGCTGGGCTGTTCCCATGAGACACAGGGTCAAGACTGATTTGCATATGGCTGGGTTCAAACTGGAATGGCATGGTGAGCAAAACAATGATGGATTTAGGCCCAGATCTCTGTACTGGGGTGAATGTATGACATTGTTCTGCATTCTGTCCATCAACTGTTGTTTTTGCATTTGTCACCCAGAGTGGGAAGGGTATGCCCAGACGTGGGTCCCGTGCTCTCCATGCCACTGGAATCAAGCTATCCTTGCTGAAGAGGGGTGAAACCCCGAAACCAGTCCTAGGATGCTTGTTTCCAGTCCAGGGAGGACCTGGCTTGGCAGTTCAGGCTGGACTGTTCACATGAGCCACAGGGTCAAGACTGATTTGCATATGGCTGGGTTCAAACGGGAATGGCATGGTGAGCAAAAAAAGATCGATTTAGGCCCAGATCTCTGTGCTGGGGTGAATGTATGACATTGTTCTGCATTCTGTCCATCAACTGTTGCTTTTGCATTTGTCACCCTGAGTGGGAAGGGTATGCCCAGACGTGGGTCCCGTACTCTCCATGCCACTGGAATCAAGCTATCCTGGCTGAAGAGGGGTGAAACCCCGAAACCGGTCCTAGGATGCTTGTTTCCAGCCCAGGGAGGACCTGGCTTGGCAGTTCGGGCTAGTCTGTTCCCATGAGGCACAGGGTCAAGACTGATTTGCATATGGCTGGGTTCAAACTGGAGTGGCATGGTGAGCAAAAAAATTGATGGATTTAGGCCCAGATCTCTGTACTGGGGTGAATATATGACATTGTTCTGCATTCTGTCCATCAACTGTTGTTTTTGCATTTGTCACCTCGAGTGGTAAGGGTATGCCCAGACGTGGGTCCTGTGCTCTCCATGCCACTGGAATCAAGCTATCCTGGCTGAAGGCGGGTGAAACCCCAAAACCGGTCAGTCCAGGGAGGACCTGGCTTGGCAGTTCGGGCTGGACTGTCCATCAACTGTTGTTTTTGCATATATATATATTCACTGAAAAAAACAAAGGTTTCAGGGGCGTTATAGTTAGGAATTGGCATTTAAAAAAAAAAACCTTAGAAGTTCACTAAAAAAGCCATAGGTTTCAGGGGTGTTATAGTTAGCTGGACATTTCCCTCGTACAAAACCCTAGAAATTCCCCCGTTTATCTTTTTTTAAAATACTTTTTTATCACCATTTTTTAAACCTATTTTTTCAATTAATTCTTTTAAAAATTAAAAAATATTATTTGAACTTAATGGGTTTTTCAAACATATTTTTTATATTTTTCAAAATATTTTTTTAACTATATGTTCAAAACTGTATTTTATATATTTATTTCAATGTTTTTGGATCCGCGCACCCTATGCGCACCATTCTCGATCCCTACGCGATAGCATCCGTGCATGGTAAGCGTTGGGTACATGTTTAGTGCGCGATCGCAATGCGACCGGTACGCGACTCCCATCCTATACGCGACACGTTCGATGTAGGTAACGCAACGTTTACGCGCTTCCACGATGCGTCATCTGCGTCAATGACGCGGTAGGTGCGCGGATCCTGCGAAGTATTTAACATTTAAAAAAACATATGTATGTATTTCATGTGAATATTAATTGAAGACAAACTCTAAACTAGTCTTAAAACATTTTTTTTTTACATCTAATCCTATAATTTTTTTTTATTCAATTTTGCGGATGCGCGGGTGCACGGATCCCATGTGACCTGCAAAAAAAGAGATTTGATTGGTTCATTACACTTCCTCTTCTAACTATTGAAAGGCCCCACCCATTTCAATCATTCTTCTTTGAACTTCTTTAGAGCACCATCTTTTTGGAAAGAAGAAGATTTTTTAGACTAAGTTTACACTTAGCTCTAACTTTTTTCAACCAAAAATAGATTCAGGGCAGCAGGCATCACCTGCATCACCTCATACTTCTGAGGATGAATTTTTGCCGGAGGCACCACCCAAAAAACATTTTTCTTCAGTGGTGTGGAGATTTTTTACTTTTCCCGAGGGGCAGAATAAGACCAATGCCACCTTGGTCACGTGCAAGATTTGCAAAAGAGTCCTGTCGAGAGGGGATCCTAACAAGAAATACTCTTGCGGCACGGCAAGTATGATGAAGCACATGAGGACCCTTCATCCGAACAGTCTTGCACAAGAAGAGTGCCGACGGATGAGAAACACTCCTGCTCCTGCACCATCCACCTCATCGCAGCCGAGCACATCAAGAGTGCATCCATCAGCCCAAACCTTGGACATCCGTCCTCAATTTCAATTTTTAAAAGTGCTCTGCACTAAGTGCAATAAGACTTTGTGCTATGGTGAGCAGTCGATCGATCAGATCTGCCGCCGGCAAGAAAGTCACATTTGCTAGTTTAAAAAAAAAAAAATATTAGTTCATTGTTTGGTTCCTCCTGTTTTTTTTGGGGTTTTTTTTTGCAGAAAAACCCCAAAAATGTAATTGTTCAGAAAACCCCCAAAAAATTATAAAAGAAGAAAGAAGAGCTAAATTTCTTTGTTAGTGTTAGTTTAGATGAATGTATGTGTAGTATGTAATTGACTGAATGAATGCATTGGTAGCGTATGGTGAATGTATAAGTGCAGAACTATGAGGAAGTGCTGCAGCATCACACAGTAACCTCTTTAACTGCAGTGTGCTGTAGTACTTCCGAGGTACAGGGATGCAACATATGTACATAAATATGTTGCAAATCTATGCTTCTCTCTGCACGGCTGCTTAAACTGCAGCCATGTGGTGACACAGGCACCCTTGCAACATAGTGCAAGGATATCTGTGTCATGTGCTGTTTGGTTTTCTGCAGGAAGACACACCTTCCTGCACAAAAACAATGAGAAAATGCATTTTTCTTCTTCAATGTATGCTGAACATTTCAGCATGCATTGAAGATATAAAAATGTGGAGAAATTAAAACAATTCTCCTTGTCAGTGAAAGGTGCAGCATTCACACACATATCGAGATTTCTGATTTCTGATAAATCTAGACATGTGTCTTGTTCGGGGAACAACCTTTACAACGCAACTTTTACAACGCACTACCATTACAACGCATTTTTTACAACGCATAATCCATTACAACGCATGATATTACAACGCATGACACTACAACGCATTTTTAAAAACTACCTTTACAACGCATTCCATTACAACGCATACTACCATTACAACGCATACCATTACAACGCATAATATTACACTATACTATCCAACACTTACCCTACTGATGCACCCCCTGGAGTTAGAATAGTAATTTTTACCCCTATACTATCCAACACTTACCCTACTGATGCACCCCCTGGAGTTAGAATAGTAATTTTTACCCCTATACTATCCAACACTTACCCTACTGATGCACCCCCTGGAGTTAGAATAGTAATTTTTACCCCTATACTATCCAACACTTTCCCTACTGATGCACCCCCTGGAGTTAGAATAGTAATTTTTACCCCTATACTATCCAACACTTACCCTACTGATGCACCCCCTGGAGTTAGAATAGTAATTTTTACCCCTATACTATCCAACACTTTCCCTACTGATGCACCCCCTGGAGTTAGAATAGTAATTTTTACCCCTATACTATCCAACACTTACCCTACTGATGCACCCCCTGGAGTTAGAATAGTAATTTTTACCCCTATACTATCCAACACTTACCCTACTGATGCACCCCCTGGAGTTAGAATAGTAATTTTTACCCCTATACTATCCAACACTTACCCTACTGATGCACCCCCTGGAGTTAGAATAGTATTTTTTACCCCTATACTATCCAACACTTACCCTACTGATGCACCCCCTGGAGTTAGAATAGTAATTTTTACCCCTATACTATCCAACACTTTCCCTACTGATGCACCCCCTGGAGTTAGAATAGTAATTTTTACCCCTATACTATCCAACACTTTCCCTACTGTTGCACCCCCTGGAGTTAGAATAGTAATTTTTACCCCTACACTATCCAACACTTACCCTACTGTTGCACCCCCTGGAGTTAGAATAGTAATTTTTACCCCTACACTATCCAACACTTACCCTACTGTTGCACCCCCTGGAGTTAGAATAGTAATTTTTACCCCTATACTATCTAATACTTACCTTAAATGTAATTTAATATTATGCGTTGTAATGGTATGCGTTGTAAAGGTAGTATGCGTTGTAATGGTAGTGCGTTGTAAAGGTATTTTTTAAAAATGCGTTGTAGTGTCATGCGTTGTAATGTCATGCGTTGTAATGGATTATGTGTTGTAAAAAATGCGTTGTAAGTGCATGCGTTGTAATAGTGTGCGTTGTAACGTCATACATCCGTCTTGTTCTATGAGTATTAAGTGCAATCATGCACAACAACACTTATAGAACACCCTTTCAGCACAAAGTGGTGTGCATGATGAGGTTATATTTACATGGAGTATAAAAAGTGCACAGAGTGCCTTTTCCTCTCTTTGTAAATATGAAAGAGTATCTTGCACAATAACTATGTTACAAAAAGTGACATATTTCCGTTTTTAAATTTCCTTGGGAATGATAGAAGGTAAGCACAGAGTTTTGTCTGCAAAGATGTTCAAAGAAGAATGATTGAAATGATTGCGGTCCTTCCACAGCTAAAATGGGAAATATTATGAACCCCTCAAATCTCTTTTTTTGCAGGTCACATGATATCTGATTATGGTCAGATTTCAAAACTACATAAACAGAGTGTTTTTAGAAACGTGTTTCAACTTTGTAGCTTCTTGCAGGCCTCTTCATTCTGCATATTGAGACTTAGTTAAACTTACCTTCACAGTAATAGGAATAAAAAATGGTATACATTTTTTTCTGTTTTTCATTCAAATATAAATTCATATAAATTGCTTATTTTAAAATTTGGATCTGTGAAAGAAAAGGAAAAAAAATTATAACATGTAATAATACATTTTTTACAACACAGCATAATTTCCACAAAGTAATTTTTTTGCCTTTTTTGCTGTTCTCAGAATATATTAAATTTCACTGAAAATAGTGATTTCAATCGTACTCATCACTTAACAGCGGGCAAAAAAACCACAATCTCAAAGATTGTTAAAAAAAAACCAACATGCCATTCTCAAAATACAAATCACAGAAATGTAAAATGCACACAGCTAACAAAATGTTTTGACTTTAACTTACAAAAACTGTAAATGATGTCGCTATAAAATATTCACCAAATCTAAAGTTGAATTTTTGGAGGATGCACCATGCCCACAACATTTTCCTTCAGTGATGTAGAAATTTTCAACTTTTCTCGAGGGGCAGACAAAGACCAATACCACCTTTCTCATGCACAAGATTTTCAAAAGAGTTCTGTTACGAGGGTATCCTAACAAAAAATACTCATGCGGCACAGCAAGTATGATGAAACACCTAAGGACCCTTCATCCAAACAATCTTGCACGAGAAGAGTGCAAACAGATGAGAAACACTCCTGTTCTGTATCTGTAAAAAAGAATCACAAATAAATGTATATTAATAACTTTCAAAATTATACTATTCCATTACTGTACAATCACATTTTATATAAATACTGACTAAGAAACTATAGCCCTGAACCACAAGTGTGACGATGGTTAAACCACTACATGCATGGTGCATACTACTTTGAAGCAGTTCATGCCCTAAAGCCTACCTCACTAAAACTCTACATGCTAACTGACTAAATGATTACAGTACTATAAGGAGACACACTGGGTGAGTGACAGGGTGTTTGCTAGAAGAGTATAAATACTAACTAGGGAATTGAAGGTGTGAAACACAACTGTGTAGGTGATTAGAGGACTGCATCCATACTGCATAGGCATTTAAAGCAGTCCATGTGCTAAGGCCTGGCTCACTGCATGACTACTTGGGAACTGACTGAATGATTAGAGTACAGCAAGGAAAGTGCCTAGGTGAATTTATAAGTGCTAGGCTTTTCGCACAGGGAATGGATTAGTACTTGGTACTGAATGAGTCACTAGTGGAGTGCAAAGGCAGTGACACGATGTTTGCTGGACTGTATGGATACTGACTAGGAAATTGAAAGTGTGAAAGACAAGTGTCTAGGTGGTTAGAACACTGCATGCATAGTGGATAGGGGTTTGAAGCAGTCCATGTGCTAAGACCTGGCTCAGTGCATGAATACTTAGGCACTGACTGAATGATTAGAGTACTGCAAAGATAGTATCTTGATGAATTTATAAGTGTTTGAGTTTTCGCACAGTGAATGGATTAGTACATGATGCTGAATGGGTCACTAGAGGACTGCAAAGGGAGTGACAGGGTGTTTCCTGGAAGTGTATGGATACTGACTAGGGAATTGAAGGTGTGAAAGACAATTGTGTAGGTGGTTAGAGGACTGCATGCATAGTGGATAGGGGTTTGAAGCAGTCCATATACTAAGGGCTGGGTCACTGGATGAGTACTTGGGTACTGACTGAATGATTAGAGTACTGAAAGGAGAGTGCCTGTGTGAATTTATTAGGGTTTGGCACAGTGAATGAATTAGTACATGATGCTTAATAAGGTCACTAGAGGAGTATGGATACTGACTGGGGAATTGAAGGTGTGAAAGACAAGTGTGTAGGTGGTTAGAGGACTGCATGCATAGTGGATAGGGGTTTGAAGAAGTCCATGTGCTAAGGCCTGGCTCAGTGCATGAATACTTAGGCAGTGACTGAATCATTAGAGTACTGGAAAGAGAGTGTCTTGGTGAATTTATATGTGTTTGGGTTTTGGCACAGTGAATGGATTAGTACATGGTGTTGAATGGGTCACTAGAGGACTGCAAAGGGAGTGACAGGTTGTTTCCTGGAAGTGTATGGATACTGACTAGGGAATTGAAGGTGTAAAAGACAAGTGTATAGTATGTTAGAACACTACATGCATACTGCATAGACATTTGAAGCAGTCTATTTGGTACTTAGAAACTGACTAAATAATCAGAGTACTTCTAGGACAGTGCTTGGGTAAAACTTTTAAATTTTCAGTTCTGCCACAGTGAAGAGAATAGTACATGGTACTGTACCTTAGTGTCAAACCCTGACTTATTTTATCAACGCATAAGCAAAGACTAGCTTCTAATGCTACTAAAACTTGACAACATGACAGGTTTTAAAAGAGTTATCTGCTAAAAAATACACAATGTTACCAAATGCTTCTCTCACTGTGGTTCCCAAATGCACACAGACTCACAGTGTGATTCTAGACAACAACCACTATACCTAGGAGTTTACCAAAAATCATTCACTACTGTGGAAGTGGTAAGGGAACTGCACCCAATCTTCATATTTCAGGACTGCACTTTTGTGTCCAAGCCTGACTCATTTAATCAAAGCATAAGCAAAGACTGGCTTCTAATGCTACTAAAACTTGACAACATGACCGGTTTTAAAACAGTATCTGTCAGCAAATACACGATGTTACCAAATGCTTCTCTTACAATCCTTACCCAAATGCACACAGACTCACAGTGTGATTTTAGACAAGCAACACTACCCTAGGAGTTTACCAAAACTCATTCACTAGTCTAGAAGAGTTAATGGTACTGCACACAATCTACATATTTAAGTACAGCACATCAGTGTCAAAGCATGACTCATTTAATCAACGCATAAGCAAAGACTGGATTCTAATTCTACTAAAACTTCACAACATGACAAGTTTTTAAAAAGTTATCTGTCAGCAAATACATGATGTCACCAAATGCTTCTCTCACAGTGATCCCAAATACACACTAACTCACAGTGTGATTCTAGACAAGCACCACTATCCCTAGGAGTTTACCAAAACTCATTCACTACAGTGCAAGTGGTAAGGGAACTGCACACAATCTACATATTTCAGGACTGCACTTTTCTGTCAAAGCCTGACTCATTTAATCAAAGCATAAGCCATAACTGTCTTCTAATGCTACTAAAACTTCACAACATGACAGGTTATAACAGTTATCTGTCAGCAAATACACAATGTTACCAAATGCTTCTCTCACAGTGGTTCCCAAATGCACACATACTCACTGTGTGATTCTAGACAAACAACACTATCCCTTCCACTATACCAAAACACATTTCTTCATCTAGAAGAAGTACTACATTTTAGTATAGAAACATAACATAACTCATTTCACAAATTCATAAACAATGACTGGTTTCTAATTCTACCAAAATATAAAAACAGCACAGTTATCTGTCTGCAAACACATGAAAAACACAAATGCTTATCACAGAATGGTTTCTACAAGCACACACACTGTCAATAAGATTGTAGAGAAAAAAAGTACTCCCTACACTTTAGCAGGAGAAATACATTAGTCTGATTAAAATCAAAATAGTCTACATTCATCCCCTCACAATTAAATAACTCATCTTTCAAGTTATTTTGTACATTAAGAAGTATATCAGTCACTCACCATATTTTCTTTTACAGAATCTCTGCACTGTGCACCTCTCAGCAAAAACAAAGAATGGAACAGTTTCCTTTTCATTTTCCACACATATACATGTAAACATCAAATCACAAACCTTCACACATAAACTCAAAAGCAAACACACATTTCTATTGGTTAAAGATTTCAACCCATTCCAACTGAAATACATTTCATCCCTTCCCCCAATCTGCCTTCTGCCTGTTACCATAGAAACAGGTCATGGAACACTGCACTGAGCACACAGGTCAGAAGTTCAGCACACAATGTTCCTACACAAGAGAGGAAGTGTGCTTCACTTTTCAACATATCAGCTAATCATATATAATGTTCCTTACAATCTGTTTTTGTTAACCCATAAGAATCATAACTTTAAAAAACAGAAATATACACCCTACCTTTCAGTGTACAAAGTAGTCATACAACCAATGATTTCGTGGATCCGCGCACCCAACGCGATAGGATGCGCGCATTTCGCCGTTTTTTTTAATTTTTATAAGGGGGCCCCAGGGGGTCCTTCTGGGACCCCCTAAGCACCTCTAGAGGGTCAGAGTATTTCCACTCTGCCCCTGTATATGTTTTACACACTTCCCCTTGCTTCCCCTTGCTTCTGCAGCCTCGCTTCTACCGAGGCAGAAAATGGCCACCAACAGTTCCTGGTTTTGAATGTAGAAAGACACTCGACAGCCAATGAGAATTCAGCGTGCGATCGGGAGGGTGCGCGCTCGGTTCGGGGAGGGTGCTCTCACGGTGCGGGTAGGGTCCGGGTAGGGTCCGCGGATCCTCCCCAGCCATAGATATTTATGTACTTTTAAATCTAATTTTCTCAGGAACTACTGAACGGATTCACACCATTTATGCAAAAGGCACGAGTCTGAACTGAGGACTACCTCTTTGCCAAATTTGGTGTCATTCCGTTCAGCGGTTCGGGCTGTAGCTGCGACAACAGATCCTATTCCTATGGGAAATTGCATGGGGAAAACGTGTTTGGGACCCCCCTTTTTTCTCGGCCCCCGCTTGACAGATCACCGCGAAACAGGGTGGGAGCAGAGCGGAGCTGGCCAAAAGTTTGGAAAATTTCGCGAGGATTCGTCAACCGGCGCCAGACTAATTGGGAATAGAATGTTGCGGATTTCCTATGGAAAATAGGTCCAAACTATAACTACCTACTGGCGACCGCCAGTAGGTAATATATATATATCTTCACAGTTTGGCTCCCATTAAGGCATTCGGCGCTCTCTTGATGGCGCGGACACGTAGATATGGCGGAGGTAAGCCGTTTTCATATCGCCACAGGATTCCAAAGGAACTTTTCTACTCGCACTCATGTGTTAAAATCGTCATTTATTTATTTAAGCAACAACGCTTTAACAAACTCAACAGCCCAACGTTTCGGTCTGACCTCAGACCTTGATCACGGGTATATATATATATATAGATAGATATAGCTAATATCTAACCCAGGGCGTAGTTTGCGAAGTAGCACTACGCGAAGCTACGCAAAGTGCACTTTGCACTACACGAGCTACGCATAGCACTTCGCGAACTTCGTAGTACCCTGTTCGCACTGTGCAAGATGCCATTTTCAATGATTGCACAGTGCGGACAAGCATCCGTCACTGTGCAATCATTGAAAACGGCATCTTGCACAGTGCAAGCTGTAGTGTTCTGCCACTCGAGTAGATTTTTACTCGAGCGGCAGATTTCTCAACGCGGACTGGTAGTTTCTCATTGCGAGCGGTCGCAAGCATACGCGACCACTCGCAATGAGAAACCTGACCTCTCCGCGTGGAGAATCTTGCCGGGATGTTTATTTTCCACGCTCGCAATCGGCAATTTGAAGTTGCTGATCGCGAACAAGGAAAAAGTCTCGCCAGGATGTCATTTTGCTTGCTCGCGTTCGCCAACTTGATGTTGACCGCGAGCAAGCAAAAAATGACCGCTGCACTACGCAACGCTACACTACGCATGTTTGCACTGTGCTACGTGCAATTTGCGTAGTGCGAAGTAGCACAAACTTCGCAAACTACGCGAGCGTAGCGTAGTGCTTTGCCCAGGCTTACTATTATCTACTGGCGGTCGCCAATAGATAGTAATAGTTAGGACCTAGTTTCCATAGGAAAAGCGTTTTTTGTTTTCCCAATAACTTTGGCGCCGGATGACAAATCTTCGCAAAATTTTCGAAACTTGTGGGGCACTCTGGTCAGCTCCTATCCTGAAAGTTTCGGGATGACTCGCCAAGTGGGGGTTGAGAAAAAAGAGGGGTCCCAAAACATGTTTTCTCCATGTTAATTCCCATAGGAAACTTTAGACACGGCTACAGCTCGAACTGCTGAATGGAATTACACCAAATTTGGCAAAAAGGTAGCCCTTGTTTTAGAAAGAGACCTTTTTTTAAATGGAGTAAATCCGTTCAGTAGTTCCTGAGAAATTCAAAAAATAGAGGTCGGAAAATCAATTTCCCATAGGAAACTTTAGACACGGTTACAGCTGAAACTGCTTTACGGAATTACACCAAATTTGGCAAAAAGGTAGCCCTTGGTTCAGAAAGAGAACTTTTTTTAATGGTGTAAATCCGTTCAGTAGTTTGTGAGATATTAAAGGAAAAATGTGTTTATATATCTGAGCGGGACCTAACTACACAAGCAAGACCTTGGCTCTAATTGGCTGATAACACTTCAATCCAGGAAGTGTTGGCAGCCATCTTGGTGCAATGCTTTTAAGTCTCGCCTAGCGACGCAGCGCATGCGCTGCCCACTTGGCGAGATCCATTGTTGTCGATCTACCCAAACACCACTGCACTGCCCTGCACCCTAAAACACTACCCCCAGCACGACCCCCTACACTACCCAAACACCACTGCACTACCCTAAACCCTAAAACACTACCCCCAGCATGAACCCCTACACTACCCAAATACCACTACACTACCCTAAAACACGACCCCCTATACTACACAAACACTACTGCACTATCCTAAACCCTAAAACACTACACCCAGCATGACAAGCTACTCTACACAAACACCACTGCACTACCCTAACCCCTAAAACACTACCCCCAGCATGACACCCTACACTACACAAACACCACTGCACTACCCTAAACCCTAAAACACTAATCCTAGCATGACCCACTACACTACCCAAACATGACTGCACTACCATGAAACATGATCCCCTACACTACACAAACACCACTGCACTACCCCAAACACTAAACCACTAACCCCAGCACAACCCCCTACAATACACAAACACCACTGCACTACCCTAAACCCTAAAACACGACCCCTACACTACGCAAACACCACTGCACTGCCGTAAACCCTAAAACACTACCGCCAGCATGACCCCATATACTACCCAAACACCACTGCACTACCCTGCTATAAACCCGAATACACTACCCCCAGCACGACCCCCTACTCCACTCAAACACCACTGCACTACCCTAAACCCTAAAACGCTACACCCAGCAAGACCTCCTACAGTACACAAACACCACTGAACTACCCTAAACCCTAAAACACTACCCCCAGCATGACCCCCTACACTACGCAAACAACAATTCACTACCTTATACCCTAAAACAGTACCCCAGCACGAAACCCCACACTACACAAATACCACTGCACTACCCTAAACTCTAAAACACTCCCCCCAGCAGGACCCCCTACACTACACAAACACTACTGCACTACCCTAAACCCTAAAACACTACCCCCAGCACGACCCTCTACACTGCAAAAATAAAACTGTACTACACTAAACCCTAAAACACTACTCCCAGCACAACCCCCTATACTACACAAACACCACTGCACTACCCTAAACCCTAAAACACAACCCCCTTTACAACCGAAACACAACTGCACTACCCTAAACCCCAAAACACTACCCCAGCACGATCCCCTACACTACCCAAACCCCACTGCACTACTCTAAACCCTAAAACACCCCCCTACACTACACAAATACCACTGCACTACCCTCAACCCTAAAAAACTACCCCCAGCACGACCCCCAACACAACAGAAACACCACTATACTACCCTAAACCCTAAAACACTACCCCCTATACTACACATACACCACTGCACTACCCTAAACCCTAAAAAACTACCCCCAGCACAACCCCCTAAGCTAGACAAACACCATTGTACTACCCTAAACCCTTAAGCACTACCCCACCACGATCCCCCACACTACCCAAACATCACTGCACTACTCTAAACCCTAAAACATAACTCTCTTTACTACCCAAACACAACTGCACTACCCTTAACCCCAAAACACTACCCCAGCACGATCCCCTACACTACCCACACACCACTGCACTACCTTAAACCCTAAAACACCCCCTACACTACACAAACACCACTTCACTACCCTCTACCCTAAAAAACTACCCCCAGCACAACCCCCTACACTACAAAAACACCACTATACTACCCTAAAACACTACCCACTATACTACACATACACCACTGCATTACCCTAAACCCTAAATCACTACCCCCAGCACAACCCCAAGCACTACACAAGTAACAATGCACTGACCTAAACCCTAAAACACTACCCCCAGCACGACAATCTACACAACACAAACACCACTGCACTACCCTAAACCATAAAACACTACACCCATCATGACACCCTACACTACACAAACACCAATGCACTACCCTAAACCCTAAAACACTACCCCCAGCATGACCCCCTACACTACACAAGCACCAATGCACTGCTCTAAACCCTAAAACACTACCCCCAGCATGACCCCCTACCCTACCCAAACACCACTGCACTGACCTAAACCCCAAAACACTACCCCCAGCATGACCCCCTACACTACCCAAACACCACTGCACTACCCTAAATCCTAAAACACTACCCCCAGCATGAACCCCTACACTACCCAAATACCGCTAGTCTACCCTAAAACATGACACCCTATACTACACAAACACTACTGCACAACCCTAAAACACTACCCCAGCACGACAAGCTACACTACACAAACATCACTGCACTACCCTAAACCCTAAAACACTACCCCCAGCATGAAACCCAACACTCACAAACACCACTGCACTGCCCTAAACCCTAAAATACTACCCCCAGCCTGACCCCCTACACTACCTAAACACTACTGCACTGCCCTGAACCCTAAAACACTACCCCAGCACGATCCCCCTGCACTACCCAAACACCACTGCATTGCAATGCCATAAACCCATAAACACTACCCCCAGTATGACCCCCTACACTTTCCAAACACCACTGCACTACCCTAAACCCTAAATCTACCCCCAGCACGACCCCCTACACTAAACAAACACCACTGCACTACCCTAAACCCTAAATCTACCCCCAGCATGACCCCCTACACTACACAAACACCACTGCACTACCCTAAACCCTAAATCTATCACCAGCACGACCCCTACACTACACAAACACCACTTCACTACCCTAAACCCTTAAACACTATACCCCAGCACGACCCCCTGCATTACCCAAACACCACTGCACTACCCTAAATCCTAAAACATGATCCCCTACCCTACAAAAACTACACTGCACTATCCAAAACGCTAAATCACTACCCCCAGCACAACCCCTACACTACCCAAACACCACTGCATTACCCTATACCATAAAACACAACTCCCTACACTACACAAACACCACTGCACTACCCTAAACCCTAAATCTACCCCCAGCATGATCCCCTACACTACACAGACACCACTGCACTGCCATAAACCCTGAAACACTACCCGCAGCATGACCCCCTACACTACCCAAACACCACTACACTACCCTAATCCGTATAACACTACCCCAGCACGAACCCCTACACTACACAAACACCACTGCACCACCCTAAACCCTAAAACACTACCCCCAGCATGACCCCCTACACTACACAAACACCACTGCACTATCCTAAACTCTAAAACACTACCCCCAGTACGACCCCTACACTACCCAAACACCACTGCACTACCCTATACCATAAAACACAACGCCCTACACTACACAAACACCACTGCACTATCCTAAACCCTAAAGTACTACTCCCAGCACGACCCCCTACACTACTCAAACACCACTGTACTACTATAAACCCTAAAACACTACCTCCAGCAAGACCCCCTACAGTACACAAACACCACTGCACTACCCTAAACCCTAAAACTCTACCCCCAGCATGACCCTCTACACTACCCAAACACCACTGCAGTACCGTAAACCCTAAAACTCTACCCCCAGCACAACCCCCTAAGCTACACAAACACCACTGCACTACCCTAAAACCTTAAGCACTACCCCCAGCACGATTCCCTACACTACCCAAACATCACTGCACTACTCTAAACCCTGAAACACAACCCCCTTTACTACCCAAACACAACTGTACTACCCTTAATCCCAAAAAACTACCCCAGCACGATCCCCCACACAACCCAAACACCACTGCACTACCCTAAACCCTAAAACACCCCCTACACTACACAAACACCACTTCACTACCCTAAAAAACTACCCCAGCACGACCCCCTACACTACAAAAACACCACTATACTACCCTAAACCCTAAAACACTACCCCTATACTACACATACACCACTGCATTACCCTAAACCCTAAAACACTACCCCCAGCACAACCCCATGCACTACACAAGCACCAATGCACTGACCTAAACCCTAAAACACTAACCCCAGCACGACCCCCTACACTACCCAAACACCACTGCACTGACCTAAACCCTAAAACACTACCCCAGCACGACCCCCTACACTACCCAAACACCACTGCACTACCCTACAACCTAAAACACCACCCCCAGCATGAACCCCTACACTACCCAAATACCACTGCACTACCCTAAAACACGGCCCCCTATACTGCACAAACACTACTGCACTATCGTAAACCCTAAAACACTACCCCCAGCACGACAATCTACACAACACAAACACTACTGCGCTACCCTAAAACCTAAAACACTACACCCATAATGACACCCTACACTACACAAACACCACTGCACCAGCCTAAAAATACTACCCCCAGCATGACCCCTACACTACACAAGCACCAATGCATTGCCCTAAACCCTAAAACACTACCCCCAGCACGACCCCCTACCCAACCCAAACACCACTGCACTGACCTAAACCCTAAAACACTACCCCCAGCACGACCTCCTACACTACCCAAACACCAATGCACTACCCTAAATCCTAAAACACTACCCCCAGCATGAACCCCTACACTACCCAAATACCACTACTCTACCCTAAAACATGACACCCTATACTACACAAACACTACTGCACAACCCTAAAACACTACCCCCAGCACGACAAGCTACACTACACAAACATCACTGCACTACCCTAAACGCTAAAACACTACTCCCAGCATGACACCCTACACTATACAAACACCACTGCACTACCCTAAACCCTAAATCTATCCCCAGCACGACCCCTACACTACACAAACACCACTTCACTACCCTAAACCCTTAAACACTATACCCCAGCACGACCCCTGCATTACCCAAACACCACTGCACTACCCTAAACCCTAAAACATGATCACCTACACGGCACAAACAACACTGCACTATCCAAAACGCTAAATCACTACCCCAGCACAACTCATACACTTCCCAAACACCACTGCACTACCCTATACCATAAAACACAACGCCCTACACTACACAAACACCACTGCACTACCCTAAACCCTAAATCTACCCCAGCATGACCCCCTACACTACACAGACACCACTGCACTGCCATAAACCCTGAAACACTACCCCCAGCATGACCCCCTACACTACCCAAACACCACTACACTACCCTAAACCCTAAAACACTACCCCAGCACGAACCCCTACACTACGCAAACACCACTGCACTACCCTAAACCCTAAAACCCGAACCCCAGCATGACCCTCTCCACTACACAAACACCACTGCACTATCCTAAACCCTAAAACACTACCCCTAGCACGACCCCCTACACTACTCAAACACCACTGTACTACCCTAAACCCTAAAACACTACCTCCAGCAAGACCCCCTACAGAACACAAACACCACTGCACTACCCTAAACCCTAAAACTCTACCCCCAGCATGACCCTCTACACTACCCAAATACCACTGCAGTACCATAAACCCTAAAATAATACCCCAGCACGAACCCCTACACTACACAAACACCACTGCACTACCCTAAACCCTAAAACACTACCCCCAGCATGGCCCCCTACAATACACAAACACTATTGCACTAAAACACTAAAACACTACCGCTACACTACCCAAACACCACTGCATTACCCTAAACCATAAAACACAACCCCCGGCACGACCGCCTACACTACACAAGCACCAATGCACTTCCCTAATACCTAAAACACTACCCCAGCACGATCCCCTACACTGCCCAAACACCACTGCACTGCCCTAAACCGTAAAACACTACCCCAGCACAATACCCCTACACTACCCAAACACCACTGACCTGTACTGCCCTAAACCCAAAAACAATACACCCAGCATGACCCCATCCACTTTCCAAACACCACTGCACTACCCTAAATGCTAAATCTACCCCCAGCACAACCCATGCACTACACAAACACCACTGCACTAACCTAAACCCTAAATCTACCCCCAGCATGACCCATACGCTACAGAAACACCACTTCACTACCCTAAACCTTAAAACACTACTCCCAGCATAACCCCCTACACTACCCAAACACCACTGCACTACCCTAAACCCTAAAACATGACCCCCTACACTAAACAAACAACACTGCCCTACCCTAAACACTAAAACACTACCCCCAGCACAACACCTTACACTACCCAAACACCACTGCACTACCCTAAACCCTAAAACACGACCCCAACACTACACAAACACCACTGCACTACCCTAAACCCTAAATTTACCCCCAGCGTGACTCCCTACACTAGACAGACACAACTGCACTGCTGTAAGCCCTAAAACACTATCCTCAGCATGACCCCCTACACCACTCAAACACCACTGCACTACCCTGTTCCCTAAAACACTACCTGAGCACGAACCCCCACACTACACAAACACCACTGCACTACCCTAAACTCTAAAACACTCCCCCCAGCAGGACCCCCTACACTACACAAACACCACTGCACTACCCTAAACCCTAAAACACTACCCCCAGCACGACCCCCTACACTACACAAACACCACTGCACTACCCTAAACCCTAAAACACAACCCCCTTTACTCCCAAACACAACTGCACTACCCTTAACCCAAAAGCACTACCCCAGCACGATCCCCTACACTACACAAACACCACTGCACTACCCTAAACCTTAAAACACTATCCCCAGCATGACCCCCTACACTACACAAACACCACTGCACTACCCTAAACCCTAAAACACTAAACCCAGCACGACCCCCTACACTACTCAAACACCACTGTACTACCCCAATCCCTAAAACACTACCTTGAGCAAGACCCCTTACAGTACACAAACACCACTGCACTAACCTAAACCCTAAAACACTACCCCCAGCACGACCCCCTACACTACCCAAACACCACTGTACTACCGTAAACCCTAAAACAATACCCCAGCACAAACCCCTACACTACACAAACACCACTGCACTACCCTAAACCCTAAAACACTACCCCCAGCATGACCCCCTACACTACACAAACACCACTGCACTAAAACCCTAAAACACTACCCGGTACACTACCCAAACACCACTGCATTACCCTAAACCCTAAAACACTACCCCCAGCACGACCCCCCTACACTACACAATCACCAATGCACTGCCCTAAACCCTAAAACAGTACCCCCAGCACTATCCCCTACACTGCCCAAACACAACTGCACTGCCCTAAACCCTAAGACACCACCCCAGCACAATCCCCCTACACTAGCCAAACACCACTGAACTGCACTTCCCTAAAACCAAAAACAATAAACCCAGCACGACCCCCTGCACTATTCAAACACCACTGCACTACCCTAAACCCTAAAACACTACCCCCAGCACGACCCCTACACTACACAAATACCATTGTACTACACTAAACCCTAAAACTCTGCCCCCAGCATTACCCCCTTCACTACCCAAACACAACTGCACTAACCTAAACCCAAAAATACTACCCCCAGCATGACTCCCTACACTACCCAAACCCCACTGCACTACCCTAAACTCTAAAACACTGCCCCCAGAATGACCCCCTGCACTACAAAAGCACCAATGCTCTACCCTAAACTCTAATACACTACCCCCAGCACAACACCCTACACTACCCAAAAATAACTGCACTTCCTTAAACCCTAAAACACTACCACCAGTACGTGTCCCTACACCACCGAAACACCACTGAACTACCCTAAACCCTAAAACACTACCCCCAATACGACCCCCTTCACTACACAAACACCACTGCACTGCCCTAAACCCAAAATTACTACCCCCAGCACGACCCCCTACACTACTCAAACACCACTGCACTACCCTAAACCCTAAAACACTACCCCCAGCAAGACCCATTACAGTACACAAACACCATTGCACAACCCTGAACCCTAAAACACTACCCCAGCACAATCCCCTAAACTACCCAAACACGACTGCACTACCCTAAACCCTAAAACACTACCCCAGCCTGAAGCACTACACTACATAAACACCACTACACTACCCTAACCCTAAAACACTACCCCAGCACGACCCCCTACACTACACAAACACCACTGCACCACCCTAAACCCTTAGACACTTCCCCCAGCACGACCCCCTACACTATACAAACACCACTGAATTACCCTAAACCCTAAAAGACTACCCCCAGCACAACCCCCTTCAGTATCCAAACACAACTGCACTACCCTAAACCCAAAAACACTACCCCAGGACAACCACCTACACTACCTAAACACCACTGCACTACCCTAAACTCTAAAACACGACCCCCTAAACTACACAAACACAACTGCAATACCCTAAACCATAAAATACTAACCCT
This sequence comes from Triturus cristatus, assembly GCF_964204655.1. Lineage (NCBI taxonomy): Eukaryota > Metazoa > Chordata > Amphibia > Caudata > Salamandridae > Triturus > Triturus cristatus. The sequence continues at coordinate 873,694,740 of NC_140579.1, read as the reverse complement.
ACACTACACAAACACCACTGCACTACCCTAAACCCTAAAACACTACCCCCAGCATGACCCCCTAAACTACACAAACACCACTGCAATACCCTAAACCCTTAAACACTACCCCCAGCATGACCCCCTACACTACCCAAACATCACTGCACAACCCTAAACCCTAAAACACTACACACAGCACTACCCCCTATACTACCCAAACACCACTGCATTACCCTAAACCCTAAATCACTACCCCCAGCACGACCCCCTATACTACACAAACACCACTGCGCTACCCTAAACCCTAAAACACTAACCCCAGCACGACACCCTACACTACCCAAACATAACTGCACTACCCTAAACCCTAAAACACTACCCCCAGCATGACCCTCTAAACCACACAAACACCACTGCACTACCATAAACCCTTAAACATTACCCCCAACATGACCCCCATACACTACCCAAACATCACTGCACTACCCTAAACCTTAAAACACTACATGCAGCACTACCACCTACAATACCCAAACACCACTGCACTACCCTAAACCCTAAAACACTACCCCCAGCATGACCCCCTTTACTACACAAACACCACTGCGCTACCCTAAACCCTAAAACACTAACCCCAGCATGACCCCCTACACTACCCAAACACCACTGCACTGACCTAAACCCTATAACACTACCCCAGCACGACCCCCTACACTACCCGAACACCACTGTACTACCCTAAATCTTAAAGCACTTCCGCAGCAGGAACCCCTACACTACCTAAATACCACTACACTACCCTAAAACACGACACCCTATACTATAAAAACACTACTGCACTATCCTAAACCCTAAAACACTACCCCCAGCATGACACCCTACACTACACAAACACCACTGCACTACCCTAAACCTTAAAACACTATCCCCAGCATGACACCCTACACTACCCAAACATAACTGCACTACCCTAAACCCTAAAACACTACCCCCAGCATGACCCTCTAAACCACACAAACACCACTGCACTACCATAAACCCTTAAACATTACCCCCAACATGACCCCCATACACTACCCAAACATCACTGCACTACCCTAAACCTTAAAACACTACATGCAGCACTACCACCTACAATACCCAAACACCACTGCACTACCCTAAACCCTAAAACACTATCCCCATCATGACACCCTACACTACACAAACACCACTGCACTACCCTAAACCCAAAAACACTACCCCCAGCATGACTCCCTACACTACCCAAACCCCACTGCACTACCCTAAACTCTAAAACACTGCCCCCAGAATGACCCCCTGCACTACAAAAGCACCAATGCTCTACCCTAAACTCTAATACACTACCCCCAGCACAACACCCTACACTACCCAAAAATAACTGCACTTCCTTAAACCCTAAAACACTACCACCAGTACGTGTCCCTACACCACCGAAACACCACTGAACTACCCTAAACCCTAAAACACTACCCCCAATACGACCCCCTTCACTACACAAACACCACTGCACTGCCCTAAACCCAAAATTACTACCCCCAGCACGACCCCCTACACTACTCAAACACCACTGCACTACCCTAAACCCTAAAACACTACCCCCAGCAAGACCCATTACAGTACACAAACACCATTGCACAACCCTGAACCCTAAAACACTACCCCAGCACAATCCCCTAAACTACCCAAACACGACTGCACTACCCTAAACCCTAAAACACTACCCCAGCCTGAAGCACTACACTACATAAACACCACTACACTACCCTAACCCTAAAACACTACCCCAGCACGACCCCCTACACTACACAAACACCACTGCACCACCCTAAACCCTTAGACACTTCCCCCAGCACGACCCCTTACACTATACAAACACCACTGAATTACCCTAAACCCTAAAAGACTACCCCCAGCACAACCCCCTTCAGTATCCAAACACAACTGCACTACCCTAAACCCAAAAACACTACCCCAGGACAACCACCTACACTACCTAAACACCACTGCACTACCCTAAACTCTAAAACACGACCCCCTAAACTACACAAACACAACTGCAATACCCTAAACCATAAAATACTAACCCTACACTACACAAACACCACTGCACTACCCTAAACCCTAAAACACTACCCCCAGCATGACCCCCTAAACTACACAAACACCACTGCAATACCCTAAACCCTTAAACACTACCCCCAGCATGACCCCCTACACTACCCAAACATCACTGCACAACCCTAAACCCTAAAACACTACACACAGCACTACCCCCTATACTACCCAAACACCACTGCATTACCCTAAACCCTAAATCACTACCCCCAGCACGACCCCCTATACTACACAAACACCACTGCGCTACCCTAAACCCTAAAACACTAACCCCAGCACGACACCCTACACTACCCAAACATAACTGCACTACCCTAAACCCTAAAACACTACCCCCAGCATGACCCTCTAAACCACACAAACACCACTGCACTACCATAAACCCTTAAACATTACCCCCAACATGACCCCCATACACTACCCAAACATCACTGCACTACCCTAAACCTTAAAACACTACATGCAGCACTACCACCTACAATACCCAAACACCACTGCACTACCCTAAACTCTAAAACACTACCCCCAGCATGACCCCCTTTACTACACAAACACCACTGCGCTACCCTAAACCCTAAAACACTAACCCCAGCATGACCCCCTACACTACCCAAACACCACTGCACTGACCTAAACCCTATAACACTACCCCAGCACGACCCCCTACACTACCCGAACACCACTGTACTACCATAAATCTTAAAGCACTTCCGCAGCAGGAACCCCTACACTACCTAAATACCACTACACTACCCTAAAACACGACACCCTATACTATAAAAACACTACTGCACTATCCTAAACCCTAAAACACTACCCCCAGCATGACACCCTACACTACACAAACACCACTGCACTACCCTAAACCTTAAAACACTATCCCCAGCATGACACCCTACACTACCCAAACATAACTGCACTACCCTAAACCCTAAAACACTACCCCCAGCATGACCCTCTAAACCACACAAACACCACTGCACTACCATAAACCCTTAAACATTACCCCCAACATGACCCCCATACACTACCCAAACATCACTGCACTACCCTAAACCTTAAAACACTACATGCAGCACTACCACCTACAATACCCAAACACCACTGCACTACCCTAAACCCTAAAACACTATCCCCATCATGACACCCTACACTACACAAACACCACTGCACTACCCTAAACCCTAATACACTATCCCCAGCATGACCCCCTACACTACACAAGCACCAATGCACTGCCCTAAACCCTAAAACACCGCCCCCAGCACGACCCCCTACACTACCCAAACACCACTGCACTGACCTAAACCCTAACACACTACCCCCAGCACGACACCCTACACTACCCAAACACCACTGCACTACCCTAAATCCTAAAACACTACCCCCAGCATGAACCCCTACACTACCCAAATACCACTACACAACACTAAAACACAACCCCCTATACTATAAAAACACTACTGCACTATCCTAAACCCTAAAACACTACCCCTAGCACAACAAGCTATACTACACAAACACCACTGCACTATCCTAAACCCTAAAACACTACCCCCAGCATGACACCCTACACTACACAAACACCACTGCACTACCCTAAACCTTAAAACACTATCCCCAGCATGACACCCTACACTACCCAAACATGACTGCACTACCATAAAACATGACCCCTTACACTACACAAACACCACTGCACTACCCGAAACCCTAAAACACTACCCCCAGCATGACCCCCTACACTACAAAAAAACCACTGCACTGCCCTAAACCCTAAAACACTACCTCCAGCCCGACCCCCTACACTACCCAAACACTACTGCACTGCCCTAAACCCTAAAACACTACCCCCTGCACAATCCCCCTAAACTACCGAAACACCACTTCATTGCAATGCCATAAACCCATAAACACTAACCCCAGTATGACCCCCTACACTTTCCAAACACCACTGCACTCCCTAAACCCTAAATCTACCACCAGCACGACCCCTTACACTAAACAAACACCACAGCACTACCCTAAACCCTAAAACTGTAGCCCCAGCATCACCCCCTACACTACACAAACACCACTGCACTACCCTAAACCCTAAAACGCTACCCCCCAGCATGACCCCCTCACAACACAAACACCACTGCACTAACCTAAACCCTAAAACACTACCCCCAGCACGACCCCCTACACTACCCAAACACCACTGTACTACCGTAAACCCTAAAACAATACCCCAGCACAAACCCCTACACTACACAAACACCACTGCACTACCCTAAACCCTAAAACACTACCCCCAGCATGACCCCCTACACTACACAAACACCACTGCACTAAAACCCTAAAACACTACCCGGTACACTACCCAAACACCACTGCATTACCCTAAACCCTAAAACACTACCCCCAGCACGACCCCCCTACACTACACAATCACCAATGCACTGCCCTAAACCCTAAAACAGTACCCCCAGCACTATCCCCTACACTGCCCAAACACCACTGCACTGCCCTAAACCCTAAGACACCACCTCAGCACAATCCCCCTACACTAGCCAAACACCACTGAACTGCACTTCCCTAAACCCAAAAACAATAAACCCAGCACGACCCCCTACACTATTCAAACAGCACTGCACTACCCTAAACCCTAAAACACTACCCCCAGCACGACCCCTACACTACACAAATACCATTGTACTACACTAAACCCTAAAACACTGCCCCCAGCATTACCCCCTTCACTACCCAAACACAACTGCACTACCCTAAACCCCAAAACACTACCCCCAGCATGACTCCCTACACTACCCAAACCCCACTGCACTACCCTCAACCGTAAAACACTACCCCCAACACGAAGCCCTACATTACACAAACACCACTGCACTACCCTAAACCCTAAAACACTATACCCTACACTACACAAACACCACTGCACTACCCTAAACTCTAAAACACTGCCCCCAGAATGACCCCTGCACTACAAAAGCACCAATGCTCTACCCTAAACTCTAAAACACTACCCCCAGCACAACACCCTACACTACCCAAAAATAACTGCACTTCCTTAAACCCTAAAACACTACCACCAGTACGTGTCCCTACACCACCCAAACACCACTGAACTACCCTAAACCCTAAAACACTACCCCCAATACGACCCCCTTCACTACACAAACACCACTGCACTGCCCTAAACCCAAAAATACTACCCCCAGCACGACCCCTACACTACTCAAACACCACTGCACTACCCTAAACCCTAAAACACTACCCCCAGCAAGACCCATTACAGTACACAAACACCATTGCACTACCCTGAACCCTAAATCACTACCCCAGCACAATCCCTTAAACTACCCAAACACGACTGCACTACCCTAAGCCCTAAAACACTACCCCAGCCTGAAACACTACACTACATAAACACCACTACACTACCCTAACCCTAAAACACTACCCCAGAACGACCCCCTACACTACACAAACACCACTGCACTACCCTAAACCCTTAAACACTTCCCCCAGCACGACCCCCTGCACTATACAAACACCACTGAACTACCCTAAACCCTAAAAGACTACCCCCAGCACAACCCCCTTCAGTATCCAAACACAACTGCACTACCCTAAACCCAAAAACACTACCCCCAGGACAACCACCTACACTACCTAAACACCACTGCACTACCCTAAACTCTGAAACCCGACCCCCTAAACTACACAAACACAACTGCAATACCCTAAACCATAAAATACTAACCCTACACTACACAAACACCACTGCACTACCCTAAATCCTAAAACACTACCCCCAGCATGACCCCCTAAACTACACAAACACCACTGCAATACCCTAAACCCTTAAACACTACCCCCAGCATGACCCCCCTACACTACCCAAACATCACTGCACAACCCTAAACCCTAAAACACTACACACAGCACTACCCCCTATACTACCCAAACACCACTGCATTACCCTAAACCCTAAATCACTACCCCAGCACGACCCCCTATACTACACAAACACCACTGCGCTACCCTAAACCCTAAAACACTAACCCCAGCACGACACCCTACACTACCCAAACATAACTGCACAACCCTAAACCCTAAAACACTACCTCCAGCATGACCCTCTAAACCACACAAACAACAGCACTACTATAAACCCTTAAACATTACCCCCAACATGACCCCCCTACACTACCCAAACATCACTGCACTACCCTAAACCTTAAAACCCTACATGCAGCACTACCACCTACAATACCCAAACACCACTGCACTACCCTAAACCCTAAAACACTACCCCCAGCATGACCCCCTTTACTACACAAACACCACTGCGCTACCCTAAACCCTAAAACACTAACCCCAGCATGACCCCCTACACTACCCAAACACCACTGCACTGACCTAAACCCTATAACACTACCCCAGCACGACCCCCTACACTACCCGAACACCACTGTACTACCCTAAATCTTAAAGCACTACCGCAGCAGGAACCCCTACACTACCTAAATACCACTACACTACCCTAAAACACGACACCCTATACTACACAAAAACTACTGCACTATCGTAAACCCTAAAACACTACCCCCAGCACGACAAGCTACACTACACAAAGACCACTGCACTACCCTAAACCCTAAAACACTATCCCCATCATGACACCCTACACTACACAAACACCACTGCACTACCCTAAACCCTAATACACTATCCCCAGCATGACCCCCTACACTACACAAGCACCAATGCACTGCCCTAAACCCTAAAACACCGCCCCCAGCACGACCCCTACACTACCCAAACACCACTGCACTGACCTAAACCCTAAAACACTACCCCCAGCACGACCCCCTACACTACCCAAACACCACTGCACTACCCTAAATCCTAAAACACTACCCCCAGCATGAACCCCTACACTACCCAAATACCACTACACAACACTAAAACACAACCCCTTATACTATAAAAACACTACTGCACTATCCTAAACCCTAAAACACTACCCCCAGCATGACACCCTACACTACACAAACACCACTGCACTACCCTAAACCTTAAAACACTATCCCCAGCATGACACCCTACACTACCCAAACATGACTGCACTACCATAAAACATGACCCCTTACACTACACAAACACCACTGCACTACCCCAAACCCTAAAACACTAACCCCAGCACGACCCCCTACACTACACAAACACCACTGCACTACCCGAAACCCTAAAACACTACCCCCAGCATGACCCACTACACTACAAAAGAACCACTGCACTGCCCTAAATCCTAAAACACTACCTCCAGCCTGACCCCCTACACTACCCAAACACTACTGCACTGCCCTAAACCCTAAAACACTACCCCCTGCACAATCCCCCTAAACTACCGAAACACCACTTCATTGAAATGCCATAAACCCATAAACACTAACCCCAGTATGACCCCCTACACTTTCCAAACACCACTGCTCTGCCCTAAACCCTAAATCTACCACCAGCACGACCCCTTACACTAAACAAACACCACAGCACTACCCTAAACCCTAAAACTGTAGCCCCAGCATCACCCCCTACACTACACAAACACCACTACACTACCCTAAACCCTAAAACGCTACCCCCCAGCATGACCCCCTCACAACACAAACACCACTGCACTAACCTAACCCTAAAACACTACCCCCAGTACGACCCCCTACACTACACAAGGACCACTGCATTACCCTAAACCCTAAAACACTACCCCAGAATGACAACCTACACTACCCAAACATCACTGCACTACCCTAAACCCTAAACCCTAAAACACTACCACCAGCACGACTCCCTACACTACCCAAACACCACTGCACTACCCTAAACCATAAATCTACCCCCAGCACAACCCCCTAGACTACACAAACACCACTGCACTACCCTAAACCCTAAAACACTACCCCCAGCCCGACTCCTTCACTACACAAACACCACTGCGCTGCCTTTAATGCTAAAATACTACCTTCAGCACGAACCCCTACACTACACAAACACCACTGCACTACCTTAAACCCTAAATCTACCCCATCATGACCCCCTACACTACACAAAAACCACTGCACTACCCTAAACCATAAAACACTACCCCCAGCACGACCCCATTCGCTACCCAAACACAACTGCACTGCGCTAAACCCAAAAACACTACCCCCAGAATGACCTCCTACACTACCCAAACACCGCTGCGCTACCCTAAACCCTAAATCTACCCCAAGCACGACCCCCTACATTACCCAAACACCACTGCACTACCCTCAACCCTAAAACATGACCCCCACACTACCCAAACATGACTGCACTACCATAAATCCTAAAACACTACCCCTTCACTACACAAACAGCACTGTACTACCCTAAACCCTAAAACACTACCCCCAGCACTACCCCCTACACTACACAAACACCTCTGCACTACCCTAAACCCTAAATCTACCCCCAGCACGACCCCCTACACTACCCAAACACCACTGCACTACCCTAAACCCTTGAACTCTTCCCCCAGCATGCCACTCTACACTACCCAAACACCACTGCACTACCCTAAAACACTACCCCCAGCACAACCCCCTACACTACCCAAACACCACTGCCCCACCCTAAACCCTAAAACACTACCCCCAGCATGACCCCATACACTACACAAACACCACTGCACTACCCTAATCCCTAAAACTCTACCCCCTACACTACACAAACATCACTATACTACTCTAATCCCTAGAAACACTACCCCCAGCATGACTCCCTATACTACACAAACACTACTGCACTACCCTTAACCGTAAAACACTACCCCAGCACGACCACCTAAAATACACAATCACCATTGCACTACCTAAACCCTAAATCTACCCTAGCACGATCCCCCACACTACCCAAACACCACTGCACTACCCTAAACCCTAAGACACTACCCCCAGTATGAGCCCCTACACCACACAAACACAATTGCACTAACCTAAACCCTGAAACACTACCCCCAGCACAACCCCCTACACTACAGAAATATCAAGGGCCCGATTCACAGAACTAATCTGAGACAAAATCCTAAACTTACTACTTTTGGTATTCACAGAAGGCATTTAGTAGTAGTAAAGTTAGGATTTTGTCTTAAGTCTGTCTTAAGTCTGTCCTAAGTTTGTCTTAAGTCTGTCTTAAGTTTGTCTTAAGTCTGTCTTAAGTCTGTCTTAAAACTTCAAACTTTAGACAAAATCCTAACCTTACCACTACTAAATGCCTTCTGTGAATTCAAAAGTGGTACGTTTAGGATTTTGTATCAGAATAGTTCTGTGAATCGGCCCCCAATGCTCTACCCTAAACCCTAAAACAATACCCCCAGCACGACCCTCTACACTACCCATACACCACTGCACACCCTAAATCCTAAATAGGACCCCCTACACTACACAAACACCACTGCACTACCCTAAACCCTAAAACACTACCCCCAGCACGACCCCCTTCACTACCCAAACACCACTGCACTACCCTAAACTCTAAAACACTACCCCCAGTATGACCCCCTACACTACACAAACACCAGTGCACTATCCTAAACCCTAAAACCCTACCCCAGCACTACCCCTATACTATCCAAACACCAATGCACTACCCTAAACCCTAAAACACTACCCCCAGCATGACCCCCTACACTACACAAACACTACTGTGCTACCCTAATCCCTAGAATTCTACCCCCAGCATGACCCCCTACACTACCCAAACACCACTGCACTACCCCAAACCCTAAAACACTACCCCAGCACAACTCCCTACATTACCCAAACACCACTGCACTACCCTCAACCCTAAAACCGACCCCCTACACTATCCAAACACGACTGCACTACGCTAAATCGTAAAACACGACTCTACACAACACAAACAGCACTGTACTACCCTAAACCCTAAAACACTGCCCCCAGCACTACCCCCTACACTACACAAACACCACTGCACTACCCTAAACCCTAAATCTACCCCCAGCACGACCCCCTACAGTACCCAAACACCACTGCACTACGTTATGTTATGTTATGTTAAAAATACTTATAAAGCGCTCGTACACCAAACGGTTTCATGGCGCTAGCGGGAGAGATGCGGCAGAAGTGTAATAACCAAGAGTTACGCATAAGCCTGTGTGAATAGAAGGGTTTTAAGGAGGGTTCTAAATCGAGAAAGAGAGGTTGCAAGTCTGAGCTCAATAGGAAGAGAATTCCAAAGTTGGGGGGCCAAAAAGGAGAAACTGAGGCCACCGTGTTTTTTCCGTTTACAGGGGGGGACGACGAGGAAGTTTGAATGAGAGGAACGGAGAGCGCGTGAAGGTGTATAGCGGAATAACAAGGATGAGATAAAAGCTGGGCCAAGGTCGGCTAGGGCTTTAAAGATAGTACAGCCCAGTTTGAAGGTGCAACGTTTTTCTACTGGAAGCCAGTGAAGGCTCTTCATCAAGGGACGGACATGTTGATGTCTCGGTTGTTGGAAGATAAGTCTGGCTGCTTGGTTCTGAACACATTGTAGACGGTGAAGCTGGTAGACCGGAATGCCAACATACAATGCATTAGCATAATCTATGCGAGAGATAACTAGGGCCATGAGAACCAAAGTAAGGGCCTCGGTAGTCAGAAATCTCGAGATCTTTCGGATTCTGCGAAGATGAAAAAAACAAGATGATACCACGGCGTTGATTTGAGCTTTCATGGTATGGTCAGATCTTTACTTATGATGACTCCAAGACTTTTCACGGAGTCAGCAGGTTGGGGGGGAGTACCTAGAGAAGGTGGCCAGTAGCTGTCATTCCAGGGGTTGGAGGTGCCGCCAGTCAGAACAAGCTCCGTTTTATCAGGATTGAGTTTAAGTTGACTGGCGTTCATCCAGTTGCTAATGAGACATAAGGTAGCCTGAAACCTGGAGACTGACGTGGTGGAAGAGTCAATTGTAAACACTAATTGAAGGTCGTCAACATAATTAAAAGTAGCCACCTCACAGTTACGTAAGGAGCGGATCAAGGGAAGCATGTACAAATTGAAAAGCAAAGGGGAAAGAGAGGATCCCTGAGGGACTCCGCAGGTCAAGCGTGCCCTCCTGGCTGAAAAAATGTCTAGGCGAACAGCCTGAGACCGATTCTCAAGGAAGGAGGAGATTCATTTCAGGGCAGTGCCCTGTATGCCAGCGTTTCCGACACGGTCGATCAAAAGATTATGGTCGACCGTGTCGAACGCGGCAGAAAGATCTAGGAGGATAAGGGCCTGAGAGATGTTATTATCGGCCCCCTTTCTGACTTCGTTCATAACTGCAAGTAAGACCAGCTCTGTGGAATGAGCTGATCTGAAGCCAGCCTGCTGGGGATCAAGAAAAAGCGAGAATTCAATAAAGGAACTAAGCCATTTGGTAACATGGGCTTCTAGAATCTTACTAAGGTAAGGAAGTAGGGAGATCGGATGATAGTTGGTGAGATTTAAAGGGTCGGCGTTGTGTTTTTTGAGAATGGGGACAACTTGGGCAACTTTAAAGGAATCGGGAACTAGGCCTAGTTTCAAAGATTTATTTAGGAGTGCTAAGGGGGGGTCGGGGCACGTGGAAAATGCTTCTTGAAGGATGTGAGGAGGACAAGGGTCTGTAGGAGATCCGGATCCAACCTTCTTTACGAGTGCAAGAAATTCCTCTTTCGAGATCAGAGGTATCTGATCTAGTACCTGCGAATTCTTGAACAGGGTCACAGAATTTGTAAGGGGAGCCGGCGGGGGGATGCTACTTTTGATAGTAGCAATTTTCTGCAGAAAGTAGTCATTTAGAGCATCACATAACTGTTGAGAAGGGAGTGATTTAGCAGTTACTCTATCAGGCAGAGATAGTTCGTCCACAATGGCAAATATATCTTTAGTTTTAGTTGCTGAGTTGGTAATTTTCAGGGAAAAATATGTGGATTTGGCCTGAATAATGGATTTTTTATAGTCATTTAAAAGACTAATGTACATAGCTTTCCTTTCCAAGGAGTAATTGTGTCTCCAACTGCGTTCCACCTGTCTAAGTGCTAATTTCTTTATTTTTAGATCATTGGAGAACCAGCGTTGGGCATCGTGAGGGCGTCTGAGGGTGGATAGTTTAAAGGGAGCAACAGCATTGCTGGCTGAATCAAGCCAGCACTTGATGGCAGCAGCTTGATTGTTAAGGCAGTCTGTTTCAGCAGGAATGGAGGTTAATAGTAGGGAACGAAACTCGTCCTTATTGGCCCGATTCCAATTTCTGGCCCAAAGCTTGCCCGGGGTCAGGGGTTTAACAAAGGGGGGAAAAAACGGCGAGAAATGGATAACGTGATGGTCCGACCAGGGACATGGGGAAATGAGGGGGGGAGTAATAATCAGGTTGGCAGTCCAAACCTGATCCAAGATGTGACCCTTGACATGAGTAGCTGCATAGATATGCTGGGTGCAGTTAAGCCCAGAGAGGAGGTCAGTAAATTCCAGAGAGCTAGTGCTTTCCTTAATGTCCGAGGGCCAATAGTTGAAGTCACCTATAACAAGAATTTTTGCGTTGTTGATGACTAGTTGAGAGATGAGTTTGCCAGTCGACTGAGGGAAGGAGGGCATGTGTTGGGGGGGTCTATAGAAAAGCGCACAGATAAAAGGGAGATGGGGGGAGTCAAATTTTAAGATAAGACTCTCAGCGGACGGTATGCCAGTGACTGTTAAAGCTGTGAATCTAAATTTATGATGAATGATGGCAGCAACTCCTCCACCAGGTTTCCCAGGGGGTCTATTGGCCTGGAGTGTATAGAACCTTGTGGGAATTGCTGCCAGGATGTCTGGTAGAGAATCGGCAGTAAGCCAGGTCTCTGAGAGGAGAAGTATGTCGGGTTGATTAGAGTCAAGAAAGTGAAATATTTCTAATTGGTGCTTGGGCAGTGAACGGGTGTTAATATATTAAAACTCCATACATGTCTTATTAGCGAGCGGGGGAGAGGTGTGGGCCGGTGTCTCGGCTAAGTTGGCCAAAATGCGCTCTCTAAGCGGGAGAGTGGGGAATGCAGATGACTCGTACCTAGGATGAAGGATACCTACAAAGGAAAGATAAGTTTTTATGCGGGGGTCAATTGGCCAATTCGCTTGAATACTACGCAGTTCAATGGCTGAATAGGACAAAGTTTGGGCAGAGTGAAGTGCCCCTAGCGCCGACCGGCCGCGGACGGGCGCAGACGAGCTTGCCTTAGGCACCCCATTGGCGTGCCAGCGGCGTGCCCGCTGCGCGCGTCCGCTGCGCGCTCGCGCCAGCCTGCTTTTAAATAGTGGCCCTGGTACATCAAGATTGGTCCTCTGCACGCCTCTCTGATTGGCAGCCAGTAGAGTCAGTGCGCATGTGCAGAAGCGCAGACACTCAATCCGCAAATCATGCGCTTTCCTACACACAATGAAAGTCTAAAAACAGGTAAATTTTCTTTAAAAGAATGTGGACCAAGTTCCTAACAATTAAAAACAGATTGTGCAAAATCACTGAATATTCATTATCGTACCGCGTCTCTCCCGGCTCACACATCAGGAGGAAGCGTCCGCTGCGCGCTCGCGCCAGCCTGCTTTTAAATAGTTGCCCTGGTACAACAAGATTGGTCCTTTGCACGCCTCTCGGATTGGCAGCCAGTAGAGTCAGTGCGCATGTGCAGAAGCGCAGACACTCAATCCGCGAATCATGCGCTTTCCTACACACAATGAAAGTCTAAAAACAGGTAAATTTTCCTTAAAAGAATGCACTACCCTAAACCCTTGAACTCTTCTCCCAGCATGCCACTCTCCACTACCCAAATACCACTGCACTACCCTAAACCCTAAAACACTACCCCCAGCACAACCCCCTACACTACCCAAACACCACTGCCCTACGCTAACCCTAAAACACTACCCCCAGCATGACCCCCTACACTACAAAAACACCACTGCACTACCCTAAACCCTAAAACATGACCCCCTATAATACACAACCATCTCTGCACTACCATAAACCCTGAAACACTACCCCCAGCATGACCCCATACACTACACAAACAGCACTGCACTAACCTAATCCCTAAAACTCTACCCCCTACACTACACAAACATCACTGCACTACTCTAATCCCTAGAAACACTACCCCCAGCATGACTTCCTATACTACACAAACACTACTGCACTACCCTAAACCCTAAAACACTACCCCAGCACTACCCCTATGCTACACAAACACCACTGCACTACCCTAAACCCTAAAACGCTACCCCCAGCATGACCCACTACACTACCCAAACACCACTGCACTACCCTAAACCCTAAAACACAACCCCCTACACTACACAAACACAACTGCACTACCCTAAACCCTAAAACACTACACCCAGCACGACCCCCTAAACTACACAAACACCAATGCACTACCCTTAACCCTTAAACACTACCCCCTACACTACACAAACACCACTGCACTACCCTACACCCTAAAACACTACCCCCAGCACGAACCCTACACTAAAACACAGCACGGCGCTACCCGAACCATAAAACACTACCCCGGCACGACCCACTACACTACACAAACACCACTGCGCTACCCTAAACCCTAAATCTAACCCCAGCACGACCCACTACACTACCCAAACACCACTGCACTACCCTCAACCATAAAACCCGACCCCCTACACTATCCAAACACGACTGCACTACGCTAAATCGTAAAACACGACCCCTACACTACACAAACAGCACTGTACTACCCTAAACCCTAAAACACTGCCCCCAGCACTACCCCCTACACTACACAAACACCACTGCACTACCCTAAACCCTAAATCTACCCCCAGCACGACCCCCTACAGTACCCAAACACCACTGCACTACGTTATGTTATGTTATGTTAAAAATACTTATAAAGCGCTCGTACACCAAACGGTTTCATGGCGCTAGTGGGAGAGATGCGGCAGAAGTGTAATAACCAAGTTACGCATAAGCCTGTGTGAATAGAAGGGTTTTAAGGAGGGTTCTAAATCGAGAAAGAGAGGTTGCAAGTCTGAGCTCAATAGGAAGAGAATTCCAAAGTTGGGGGGCCAAAAAGGAGAAACTGAGGCCACCGTGTTTTTTCCATTTACAGGGGGGGGGGGACGAGGAAGTTTGAATGAGAGGAACGGAGAGCGCGTGAACGTGTATAGCGGAATAACAGGGATGAGATAAAAGCTGGGCCAAGGTCGGCTAGGGCTTTAAAGATAGTACAGCCCAGTTTGAAGGTGCAACGCTTTTCTACTGGAAGCCAGTGAAGGCTCTTCATCAAGGGACGGACATGTTGATGTCTCGGTTGTTGGGAGATAAGTCTGGCTGTTTGGTTCTGAACAAATTGTAGACGGTGAAGCTGGTAGACCGGAATGCCAACATACAATGCGTTAGCATAATCTATGCGAGAGATAACTAGGGCCATGAGAACCAAAGTAAGAGCCTCGGTAGTCAGAAATCTCGAGATCTTTCGGATTCTGCGAAGATGAAAAAAACAAGATGATACCACGGCGTTGATTTGAGCTTTCATGGTCAGATCTTTACTTATGATGACTCCAAGGCTTTTCACGGAGTCAGCAGGTTGGGGGGTAGTACCTAGAGAAGGTGGCCAGTAGCTGTCATTCCAGGGGTTGGAGGTGCCGCCAGTCAGAACAAGCTCAGTTTTATAAGGATTGAGTTTAAGTTGACTGGCGTTCATCCAGTTGCTAATGAGACATAAGGTAGCCTGAAACCTGGAGACTGACGTGGTGGAAGAGTCAATTGTAAACACTAATTGAAGGTCGTCAGCATAATTAAAAGTAGCCACCTCACAGTTACGTAAGGAGCGGATCAAGGGAAGCATGAACAAATTGAAAAGCAAAGGGAAAAGAGAGGATTCCTGAGGGACTCCGCAGGTCAAGCGTGCCCTCCTGGCTGAAAAAGTGTCTAGGCGAACAGCCTGAGACCGATTCTC
Source organism: Triturus cristatus (assembly GCF_964204655.1). Classification (NCBI taxonomy): domain Eukaryota; kingdom Metazoa; phylum Chordata; class Amphibia; order Caudata; family Salamandridae; genus Triturus; species Triturus cristatus. The sequence continues at coordinate 873,678,593 of NC_140579.1, read as the reverse complement.
AAGGAAGGAGGAGATCCATTTCAGGGCAGTGCCCTGTATGCCAGCGTTTCCGACACGGTCGATCAAAAGATTATGGTCGACCGTGTCGAACGCGGCAGAAAGATCTAGGAGGATTAGGGCCTGAGAGATGTTATTATCGGCCCCCTTTCTGAGTTCGTTCATAACTGCAAGTAAGACCAGCTCTGTGGAATGAGCTGATCTGAAGCCAGCCTGCTGGGGATCAAGTAAAAGCGAGAATTCAATAAAGGAACTAAGACATTTGGTAACATGGGCTTCTAGAATCTTACTAAGGTAAGGAAGTAGGGAGATCGGATGATAGTTGGTGAGATTTAAAGGGTCGGCGTTGTGTTTTTTGAGAATGGGGACAACTTCGGCAACTTTAAAGGAATCGGGAACTAGGCCTAGTTTCAAAGATTTATTTAGGAGTGCTAAGGGGGGGTCGGGGCACGTGGAAAATGCTTCTTGAAGGATGTGAGGAGGACAAGGGTCTGTAGGAGATCCGGATCCAACCTTCTTTACGAGTGCAAGAAATTCCTCTTTCGAGATCATAGGTATCTGATCTAGTACCTGCGAATTCTTGAACAGGGTCACAGAATTTGTAAGGGGAGCCGGCGGGGGGATGCTACTTTTGATAGTAGCAATTTTCTGCAGAAAGTAGTCATTTAGAGCATCACATAACTGTTGAGAAGGGAGTGATTTAGCAGTTACTCTATCAGGCAGAGATAGTTCGTCCACAATGGCAAATATATCTTTAGTTTTAGTTGCTGAGTTGGTAATTTTCAGGGAAAAATATGTGGATTTGGCCTGAATAATGGATTTTTTATAGTCATTTAAAAGACTAATGTACATAGCTTTCCTTTCCAAGGAGTAATTTCGTCTCCAACTGCGTTCCGCCTGTCTAAGTGCTAATTTCTTTATTTTTAGATCATTGGAGAACCAGCGTTGGGCATCGTGAGGGCGTCTGAGGGTGGAAAGTTTAAAGGGAGCAACAGCATTGCTGGCTGAATAAAGCCAGCACTTGATGGCAGCAGCTTGATTGTTAAGGCAGTCTGTTTCAGCAGGAATGGAGGTTAATAGTAGGGAACGAAACTCGTCCTTATTGGCCCGATTCCAATTTCTGGCCCAAAGCTTGCCCGGGGTCGGGGGTTTAATAAAGGGGGGAAAAAACGGGGAGAAATGGATAACGTGATGGTCCGACCAGGGACATGGGGAAATGAGGGGGGAGTAATAATCAGGTTGGCAGTCCAAACCTGATCCAAGATGCGACCCTTGACATGAGTAGCTGCATAGATATGCTGGGTGCAGTTAAGCCCAGAGAGGAGGTCAGTAAATTCCAGAGAGCTAGTGCTTTCCTTAATGTCCGAGGGCCAATAGTTGAAGTCACCTATAACAAGAATTTTTGCGTTGTTGATGACTAGTTGAGAGATGAGTTCGCCAGTCGACTGAGGGAAGGAGGGCATGTGTTGGGGGGTCTATAGAAAAGCGCACAGATAAAAGGGAGATGGGGGGAGTCAAATTTTAAGATAAGACTCTCAGCGGACGGTATGCCAGTGACTGTTAAAGCTGTGAATCTAAATTTATGATGAATGATGGCAGCAACTCCTCCACCAGGTTTCCCAGGGGGTCTATTGGCCTGGAGTATATAGAACCCTGTGGGAATTGCTGCCAGGATGTCTGGTAGAGAATCGGCAGTAAGCCAGGTCTCTGAGAGGAGAAGTATGTCGGGTTGATTAGAGTCAAGAAAGTGAAATATTTCTAATTGGTGCTTGGGCAGTGAACGGGTGTTAAGATAGTAAAACTCCATACATGTCTTATTAGCGAGCGGGGGAGAGGTGTGGGCCGGTGTCTCGGCTAAGTTGGCCGAAATGCGCTCTCTAAGCGGGAGAGTGGGGAATGCAGATGACTCGTACCTAGGATGAAGGATACCTACAAAGGAAAGATAGTTTTTTATGCGGGGGTCAATTGGCCAATTCGCTTGAATACTACGCAGTTCAATGGCTGAATAGGACAAAGTTTGGGCAGAGTGAAGTGCCCCTAGCCCCGACCGGCCGCGGACGGGCGCAGACGAGCTTTCCTTAGGCGCCCTATTGGCGCGCCAGCGGCGCGCCCGCTGCGCGCGTCCACTGCGCGCTCGCGCCAGCCTGCTTTTAACTAGTGGCCCTGGTACATCAAGATTGGTCCTCTGCACGCCTCTCTGATTGGCAGCCAGTAGAGTCAGTGCGCATGTGCAGAAGCGCAGACACTCAATCCGCAAATCATGCGCTTTCCTACACACAATGAAAGTCTAAAAACAGGTAAATTTTCCTTAAAAGAATGTGGACCAAGTTCCTAACAATTAAAAACAGATTGCAAAATCGCTGAATATTCATTATCGTACCGCGTCTCTCCCGGCTCACACATCAGGAGGAAGCGTCCGCTGCGCGCTCGCGCCAGCCTGCTTTTAAATAGTTGCCCTGGTACAACAAGATTGGTCCTTTGCACGCCTCTCTGATTGGCAGCCAGTAGAGTCAGTGCGCATGTGCAGAAGCGCAGACACTCAATCCGCGAATCATGCGCTTTCCTACACACAATGAAAGTCTAAAAACAGGTAAATTTTCCTTAAAAGAATGCACTACCCTAAACCCTTGAACTCTTCTCCCAGCATGCCACTCTACACTACCCAAATACCACTGCACTACCCTAAACCCTAAAACACTACCCCCAGCACATCCCCCTACACTACCCAAACACCACTGCCCTATGCTAACCCTAAAACACTACCCCCAGCATGACCCCCTACACTACAAAAACGCCACTGCACTACCCTAAACCCTAAAACATGACCCCCTATAATACACAACCAGCTCTGCACTACCATAAACCCTGAAACACTACCCCCAGCATGACCCCATACACTACACAAACAGCACTGCACTAACCTAATCCCTAAAACTCTACCCCCTACACTACACAAACATCACTGCACTACTCTAATCCCTAGAAACACTACCCCCAGCATGACTCCCTATACTACACAAACACTACTGCACTACCCTAAACCCTAAAACACTACCCCAGCACTACCCCTATGCTACACAAACACCACTGCGCTACCCTAAACCCTTAAACGCTACCCCCTGCATGACCCACTACACTACCCAAACACCACTGCACTACCCTAAACCCTACATCACAACCCCCTACACTACACAAACACAACTGCACTGCCCTAAACCCTAAAACACTACACCCAGCACGACCCCCTAAACTACACAAACACCAATGCACTACCCTTAACTCTTAAACACTACCCCCTACACTACACAAACACAGCACGGCGCTACCCGAACCATAAAACACTACCCCGGCACGACCCACTACTCTACACAAACACCACTGCGCTACCCTAAACCCTAAATCTAACCCCTTCACGACCCACTACACTACCCAAACACCACTGCACTACCCTCAACCATAAAACCCGACCCCCTACACTATCCAAACACGACTGCACTACGCTAAATCGTAAAACACGACCCCTACACTACACAAACAGCACTGTACTACCCTAAACCCTAAAACACTGCCCCCAGCACTACCCCTTACACTACACAAACACCACTGCACTACCCTAAACCCTAAATCTACCCCCAGCACGACCCCCTACAGTACCCAAACACCACTGCACTACGTTATGTTATGTTATGTTAAAAATACTTATAAAGCGCTCGTACACCAAACGGTTTCATGGCGCTAGTGGGAGAGATGCGGCAGAAGTGTAATAACCAAGTTACGCATAAGCCTGTGTGAATAGAAGGGTTTTAAGGAGGGTTCTAAATCGAGAAAGAGAGGTTGCAAGTCTGAGCTCAATAGGAAGAGAATTCCAAAGTTGGGGGGCCAAAAAGGAGAAACTGAGGCCACCGGGTTTTTTCCGTTTACAGGGGTGGGGGGACGAGGAAGTTTGAATGAGAGGAACGGAGAGCGCGTGAACGTGTATAGCGGAATAACAGGGATGAGATAAAAGCTGGGCCAAGGTCGGCTAGGGCTTTAAAGATAGTACAGCCCAGTTTGAAGGTGCAACGTTTTTCTACTGGAAGCCAGTGAAGGCTCTTCATCAAGGGACGGACATGTTGATGTCTCGGTTGTTGGGAGATAAGTCTGGCTGCTTGGTTCTGAACAAATTGTACACGGTGAAGCTGGTAGACCGGAATGCCAACATACAATGCGTTAGCATAATCTATGCGAGAGATAACTAGGGCCATGAGAACCAAAGTAAGGGCCTCGGTAGTCAGAAATCTCGAGATCTTTCGGATTCTGCGAAGATGAAAAAAACAAGATGATACCACGGCGTTGATTTGAGCTTTCATGGTCAGATCTTTACTTATGATGACTCCAAGGCTTTTCACGGAGTCAGCAGGTTGGGGGGGAGTACCTAGAGAAGGTGGCCAGTAGCTGTCATTCCAGGGGTTGGAGGTGCCGCCAGTCAGAGCAAGCTCAGTTTTATCAGGATTGAGTTTAAGTTGACTGGCGTTCATCCAGTTGCTAATGAGACATAAGGTAGCCTGAAACCTGGAGACTGACGTGGTGGAAGAGTCAATTGTAAACACTAATTGAAGGTCGTCAGCATAATTAAAAGTAGCCACCTCACAGTTACGTAAGGAGCGGATCAAGGGAAGCATGTACAAATTGAAAAGCAAAGGGGAAAAAGAGGATCCCTGAGGGACTCCGCAGGTTAAGCGTGCCCTCCTGGCTGAAAAAGTGTCTAGGCGAACAGCCTGAGACCGATTCTCAAGGAAGGAGGAGATCCATTTCAGGGCAGTGCCCTGTATGCCAGCGTTTCCGACACGGTCGATCAAAAGATTATGGTCGACCGTGTCGAACGCTGCAGAAAGATCTAGGAGGAAAAGGGCCTGAGAGATGTTATTATCGGCCCCCTTTCTGAGTTCGTTCATAACTGCAAGTAAGACCAGCTCTGTGGAATGCGGTACAAAAGGGGGTGGTGATGGACGGAGCATCAGAACCAATCAAACACTCACACCCAGTCAACAGATCTGGGTTTAATCCATCACCGTTCTTTAGCCCACTCTGCCACCCCAGTTCAGACATGGCCATATGCAAATCAGTCTGACCCTGTGCCTCATGGGAACAGTCCAGCCCGAACTGCCAAGCCATGCCTTCCCTGGACCGGAAACAAGCTTCCTAGGACCGGTTTCTGGCATTTCAGCCGTCTTCAGCCAGGCTTGCTTGAATCCAGTGGCAAAGTGAGCAAGGGACTCACGTCTGAGCATACCCTGCCAACTTATGGCAAACAAAGCGGTACAAAAGGGGGTGGTGATGGACAGAGCATCAGAACCAATCAAACACTCACACCCAGTCAACAGATCTGGGTTTAATCCATCACCGTTCTTTAGCCCACTCTGCCACCCCAGTTCAGACATGGCCATATGCAAATCAGTCTGACCCTGTGCCTCATGGGAACAGTCCAGCCCGAACTGCCAAACCATGCCTTCCCTGGACCGGAAACAAGCTTCCTAGGACCGGTTTCTGGCATTTCAGCCGTCTTCAGCCAGGCTTGCTTGAATCCAGTGGCAAAGTGAGCAAGGGACGCACGTCTGAGCATACCCTGCCAACTTATGGCGAACAAAGCGGTACAAAAGGGGGTGGTGATGGACGGATCATCAGAACCAATCAAACACTCACACCCAGTCAACAGATCTGGGTTTAATCCATCACCGTTCTTTAGCCCACTCTGCCACCCCAGTTCAGACATGGCCATATGCAAATCAGTCTGACCCTGTGCCTCATGGGAACAGTCCAGCCCGAACTGCCAAGCCATGCCTTCCCTGGACCGGAAACAAGCTTCCTAGGACCGGTTTCTGGCATTTCAGCTGTCTTCAGCCAGGCTTGCTTGAATCCAGTGGCAAGGTGAGCAAGGGACTCACGTCTGAGCATACCCTGCCAACTTATGGCAAACAAAGCGGTACAAAGAACGGTGATGGATCAAACCCAGATCTGTTGACAGGGTGTGAGTGTTTGATTGGTTCTGATGCTCCGTCCATCACCACCCCCTTTTGTACAGCTCTGTGGAATGAGCTGATCTGAAGCCAGCCTTCTGGGGATCAAGAAAAAGCGAGAATTCAATAAAGGAACTAAGACATTTGGTAACATGGGCATCTAGAATCTTACTAAGGTAAGGAAGTAGGGAGATCGGATGATAGTTGGTGAGATTTAAAGGGTCGGCGTTGTGTTTTTTGAGAATGGGGACAACTTCGGCAACTTTAAAGGAATCGGGAACTAGGCCTAGTTTCAAAGATTTATTTAGGAGTGCTAAGGGGGGTCGGGGCACGTGGAAAATGCTTCTTGAAGGATGTGAGGAGGACAAGGGTCTGTAGGAGATCTGGATCCAACCTTCTTTACGAGTGCAAGAAATTCCTCTTTCGAGATCAGAGGTATCTGATCTAGTACCTGCGAATTCTTGAACAGGGTCACAGAATTTGTAAGAGGAGCCGGCGGGGGGATGCTACTTTTGATAGTAGCAATTTTCTGCAGAAAGTAGTCATTTAGAGCATCACATAACTGTTGAGAAGGGAGTGATTTAGCAGTTACTCTATCAGGCAGAGATAGTTCGTCCACAATGGTAAATATATCTTTAGTTTTAGTTGCTGAGTTGGTAATTTTCAGGGAAAAATATGTGGATTTGGCCTGAATAATGGATTTTTTATAGTCATTTAAAAGACTAATGTACATAGCTTTCTTTTCCAAGGAGTAATTGCGTCTCCAACTGCGTTCCGCCTGTCTAAGTGCTAATTTCTTTATTTTTAGATCATTGGAGAACCAGCGTTGGGCATCGTGAGGGCGTCTGAGGGTGGATAGTTTAAAGGGAGCAACAGCATTGCTGGCTGAATCAAGCCAGCACTTGATGGCAGCAGCTTGATTGTTAAGGCAGTCTGTTTCAGCAGGAATGGAGGTTAATAATAGGGAACGAAACTCGTCCTTATTGGCCCGATTCCAATTTCTGGCCCAAAGCTTGCCCGGGGTCGGGGGTTTAACAAAGGGGGGAAAAAACGGGGAGAAATGGATAACGTGATGGTCCGACCAGGGACATGGGGAAATGAGGGGGAGAGTAATAATCAGGTTGGCAGTCCAAACCTGATCCAAGATGTGACCCTTGACATGAGTAGCTGCATAGATATGCTGGGTGCAGTTAAGCCCAGAGAGGAGGTCAGTAAATTCCAGAGAGCTAGTGCTTTCCTTAATGTCCGAGGGCCAATAGTTGAAGTCACCTATAACAAGAATTTTTGCGTTGTTGATGACTAGTTGAGAGATGAGTTCGCCAGTCGACTGAGGGAAGGAGGGCATGTGTTGGGGGGGTCTATAGAAAAGCGCACAGATAAAAGGGAGATGGGGGGAGTCAAATTTTAAGATAAGACTCTCAGCGGACGGTATGCCAGTGACTGTTAAAGCTGTGAATCTAAATTTATGATGAATGATGGCAGCAACTCCTCCACCAGGTTTCCCAGGGGGTCTATTGGCCTGGAGTATATAGAACCCTGTGGGAATTGCTGCCAGGATGTCTGGTAGCGAATCGGCAGTAAGCCAGGTCTCTGAGAGGAGAAGTATGTTGGGTTGATTAGAGTCAAGAAAGTGAAATATTTCTAATTGGTGCTTGGGCAGTGAACGGGTGTTAAGATAGTAAAACTCCATACATGTCTTATTAGCGAGCGGGGGAGAGGTGTGGGCCGGTGTCTCGGCTAAGTTGGCCGAAATGCGCTCTCTAAGCGGGAGAGTGGGGAATGCAGATGACTCGTACCTAGGATGAAGGATACCTACAAAGGAAAGATAGGTTTTTATGCGGGGGTCAATTGGCCAATTCGCTTGAATACTACGCAGTTCAATGGCTGAATAGGACAAAGTTTGGGCAGAGTGAAGTGCCCCTAGCCCCGACCGGCCGCGGACGGGCGCAGACGAGCTTGCCTTAGGCGCCCCATTGGCGCGCCAGCGGCGCGCCCGCTGCGCGCGTCCGCTGCGCGCTCGCGCCAGCCTGCTTTTAAATAGTGGCCCTGGTACATCAAGATTGGTCCTCTGCACGCCTCTCTGATTGGCAGCCAGTAGAGTCAGTGCGCATGTGCAGAAGCGCAGACACTCAATCCGCAAATCATGCGCTTTCCTACACACAATGAAAGTCTAAAAACAGGTAAATTTTCCTTAAAAGAATGTGGACCAAGTTCCTAACAATTAAAAACAGATTGCAAAATCGCTGAATATTCATTATCGTACCGCGTCTCTCCCGGCTCACACATCAGGAGGAAGCGTCCGCTGCGCGCTCGCGCCAGCCTGCTTTTAAATAGTTGCCCTGGTACAACAAGATTGGTCCTTTGCACGCCTCTCTGATTGGCAGCCAGTAGAGTCAGTGCGCATGTGCAGAAGCGCAGACACTCAATCCGCGAATCATGCGCTTTCCTACACACAATGAAAGTCTAAAAACAGGTAAATTTTCCTTAAAATAATGCACTACCCTAAACCCTTGAACTCTTCTCCCAGCATGCCACTCTACACTACCCAAATACCACTGCACTACCCTAAACCCTAAAACACTACCCCCAGCACAACCCCCTACACTACCCAAACACCACTGCCCTACGCTAACCCTAAAACATTACCCCCAGTATGACCCCCTACACTACAAAAACACCACTGCACTACCCTAAACCCTAAAACATGACCCCCTATAATACACAACCAGCTCTGCACTACCATAAACCCTGAAACACTACCCCCAGCATGACCCCATACACTACACAAACAGCACTGCACTAACCTAATCCCTAAAACTCTACCCCCTACACTACACAAACATCACTGCACTACTCTAATCCCTAGAAACACTACCCCCAGCATGACTCCCTATACTACACAAACACTACTGCACTACCCTAAACCCTAAAACACTACCCCAGCACTACCCCTATGCTACACAAACACCACTGCGCTACCCTAAACCCTTAAACGTTACCCCCTGCATGACCCACTACACTACCCAAACACCACTGCACTACCCTAAACCCTACAACACAACCCCCTACACTACACAAACACAACTACAATGCCCTAAACCCTAAAACACTACACCCAGCACGACCCCCTAAACTACACAAACACCAATGCACTACCCTTAACTCTTAAACACTACCCCCTACACTACACAAACACAGCACGGCGCTACCCGAACCATAAAACACTACCCCGGCACGACCCACTACTCTACACAAACACCACTGCGCTACCCTAAACCCTAAATCTAACCCCAGCACGACCCACTACACTACCCAAACACCACTGCACTACCCTAAACCCTAAAACACAACCCCCTACACTACACAAACACCACTGCACTACCCTAAGCCCTAAAACACTACACCCAGCATGACCCCCTAAACTACACAAACACCAATGCACTACCCTTAACCCTTAAACACTACCCCCTATACTACACAAACACCACTGCACTACCCTACACCCTAAAACACTAGCCAAGCACGTCCCCCTACACTACACAAACAGCACTGCGCTACCCTAAACCCTTAAAACACTAACCCCAGCACGAACCCGTACACTACACAAACATCACTGCGCTACCCTAAACCCTAAAACACAACCCCCAGCTTGTCCCCCTACAATACCCAAACACCACTGCACTACCCTAAACCCTCAAACAGGACCCCTACACTACACAAACACCACTGCTCAACCCTAAAACCTAAAACACTACCCCCTACACTACACAAACACCAGTGCACTACCCTAAACCCTAAAACACTACCCCCAGAACGAACCCCTACACTATACGAACACCACTGCACTACCCAAAACCCTAAAACACTACCCCAGCACTACCCCTATACTACACAAACACCACTGCACTACCCTAAACCCTAAAACACTTCCCCCAGCACGACCCACTACACTACCCAAACACCACTGCACTACCCTAAACCCTAAAACACAACTCCCAGCTCGACTCCCTACACTACACAAACACCACTGCACTACCCTAAACCCTAAAACACTATCCCCAGCATGACTCCCTACACTACCCAAAAAACACTGCACTACAATAAACCCTAAATCTACCCCCAGCATGACCTCCCACACTACACAAACACCACTGCACTACCGTAAACCCTAAAACACTAGCCAAGCACGTCCCCCTACACTACACAAACAGCACTGCGCTACCCGAACCCTAAAACACTACCCCCAGCACGACCCCCTTCGCTACCCAAATATAACTGCACTACGCTAAACCCAAAAACACTACCCCCAGAATGACCTCCTACACTACCCAAACACCACTGCGCTACCCTAAACACCAAATCTACCCCTAGCACGACCCCCTACATTACCCAAACACCACTGCACTACCCTAAACCCTTGAACTTTTCCCCCAGCATACCACTCTACACTACCAAAACATCACTGCACTACCCTCAACCTTAAAACGCGACCTCCTACACCACCCAAACATGACTGCACTACCCTAAATCCTAAAACACTACCCCTACACTACACAAACAGCACTGTACTACCCTAAAACACTACCCCCAGCACTACCCCTACACTACACAAACAACACTGCACTACCCTAAACCCTAAATCTACCCCCAGCACGACCCCCTACTCTACCCAAACACCACTGCACTACCCTAAACCCTTGAACTTTTCCCCCAGCATACCACTCTACACTACCAAAACATCACTGCACTACCCTAAACCCTAAAACACTACCCCCAGCACAACCCCCTACAGTACCCAAACACCACTGCCCTACCCTAAACCCTAAATCACTACCCCCAGCATGACCCCCTACACTACCAAAACACTACTGCACTACCCTAAACCCAAAAACATGACCCCCTACAATACACAACCAGCTCTGCACTACCCTAAACCCTAAAACACTACCCCCATCATGACCCCATACACTACACAAACACCACTGCACTACCCTAATCTCTAAAACTCTACCCCCTACACTACACAAATATCACTGCACTACTCTAATCCCTAGAAACACTACCCCCAGCATGACACCCTATACTACACAAACACTACTGCACTACCCTTAACCGCAAAACACTACCCCAGCACGACCACCTAAAATACACAATCACCATTGCACTACCTAAACCCTAAGTCTACCCTAGCACGATCCCCTACACTACCCAAAAAACACTGCACTACCCTAAACCCTATAACACTACCCCCAGCATGAGCCCCTACACCACACAAACAGAACTGCACTACCCTAAACCCTGAAACACTACCCCCAGCACGATCCCCTACACTACAGTAACACCACGGGCCCGATTCACAGAACTAATCTGAGACAAAATCCTAAACTTACTACTTTTGGTATTCACAGAAGGAATTTAGTAGTAGTAAAAGTTAGGATTTTGTCTTAAGTCTGTCTTAAGTCTGTCTTAAGTCTGTCCTAAGTTTTTCTTAAGTCTGTCTTAAGTTTGTCTTAAGTCTGTCTTAAAACTTCAAACTTAAGACAAAATCCTAACTTTACTACTACTAAATGCCTTCTGTGAATACAAAAGTAGTACGTTTAGGATTTTGTCTCAGAATAGTTCTGTGAATCGGCCCCCACTGCACTACCCTAAACCCTAAAACACTACCCCAGCACGACTCCCTACACTACACAAGCACCAGTGCACTACCCTAAACCCTAAAACACTACCCTCAGCATGAACCCCTACACTACCCAAACACCACTGCACTACCCTAAACCGTAAAACACTAACCCCAGCATGACCCCCTACACTACCCAAACACCGCTGCACTACCCTAAACCCTAAAACACTACCCCCTGCACTACACAAATACCACTGCACTACCCTAAACCCTAAAACACTACCCCCTACACCAGACACAAACACCACTGCACTACCCTAAACCCTAAAACACTACCCCCAGCATGACCCCCTACAATTTCCAAACACCACTTCACTACCCTAAACCCTAAAACACTACCCCCTGCATGACCCCCTACACTATACAAACACGACTACACTACCCTAAGCCCTAAAACACTACCCCAGCATGAACCCCTCACAACAGAAACACCACTGCACTACCCTAAACCCTACATCTACCCCCAGCACGACTCCCTACGCTTACGAAACACCACTGCACAACACTAAACCCTAAATCTATCCCCAGCATGATCTCCCACACTACACAAACACCACTGCACTACCCTAACCCCCAAAACACTACCCCCAGCTTGAACCCCTACACTACCCCAACACCACTGCACTACCCTAAATCCTAAAACACTAACCCCAGCATGACCCCTACACTACCCAAACCCCGCTGCACTACCCTAAACCCTAAAACATGACTCCTTACACTACACAAACAACACTGCACTACCCTAAACCCTAAAACACTACCCACAGCATGACCCCCTACACTACACAAACACCACTGCACTACCCTAAACCCTAAAACACTACCCCTACATTACACAAACACCACCGCACTGCCCTATACACTAAAACACTACCCCCAGCGTGACCCCTATACAACACAAAGTCCACTTCACTACCTTAAACCCTAAAAAGTATCCCCAGCATGACCCCCTACACTACCCAAACACCACTGCACTACCCTAAACCCTAAAACACTCCATCCAGAATGACCCCCACACTATACAAACACCACTGCACTACCCTTATCCCTAAAACACTACCTCCAGCATGACCCCCTCACAACACAAACACCGCTGCACTACCGTAAACCCTAAATCTATCCCCAGCATGACCCCCTACACTACCCAAACCCCACTGCACTACCCTAAACCCTAAAACATGACTCCTTACACTACACAAACAACACTGCACTGCCCTAAACCCTAAAACACTACCCACAGCATGACCCCCTACACTACACAAATACCACTGCACTACCCTAAACCCTAAAACGCTACCCCCTACACTACACAAACACCACCGCACTGCCCTATACATTAAAACACTACCCCCAGCGTGACCCCCTACACAACACAAAGTCCACTTCACTACCTTAAACCCTAAAACACTAACCCCAGCATGACCCCCTACACTACCCAAACACTGCTGCACTACCCTAAACCCTAAAACACAACCCCCTGCACTACACAAACACCACTGCACTACCCTAAACCCTAAAACACTACCCCCTACACTAGACACAAACACCACTGCACTACCCTAAACCCTAAAACACTACCCCCAGCATGACCCCCTACAATATCCAAACACCACTTCACTACCCTAAACCCTAAAACACTACCCCCTGTATGACCCCCTACACTATACAAACACGACTACACTACCCTAAGCCCTAAAACACTACCCCCAGCATGAACCCCTCACAACAGAAACACCACTGCACTACCCTAAACCCAAAATCTACCCCCAGCACGACTCCCTATGCTTACGAAACACCACTGCACAACACTAAACCCTAAATCTATCCCCAGCATGATCTCCCACACTACACAAACACCACTGCACTACCCTAACCCCCAAAACACTACCCCCAGCATTTACCCCTACACTACCCAAACACCACTGCACTACGCTAAATCCTAAAACACTAACCCCAGCATGACCCCCTACACTACTCAAACCACACTGCACTACCCTAAACCCTAAAACATGACTCCTTACACTACACAAACAACACTGCACTACCCTAAACCCTAAAACACTACCCACAGCATGACCCCCTACACTACACAAACATCACTGCACTACCCTAAACCCTAAAACACTACCCCCTACACTACACAAACACCACCGCACTGCCCTATACACTAAAACACTACCCCCAGTGTGACCCCCTACACAACACAAAGTCCACTTCACTACCTTAAACCCTAAAAAGTACCCCCGGCATGACCCCCTACACTACCCAAACACCAGTGCACTACCCTAAACCCTAAAACACTCCACCCAGCATGACCCCCACACTATACAAACACCACTGCACTACCCTAAACCCTAAAACACTACCCTCAGCATGACCCCCTCACAACACAAACACCACTGCACTACCCTAAACCCTAAGTCTACCCCCAGCATGATCCCCTACACTACCCAAGCACCACTTCACTACCCTAAACCCTAAAACACAACCCCCAGCATGAACCCCTACACTACCCAAACATCATTGCACTACCCTAAACCCTAAAACACTACCTCCAGCACAAACCCCTACACTACACAAACGCCACTTCACTACCCTGAACCTTAAAACACTACACCCAGCATGACCCCCTACACTACCCAAACACCACTGAACTACCCTAAACCCTAAAACATGACCCCCTACACTACACAAACAACACTGCACCTCCCTAAACACTAAAACACTACCCCCAGCACAATGCCCTACACTACCCAATCACCACTGCACTACACTAAACCCTAAAACATGACCCCAACACTACACAAACACCTCTGCACTACCCTAAACCCTAAAACACAACCCCCTTTACCACCCAAACACAATTGCACTACCCTTAACCCAAAAACACGACCCCAGCACGATCCCCTACACTACCCAAACACCACAGCACTATCCTAAACCCTAAAACACAACCCCCTATACTACACAAACACCACTGCACTACCCTAAACCCTAAAACACTACCCCCGCACGACCCCCTACACTACACAAGCACCAATGCACTGCCCTAAAACCTAAAACACTACCCCCAGCAAGGCCCCCCCGCCCTACCCAAACACCACTGCACTGACCTAAATGCTAAAACATTACCCCAGCACAATTCCCCTACACTACCCAAACACCACTGAACTGCATTGCCCTAAACCCAAAAACAATACCCCCAGCACAACCCCCTACACTTACCGAACACCACTGCACTAGCATAAACACTAAATCTACACCCAGCACGACCCCCTACACTACACAAACACCACTGCACTACCCTAAACCCTAAATCTACCCCTAGCATGACCCCCTACTCTACACAAACACCAATGCACTGCCGTAAACCCAAAAACACTACCCCTAGCATGACCCCCTACACTACCCAAACACCACTGCACTACACTGCCCTAAATCCGAAAACTAGGCCTGGGCCAAAATTCCGTTCCGTTCGCGGAAATTGCGATATTTTGGCATTTTCGCGTTCCGCGGAAAGCGCGAAAATGTCAAAATTTCTGCATTCCGCAGCTTAGCGATAATTTGTTTCTTGCTCGCGCTGTAAAATAATATATTCTCGCGCGCGCGCGATCGCCTTACCTGAATCCCTGCGTTCTCCGACAAGTTTTCTTGACCCGGTCGCGTACTACACGAGATGTTGGATTTTGGTAGCCATTTTGCGCTGTCTCGCGAGAGTTCGCGGCCGCATTAACGTCATTTGTCACGCGATCACGTCATTTGTCGCGCGATCACGTCTTTCTTCTCGTGATCATGCACCGCGCGAGTATGAGAAGATTGAGATCTCGAACATGTCATTCTACATCGCGAGCCAGAGGATGAGGACGCGGGCACGTGTAATCGAACGCGAACAGGAGAAAGAGACCGCGAACACGTCATAACCAACGCGACACGGACAAAGAAGAGAACGCGATAATGTCGTTTTCGTCACGCCGGCGGAAGTAATGTGAAGCTCGAGAACTCAACAACGTAACATTTTCAATTTGGAGAGGAATATCGGCTCTAGCAGCATGAAACCATCTGCAAATGCTGATTTTGGATGAAAAGAACTCCTTACATTGACATTTGGCTTTCCTTTTTTGTGCAAGGAGTCATTTTTTTAAAAGGTGGAGAGAGGGAGGAAGTGACACAGAATCTCCAACTTCCTGTTCCTGTCCAGCAGGCTCCTCCCAGTGCTGTGTCCATCTCCTGCTCATTCTGCCTTTGGATTTGGAGCTGGAAAGATCACTCTTTTTGTCTGCTGCATCATTGCAATTGGATTTCAGGATTTTTGGAATAGGATATTTTACAAGTAAGTGGTTGTTGTGTTTGATTGTGGGCATTGCAGTTGTTGTAACTACAATTTATTTTTGATAATTAATTAATTATCATCATTCATCATTCCTTTTTATTTATTTTTTAATTTTGTGGGTTGTAGTAGTAGGCCCGAGCTAGCCATGGGCATGGCCTCATGGGTGTGTGTGCATGATGAAGCAAACGTTCCTTTTGTTTTTTGAATGTATTTCATTTTCAAGCACATTTAGGGCATGGATGGCATTAGATTGAGTTGGGGAAGTGTGTTTTTTGGGGTGGCCTTTGTGATGTTGTTGGGCCTGGCCATGTGGCTGGTGGCCATTTTGAGGCCTAGGCCTGCAAGCTTGCCTGGCCTTGTCTGCCAACAGGCCTGCTTTCATCCACTAGGACCAGAGCAGGTAGCCACAGCTTTATTAATCTACTGTTTTCTGTGTGCTCTGTTGAATTTCGACTTCATTTAGGGCTTGGATGGCATTGGATTGAGTTGGGGAAGAGTGCTTTTTGGGGGTGGCCTTGCTGATGTTGTTGGGCCTGGCCATGTGGCTGGTGGCCATTTTGAGGCCTAGGCCTGCAAGCTTGCCTGGCCTTGTCTGCCAACAGGCCTGCTTTCATCCACTAGGACCAGAGCAGGTAGCCACAGCTTTATTAATCTACTGTTTTCTGTGTGCTCTGTTGAATTTCGACTTCATTTAGGGCTTGGATGCCATTGGATTGAGTTGGGGAAGTGTGCTTTTTGGGGGTGGCCTTGCTGATGTTGTTGGGCCTGGCCATGTGGCTGGTGGCCATTTTGAGGCCTAGGCCTGCAAGCTTGCCTGGCCTTGTCTGCCAACAGGCCTGCTTTCATCCACTAGGACCAGAGCAGGTAGCCACAGCTTTATTAATCTACTGTTTTCTGTGTGCTCTGTTGAATTTTGACTTCATTTAGGGCTTGGATGGCATTGGATTGAGTTGGGGAAGTGTGCTTTTTGGGGGTGGCCTTGCTGATGTTGTTGGGCCTGGCCATGTGGCTGGTGGCCATTTTGAGGCCTAGGCCTGCAAGCTTGCCTGGCCTTGTCTGCCAACAGGCCTGCTTTTTCATCCACTAGGATCAGAGCAGGTAGCCACAGCTTTATTGATCAAGTGTTTTCTATGTGATCTGTTGAATTTAGACATCATTTAGGACATGGATGGCATTGGATTGAGTTGGGGAAGTGTGTTTTTTGGGGTGGCCTTTGTGATGTTGTTGGGCCTGGCCATGTGGCTGGTGGCCATTTTGAGGCCTAGGCCTGCAAGCTTGCCTGGCCTTGTCTGCCAACAGGCCTGCTTTTTCATCCACTAGGATCAGAGCAGGTAGCCACAGCTTTATTGATCAAGTGTTTTCTATGTGATCTGTTGAATTTAGACATCATTTAGGGCATGGATGGCATTGGATTGAGTTTGGGAAGTGTGTTTTTGGGGGTGGCCTTGCTGATGTTGTTGGGCCTGGCCATGTGGCTGGTGGCCATTTTGAGGCCTAGGCCTGCAAGCTTGCCTGGCCTTGTCTGCCAACAGGCCTGCTTTTTCATCCACTAGGATCAGAGCAGGTAGCCACAGCTTTATTGATGAAGTGTTTTCTATGTGATCTGTTGAATTTAGACATCATTTAGGGCATGGATGGCATTGGATTGAGTTGGGGAAGTGTGTTTTTGGGGGTGGCCTTGCTGATGTTGTTGGGCCTGGCCATGTGGCTGGTGGCCATTTTGAGGCCTAGGCCTGCAAGCATGCCTGGCCTGCCAACAGGCCTGCTTTTTCATCCACTAGGATCAGAGCAGGTAGCCACAGCTTTATTGATCAAGTGTTTTCTATGTGATCTGTTGAATTTAGACATCATTTAGGGCATGGATGGCATTGGATTGAGTTGGGGAAGTGTGTTTTTGGGGGTGGCCTTGCTGATGTTGTTGGGCCTGGCCATGTGGCTGGTGGCCATTTTGAGGCCTAGGCCTGCAAGCTTGCCTGGCCTGCCAACAGGCCTGCTTTTTCATCCACTAGGATCAGAGCAGGTAGCCACAGCTTTATTGATCAAGTGTTTTCTATGTGATCTGTTGACTTTAGACATCATTTAGAGCATGGATGGCATTGGATTGAGTTGGGGAAGTGTGTTTTTGGGGGTGGCCTTTCTGATGTTGTTGGGCCTGGCCATGTGGCTGGTGGCCATTTTGAAGCCTAGGCCTGCAAGTTTGCCTGGCCTTGTCTGCCAACAGGCTTGCTTTCATCCACTAGGATCAGAGCAGGTAGCCACAGCTTTATTAATCAAGGGTTTTCTGTGTGGTCTGTTGAATTTAGACTTCATTTAGGGCTTGGATGGCATTGGATTGAGTTGGGGAAGTGTGTTTTTGGGGGTGGCCTTGCTGATGTTGTTGGGCCTGGCCATGTGGCTGGTGGCCATTTTGAGGCCTAGGCCTGCAAGCTTGCCTGGCCTTGTCTGCCAACAGGCCTGCTTTTTCATCCACTAGGATCAGAGCAGGTAGCCACAGCTTTATTGATCAAGTGTTTTCTATGCGATCTGTTGAATTTAGACTTCATTTAGGGCATGGATGGCATTGGATTGAGTTGGGGACGTGTGCTTTTTGGGGGGTGGCCTTGCTGATGTTGGTTGTCTTAAAGACAATCCATGCTTTTTTTATGTGTCTGGTCACTGGTGTGTTGGTGTGCAATGCATGCACCCTGCAGAGCTTTTTGGGGCCTGTGAATGTTCCTACATTTTGTTGCATTAAAAAGTCAGAGCAGTGTGCTTTAGCAGGCATCCTTTACCTGGCTTTTATAGGCCTTTTGTCAGCTCCTGGTGTTTCCCAGGCCCCTGGCTTCTTTGTGATTTGTGTGTGTCCATGTGGGTGGTGGCCTTTTTGGGTGTTTGGACTGTGAGTATTAGTGTCCTGCTTTTGCCATAGGCCTGCATGGTTTTCCTATTGGCTCTTTGGCTTACTGCTTCCATCCATCCACCCCCTTTGCCAGCAGCAGCTCCATGGATGCTGAGATGCTCAAATAATGCAATGGTCCACCCCACTTCCATTAGATTTTTATTTTGTTGTTTATTATTAACTTTCCTATCCTTCTTGAGAGTGTAGTGTGTGGCTGTACACAGTACTAGTAGTATAACATAGCTCTAGTTAAAAAAAATAGTCATAAATGGCTAGACTATCTTTTGTTTGCACTAGTACAGTACTAAGTAACTGAACCACAACAACAAATGCAACATTTCACTGATGTTCTTCTCCTGTCTTCTTTGCTTTTAGGTGCACAAAAGACAGAGTAGGAGGTGTCATCGGCATCACCTGGCTACCCGTTGTAATGCCAGCCAGACAGAAGTCCTGCTGCACATCACGCCCACGTGTGACCAGAACTTGTTGTGCATCTGCCTCCTGCCTGACATCTGAAGAAGATGGCCCCAAAGAAAGGTACCAGGTCCAGTACCAAGAAAGTTGCCGGTGAGAAGAAGGAACAGAAAAAGGAAGTGCCATTAACCACGACTGGTGGTGTGCCGGCCAATGTTTTTTTTGGCACCAAAGCATTGTCCGGGAACCAAGCTGGGAGCAGCACAGCGGTACAAACCCACCAACCTAGGCCCAAGGGCTTTAGTGTCGCAGAGATAGCCAGTCTACTAACGAGCAACGATGTTCAAGAAATGTCATTACCGCAAAGTAGTACACAATCAAGTTCAACGCAGGCGCAAACTCAGCAGATCAGTGTCAAGCCGCCGCAACTAGAACAGCAGCAGCCGCCGCAACCAAAACAGCAGCAGCCGCCGCAACAGCCCACCATAGTAGTTGTTGCTCCTGACGTAGGGGCATTTCAGGAAATCGAGCTTCCTGCAGACAAAGTGGAGCAAAGTCAAACCACTGTTTCAGAAGATCAATTGTCTTCCAGACCACCAGCAAGGAAAAGGAGGCTTAGTCCATCATCTTCTTCTTCAAGCCCCGCTTCTGATGATCGTGATGACACTTAGGTCCCACCAGCTCGGTCTGAGAGTGATGTACGCCACAAGACATTGCTTCTGAAAAGGAAGGTCCCAGAAAAACTTAGAGTTATGGAGGTAGATGTAGAAGAGGGGGGTGATGATGTTGATGAAGACGAGCCAGTCATCACGCACATTACTCCCGCCCCAAAGGGATTGGAGACCGACATTCTCACCCTATCCAGAAAGGCTGCTACTGAGCGGGATGTAGCAAGGATCTCACCAACACAGGTTACACCACCACTACCTCCAGCTGCCATATTTTCCAAGGCCCGGCAGGGACCTACATCCAGCTCAACCATCTCAGTAGGTAGTGGTAGTAAAAGTCACAGTGTAGGTGGACAGGGTCACATATTTTCAAGCACCCCCTCAAGTTCATCTGGTGTTGAAAGTGGCACATCCAGCAGTGCCAGAAAGTTCTCCTCCCCAGTTTGGGACTTCTTTTCTGTTAGCGCCAAGGAGGAGAACGTTGCTATATGCTCAATTTGTCGGCAAGGTGTTCGGCGTGGTAAGCTTGGTACAAACTATGGTACCGGAGGACAAGCAAGTCATCTAAAAATACACCACACTATCGTGTGGGAGGATCACCTACTTAAGTTAACAGAAAGTAGAAAAACTCAACCCATTGAAGTTGGTCAGGAATCAGGGAGCGATATTATTGTGGTGGCAGGTGAAGAACAGGGAGGCATTTCTAGCCCTGTCCCCAGTACTGCAGTGGTAACACCCACATCCTCCTCAGTAACATCAGAGTGGCACCGCAGTAAAAGCCATACTCAGAGTCAGGCTGAGACACCAAGGCGACCGGCGACTACCTCAATGAGACAATCTGTGTCGTTGAGCCTTAGTGGGTTAATGAAAACAGCACCACTAAGGAAAGTAAGCCAGCCTAGCATTGACAGCATGTTTAGGTTGGAGGGGCAGTTCCAACGCAACCACCCAACGGCACGATTGTACAATGCGAAGCTGGCTAAAATGTTAGCGCTGGACCTTCTTCCTTTTTCATTTGTGGAAGGGGTGGGTTTCCTTGAATTTGTGTCTGCCATCTGCCCTAAATGGAAGGTTCCCAGCCGGTCCTATTTTGCACGAATTGCTGTTCCGGCACTACATCATGATGTGCTGAAATTGGTTGGTCAAGGTTTGCAGCAGAGTGCTGTGCGCAATATTCCCCTGACAACAGACATGTGGAGCAGTTGCCAAGCCACAGATTACATGTGCATCACTGCACACTGGATCTCTTTTGTGGGGGTTAGAGATCAACTATCTGCACGAGGTGTTGTTGACACAGCTGCGATTTTTGAAGGTACTCGGAAACATGCAACTGTAGCCATGTTCGCCATGGAGAAATCTCATACGGCTGAAAACATTTTAGAAGAGTTTCGCACCAAGGTTTTGGAATGGCTGCGGTCCAGAGGGCTTGGTATTGGTTTTGTTGCCACAGACAATGGCAGTAATGTACTTAAGGCCATGGAACTTGGTTCCTATTTCAGGGTTCCATGTTTGGCACACTGCATAAACATTATAGTGCAAGACTTTCTGAAAAAAGAACCCATAGTCAGCAATTTACTGGCCATCTGCCGAAGAATATGCACTCATTTCAGCCATTCTTTTAAAGCTCGGAAGCAGCTGAGGATTATCCAACGTGAATTTAGGATGCCAGTCAAGGCACTCATCCAGGAGGTGGCAACACGTTGGAACTCAACGTATTACATGCTTGATCGTCTGTACGAACAGCACAGGTCACTCCATGAATATGTCTGGTACAGAAGCAGTGATGCTAGTGTTAAAGGCATGACCCTTCAGAGGGAGCAATGGACCCTAATTAAATGCCTGACTGAGATGCTGTCTCCTTTTGAGGTCTTCACACGTGAAGTCAGCAAGGAGGACTGTACAATGGGCCAAGCTATCCCATTGTTGCAAATGCTAGAGCATGAGCTGAATAATGTGTCTGAATCCTACAAAGGTGTAGAGGACAGAAGGCAAGCCCATGACTTGGTGGAGAGCTTATCCAGGCGCTTAACTGAAAATGTAAGGATACAAAATAAAATTTTGTCACAAAAACATTACATTTGTGCCACAATTCTGGATCCACGTGCACAATTAGGACTAGTGAAGACATTCCTTGCTTTTTCCGACAATGATGTTGCCCGCTACAAAAGTTGTATAGCTGAAGCAGCCATTAAGTTTGAAAAGGAAGGGCTGCTAATTAAAAGCCCGCCACATCAACCCACAACAAGTACTGATACTGAAGCAGGCCATGCAGAATCAAGTGCAACTTCGTCGGCTGAGGGCAGTGCGGTTGGCTCACAATCACAACACTCACCATCACCATCGACTACAGAAACAATAACTGGATCATTAGGCCGAGTACAATCATTATCAGATTGGTATGTAAAGATGGGCTATTGTAAGCACAGTGCTGATGCACAGAAAAAACAGCACAAAAGCTTACCAGCAGCAACCCTGAACATTGAGCGGATGGTCCAGGCCTATCTGGACGACCCAACAGAGGTGTACGTTGATCAAAACCCAGTGCAGTATTGGTATAGGAAAAGGTCTGAATGGCCACAGCTCAGCAGGCTGGCGATAAGCTATCTGGCTTGCCCTGTCGCAAGTGTCTCTTCCGAACGTGTTTTCAGTGCTGCTGGTTCCATTGTAACCTTGAGAAGGACCAGTCTATCTCCAAAAAACGTGGAGAGGTTAACAATGATCAAAATGAATCAGCACTTCATACCACCGAATTACACAATGCATGAATCAACAGAGGAAGATGAGGACAGCGGCTCAGGTGACGGAAGTATTGTGTCAGATGATTACCTACTACTGGAAGAACCCCCAGAGTTTGAGGACGAGCTATACTTCCCTGACAATTAGGCTCGCACTTACTGTCTTCCTCCCTTTTTTACCCCTTTGTTTATGTGTCTGTCGTTCCGGTTATAAACTTGTGAATCGCAACAAATCCATTATCACCGTCTTCTACTCTTCTAATTTAAGATACAAGTTTCAGGTGTCTGCCATTTGACACTACAGTCCTCAGAATCCAGCTCCTCCGCTCGATCATACTGAATCTCCTGCTCAATTCCATTTCCCTCATGAATGATGATTGGATGATGGTAACAACAAATTCAAACTTTCCTCGTCCTTCCAAAACAAGTGGACCATGAATCAGATGACTACTATAGCTATCCTCCTTTCAGAGCCGAGAGAGACTGGCCATTAACTGAAAATAAGATGCAACAGGTAATGATTGATGCCATGCATTGGCCGCAGAATCGCAGACTGAATGATGTAGATTTTGTTGTGTGTGTTGCGCATGAATTGATGTAGTTGTGCACTGCCACTAATCAACTTTCTACAGAACACACTAATTTTCCCCTTCTTGCAAACAAGAAATGTGTACTTCTCCTGCATCTTGGTGATACATTGCTTTTAATTCAATACAGGAAGGGGACTCACTCAATCTGCGCAATGCAAATGACTGTGACTTAACAGCACCGTCCATCATGATGATGGCAAAAGAGATGGCCCGTTAACTTAAGATGAGAAGGAACAGGTAATGAATGATGACAATTAATGGCATGCATTGGACACCTGACTCTGAGCTATTGGTCTTTGTGTTTGCGTTGTTTGTTTGTTGTGCACAAAGTGATGTCAAAGTGTACTAGTAGTAATCTATCTTTCTGTACACAATAAAGAATGACTCAAGTCAGTAATATTTATATTTCTACTCTTGTTGTGTCATAAAAATTATACTTATACTGCAGGCCGATCTTCAGTCAGTAAAAGTATCAGAGATGATGATGAAGTCAGGAGGAGGATGTTTCAGGAGTGGCATAAAATGGAAAAGCCTAAAGGTAAACACGTCAACAACAACCACAGCAGACCCAAATGTCTGTGTAGAAGTTGAATAGAGTGTAGCGGTGGGATGACTGCAGTGCATTGATTTTACTAACTTAAACTGTAAAATGCTATGTTTGGAATGGATAATGTGCTTTGCGTTTGTCCAACTCTTTGAGAGAAAAAAAAAGGACTCTAAAGTGTTAACGTAGGATGTGCTAATGGTAAGCACTGTGGGCCTGATCTCTCCTGTTACTGTTGAAGGTCAATGCTGGAAACAGACTAGAGTAGAGATGATGCATATGCATACATGCCACCTCGGAAAGTGTTCTTGTTGCACTACACCATCACTTGTGCATTTGTTTTCACTTGATTTCTCAATATCCCCTTTGGTTTTTAATCTAAAATTACAGGCCAGGCCTTGGCCAAAACTTTGTAAAACATTACAATGCATATTAATTACCTTACCAATCAATCACCTTTTTTTCCAGCCGGGCAGTAGCGAGTGGTGAGGCGACACACCCAAGATTGATGGACGAGAGGAGCAAGAGGAATGCCGAGATGCAAAAATCCAGTCCACATTTTTGACCAGGATAAGACAGTAACAGTATCCACTTTTAACTTCTTTTAAATAATTTGATTAATATCTTGTATGCAATCTTTACAACAGTGTGTTCTTGGAGTTGTTATTATCAATCATCATTAGGTTTGCTCTGTGTTTACGATTCTTCACTACCAATATTTAAAATTTCTATTTGCTATCTGTTAAAGTATTAAGGCCGGAACAGAACAAGAAATAGAAGTGTATGTAATCCGGGTCTCTCATCATCATGCATGCATTGCCTTTTTCTCCCTTAACATATGGATATGGTAGTCTTCAATGATTGTCGTTTGTTTGTCTATGTATGCATACTGTTTTTCTATGTCAAACCTTTCCCAAAATCCCCCTTCCCATCCATTCAACAAACCCTAACCCTCTTCCCCTGGGCTGTGTGACTTATTGTCGAGGTGTAACTAAATTAAATGTACACCAATACTTAATCACACACTTGCTGGGGCGGATGTGGTGAAAGCAACACTACTTCAATTTCAATGCAGAGCGATGATCTTCTTCTGCTTGCCCACCCATGAGTAGGATATTTCAGAGGTTATTTTATTTAACAAAGGAACATATACCTCAGCATGAATTGCCGGCATTGATTGGATTTGTTTGTTGTCATTCCTCATATACAGCACTAACTGTTAGACTGTAGGCATAGTCAAGTGACTCGAGTCGACACAACTATAGTTTGTAACTCTGTCTAGTAGGCTATCCTCATAACCACCATTCAGTTTTTTTGTCAAATATTTGAGCATATAATTGTTGCTCGGTATGTTCTGTAATGTACTTTATTCAACTACTCCTCTAACAGTCTCTCAAAGGCGATTGACTGTCTCCTTTTCTTTTTTTGGAAATTCTGCCACCCTGCCAGTGTCTACTACTACTACTATACTACCACCACCACCACCCCAATCATGGCATGTATGAAAAAGGAAACCATCTTCACCATGCAGCCAGTGCTGTGCCACAGTTGGACATAAACATCAAGCACCGGTAAGAGAGAAGTTTGGGGGAGGCAGAATTAATAATGGACATGTTGTCAATGATTTCATTTTCACACACCACTCCAAAGAATGCATAGACTAGAGGACAGACTGAAAGTACTAGAAGGACCAGTCAATGAGTGAGGTGTGTCGCATCTATCTGTTTGTGTCTTATACAGTCAGCAAATTATTGAAATCAAACACAGGCTATGGGCGGCCATGCACCAGCAAGGAAACAGTGTGATGTAAAACAGTTACCCCACCTACAAAACATTAACAACATTGCATGTAACATAGAAAAATATATTTAATGTACCCTAACAAAAATAAACTAAACCCACAAAAGCTGACCCACCCCCCTCCCTAACCCCAACCACTGTCCACAGTAGAAAAAAGTCTTAACGGCCAAGCGAGTAAAGAACAAGAACAGGAATTAAAAAAGGGGCAGTGACAGGGACTAACTGGTGGGGCGGGACTGGAGGAGGACACGCATCTGGCGCATCTCGTCCTCTAAATGGGCGACGCGGCGTCTAAGGCCGCGGCAGTTGCAGCCACAGTGGGGGGGCACCGGAGATGGCACGGTGGCGGCGGGCAGCCGCCAGACGGTGGCGCCGTACCGCTGGAGGGCGGTGGATGGGGCCCGGGGCATTGGAGGAGGCTTGAATTGCTGCTGCAGTCTCCTCCTCCTCTTCGGCTAGGACCACCAGCCGCCGGTATTCCTGCTGGATTGCCTCCAGCTTCCGGCGCCGTGCCTTGGCGGCCAACTCCTTCCGGTTGAGTTTCGGAGTAGCTGTGTATCAAAAAGAAAAAACAAGACAATTGTAAAATATAGTCTTAATAAAACAGTAGGACAAGGTAATTATTTATACACATAGTGGCATGGTAGAGTAGCACTATAAAATAAAGCACAGTAGTACATAACATTTTAAATGTCGCCCGTTCTTCTTCCTTCCACCTGTCTTACACTTTTTAGTTGAACAGTGCACCAGGTGCTCTTCTCCATAAAACTTTCAAAGCGGAGTTGAAATCAGATAGATGAGGCCATTGGTTACTCAATACTCCGGCTCCTAGTCCTATACCAATTAAAGGGAATTCTAGTTTTCTAGTTCACTCTTTAAACGTCCCCAACAACTCATACTTACTTACGACATCGGATAGCGGGCGGACTTTTTCCGCCCGCCATCCGACTGCTAAAAAGGGTGGGGGTCCCGTGGGGACAATTAATTAGGATGATGCGCCCGGCACAGTGGCGGGCGCACCCTGTTTTTTTAAATTTAAATTCTGGTTGGCTTTGCTGAAAGCAATGCTAAAATGTTGTGCTGCTTTTCCAAGCACAACATGATGGGCCCCGCACGGAACCTGTCACGTTTTGCTTTGAAAGTCGGGGGGGTACCATAGCATAGGTAGGTACCCTCCATGGGGGCCCCCAAGCATACTCTGCAATGTGTGCATGCCTTTCCGTGGCGGACGGCAATGCCGCCACGCAAAGGCATTCCAAAATGCAGATTATATGGCTGGCGGTGTGGTGAGAGAGACACCACCGCCATATTGAACCCTTTTCCGCCTGGACATGTCTGAATATTTTCTACAGGGATGGCGGGAGGTTTGCCCCTGCGGTGACGGCAGTGAATTCCAGCCGGCCCGGCGGGGGCAATACGCCCACCATCCTAATGGGGCCCTAAGTCACAACTGTACAGTATACATATACATACAGTACACCCTTGCAGTGAGTGTGCTGTCAAGTTCAACAATAGTTAAGGATTATGAATCTAACTTACCACCGCCTGCCACTGGTGCTGCCACTCCCCCTACCGCTCCGTTGCTATCTGCAACTGCCGCATCCTCGCCCTCCGCGTCGCCTTCGCTGGCCCCGGCAATGGTGGTCGGTAGTGCGCCTAGAAAAAATTACACATTTATTAGGCGTCATATACACCTCCCCCCTATTGATCAGTAGCAAGGTTGAAAAATGAGTTAATACTAACATACATCACTAGTACAAATCAGGTAGTAGTAGAGTAGACACTAATAGTTATATGATCATTGTAGCCTTTGCTTGATTAGCCCTAGCCATGCACATGTGACGTTACCTTTACCTTGCAGCTTCTTAAGACACCTTTGAGCCCACATGACCTGCCTCACACTGCTACTGTCTAGTCTACGCGCTGCGTACAAGCGGTCAACAAACATTAACAAGCCACTTTTTTAGGAAGAACTGGTGTACTACTGTTACTGTTAGTCCATATTGCTTATCCATAGATGCTACACTTTTTGGCACGGCTGAGAAATGCTTGCAAGTTGCAATATACTAACGCACACCATTTCTTTTTTCGCATTACAGACGCAAGATTCCCTTCTACGAACCAGAGCTTCTGAACGATGCACCAACTACCAGTACTAGGTTCTTCTGAGGTGAGGGGTCCCTTCACTCACATCTTCATTTATAAATTTATATAAACTAAATTGCTATGGGATGGTGGTGCTGCCTTCCACCACTGTTCAGTTATCATGATTTAATTCCCAACTGTATAAGTGTAACAATGTATATTGTTTTAATGTTATTGATTTGCCGGTTGGTGCTGCTAAGAAAACAGTGTACAGACCTTCTCAAATTGAAATACACATTTTAAACTTACATAGACTTGGTGGTATTTGGTGTGGACTAACTTACACGAGTGAGCAAATTAAAGTAAGGGTGTGCATGTGAATTGCTTCCACGACAGAGGTTGGGTGTGTTATGTTCTGGGTTGTGTACTTGTTGGGTATCTTGGGGGGAGGGTTCCGAGACCTAATAGGTATGACAAGACAGTACTATAGTCAAGCAGTGGAATTGTGGTGGGTGCGGAATTTCTGATTGAGGTGTGCAAGGAAGGTCCAACCTACCATCACCAACATCCTATTTTCTGGTGCAAATGTATGTGCAAGATCCCTACAACAGTGGTATGTCCTATAGGGTATCATATCAAAATATTAAGAAATCTGGTAGGGCTGTTGTTGCTGTGAATTTTCAAAGCCTCAACATCAATAAGAGTAAAAGTAGTACAAGACAACGACCCAACGGATTGTACGAGCTACTGGTGAATATGAGTTTTATATTACAACCTTTCACAAAGAGTGGCACTGGCCAACTGGGCAAGACTAGCTACTACAGTACAGACAGACTGATAGTATGTAGTAGTAGTAGTAGTACTCAGAGTCATCATAGCGGAGGCAGTGATAAGATTTTTGAAACCGTACAGATCGAAGGATAATTGATGGTAAAAAAATAGCATTTGGAAACACACTATAGTTCGGGAAAAATGGGGCAGTAAAAGTTATGGAATAAGAAATATTATTAAAAACAAGAAGACTTACTGGGGCCAGCAGAGGAGCCCTCAGCGGTGTCCTCCTGGTGGTGTTCCTGTCCCGTCGACTGCCCAGTCCCTGTCGGTCTGCCCCTGGGTGCTGATGAACAGGAAAGATATAAGAGAGAGACAAACATTGATGGATGGTGTCAAACAAATACAATATTTTTCAACAACGGTCAAAAAACACTTATGTAAACAACAATTGCAATAACTACATTGACCGATCTCATCTGGTCAACATGTAATATCGGGGGATTCGCAGTTCGACTACTTAAGTTACTATTTATCAACAGTAATCCAGTCTTCCATTCTGATTCCAGAAAACTAAGTTACAACTAAGCCTAAGTAGTAGTACAACGTACCACCCAACCTAGCCCACCTATTCCAGGCATGCCAATTGTACATTAAGTATGCATTTCCACTGTATTCCTCAACAATGCGTATGGTCCAATCATGGAGGACACATGAACATGACTACATTTTTTGTATACACCAAATTTTGGTTTGAGTGATGCTGATCTGCTACTGCTAAGTAACTGCTAAGCCTACCTCCACTCATTGAACAAACTAGAAAAGGTTCTAAAGACTGCCGTACTAGCAGCACGTCACGTAACTGAGTGAGGGGGGGCATCACGCATACCACTAACCAATTAGAAGCTCATACAAAGTACCTAAACCTAAGTATCAATCCGCCCCTATCTATTAGTGACAGGACAAAGTAAGGAGTGGACGTGAGTCACTGTAGCATTACGTAACTTAATTTCTCTAAAATAAACTCGTAAAGAATCACGCTAAGCAAGCGCAAACGCAAAGCTGCAAACAAGTAAGATTAGTAGTAGCGCAGAAGAGCACCTGTGTCATAATCACAGAAGACTTTTAAACGTTATTATCCTGGAATGTATTGTAAGCAGCAACATTCTAGCTGGTTGGAAGGAAAAAAAGATATTCGCAATATATAACATAGAGCAGAAGAACAGACACAAAGTTGCAATAATTAAATAGGTACTCACCAAGCCCCGGGACCTCCACTCCTAGCAGGTCCAGCAGGTCCTGCTCACGGTTCAGGATGTCGGACCACCGGTGCGTCAGCTGTGCCTGGGTGCGCCGGACCCCAGAGATGCGCGACACTGCCCGGCGCACCTTCCCCCACCGCTGCCGACGCTCCCGGAGGCCGTACCCGGACCCAGGCCTGCCACCTGCTGCCAGGGTTGAGGGGAGGTGGCGCTGCACAAAGAAATTTAGTGCAGCCAACTCCACCTCCCCAAATAAGGCCCGTGCCTGCACCCCTTGTGGGCGCCGCCTTCCGCAAGGAAGGCGGTCGCGGCTCTGGCTGCGCCGGCGAACAGCCCTACCCTTGGACATGGTTCTGGGGACGGGGCGGGAAAGAAAAGGTAAAATAAATAAAGGAGTAAAGGAAATAAATAGCAGGGAATAGAAAGAGAAAAAGTAGCTAAAAAACAAAAAAAAAGTAGACAAAAACCAAAAATATAGAAGCAGGAAAATAGTTAGAGAAATAATAAGTAATAAAGATCCAAAAAAAGTGGCTATAAACAGAGGATTGAAAAGATTTAGGGAGGATTGAAAATCAGGCCCCAGAACCATGCAATAGAGTGAAAAACAAGATGGCCGCACCCATTGCGACCACGTGCGCAGGTTCGCGCGATATTTTCTCCCCGAGCAAGCAAAAAGCAACGCGATCAAGTAAAAGCGGTCGCGAACAGGAAATATCGACCGCGAACAGGCGCGAACATGCATTGCGCGACCCGGAACAGGAAGTAAGCATCGCGAGAGGGAGGGACGAGTGAAAACAAGATGGCCGCGCCCGTGAGCAACCGCATGGGTAAGTTGGCGACCCGCGATCAAGCAAAAAATACCGCGAACAGGCGGCAAAAAAACTTCCGCGTCTTCGCGATATTTCCGGCGTGTTTGCGGAGATTTTCAGCATTTTCGCGATAATTTGCAAAAGTTAATTTCGCAAATTCCGCCCACCCCTACTGAAAACACCACCGCCAGCACGACCCCTACACCACTCAAACACCACTGCACTACCCTAAATCCTAAAACGCTACCCCCAGCAAGACTCCCTACACTACTAAAACACCACTGCACTACCCTACACCCTAGAAGACTACCCCAGCACGAACCCCCACATTACACAAACACCACTACACTACCCTAAACTCTAAAACACTCCCCCAGCAGGACCCCCTACACTACACAAACGCCACTGCACTACCCTAAACCCTAAAACACTACCCCCACACGACCCCCTTCACTACCCAAACACAACTGCACTACCCTAAACCCAAAAACACTACCCCAGCATGACTCCCTACACTACCCAAATACCACTGCACTACCCTAAACCCTAAAACAAAACCCCTTACAGTACACAAACACCACTGCACTACCCTCAACCCTAAAACACTACCCCCAGCACGACCCCCTACACTACACAAACACCACTGCACTACCCTAAACACTAAAACACTACACCTTACACTACACAAACACCACTGCACTACCCTAAACCCTAAAACAATACCCCAGCACCATCCCCTACACTGCCCAAACATCACTGCACTATCCTAAACCTGAAAACACTACCCGCTACAAAACCCAAACACCACTGCACTACCCTAAACCCTAACACACTACCCCAGCACAATCCCCCAACGCTAGCCAAACACCACTGGACTGCACTGCCGTAAACCCAAAAACAATACCCTCAGCACGACCCCCTACACTTTCCAAACACCATTGCACTACCCTAAACACTAAATCTACCCTCAGCATGACCCCCTACACTACCCAAACACCACTGCACTGCCCTAAACCCTAAAAAACTACCCCCAGCATGACCCCCTACACTACCCAAACAACACTACACTACACTGCCCTAAACCCGAAAACACTATCCCCAGCACGACCCCCTACACCACTCAAACACCACTGCACTACCCTAAACCCTAAAACACTACCCCCAGCACGACCCCCTACACTACCCAAACACCACTGCACTACCCTAAACTCTAAAACACTCCCCCAGCAGGACCCCCTACACTACACAAACGCCACTGCACTACCCTAAACTCTAAAACACTCCCCCAGCAGGACCCCCTACACTACACAAACGCCACTGCACTACCCTAAACCCTAAAACACTACCCCCACACGACCCCCTTCACTACCCAAACACAACTGCACTACCCTAAACCCAAAAACACTACCCCAGCATGACTCCCTACACTACCCAAATACCACTGCACTACCCTAAACCCTAAAGCAAAACCCCCTACAGTACACAAACACCACTGCACTACCCTCAACCCTAAAACACTACCCCCAGCACGACCCCCTACACTACACAAACACCACTGCACTACCCTAAACACTAAAACACTACACCTTACACTACCCAAACACCACTGCACTGCCCTAAACCCTAAGACACTACCCTTAGGACAATCCCCCAACGCTAGCCAAACACCACTGGACTGCACTGCCGTAAACCCAAAAACAATACCCTCAGCACGACCCCCTACACTTTCCAAACACCATTGCACTACCCTAAACACTAAATCTACCCTCAGCACGACCCCCTACACTACCCAAACACCACTGCACTGCCCTAAACCCTAAAACACTACCCCCAGCATGACCCCCTACACTACCCAAACAACACTACACTACACTGCCCTAAACCCGAAAACACTATCCCCAGCACGACCCCCTACACCACTCAAACACCACTGCACTACCCTAAACCCTAAAACACTACCCCCAGCACGACCCCCTACACTACCCAAACACCACTGCACTACCCTACACCCTAAAGGACTACCCCAGCACGAACCCCCACACTACACAAAAACCACTGCACAACCCTAAACTCTAAAACACTCCCCCCAGCAGGACCCCCTACACAACACAAACACCACTGCACTACCCTAAACCCTAAAACAGTACCCCCAGCACGACCCCCTCCACTACAAAAATACCACTGTACTACACTAAACCCTAAAACACTACCCCCAGCACGACCCCTTCACTACCCAAACACAACTGCACTACCCTAAACCCAAAAACAATACCCCCAGCACAACCCCCTACACTTACCGAACACAACTGCACTAGCCTAAACACTAAATCTACCCCCAGCACAACCCCCTACACTACACAAACATCACTGCACTACCATAAACCCTAAATCTACCCCCAGCATGACCCCCTACTCTACACAAACACCACTTCACTATTCTAAACCTTAAAACACTACTCCTTGCACAACCCCCTACACTACCGAAACACCACTGCACTACCCTAAACCCTAAAACATGACCCCCTAAACTACACAAACAACATTGCACTACCCTAAACACTAAAACACTACCCCCAGCACAACCCCCTACACTACCCAAACACCACTGCACTACCCTAAACCCTAAAACAACACCCCCTACACTACACAAACACCACTGCACTACCCTCAACCCTAAATCTACCCACAGCATGACCCCCTACACTAGACAAACACCACTGCACTGCCGTAAACCCAAAAACACTACCCCCAGCATGACCCCCTACACTACCCAAACACCACTGCACTACACTGCCCTAAACCCGAAAACACTATCCCCAGCACGACCCCCAACACCACTCAAACACCACTCCACTACCCTAAATCCTAAAACGCTACCCCCAGCAAGACCCCCTACAGTACACAAACACCACTGAACTACCCTAAACCCTAAAACATTACCCCCAGCATGACCCCCTACACTACCCAAACACCACTGCACTACCCTAAACTCTAAAACACTCCCCCAGCAGGACCCCCTACACTACACAAACACCACTGCACTACCCTAAACCCTAAAACACTATCCCCACACGACCCCCTTCACTACCCAAAAACAACGGCACTACCCTAAACCCAAAAATACTACCCCAGCACGACTCCCTACACTACCCAAACACCACTGCACTACCCTAAACCCTAAAACACGACCCCCTACAGTACACAAACACCACTGCACTACCCTAAACTAGGCCTGGGCGAAGCACTACGCTACGCTCGCGTAGTTTGCGAAGTTCGCGCTACTTCGCACTACGCGAACTGCACGTAGCACAGTGCGAACACGCGTAGCGTAGTGTTGCGTAGTGCTGCGGTCATTTTTTGCTTGCTCGCGGTCCTCAACGTCAAGTTGGCGACCGCGAGCAAGCAAAATGACATCCTGGCGAGACTTTTTCCTTGTTCGCGATCGCGAGCATGGAAAATAAACCTCCCGGCGAGATTCACAACGCGAGAAGGTCAGGTTTCTCATTGCGAGGGGTCGCGTATGCTCGCGACCGCTCGCGATGAGAAACTACCAGTTCGCGTTGAGAAAGCTGCAGCTCGAGGAAAAATCTACTCGAGCAGCAGAAAACTACAGCTCGCACTGTGCAAGATGCCATTTTCAATGATTGCACAGTGCCGGTTGCTTGTCCGCACTGTGCAATCATTGAAAACAACATCTTGCACAGTGCGAACATGTTACTTCGCAGTTCGCGAAGTGCTACGCGTAGCTCGCGTAGTGCGAACTTCACTTTGCGTAGCTTCGCGAAGTGCTACTTCGCGAACTACGCCCACCCTTACCCTAAACACTAAAACACTACACCTTACATTACACAAACACCACTGCTCTACACTAAACGCTAAAACACTACCCCAGCACGATCCCCTACACTACCCAAACATCACTGCACTACCCTAAACCCTAAAACACTACCCGCTACAATACCCAAACACCACTGCACTACCCTAAACCCTAAAACACTACCCCAGCACAACCCCCTACACTACCCAAACACCACTGCACTGCACTGCCCTAAACCCTAAAACACTACCCCCAGCACAATCCCCCTAAACTAGCCAAACACCACTGAACTGCACTGCCGTAAACCCAAAAACAATACCCCCAGCACGACCCCCTACACTTTCCAAACACCATTGCACTACCCTAAACACTAAATCTACCCTCAGCATGACCCCCTACACTACCCAAATACCACTGCATTTCCCTAAACCCTAAAACACTACCCCCAGCATGACCCCCTACACTACCCAAACAACACTGCACTACACTGCCCTTAACCCGAAAACACTATCCCCAGCACGACCCCCTACACCACTCAAACACCACTGCACTGCCCTAAACCCTAAAACGCTACCCACAGCAAGACCCCCTACAGAACACAACCACCACTGAATTACCCTAAACCCTAAAACACTACCCCCAGCTCGACCCCCTACACTACCCAAACACCACTGCACTACCCTACACCCTAAAGGACTACCCCAGCACGAACCCCCAAACTACACAAACACCACTGCACTACCCTAAACTCTAAAACACTCCCCCCAGCAGGACCCCCTGCACAACACAAACACCCCCGCACTACCCTAAACCTTAAAACACTACTCCCAGCACGACTCCCCCAACACCACAAAAATATCACTGTACTACACTAAACCCTAAAACCCTACCCCCAACACGACCCCTTCACTACCCAAACACAACTGCACTACCCTAAACCCAAAAACAATACCCCCAGCACAACCCCCTACACTTACCGAACACCACTGCACTAGCCTAAACACTTAATCTACCCCCAGCACGACCCCCTACACTACACAAACACCACTGCACTACCCGAAACCCTAGATCTATCCCAGCATGACCCCCTACTCTACACAAACACCACTTCACTATCCTAAACCTTAAAACACTACTCCTAGCAGGACCCCCTACACTACCGAAACACCACTGCACTACCCTAAACCCTAAAACATGACCCCGTACACTACACAAACAACATTGCACTACCCTAAACACTAAAACACTACCCCCACCACAACCCCTACACTACCCAAACACCACTGCACTAACCTAAACCCTAAAACACAACCCCCTACACTATACAAACACCACTGCACTACCCTAAACCCTAAATCTACCTGCAGCATGACCCCCTGCACTAGACAAACACCACTGCACTGCCGTAAACCCAAAAACACTACCCCCAGCATGACCCCCTACACTACCCAAACACCACTGCACTACCCTACACCATAGAAGACTACCCCAGCACGAACCCCCACATTACACAAACACCACTACACTACCCTAAACTCTAAAAGACTCCCCCAGCAGGACCCCCTACACTACACAAACACCACTGCACTACCCTAAACCCTAAAACACTGCCCCAGCACGACTCCCTACACTAACAAACACCACTGCACTACCCTAAACCCTAAAACACGACCCCCTACAGTACACAAACACCACTGCACTACCCTCAACCCTAAAACACTACCCCTAACACGACCCCCTACACTACACAAACACCACTGCACTACCCTAAACACTAAAACACTACACCTTACACTACACAAACACCACTGCTCTACCCTAAACCCTAAAACACTACCCCAGCACGATCCCCTACACTACACAAACATCACTGCACTACCCTAAACCCTAAAACACTACCCGCTACAATACCCAAACACCACTGCACTACCCTAAACTCTAAAACACTACCCCAGCACGACCCCCTACACTACCCAAACACCACTGCACTGCCCTAAACCCTAAAACACTACCCCCAGCACAATCCCCCTAAACTAGCCAAACACCACTGAACTGCACTGCCGTAAACCCAAAAACAATACCCTCAGCACGACCCCCTACACTACCCAAACACCACTGCACTACACTGCCCTAAACCCGAAAACACTATCCCCAGCACGACCCCCTACACCACTCAAACACCACTGCACTGCCTTAAACCCTAAAACGCTACCCACAGCAAGACCCCCTACAGAACACAAACACCACTGAAATACCCTAAACCCTAAAACACTACCCCCAGCACGACCCCCTACACTACCCAAACACCACTGCACTACCCTACACCCTAAAGGACTACCCCAGCACGAACCCCCACACTACACAAACACCACTGCACTGCCCTAAACTCTAAAACACTCCCCCCAGCAGGACCCCCTACACAACACAAACACCACTGCACTACCCTAAACCCTAAAACACTACTCCCAGCACGACCCCCTCCACTACAAAAATACCACTGTACTACACTAAACCCTAAAACACTATCCCCAACACGACCCCTTCACTACCCAAACACAACTGCACTACCCTAAACCCAAAAACACTACCCCCAGCGCGACTCCCTACACTACCCAAACACCACTGCACTGCCCTAAACCCTAAAACTCGACCCCCTACAGTACACAAACACCACTGCACTACCCTAAACCCTAAAACACTACCCCAGCACAATCCCCTACACTACCCAAACATCACTGCACTACCCTAAACCCTAAAACACTACCTGCTACAATACCCAAACACCACTGCACTACCCTAAACCCTAAATCACTACCACCAGCACAACCACCTACACTACACAAGCACCAAAGCACTGCTCTAAACCCTAAAACACTACCTCAGCATGACTCCCTACACTACCCAAACACCACTGCACTGCCCTAAACCCTAAAACACTACCCCAGAACAATCCCCTTACACTAGCCAAACACCACTGAACTGCACTGCCATAAACCCAAAAACAATACCCCCAGCTTGACCCCCTACACTTTCCAAACACCACTGCACTACCCTAAACACTAAATCTACCCTCAGCACGACCCCCTACACTACCCAAACACCACTGCACTGCCCTACACCCTAAAACACTACCCCCAGCATGACCCCCTACACTACCCAAACACCACTGCACTACACTGCCCTAAACCCGAAAACACTACCCCCAGCACGAGCCCTACACCACTCAAACACCACTGCACTACCCTAAACCCTAAAACGCTACCCCCAGCAAGACCCCCTACAGAACACAAACACCACTGAAATACCCTAAACCCAAAAACACTACCCCCAGGACAACCACCTACACTACCCAAACACCACTGTACTACCATATCCTCTAAAACACGACCCCCTAAACTACACAAACACAACTGCAATACCCTAAACCATAAAATACTAACCCTACACTACACAAACACCACTGGACTACCCTAAAGCCTAAAACACTACCCCCAGCATGACCCCCTAAACTACACAAACACCACTGCAATACCCTAAACCCTTAAACACTACCCCCAGCATTACCCCCATACACTACCCAAACATCACTGCACAACCCTAAACCCTAAAACACTACACACAGCACTACGCCCTATACTACCCAAACACCACTGCATTACCCTAAAACCTA
Source organism: Triturus cristatus (assembly GCF_964204655.1). Taxonomy (NCBI): domain Eukaryota; kingdom Metazoa; phylum Chordata; class Amphibia; order Caudata; family Salamandridae; genus Triturus; species Triturus cristatus. The sequence goes on along the minus strand of NC_140579.1, from coordinate 873,640,544 downwards.
AATCACTACCCCCAGCACGACCCCCTACACTACACAAGCACCACTGCACTACCCTAAACCCTAAAACACTAACCCGACCACGACACCCTACACTACCCAAACATAACTGCACTACCCAAAACCCTAAAACACTACCCCAGCAAGACCCTCTAAACCACACAAACACCACTGCACTACCATAAACCCTTAAACATTACCCCCAACATGACCCCCCTACACTACCCAAACATCACTGCACTACCATAACCTTAAAACGCTACATGCAGCACTACCACCTACAATACCCAAACACCACTGCACTACCCTAAACCCTAAAACATTACTCCCAGCATGACCCCCTATACTACACAAACACCACTGCGCTACCCTAAATCCTAAAACACTAACCCCAGCACGACCCCCTACACTACTCAAACACCACTGCACTGACCTAAACCCTAAAACACTACCCCCAGCATGACCCCCTACACTACCCAAACACCACTGCACTACACTGCCCTAAACCAGAAAACACCACCGCCAGCACGACCCCTACACCACTCAAAACCCACTGCACTACCCTAAACCCTAAAACGCTACCTCCAGCAAGACTCCCTACAGAACATAAGCACCACTGCACTACCCTAACCCTAAAACACTACCCCCTGCACCACCCCTAAACTACACAAACACCACTGCAATACCCTAAACCCTTAAACACTACACCCAGCATGACCCCCCTACACTACCCAAACATCACTGCACAAACCTAAACCCTAAAACACTACACACAGAACTACCCCCTATACTACCCAAACACCACTGCATTACCCTAAACCCTAAATCACTACCCCCAGAATGACCCCCTACACTACACAAGCACCACTGCACTACCCTGAACCCTAAAACACTAACCCGACCACGACACCCTACACTACCCAAACATAACTGCACTACCCAAAACCCTAAAACACTACCCCCAGCATGACCCTCTAAACCACACAAACACCACTGCACTACCATAGACCCTTAAACTGTACCCCCAACATGGCCCCCCTACACGACCCAAACATCACTGCACTTCCCTAAACCCTAAAACACTACCTCCAGCATGACCCCCTATACTACACACACACCACTGCGCTACCCTAAACCCTAAAACACTACCCCCAGCATGACCCCCTACACTACCCAAACACCACTGCACTACCCTAAATCCTAAAACACTACCCCCAGCATGAACCCCTACACTACCCAAATACCACTACACAACCCTAAAACACAACCCCTATACTATACAAACACTACTGCACTATTCTAAACCCTAAAACACTACCCCTAGCACTACAAGCTACACTACACAAACACCACTGCACTACCCTAAACCCTAAAACACTATCCCCAGCATGACCCCCTACACTACCAAAACATGACTGCACTACCATAAAATAGGACCCCTTACTCTACACACACACCACTGCACTACCCCAAACCCTAAAACACTAACCCCAGCACGACACCTACACTACACAAACACCACTGCACTACCCGAAACCCTAAAACACTACCACCAACATGACCCCCTACACTACAAAAACACCACTGCACTGCCCTAAACCCTAAATCACTACCTCCAGCCTGCCCCCTTACACTACCCAAACTCTACTGCACTGCCCTAAACCCTAAAACACTACCCCCAGCATGATCCCCCTACACTACCGAAACACCACTTCATTGCAATGCCATAAACCCATAAACACTACCCCCAGTATGACCCCCTGCACTTTCCAAACACCACTGCACTACCCTAAACCCTTAATGTACCACCAGCACGACCCCCTACACTAAACAAACACCACAGCACTACCCTAAACCCTAAAACTGTAGCCCCAGCATCACCCCCTACACTACACAAACACCACTGCACTACCCTAAACTCTAACACACTACCCCCAGCATGACCCCTACACTACCCAAACACTACTTCACTACCCTAAACCCTAAAGCGCTCCCACCAATATGACCCCCCACACTATACAAACATCACTGCACTAACCTAAACCCTGAAACACTACCCCCCAGCATGACCCCCTCACAACACAAACACCACTGCACTAACCTAAACCCTAAAACACTACCCCCAGTACGACCCCCTACACTACACAAGCACCACTGCATTACCCTAAACCCTAAAACACTACCCCCAGAACAACAACCTACACTACCCAAACATAACTGCACTACCCTAAACCCTAAAATACTACCACCAGCACAACTCCCTATACTACCCAAACACCACTGCACTACCCTAAACAATAAGTCTACCCCCAGCACAACCCCATAGACTACACAAACACCACTTCACTATCCTAAACCCTAAAACACTACCCCCAGCCCGACTTCTTCACTACACAAACACCACTGCGCTGCCTTTAATGCTAAAATCCTACCTTCAGCACGAAACCCTACACTACACAAACACCACTGCACTACCTTAAACCCTAAATCTACCCCATCATGAACCCCTACACTACACAAAAACCACTGCACTACCCTAAACCCTAAAACACTACCCCCAGCACGACCCCCTTCGCTACCCAAACACAACTGCACTACGCTAAACCCCAAAACACTACCCCCAGAATGACCTCTTACACTACCCAAACACCACTGCGCTACCCGAAACCCTAAATCTACCCCAAGCTCGACCCCCTACATTACCCAAACACCACTGCACTACCCTCAACCCTAAAACATGACCCCTACACTACCCAAACATGACTGCACTACCCTAAATCCTAAAACACTACCCCTACACTACACAAACAGCACTGTACTACCCTAAACCCTTAAACACTACCCCCAGCACTACCCCCTACACTACACAAACACCACTGCACTACCCTAAACCCTAAATCTACCCCCAGCACGACCCCATACACTACCCAAACACCACTGCACTACCCTAAACCCTTGAACTCTTCCCCCAGCATGCCACTCTACACTACCCAAACACCACTGCACTACCCTAAAACACTACCCCCAGCACAACCCCCTACAGTACCCAAACACCACTGCCCTACCCTAAAACACTACCCCAGCATGACCCCCTACACTACCAAAACACAACTGCACTACCCTAAACCCTAAAACATGACCCTCTACAATACACAACCAGCTCTGCACTACCCTAAACCCTAAAACACTACCCCCAGCATGACCCCATACACTACACAAACACCACTGCATTACCCTAATCCCTAAAACTCTACCCCCTACTCTACACAAACATCACTATACTACTCTAATCCCTAGAAACACTACCCCCAGCACGACCACCTAAAATACACTATCACCATTGCACTACCTAAACCCTAAATCTACCCTAGCACGATCCCCTACACTACCCAAAAACCACTGCACTACCCTAGGGTAGTGCAGTGGTTTTGTCTCAGAATAGTTCTGTGAATCGGCCCCCAATGCTCTACACTAAACCCTAAAACACTACCCCCAGCACGACCCACAATACACTACCCATACACCACTGCACTACCCTAAACCCTAAATAGGACCCCCTACACTACACAAACACCACTGCACTACCCTAAACCCTAAAACACTACCCCCAGCACGACCCCCTTCACTACCCAAACACCACTGTGCTACCTTAAACTCTAAAACACTACCCCCAGCACGACCCCCTACACTACACAAACACCACTGCACTATCCTAAACCCTAAAACACTACCCCAGCACTACCCCCTATACTATCCAAACACCAATGCACTACCCTAAACCCTAAAACACTACCCCCAGCATGACCCCCTACACTACCCAAACACCACTGCACTACACTGCCCTAAACCCGAAAACACTACCGCCAGCACGACCCCTACACCACTCAAACACCACTGCACTACCCTAAACCCTAAAACACTACCCCCAGCAAGACCCCCTACAGAACACAAACACCAATGAAATACCCTAAACCCAAAAACACTACCCCCAGGACAACGACCTACACTACCCAAACACCACTGCACTACCCTAAACTCTAAAACACGACCCCCTAAACTACACAAACACAACTGCAATACCCTAAACCATAAAATACTAACCCTACACTACACAAACACCACTGCACTACCCAAAACCCTAAAACACTACCCCCAGTATGACCCCCTAAACTACACAAACACCACTGCAATACCCTAAACCCTTAAACACTACCCCCAGCATGACCCCCCTACACTACCCACACATCACTGCACAACCCTAAACCCTAAAACACTACAAACAGCACTACCCCTATACTACCCAAACACCACTGAATTACCCTAAACCCTAAATCACTACCCCCAGCATGACCCCCCTACACTACCCACACATCACTGCACAACCCTAAACCCTAAAACACTACAAACAGCACTACCCCTATACTACCCAAACACCACTGCATTACCCTAAACCCTAAATCACTACCCCCAGTGCTGCACTACCCTAAACCCTAAAACACTACTCCCAGCACGACCCCCTCCACTACAAAAATACCACTGTACTACACTAAACCCTAAAACACTATCCCCGACACGACCCCTTCACTACCCAAACACAACTGCACTACCCTAAACCCAAAAACACTACCCCCAGCGCGACTCCCTACACTACCCAAACACCACTGCACTGCCCTAAACCCTAAAACACGACCCCCTACAGTACACAAACACCACTGCACTACCCTAAACCCTAAAACACTACCCCAGCACAATCCCCTACACTACCCAAACATCACTGCACTACCCTAAACCCTAAAACACTACCTGCTACAATACCCAAACACCACTGCACTACCCTAAACCCTAAAACACTACCACCAGCACGACCACCTACACTACACAAGCACCAAAGCACTGCTCTAAACCCTAAAACACTACCTCAGCATGACTCCCTACACTACCCAAACACCACTGCACTGCCCTAAACCCTAAAACACTACCCCAGAACAATCCCCTTACACTAGCCAAACACCACTGAACTGCACTGCCATAAACCCAAAAACAATACCCCCAGCTTGACCCCCTACACTTTCCAAACACCACTGCACTACCCTAAACACTAAATCTACCCTCAGCACGACCCCCTACACTACCCAAACACCACTGCACTGCCCTACACCCTAAAACACTATCCCCAGCATGACCCCCTACACTACCCAAACACCACTGCACTACACTGCCCTAAACCCGAAAACACTACCCCCAGCACGACCCCTACACCACTCAAACACCACTGCACTACCCTAAACCCTAAAACGCTACCCCCAGCAAGACCCCCTACAGAACACAAACACCACTGAAATACCCTAAACCCAAAAACACTGCCCCCAGGACAACCACCTACACTACCCAAACACCACTGTACTACCATATCCTCTAAAACACGACCCCCTAAACTACACAAACACAACTGCAATACCCTAAACCATAAAATACTAACCCTACACTACACAAACACCACTGGACTACCCTAAAGCCTAAAACACTACCCCCAGCATGACCCCCTAAACTACACAAACACCACTGCAATACCCTAAACCCTTAAACACTACCCCCAGCATTACCCCATACACTACCCAAACAATACTGCACAACCCTAAACCCTAAAACACTACACACAGCACTACGCCCTATACTACCCAAACACCACTGCATTACCCTAAACCCTAAAACACTACCCCCAGCATGACCCTCTAAACCACACAAACACCACTGCACTACCATAAACCCTTAAACATTACCCCCAACATGACCCCCCTACACTACCCAAACATCACTGCACTACCCTAAACCTTAAAACGCTACATGCAGCACTACCACCTACAATACCCAAACACCACTGCACTACCCTAAACCCTAAAACACTACTCCCAGCATGACCCCCTATACTACACAAACACCACTGCGCTACCCTAAACCCTAAAACACTAACCCCAGCACGACCCCCTATACTACCCAAACACCACTGCGCTACCCTAAACCCGAAAACACCACCGCCAGCACGACCCCTACACCACTCAAAACCCACTGCACTACCCTAAACCCTAAAACGCTACCTCCAGCAAGACTCCCTACAGAACATAAGCACCACTGCACTACCCTAACCCTAAAACACTACCCCCTGCACCACCCCTAAACTACACAAACACCACTGCAATACCCTAAACCCTTAAACACTACACCCAGCATGACCCCCCTACACTACCCAAACATCACTGCACAACCCTAAACCCTAAAACACTACACACAGAACAACCCCTATACTACCCAAACACCACTGCATTACCCTAAACCCTAAATCACTACCCCCAGAATGACCCCCTACATTACACAAGCACCACTGCACTACCCTAAACCCTAAAACACTAACCCGACCACGACACCCTACACTACCCAAACATAACTGCACTACCCAAAACCCTAAAACACTACCCCCAGCATGACCCTCTAAACCACACAAACACCATTGCACTACAATAGACCCTTAAACTGTACCCCCAACATGGCCCCCCTACACGACCCAAACATCACTGCACTTCCCTAAACCTTAAAACACTACATGCAGCACTACCACCTACAATACCCAAACACCACTGCACTACCCTAAACCCTAAAACACTACCTCCAGCATGACCCCCTATACTACACACACACCACTGCGCTACCCTAAACCCTAAAACACTACCCCCAGCATGACCCCCTACACTACCCAAACACCACTGCACTACCCTAAATCCTAAAACACTACCCCCAGCATGAACCCCTACACTACCCAAATACCACTACACAACCCTAAAACACAACCCCTATACTATACAAACACTACTGCACTATTCTAAACCCTAAAACACTACCCCTAGCACTAAAAGCTACACTACACAAACACCACTGCACTACCCTAAACCCTAAAACACTATCCCCAGCATGACCCCCTACACTACCAAAGCATGACTGCACTACCATAAAATAGGACCCCTTACTCTACACACACACCACTGCACTACCCCAAACCCTAAAACACTAACCCCAGCACGACACCTACACTACACAAACACCACTGCACTACCCGAAACCCTAAAACACTACCACCAACATGACCCCCTACACTACAAAAACACCACTGCACTGCCCTAAACCCTAAATCACTACCTCCAGCCTGCCCCCTTACACTACCCAAACTCTACTGCACTGCCCTAAACCCTAAATCACTACCTCCAGCCTGCCCCCTTACACTACCCAAACTCTACTGCACTGCCCTAAACCCTAAAACACTACCCCCAGCATGATCCCCCTACACTACCGAAACACCACTTCATTGCAATGCCATAAACCCATAAACACTACCCCCAGTATGACCCCCTGCACTTTCCAAACACCACTGCACTACCCTAAACCCTTAATGTACCACCAGCACGACCCCCTACACTAAACAAACACCACAGCACTACCCTAAACCCTAAAACTGTAGCCCCAGCATCACCCCCTACACTACACAAACACCACTGCACTACCCTAAACTCTAACACACTACCCCCAGCATGACCCCCTACACTACCCAAACACTACTTCACTACCCTAAACCCTAAAGCGCTCCCACCAATCTGACCCCCTACACTATACAAACATCACTGCACTAACCAAAACCCTAAAACACTACCCCCCAGCATGACCCCCTCACAACACAAACACCACTGCACTAACCTAAACCCTAAAACACTACCCCCAGTACAACCCCCTACACTACACAAGCACCACTGCATTACCCTAAACCCTAAAACACTACCCCCAGAACAACAACCTACACTACCCAAACATAACTGCACTACCCTAAACCCTAAAATACTACCACCAGCACGACTCCCTACACTACCCAAACACCACTGCACTACCCTAAACAATAAGTCTACCCCCAGCACAACCCCCTAGACTACACAAACACCACTTCACTATCCTAAACCCTAAAACACTACCCCCAGCCCGACTTCTTCACTACACAAACACCACTGCGCTGCCTTTAATGCTAAAATCCTACCTTCAGCACGAAACCCTACACTACACAAACACCACTGCACTACCTTAAACCCTAAATCTACCCCATCATGAACCCCTACACTACACAAAAACAACTGCACTACCCTAAACCCTAAAACACTACCCCCAGCACGACCCCCTTCGCTACCCAAACACAACTGCACTACGCTAAACCCCAAAACACTACCCCCAGAATGACCTCTTACACTACCCAAACACCACTGCGCTACCCGAAACCCTAAATCTACCCCAAGCTCGACCCCCTACATTACCCAAACACCACTGCACTACCCTCAACCCTAAAACACGACCCCTACACTACCCAAACATGACTGCACTACCCTAAATCCTAAAACACTACCCCTACACTACACAAACAGCACTGTACTACCCTAAACCCTTAAACACTACCCCCAGCACTACCCCCTACACTACACAAACACCACTGCACTACCCTAAACCCTAAATCTACCCCCAGCACGACCCCATACACTACCCAAACACCACTGCACTACCCTAAACCCTTGAACTCTTCCCCCAGCATGCCACTCTACACTACCCAAACACCACTGCACTACCCTAAAACACTACCCCCAGCACAGCCCCCTACAGTACCCAAACACCACTGCCCTACCCTAAACCCTAAAACACTACCCCAGCATGACCCCCTACACTACCAAAACACAACTGCACTACCCTAAACCCTAAAACATGACCCCCTACAATACACAACCAGCTCTGCACTACCCTAAACCCTAAAACACTACCCCCAGCATGACCCCATACACTACACAAACACCACTGCATTACCCTAATCCCTAAAACTCTACCCCCTACTCTACACAAACATCACTATACTACTCTAATCCCTAGAAACACTACCCCCAGCACGACCACCTAAAATACACTATCACCATTGCACTACCTAAACCCTAAATCTACCCTAGCACGATCCCCTACACTACCCAAAAACCACTGCACTACCCTAGGGTAGTGCAGTGGTTTTGTCTCAGAATAGTTCTGTGAATCGGCCCCCAATGCTCTACACTAAACCCTAAAACACTACCCCCAGCACGACCCACAATACACTACCCATACACAACTGCACTACCCTAAACCCTAAATAGGACCCCCTACACTACACAAACACCACTGCACTACCCTAAACCCTAAAACACTACCCCCAGCACGACCCCCTTCACTACCCAAACACCACTGTGCTACCTTAAACTCTAAAACACTACCCCCAGCACGACCCCCTACACTACACAAACACCACTGCACTATCCTAAACCCTAAAACACTACCCCAGCACTACCCCCTATACTATCCAAACACCAATGCACTACCCTAAACCCTAAAACACTACCCCCAGCATGACCCCCTACACTACCCAAACACCACTGCACAACACTGCCCTAAACCCGAACACACTACCGCCGGCACGACCCCTACACCACTCAAACACCACTGCACTACCCTAAACCCTAAAACACTACCCCCAGCAAGACCCCCTACAGAACACAAACACCAATGAAATAACCTAAAGCCAAAAACACTACCCCCAGGACAACGACCTACACTACCCAAACACCACTGCACTACCCTAAACTCTAAAACACGACCCCCTAAACTACACAAACACAACTGCAATACCCTAAACCATAAAATACTAACCCTACACTACACAAACACCACTGCACTACCCTAAACCCTAAAACACTACCCCCAGTATGACCCCCTAAACTACACAAACACCACTGCAATACCCTAAACCCTTAAACACTACCCCCAGCATGACCCCCCTACACTACCCACACATCACTGCACAACCCTAAACCGTAAAACACTACAAACAGCACTACCCCTATACTACCCAAACACCACTGCATTACCCTAAACCCTAAATCACTACCCCCAGCATGACCCCCCTACACTACCCACACATCACTGCACAACCCTAAACCCTAAAACACTACAAACAGCACTACCCCTATACTACCCAAACACCACTGCATTACCCTAAACCCTAAATCACTACCCCCAGCACGACCCCCTACACTACACAAGCACCACTGCACTACCCCAAACCCTAAAACACTAACCCGACCACGAAAACCTACACTACCCAAACATAACTGCACTACCCAAAACCCTAAAACACTACCCCCAGCATGACCCTCTAAACCACAAAAACACCACTGCACTACCATAAACCCTTAAACATTACCCCCAACATGTCCCCCCTACACGACCCAAACATCACTGCACTACCCTAAACCTTAAAACACTACATGCAGCACTACCACCTACAATACCCAAACACCACTGCAATACCCTAAACCCTTAAACACTACCCCCAGCATGACCCCCCTACACTACCCACACATCACTGCACAACCCTAAACCGTAAAACACTACAAACAGCACTACCCCTATACTACCCAAACACCACTGCATTACCCTAAACCCTAAATCACTACCCCCAGCATGACCCCCCTACACTACCCACACATCACTGCACAACCCTAAACCCTAAAACACTACAAACAGCACTACCCCTATACTACCCAAACACCACTACATTACCCTAAATCACTACCCCCAGCACGACCCCCTACACTACACAAGCACCACTGCACTACCCCAAACCCTAAAACACTAACCCGACCACGAAAACCTACACTACCCAAACATAACTGCACTACCCAAAACCCTAAAACACTACCCCCAGCATGACCCTCTAAACCACAAAAACACCACTGCACTACCATAAACCCTTAAACATTACCCCCAACATGTCCCCCCTACACGACCCAAACATCACTGCACTACCCTAAACCTTAAAACACTACATGCAGCACTACCACCTACAATACCCAAACACCACTGCACTACCCTAAACCCTAAAACACTACCCCCAGCATGACCCCCTATACTACACAAACACCACTGCGCTACCCTAAACCCTAAAACACTAACCCCAGCACGACCCCCTATACTACCCAAACACCACTGCACTGACCTAAACCATAAAACACTACCCCAGCACGACCCCCTACACTACCTGAACACCACTGTACTACCCCTAATCCTAAAACACTACCCCCAGCGGGAAGCCCTACACTACCTAAATACCACTACACTACCCTAAAACACGACCCCCTATACTACACAAAAACTACTGCACTATCGTAAACCCTAAAACACTACCCCCAGCACGACAAGCTACACTACACAAAGACCACTGCACTACCCTAAACCCTAAAACACTATCCCCATCATGACACCCTACACTACACAAACACCACTGCACTACCCTAAACCCTAAAACACTACCCTCAGCATGACCCCCTACACTACACAAGCACCAATGCACTGCCCTAAACCCTAAAACACCACCCCCAGCACGACCCCCTACACTACCCAAACACCACTGCACTGACCGAAACTCTAAAACACTACCCCCAGCACGACCCCCTACACTACCCAAAAACCACTGCACTACCCTACATCCTAAAACACTACCCCCAGCATGAACCCCTACACTACCCAAATACCACTACACAACCCTAAAACACAACCCCCTATACTATACAAACACTACTGCACTATCCTAAACCCTAAAACACTACCCCTAGCACGACAAGCTACACTACACAAACACCACTGCACTACCCTAAACCCTAAAACACTACCCCCAGCATGACACCCTACACTACACAAACACCACTGCACTACCCTAAACCCTAAAACACTATCCCCAGCATGACCCCCTACACTACCCAAACATGACTGCACTACCATAAAACATGACCCCTTACGCTACACAAACACCACTGCACTACCCCAAACCCTAAAACACTAACCCCAGCACGACCCCCTACACTACACAAACACCACTGCACTACCCCAAACCCTAAAACACTAACCCCAGCATGACCCCCTACATTACAAAAACACCACTGCACTGCCCTAAACCCTAAATCACTACCTCCAGCCTGACCCCCTACACTACCCAAACACTACTGCACTGCTCTAAACCCTAAAACACTACCCCAGCACGATCCCCCTACACTACCGAAACACCACTCCATTGCAATGCCATAAACCCATAAACACTACCCCCAGTATGACCCCCTACACTTTCAAAACACCACTGCACTACCCTAAACCCTAAATCTACCACCAGCATGACCCCCTACACTAAACAAACACCACGGCACTACCCTAAACCCTAAAACTGTACCCCCAGCATCACCCCCTACACTACACAAACACAACTGCACTACCCTAAACTCTAACAAACTACCCCTAGCATGACCCCCTACACTACCCAAACACCACTTCACTACCCTAAACCTTAAAGCTCTCCCACCAATATGACCCCCTACACTATACAAACATCACTGCACTAACCTAAACCCTAAAACACTACCCTCAGCATGACCCCCTCACAACACAAACACCACTGCACTAACCTAAACCCTAAAACACTACCCCCAGTACGACCCCCTACACTACACAAGCACCACTACATTACCCTAAACCCTAAAACACTACCCCCAGAACGACAACCTACACTACCCAAACATCACTGCACTACCCTAAACCCTAAAACACAACCACCAGCACGACTCCCTACACTACCCAAACTCCACTGCACTACCCTAAACCATAAATCTACCCCCAGCACAACCCCCTAGACTACATAAACACCACTTCACTACCCTAAACCCTAAAACACTACCCCCAGCCCGACTCCTTCACTACACAAACACCACTGCGCTGCCTTTAATGCTAAAATACTACCTTCAGCACGAACCCCTACACTACACAAACACCACTGCACTACCTTAAACCCTAAATCTACCCCCATCATGACCCCTTACACTACACAAAAACCACTGCACTACCCTAAACCCTAAAACACTACCCCCAGCACGACCCCCTTCGCTACCCAAACACAACTGCACTACGCTAAACCCAAAAACACTACCCCCAGAATGACCTCCTACACTACCCAAACACCACTGCGCTACCCTAAACCCTAAATCTACCCCAAGCATGACCCCCTACATTACCCAAACACCACTGCACTACCCTCAACCCTAAAACACTACCCCCAGCACAACCCCCTATATTACACAAACACCACTGCACTACCCTAAACTCTAAAACACTACACCCTACACTACACAAACACCACTGCACTACCCTAAACCCTAAAATACTACCCCTGCACGACCCCTACACTACAAAAGCACCAATGCTCGACCCTAAACTCTAAAACACTACCCCAGCACAACACCCTACACTTCCCAAACATAACTGCACTACCTTAAAACCTAAAACACTACCACCAATACTTCTCCCTACACTACCCAAACACCACTGCACTACCCTAAACCCCAAATCTACCCCCAGCACATCCCCCTACACTACAGAAACAACACTGCACTTCCCTAAACCCTAAAACACTACCACCAGTACGACCCTCTTCACTACACAAACACCACTGCACTGCACTGCCCTAAACCCAAAAATATTACCCCCAGCACGACCCCCTACACTACTCAAACACCACTGCACTATCATAAACCCTAAAACACTACCCCCAGCAAGATCCACTACAGCACACAAACACCATTCCACTACCCTGAACCCTAAAACACTACCCCAGCAAGATCCCCTACTACCCAACCACGACTGCACTACCCTAAACCCTAAAACACTACCCCAGCGTGAACCACTACACTACACAAACACCACTGCACTACCGTAAACCATTAAACACTTACCCCTTCACGACCCTTTTTACCACCCAAACACAACTGCACTACCCTAAATCCAAAAACACTACCCCCAGGACAACCACCTACACTACCCAAACACCACTGCACTACCCTAAACTCTAAAACACGACCCACTACACTACACAAACACAACTGCAATACCCTAAACCATGAAATACTAACCCTACACTACACAAACACCACTGCACTACACTAAACCCTAAATTACTACCCCCAGCATGACCCCCTAAACTACACAAACACCACTGCACTACCCTAAACCCTTAAACACTACCCCCAGCATGACCCCCTAAACTACACAAACACCACTGCACTACCCTAAACCCTAAATTACTACCCCCAGCATGTCCCCTACACTACCCAAACATCACTGCACTACCCTAAACCCTAAAACACTAACCCAACCACAACACCCTACACTACCCAAACATAACTGTACTACCCTAAACCCGAAAACACTACCCCCAGCATCACCCCTAAACTACACAAACACCACTGCACTACATTAAACTTTTAAACACTACCCCCAGCATGACCCCCCTACACTACCCAAACATCACTGCACTTCCCAAAACCCTAAAACACTACACGCAGCACTACCGCCTACACTACCCAAACACCACTGCACTACCCTAAATCCTAAAACACCCCCCCCAGCATGAACCCCTACACTACTCAAACACCATTGCACTGCCCTAAACCATAAATCTACTCCAGCACAACCTCCTAGACTACACAAACACCACTGCACTACCCTAAACCCTAATACACTACCCCCAGCACGACAACCTACACTACCCAAAAATCACTGCTCTACCCTAAACCTTAAAACACTACCACCAGCACGACTCCCTACACTACTCAAACACCACTGCACTACCCTAAACCATAAATCTACTCCAGCACAACCTCCTAGACTACACAAACACCACTGCACTACCCTAAACCCTAAAACACTACCCCCAGACCGACCCCTTCACTGCACAAACACCACTGCCCTGCCTTAAATGCTAAAATACTACCTCCAGCACAAACACCTACACTACACAAACACCACTGCATTACCCTAAACCCTAAAACACTAACTCCAGCACGACCCCCTTCACTACACAAACACCACTGCACTGCACTGCCCTAAACCCAAAAATATTACCCCCAGCACGACCCCCTACACTACTCAAACACCACTGCACTATCATAAACCCTAAAACACTACCCCCAGCAAGATCCACTACAGCACACAAACACCATTGCACTACCCTGAACCCTAAAACACTACCCCAGCAAGATCCCCTACTACCCAACCATGACTGCACTACCCTAAACCCTAAAACACTACCCCAGCGTGAACCACTACACTACACAAACACCACTGCACTACCGTAAACCCTTAAACACTTACCCCTTCACGACCCTCTTTACCACCCAAACACAACTGCACTACCCTAAATCCAAAAACACTACCCCCAGGACAACCACCTACACTACCCAAACACCACTGCACTACCCTAAACTCTAAAACACGACCCACTACACTACACAAACACAACTGCAATACCCTAAACCATGAAATACTAACCCTACACTACACAAACACCACTGCACTACACTAAACCCTAAATTACTACCCCCAGCATGACCCCCTAAACTATACAAACACCACTGCACTACCCTAAACCCTTAAACACTACCCCCAGCATGGCCCCCTAAACTACACAAACACCACTGCACTACCCTAAACCCTAAATTACTACCCCCAGCATGCCCCCTACACTACCCAAACATCACTGCACTACCCTAAACCCTAAAACACTAACCCAACCACAACACCCTACACTACCGAAACATAACTGTACTACCCTAAACCCGAAAACACTACCCCTAGCATCACCCCTAAACTACACAAACACCACTGCACTACATTAAACTTTTAAACACTACCCCCAGCATGACCCCCCTACACTACCCAAACATCACTGCACTTCCCAAAACCCTAAAACACTACACGCAGCACTACCGCCTACACTACCCAAACACCACTGCACTACCCTAAATCCTAAAACACCACCCCCAGCATGAACCCCTACACTACTCAAACACCATTGCACTGCCCTAAACCATAAATCTACTCCAGCACAACCTCCTAGACTACACAAACACCACTGCACTACCCTAAACCCTAATACACTACCCCCAGCACGACAACCTACACTACCCAAACATCACTGCACTACCCTAAACCTTAAAACACTACCACCAGCTCGACTCCCTACACTACCCAAACACCACTGCACTACCCTAAACCATAAATCTACTCCAGCACAACCTCCTAGACTACACAAACACCACTGCACTACCCTAAACCCTAAAACACTACCCCCAGACCGACCCCTTCACTGCACAAACACCACTGCCCTGCCTTAAATGCTAAAATACTACCTCCAGCACGAACACCTACACTACACAAACACCACTGCATTACCCTAAACCCTAAATCTACCCCCAGCATGATCCCCTTCACTACACAAACACCACTGCACTACCCTAAACCCTAAAACACTAACTCCAGCACGACCCCCTTCGCTACCCAAACACAACTGCACTACGCTAAACCCAAAAACACTACCCCAGCATGACCTCCTTCACTACCCAAATACCACTGCACTACCCTAAACCCAAAACACGCCCCCTACACTATAAAAACACCACTGTACTACCCTAAAACCTAAAACACCACCACAAGCATGACCCCCTACACTGCCCAAACACCACTGCCCTACACTAAATCCTAAAACACTACCCCCAGCATGAACCCCTACGCTACCTAAACACCACTGTGCTAACCTAAACCCTAAAAAACTTCCCCCAGCACGACCCCCTTCTCTACCCAAACACCACTGTGCTACCCTAAGCTCTAAAACACTACCCCAGCACGATCCTCTACCCTACACAAACACCACTGCACTACCCTAAACCCTAAAACACGACCCCCTACACTGCACAAACACCACTGCACTACCCGCAACCCTAAAACACTACCCCCAGCACAACCCCCTACATTACACAAACACCACTGCACTACCCTAAACCCTAAAACACTACCCCAGCACGACCCTACACTACAAAAGCACCAATGCTCGACCCTAAACTCTAAAACACTACCCCAGCACAACACCCTACACTACCCAAACATAACTGCACTACCTTAAAACATAAAAAACTACCACCAATACTTCTCCCTACACTACCCAAACACCACTGCACTACCCTAAACCCGAAATCTACCCCCAGCATATCCCCCTACACTACAGAAACAACACTGCACTTCCCTAAACCCTAAAACACTACCACCAGTACGACCCCCTTCACTACACAAACACCACTGCACTGCACTGCCCTAAACCCAAAAATATTACCCCCAGCACGACCCCCTACACTACTCAAACACCACTGCACTATCATAAACCCTAAAACCCTACCCCCAGCAAGATCCACTACAGCACACAAACACCATTGCACTACCCTGAACCCTAAAACACTACCCCAGCAAGATCCCCTGCACTACCCAACCATGACTGCACTACCCTAAACCCTAAAACACTACCCCAGCATGAACCACTACACTACACAAACACCACTGCACTACCCTAAACCCTTAAACACTTCCCCCTTCACGACCCTCTTCACCACCCAAACACAACTGCACTACCCTAAATCCAAAAACACTACCCCAAGGACAACCACCTACACTACCCAAACACCACTGCACTACCCTAAACTCTAAAACACGACCCACTACACTACACAAACACAACTACAATACCCTAAACCATGAAATACTAACCCTACACTACACAAACACCACTGCACTACACTAAACCCTAAATTACTACCCCCAGCATGACCCCCTAAACTACACAAACACCACTGCACTACCCTAAACCCTTAAACACTACCCCCAGCATGACCCCCCTACACTACCCAAACATCACTGCACTACCCTAAACCCTACAACACTACATACAGCACTACCCCCTACACTGCCCAAACACCACTGCACTACCCTAAACCCTAAAACACTACCCCCAGCATGACCCCCTACACTACCCAAACACCATTGCACTACCCTAAACCCTAAAACACTACCCCCAGTACGATCCCCTACACTACAGAAGCACCACTGCATTACCCTAAACCCTAAAACACTACCCCCAGCACAACAACCTACACTACCCAAACATCACTGCACTACCCTAAACCATAAATCTATTTCAGCACAACCTCCTAGACTACACAAACACCTTTGCACTACCCTAAACCCTAAAACACTACCACCAGACCGACCCCTTCACTGCACAAACACCACTGCCCTGCCTTAAATGCTAAAATACTACCTCCAGCACGAACACCTACACTACACAAACACCAATGCAATACGCTAAACCCTAAATCTACCCTCAGCATTACCCCGTACACTACACAAACACCACCGCACTACCCTAAACCCTAAAACACTACCCCCAGCTCGACCCCCTTCGCTACCCAAACACAACTGCACTACGCTAAACCCAAAAACACTACCCCCAGCATGACCTCCTTCACTACCCAAACACCACTGCACTACCCTAAACCCTAAAACACGACCCCCTACGCTACAAAAACACCACTGTACTACCCTAAAATCTAAAATACCACCACCAGCATGACCCCCTACACTACACAAACACCACTGCACTACACTAAACCCTAAAACACTGCCCCCTACCATACACAAACACAACTGCACTACACTAAACCCTAAAATACTACCCCCAGCATGAACCCCTACACTACACAAACACCACTACATTACCCTAAACTCTAAAACACTACCCCCAGCACAACCCCCTATAGTACACAAACACCACTGCACTACCCTAAACCCTAAATCTACCCCCAGCACGACCCCCTACACTACCCAAACACAACTGTACTACACTATTCCCTAAAACACTACCCCCAGTATGACTCCCTACCCTACACAAACACCTCTACGCTACCCTAAACCCTTAAACACTACCCCCAGCACAACCCACAACACTACACAAACAGCATTGCCCTACCCTAAACCCTAAAACAAAACCCCCAGCATGACCCACTACACTACCCAAACTTCACTGTGCTACCCTAGACCCTAAAACACTACCCCCAGCATGACCCTCTACACTACCCAAACACCACTGCGCTACCCTAAATCTACCCCCCCCCAAGACCCCCTACACTACGCAAACACCACTGCGCTACCCTAAACCCTAAAACACTACCCCAAGCAAGACCCCCTACACTAACCAAACACCACTGCACTACCCTAAACCCAAAAACACTACCCCCAGCAAGACCCCCTATACTACCCAAACACCATTGCACTACCCTAAACCCTAAAACACTACCCCAGTACGACCCCCTACACTACACAAGCACCACTGCACTACCCTAAACCCTAAAAGACTACCACCAGCACGACTCCCTACACTACCCAAACACCACTGCACTACCGTAAACCCTAAAACACTATCCCCAGCACGATCCTCTACCAGACTTAAACACCACTGCGCTACCCTAAAACCTAAAACGCTACCCCAGCACTACACCCTACACTACCCATACACCACTGCACTACCCTAAACCCTAAAACATGACTCCCTAAACTACACAAACCCCACTGCACTACACTAAACCCTAAAACACTTCCCCCAGCACTACCCCCTACACCACCCAAACACCACTGCACTACCCTAAACCCTACACTACCCATAGCACAACCTCCTACACTACCCAAACACCACTGTGCTATCCTAAGCTCTAAAACACTACCCCCAGCATGAACCCCTATGTTACCCAAACACCACTGCGCTATCCTAAGCTCTAAAACACTACCCCAGTATGATTCTCTTCCCTACACAAACACAACTGCAATACCCTAAACCCTAAAATACTACCCTGAGCATGACCCCCTAAACTACACAAACACCACTGCACTACCCTAAACCCTTAAACACTACCCCCAGCATGACACCCCTACACTACCCAAACATCACTGCACTAACCTAAACCCTAAAACACTACACGCAGCACTACCCCCTACACTACCCAAACACCACTGCACTACCAAAAACCCTAAAACTCTACCCCCAGCATGACCCCCTATATTACACAAGCACCACTGCACTACCCTAAACCCTAAAACACTAACCCGACCACAACACCCTACACTACCCAAACATAACTGCAAAACCCTAAACCCTAAAACACTACCCACAGCATGACCCCTAAACTACACAAACACCACTGCACTACCCTAAACCCTTAAACACTACCCCCAGCATGACCCGCCTACACTACACAAACATCACTGCTCTACCCTAAACCCTAAAACACTACATGCAGCACTACCCCCTACACTACCCAAACACCACTGCTCTTCCGTAAATGCTAAAATACTACCTCCAGCACGAACACCTACAATACACAAACACCAATGAAATACGCTAAACCCTAAATCTACCCCCAGCATGACCCCCTACAGTACACAAGCACCACTGCACTACCCTAAATCCTAAAACACTAACCTGACCACAACACCCTACACTACCCAAACATAACTGCAAAACCCTAAACACTAAAACACTACCCCCAGCATGACCCCCTAAACTACACAAACACCACTGCACTACCCTAAACCCCTAAACACTACCCCCAGCATGACCCGCCTACACTACACAAATATCACTGCACTACCCTAAACCCTAAAACACTTCATGCAGCACTACCCCCTACACTACCCAAACACCACTGCACTACCCTAAACCCTAAAACACTACCCCCAGCAAGACCCCCTATACTACCCAAACACCACTGCACTACCCTAAACCCTAAAACACCACCCCCAGAATGAACCCCTACACTACCCAAACACCATTGCACTACTCTAAACCCTAAAACACTACCCCCAGTACAACCCCCTACACTACACAAGCACCACTGCATTACCCTAAACCCTAAACACTACCCCCAGCATGACAACCTACACTATCCAAACATCACTGCACTACCCTAAACCCTAAAACACTACCACCAGCATGACTCCCTACACTACCCAAACACCGCTGCACTACCCTAAACCATAAATCAACTCCAGTACAACCTCCTAGACTACACAAACACCAATGCACTACCCTAAACCCTAAAACACTACCCTCAGCCCGACCCCTTCACTACACAAACACCAATGGCCTTCCTTAAATGCTAAAATACTACCTCCAGCACGAACACCTACACTACACAAACACCACTGCACTACCCTAAACCCTAAATCTACCCCAGCAAGACCCCCTACACTACACAAAAAACACTGCACTACCCTAAACCCTAAAACACTACCCCCAGCACGACCCCCTTCGCAACCCAAACACAACTGCACTACGCTAAACCCAAAAACACTACCCCCAGCATGACCTCCTTCACTACCCAAACACAACTGCACTACCCTAAACCCTAAAACACGACCCCCTACACTACAAAAACACCACTGTACTACCTTAAAATCTAAAACACCACCACCAGCCTGACCCCCTACACTACACAAACACCACTGCACTACCCTAAACCCTAAAACACTACCCCCTACACTGCACACACACCACTGCACTACACAAAACCATAAAACACTACCCCCAGCATGAACCCCTACACTACACAAACACCACTGCACTACCCTAAACCCTAAAACACTACCCCCAGCACAACCTCTATAGTACACAAACACCACTGCACTACCCTAAACCCTAAATCTACCCCCAGCACGACCCCCTACACTGCCCAAACACCACTGCACTACACTAAACCCTAAAACACTACCCCCAGTATGACCCCCTACCCTACACAAACAAATCTACGCTACCCTGAACCCTAAAACACTACCCCCAGGACTACCCCAAACACTACACAAACACTACTGCGCTACCCTAAACCCTAAAACACAACCCCCAGCTTGACCCCCTACACTACCCAAACACCACTGTGCAACCCTAAACCCTAAAACACTACCCCCAGTATGACCCTCTACACTACCCAAACACCACTGCGCTACTCTAAATCTATCCCCACACGACCCCCTACACTACGCAAACACCACTGCGCTACCCTAAACACTTAAACACTACCCCCACCAAGACCCCCTACACTAACCAAACACCAATGTGCTTCCCTAAACCCTAAAACACTACCCCCAGCACAACCCCCTACGATACCCAAACACCACTGCGCTACCCTAAACCCTAAAACACTATCCCCAGCATGACCCCCTACTCTACCCAAACACCACTACGCTACTCTAAGCCCTAAAACACTGCCCCAGCACGATCCTCTACCCTACCCAAACACCACTGCGCTATCCTAAACCTTAAAACACTACCCCCAGCACTACCTCCTACACTACACATACACCACTGCACTACCCTAAACCCTTAAACACTGCCGCCAGTAATAATAATAATAATAATACAGCATTTTCTAGAGCGCGAACAGTTACCTCACAAGGAGGTGTCCCGGCGCTAAGAGCGGCAAAGACACAGAGACCAATTTTAAGCAATTAGCGCAGTTGGGTGAAGAGCCAGGTCTTCAGCATCTGCTTAAAACAGGATTCAGAGGGGGCCTGCTGAAGCGCCGGGGGCAGGGAATTCCATAGCGTCGCCACCTTGGCCAAGAAGGTTCTTCCTCCCAGCCGGGCCCTTTTTGTTTGTGGAACTGCTAGCTGAACGCGGCAGTTGGAGCGAAGGGAGCGGGCCTGAGTATATCTCGGCAACCGATCTCTCAGGTAGTTTGGGAAGGTGCCATACAAGGATCTAAAAGCCAGCGTAAGTGCCTTAAATTTGATCCTGCTGGCTACAGGTAGCCAGTGAAGTGAAAGAAGGACGACCGCCTACACTACCCAAACACCACTGCGCTACCCTAAATCCTAAATATACACCCAGCACGACCCCCTACATCACCCAAACACCACTGCACTACCCTCAGCCCTAAAACACGACCCCCTACACTGCCCAAACACGACTGCATTACTCTAAATCCTAAAACACGACACCCTACACTACACAAACACCACTGCACTACCCTAAACCCTAAATCTACCCCAGGACGACCCCCTACACTACCAAACACCACTGCACTACCCTAAACCTTAAAACATGACCCACTAAACTACACAAACACCACTGCACTACCCTAAACCCTAAAACACTACCCCCAGCACTACTCCCTACACTACACAAACACCACTGCACTACACTAAACCCTAAATCTACCCCCAGCACGACCCCCTACACTACCCAAACACCACTGCACTACCCTAAACCCTTAAACACGACCCCCTACACTACACAAACACCACTGCACTACCCTAATTCCTTAATCTACCCCCAGCCCGACCCCTACACTGCCCAAACACCACTGCACTACCCTAAAACCTTAAACTCTCCCCCAGCATGCCAGTCTACACTACCCAAACACCACTGCACTACCCTAAACCCTAAAACACTATCCCCACCACGACCCCCTACTCTACCCAAACACCACTGCGCTACTTCAAACCCTAAAACACTACTCCCAGCACGATCCTCTACCCTACCCATACACCACTGCACTACCCTAAACACTTAAACACTGCTGCCAGCACGACCGCCTACACTACCCAAACACCACTGCGCTACCCTAAATCCTAAATCTACACCCAGCACGACCCCCTACATTACCCAAACACCACTGCACTACCCTCAACCCTAAAACACGACCCCCTACACTACCCAAACATGACTGCACTACCCTAAATCCTAAAACACGACCCCCTAATCTACACAAACACCACTGCACTACCCTATACCCTAAATCTACCCCAGCATGACCCCCTACACTACCAAACACCACTGCACTACCCTAAACCCTAAAACATGACCCCCTAAACTACACAAACCCCACTGCACTACCCTAAACCCTAAAACACTACCCCCAGCACTACCCCCTACACTACACAAACACCACTGCACTAGCCTAAACCCTAAATCTACCCCCAGCACGACCCCCTACACTGCCCAAACACCACTGCACTACCCAAAACCCTTAAACTCTTCCCCCAGCATGCCACTCCACACTACCCAAACACCACTGCACTACCCTAAACCCTAAAACACTACACCCAGCACAACCCCCTACACTACCCAAACACCACTGCCCTACCCTAAACCCTAAAACACTACCCCCAGCACGACCCCCTACTCTACCCAAACACCACTGCGCTACCCTAAGCTCTAAAACACTACCCCCAGCACGACCCCCTACTCTACCCAAAAACCACTGCACTACCCTAAACAGTAAAACCCTGCCGCCAGCACAACCGCCTACACTACCCAAACCCCACTGTGCTACCCTAAACCCTAAATCTACCCCCAGCACGACCCCCTACATTACCCAAACACCACTGCACTACACTCAACTTTAAAACACGACACCTACACAACCCAAACACGACTGCACTACCCTAAATCCTAAAACACGACCCCCTACTCAACACAAACAGCACTGAACTACCCTAAACCCTAAAAGACAACCCCCAGCACTACCCCCTACACTACACAAACACCTCTGTACTACCCTAAACCCTAAAAGACTACCCCCAGCACAACCCCCTTCACTACCCAAACACAACTGCACTACCCTAAACCCAAAAACACTACCCCCAGCACAACCACCTACACTATCCAAACACCACTGCACTTCCCTAAACTCTAAAACACGACCCCCTACACAACACAAACACAACTGCAATACCATAAACCATAACATACTAACCCTACACTACACAAACACCACTGCACTACCCCAAAGCCTAAAACACTACCCCCAGCATGACCCCCTAAACTACACAAACACCACTGCACTACCCTAAACCCTTAAACACTACCCCCAGCATGACCCCCCTACACTAACCAAACGTCACTGCACTACCCTAAACCCTAAAACACTACACGCAGCACTACCCCTACACTACCCAAAAAACACTGCACTACCCTAAAGCCTAAAACACTACAACCAGCACAACCCCCTACATAACACACACACCACTGCACTACACAAAACCATAAAACACTACCCCCAGCATGAACCCCTACACTACACAAACACCACTGCACTACCCTAAACCCTAAAACACTACCCCAGCACAACCTCTATAGTACACAAACACCACTGCACTACCCTAAACCCTAAATCTACCCCCAGCACGACCCCCTACACTGCCCAAACACCACTGCACTACACTAAACCCTAAAACACTACCCCCAGTATGACCCCCAACCCTACACAAACAACTCTACGCTACCCTGAACCCTAAAACACTACTCCAGGACTACCCCCAAACACTACACAAACACTACTGCGCTACCCTAAACCCTAAAACACAACCCACAGCTTGACCCCCTACACTACCCAAACACCACTGTGCAACCCTAAACCCTAAAACACTACCCTCAGTATGACCCTCTACACTACCCAAACACCACTGCGCTACTCTAAATCTATCCCCATACGACCCCCTACACTACGCAAACACCACTGCGCTACCCTAAACACTTAAACACTACCCCCAACAAGACCCCCTACACTAACCAAACACCACTGTGCTTCCCTAAACCCTAAAACACTACCCCCAGCACAACCCCCTATGCTACCCAAACACCACTGCGCTACCCTAAACCCTAAAACACTATCCCCAGCACGACCCCCTACTCTACCCAAACACCACTAAGCTACTCTAAGCCCTAAAACACTGCCCCAGCACGATCCTCTACCCTACCCAAACACCACTGCGCTATCCTAAACCTTAAAACACTACCCCCAGCACTACCTCCTACACTACACATACACCACTGCACTACCCTAAACCCTTAAACACTGCCGCCAGTAATAATAATAATAATAATACAGCATTTTCTAGAGCGCAAACAGTTACCTCACAAGGAGGTGTCCCGGTGCTAAGAGCGGCAAAGACACAGAGACCGATTTTAAGCAATTAGCGCAGTTGGGTGAAGAGCCAGGTCTTCAGCATCTGCTTAAAACAGGATTCAGAGGGGGCCTGCTGAAGCGCCGGGGGCAGGGAATTCCATAGTGTCGCCACCTTGGCCGAGAAGGTTCTTCCTCCCAGCCGGGCCCTTTTTGTTCGTGGAACTACTAGCTGAACGCGGCAGTTGGAGCGAAGGGAGCGGGCCTGAGTATATCTCGGCAACCGATCTCTCAGGTAGTTTGGGCAGGTGCCATACAAGGATCTAAAAGCCAGCGTAAGTGCCTTAAATTTGATCCTGCTGGCTACAGGTAGCCAGTGAAGTGAAAGAAGGACGACCGCCTACACTACCCAAACACCACTGCGCTACCCTAAATCCTAAATATACACCCAGCACGACCCCCTACATCACCCAAACACCACTGCACTACCCTCAGCCCTAAAACACGACCCCCTACACTGCCCAAACACGACTGCACTACTCTAAATCCTAAAACACGACACCCTACAATACACAAACACCACTGCACTACACTAAACCCTAAATCTACCCCCAGCACGATCCCCTACACTACCCAAACACCACTGCACTACCCTAAACCCTTAAACATGAACCCCTACACTACACAAACACCACTGCACTACCCTAATTCCTAAATCTACCCCAGCACGACCCCCTACACTGCCCAAACACCACTGCACTACCCTAAAACCTTAAACTCTCCCCCAGCATGCCACTCTATACTACCCAAACACCACTGCACTACCCTAAACCCTAAAACACTATCCCCACCACGACCCCCTACTCTACCCAAACACCACTGCGCTACTCTAAACCCTAAAGCACTACTCCCAGTACGATCCTCTACCCTACCCATACACCACTGCACTACCCTAAACACTTAAACACTGCTGCCAGCACGACCGCCTACACTACCCAAACACCACTGCGCTACCCTAAATCCTAAATCTACACACAACACCTACCTGATCACTCCTTCTGAGTGCACCGGTGCTCGGCTGAGCGTTGACCGCTTCAGCGGGCTCGCAGCGGCAGGGGCCGCCATCTTGGGCCGGGTTGCTCGGGTGAGGTGGGAGGCGAGGCCAGTGACATCACCGCCACACCCCCGAGTCCTGCCCCTACTTAGGAGGGCGGACTGGAACCTACCCTTGGCATTTGCAGGCTGACGACCCTGTGGCAGGGGGTCTCCGCCTGTGGCTAAGGAGGTCAGCAGCAGTATCCACAAACGCGGAAAAGACATTGCTGGATTAGTATTTTAATTTTTTTTATACATCGCCGCATTAAGCGCAGAGGAGCGCTTTTAACTCTGGAAACTATCCTGTGATCCCAGTCTCTCCCCCGGACTCCAGGACACCTACCTGATCACTCCTCCTGAGTGCACCGGTGCTCGGCTGAGCGTTGACCGCTTCAGCGGGCTCGCAGCGGCAGGGGCCGCCATCTTGGGCCGGGTTGCTCGGGAGAGGTGGGAGGCGAGGCCAGTGACATCACCGCCACACCCCCGAGTCCCGCCCCTACTTAGGAGGGCGGACTGGAACCTACCCTTGGCATTTGCAGGCTGATGACCCTGTGGCAGGGGGTCTCCGCCTGTGGCTAAGGAGGTCAGCAGCAGTATCCACAAACGCGGAAAAGACATTGCTGGATTAGTATTTTAATTTTTTTTATACATCGCCGCATTAAGCGCAGAGGAGCGCTTTTAACTCTGGAAACTATCCTGTGATCCCAGTCTCTCCCCCGGACTCCAGGACACCTACCTGATCACTCCTCCTGAGTGCACCGGTGCTCGGCTGAGCGTTGACCGCTTCAGCGGGCTCGCAGCGGCAGGGGCCGCCATCTTGGGCCGGGTTGCTCGGGTGAGGTGGGAGGCGAGGCCAGTGACATCACCGCCACACCCCCGAGTCCCGCCCCTACTTAAACGGTCCATATGTGTCAGCGCAGCGGACGAGCGCAGCGGGCGCGACGAAGGCGCGCCGGAGTTGCGCCTGAGTTAAGCCCGTCTGCGCCCGTCCGCGGCCGACCGGGACCCGGGCCCACCCCCCCTGGCCATTTTGTGAGGTATTCCTCTCATGATCTATTATCACTACAACCTAGCTCCCCCTCAGGAATAGCCCTCCCTTCACTCCCCTCGCACACTTGCACACGTATACAAACATTGGGGCTCTCCCGCCTTCCCCTGCTGGCTGACGATATTCAGTCTATTCCACCATTGCCGAATGAACCTAGATCGGCTCCTCTACTACTACATAACATGAGATGCTACTACCTCAACACAAGGTCCCTAATAAAGAACCAGGTCAACATCTTCCTTTTCCTGATGGAAGAAAAACCAGATCTTCTGTTGTTGACCGAAACATGGACCAACCCTCATTCCTTGCCGGACATTCTGGCATCACTTCCCTCAGACTACTACATTCTGACTGCCAACCGTGCACAAGGGAAGGCTGGAGGTGGGGTAGCAGCAATTATTTCGAAATCCTTTCATTTCCGGGAATTACCTTCTCTCACTCTCCCCAACACAGAGAATTTGGTAATCACACTAGACTCAGAGAGTGGGGCTCTTACTGTAATTCTGTTATACCGTCCTCCCCAATACATGGCCAATTATCCAGTACTTTTGGCAGAACAACTGGCCTCCCATGTAATAAAGCACTCTAAAACTGTCCTAGTGGGGGATTTAAATTACTGGTTCGATAGATTAGACACAGACACCCAAGCTGGAGAACTGAGGGATCTGCTTACAGATCTAAACCTGGTCCAACACATTCACTCTCCCACTCACCAGAAGGGTCACAGCTTGGACCAAATCTGGACATACAACGTACCATCATTTTCTCCTATTATAAGCCCTTGCATCTGGTCAGACCATTATCTTATCCAGTTCCCGCTAGAAATTCAAGGGCAGCACAAGGCCAAACCTCCCATGGGTAAAGAGTTCCGCAAATGGAAATCCATGGACCGCTCTGGGTTCATGGACACGTTGAACAACACCCTTCCCCCATTAGACGAAGATCTGGAGGTTGACGAGAGGGCACTGTCCTCCTGGCTTCTCCATGCAGCAGATCTGTTCGCCCCCTCTGTATACCTATCTAACATTAGAGGTAATGATGCCCACAAATGGTTCACTCAAGAACTTAGAGCACTTAAATTAGGGGTACGACAGAAAGAAAGACAGTGGAGAGCCACCTACTCTTCACAGGATAGGGAAACCTTCTGCGTCACTAGGAAAAATTATCAAAAAATTTTAAAACAACACAAACTTAATTTCTTCTCCTCAAAAATTTTATCGTCATCCAACAAGTCCAAAGATATTTTTAATATAGTTAATGAACTCTGTGACAACGACAGGACAGCCCCTTCAATAGCTCCTACGCAGAAGCTATGTGATTCCCTGAATAATTTTTTCAGAGAAAAAATTGTCACTATCAAATCGAGCATTGCTAGTTCCCCAACGTCACTTCCTTTGGATGACGTCTTTTACAATCCCTCTGTATTAGATACCTTCCCGGTCATTGATGGTAAAACTTTTTCTTCACTTTTGACGAGGGTAAAGTCCGGATCCCCTAACGACATCTGCCCCCCCACATCTTCTCGGAAATCGGTCAGACTATCCCTCAGGGGATTCTACCCCTACTAAATAAATCACTGACCCAGGGCAGGGTACCTACTGGCTTTAAACACGCTCTGCTAATCCCTCTAATTAAAAAACCAGGCCTGGACCCTCAGGACTCATCAAATTATCGTCCTATATCCCTGCTGCCGTTCCTATCCAAGATATTGGAGGCTCACGTCTCCAATTGCCTTTCCAACTTTGTGGAAACCACTGGATTTCTGGAGCCAAATCAAGCTGGGTTCCGTCCAGGCCATTCGACCGAGACGGTAACCCTGGCAGTCCAGAATACACTTCGGTGTAACGCAGACAGGGATGTCCACCAGGCACTGGTGCTTCTTGACCTGTCTGCTGCATTCGACACGGTCGACCATACTATTTTGGTCGGCCGTGTCGAGCAGTCAGGCCTCAGAGGTGCTGCCCTGAGCTGGGTGGAATCATTCTTGTCCGACCGGACTCAAGCAGTGAGACTGGGTACTTTCACAGCCCCTAGAATTAAGAACGATTGCGGGGTCCCTCAAGGCTCATCCCTGTCCCCCCTTTTATTTAATTTATACTTGCGTCCCCTTTTGTACTCCTTGAGGAAATTCAAAGTGTGGATCTTTAATTACGCAGATGATCTGCAATTGGTTTTCCCCCGGGGGTCGCCGGATGCTGTCACTGAGTTTAGGGAGGTCATGGCTCATATCCAGAGTTGGATGGGCCTTAACCACCTAAAACTTAACCCAGGAAAGACTGAATTGATCTTGCCTGGGAAGAGCGAACTCAGCTGGGGACCTCAATTTTGGC
Organism: Triturus cristatus; assembly: GCF_964204655.1. Classification (NCBI taxonomy): domain Eukaryota; kingdom Metazoa; phylum Chordata; class Amphibia; order Caudata; family Salamandridae; genus Triturus; species Triturus cristatus. The sequence goes on along the minus strand of NC_140579.1, from coordinate 873,610,158 downwards.
CTCTGGAGATGGGAAACCCCCCCTCCAATTCCCGCACAGTTAAGAGCCTTGGAGTCACCTTTAGTGAAGACCTCTCCCTGAAAAGTCAGGTAGGGTCAGTTGTTTCCGCTTGCTTCTTTCAGCTGTGCAAGATTAGAAAGATTGCCCATTTCCTAACCCATTCTGCCCTGATACAGGTGACCATCGCCCTTGTGCTGTCTAGGCTGGACTACTCAAATAGTTTATATTTGGGCCTTCCAGCCGGGCAGCTCAAGAGGCTGCAGCTGGTTCAAAATCAGGCGGCCAGGCTGATCTGTGGGCTTCCTAAATGGCAGTCCATCAGGCCAGGCCTGGCAGACCTGCACTGGCTGCCGGTAGCCCAGAGGGCGGCTTTTAAAACCGGCTGCATTATCTTTAGGGCATTACAAAGTAAAGGCCCCAAATTTATCATCAATCTGCTTGCCAGATACACCCCCTCCCGCAACCTCCGCTCTGGTCACAAAAACTTGCTCATGGTGCCGGTTGTTAGGAAACAACGTCAGGGCGGCAGCTCTTTTCATTTTCTTGCTGCCTCCCTCTGGAACTCCTTGCCAACTTCGTTAAGGTCACACGAGGATATTCTAGCCTTTAGACTAGCCTTTAAGACCTGGCTTTTTAGAGAAGCTTATCCTTAGACGTTCTAAGTTGTCCTCCTGTTGTTGTGTTATGCTCTGAAAACCTCCTACAGCGCCATGAAGCCTACGGGCGTACGTGCGCTTTATAAGCTAAATTTAACATAACATAACATAACACGACCCCCTACATTACCCAAACACCACTGCACTACCCTCAACCCTAAAACACGACCCCTACACTACCCAAACACGACTGCACAACCCTAAATCCTAAAACACGACCCCCTACACTACACAAACACCACTGCACTACCCTATACCCTAAATCTACCCCAGCATGACCCCCTACACTACCAAACACCACTGCACTACCCTAAACCCTAAAACATGATCCCCTAAACTACACAAACCCCACTGCACTACCCTAAACCCTAAAACACTACCCCTAGCACTACCCCCTACACTACACAAACACCACTGCACTACCCTAAACCCTAAATCTACCCCCAGCACAACCCCCTACACTGCCCAAACACCACTGCACAACCCAAAACCCTTAAACTCTTCCCCCAGCATGCCACTCCACACTACCCAAACACCACTGCACTACCCTAAACCCCAAAACACTACACCCAGCACAACCCCCTACACTACCCAAACACCACTGCCCTACCCTAAACCCTAAAACACTACCCCCAGCACGACCCCCTACTCTACCCAAACACCACTGCGCTACCCTAAGCTACCCCCAGCACAACCCCCTACTCTACCCAAAAACCACTGCACTACCCTAAACAGTAAAACCCTGACGCCAGCACGACCGCCTACACTACCCAAACCCCACTGTGCTACCCTAAATCTACCCCCAGCACGACCCCCTACATTACCCAAACACCACTGCACTACACTCAACCTTAAAACACGACACCTACACAACCCAAACAGGACTGCACTACCCTAAATCCTAAAACACGACCCCCTACTCAACACAAACAGCACTGAACTACCCTAAACCCTAAAAGACAACCCCCAGCACTACCCCCTACACTATACAAACACCACTGTACTACCCTAAACCCTAAAAGACTACCCCCAGCACAACCCCTTCACTACCCAAACACAACTGCACTACCCTAAACCCAAAAACACCACCCCCAGGACAACCACCTACACTATCCAAACACCACTGCACTTCCCTAAACTCTAAAACACGACCCCCTACACAACACAAACACAACTGCAATACCATAAACCATAACATACTAACCCTACACTACACAAACACCATTACACTACCCCAAACCCTAAAACACTACCCCCAGCATGACCCCCTACACTACCCAAAAAACACTGCACCACCCTAAAGCCTAAAACACTACCACCAGCACAACCCCCTACACTACACAAGCACCACTGCACTACCCTTAACCTTAAAACACTAACAAGTCCACGACACCCTACACTACCCAAACATAACTGCACTACCCTAAACCCTAAAACATTACCCCCAGCATGACCCTCTAAACTACACAAACACTGCTGCACTGCCCTAAACCCTTAAACACTACCCCCAGCATGACCCCCTACACTACCCAAACATCACTGCACTACCCTAAAACACTACACACAGCACTACCACCTACACTACCCAAACACCACTCCACTACCCTAAACCCTAAAACACTACCCCAGCATGACCCCCTATACAACCCAAACACCACTGCACTACCCTAAACCCTAAAACACTACCCCCAGCATGAACCCCTACACTACCCAAACACCATTGCACTACCCTAAACCCTAAAACACTACACCCATTACTACCCCGTACACTACACAAGCACCACTGCATTACCCTAAACCCTAAAACAATACCCCAGCACGACAACCTACACTACCCAAACATCACTGCACTATCCTAAACCCTAAAACACTACCCCAGCACAAACCTCCACACTACACAAACACCACTGCTCTACCCTAAACCCTAAAACACTCCCCCAGCAGGATCCCCTACACTACATAAACACCACTGCACTACCCTAAACCCTAAAACACTACCCTCAGCAAGACCCCCTACACTACACAAATACCACTGTACTACACTAAACAATAAAACACTGCCCCCAGCATGACCCCCTTCACTACCCAAACACATCTGCACTACCCTAAACCCAAAAACACTACCCCCAGCACGACTCCCTACACTATGAAGAACCAGACCCTTTTGGGCCTGGCGGCGTAGGGTACGCCTTAATCTCCTGGGTTCTCCTGCTCAGCTACACAGAGACACGGGACACTCTGTTAGGCGTTAGAAGATCAGATTTATTAGCTGCAGCTAGTACAGTTATCCCAGAAGTACACAAGGTAGGTTCTTAGGAGACTGCCACTTCACTCCGTGACGCACAAACTTTTATACCATATAGGTAACATATACATTAACCAAATACACACCCAGAATATACAAGAAAAAGCCAATAAGAAACATTGAAAAACAGGACAGAACCAAGAGGAGAGATTTGAAAACAAAGTGTCAGATGACTCGAAGAAACCTTTCCTCCAACTATGTTTGTCACCCCTTCCTCAAACTAATTAATTAACGGATTCGTAACTAACTTGCAGGTGGCGAGATACATTTGTGTGTGTTGGAGGACAGTTGTGAAACGAGAGAATGCTAGCAGAGGACAGTGAAGGTCAGACGATAAGATAAATTCAGAAAAGAATAGTGTGAACCAACAGATAGTTGAGACGGGGATTAGAAAAACCAGACACGAAACTGCAGGAAATGCAGAATAGACTTTGTTCACCGTGCTGCCTGAGTGATGGCAACATAAAATGGTGGCGGAGCACAAAATGGCGGTTCGATTCGATCACGATCGGAAATCGAAGTTCCTCAGACCCTCCTTTTGCCAGAACTCAGGCAAGATAGACTCATGTCAATCTGAGTCAATGTCAATAGCCATGAGGTCATCGAGTTGTTGCTGTAACATCATTCTTATGTTTCCTGTTCTTGGTGATTTGGGTTTAGGGATGCACATAGTAGCACAAAGGTCACAGATGGCGGGACCATAGTGCATACAAAGGCAACAAGAGAAAATGATGGTCAAAATTATTCCAAGGAATGTCAATGCTTTCCAACCCCATTTGGAAAGTAGTCCCCAAAACCACTCCGAAAAGGACCAATCTCCTTCGTCCTGATGAATCGATTCAAAGATTATATGCAACTTGGAGATAGCTTGGTATACTGTCGGAGCGTCATTAGGTATGAAAATACAGCAACTTGACCCGATCAATTTGCACACTCCACCACGATCTGCAAGAACAAAATCTAAGGCAACTCGATATTGTAAGGTCATAAGACGGTCCGCCTGTAGTTCTGCCGTGATATTACTTAAGGCTCCTACAGTGATGTCTATTGTGGTCTCTACGACACGGACCAGTTGCCTTATATTTCTGCTGTTGGCCATTGGACCCCAAAAAGGAAGAAATCCTTTGAGGAAATCTCCTCCCTCCTGTCCTGCTGTGTCTTTCGAATCAATAATCCCTCTGCCATATCTGTTTCGATGATAGTTTGCAGAAGCGGTGTATGTAGGGGGAAGAAGGAAAGCTATATAGCAGGTACCAGAAAAACCCGTTGGTAACCACGTGTAAGCTCTATTGTGGCAGATAAAATACGTGCCCTGAGATGGCACTAGAGGAGGCGAGTTCTGAGAGGAGTAAACGTATGTGTGGGAACAGTTATTTCTTTGTATGGTGTCAGAAGAGCGATCATTTATTTTCAGACAGAAATTTCCCTGATGAGGAATAGTCCAAATTGGTGGAGATTTTCTTTGCTTGATCTTATCACTTAAGCTAGTGACATAATGGGTGACGTTCCAGTTTGTATACGCTTTTCTTTCATCAACGGAAATCTTACTATTTTCCATGATTTTAGCCATAGCTACCATCCCCTTAATTAATGAGCTATGACTAAAATCCGGACCACCAATATATGAACTAACGGATCGTTTGAACTTGCTTTGGTAGGCATTGGAGAAAATGACAAAATAAGCCCAAGCAGAACCCTCATAAGAAAACGGGAGAACCAAATATGGCATTCCTTTCTCTGTGGTATGCGGCATGAGTCCACACACCCAACAGTCAGTTGTATTGACCACTAACTGGTGTTGATGTAATAACTGGACAAATGAGTTATTGTAATTTTCAGTTCTTCTAATGAGTTCATGTTGAGGAAGGGTATGAAATAGATGTGGTGAGACAGTAGAAGAAGACGAAGAGGAAGAAGGAGAGACAACTTTTTGCTGCAGAGCATAAATAATCCAACCTATAAACGCCAAAATAATACACAATAATATAATAATACATAAGGTTATATTAAAACGACTGTACATTAATTTACAGGATTCTTTCTTTATTTCATCCTTTCTCTCTCTTTTGCTTTGTGTAGTTTCCATCTTTCTAATGGATGCTCACGGCAATCTTCCTCGATCACTCAATTATGATTATCTGCCGTCCTATGACACTGCAAGTCCTGCAGGCCTATTGCCACTACTCAGGTCACAATCAAGACTCCTACCGTGACCCTGCAACCGGGTCAGAATACTACACAAGAGAGAAAAATCTTAAGTGTTCTTTGGTCTAGGTCTCAAATTATAATGTTCTTTGTTTGGTACAGTCTGGTCTTGGAACAATGTTCGTGGATTTGTCGTATCCAAGCGACGATGTGGTGTTATTGCTTCCTGCAGAATGTCGTCGTCCTCTTTCTCAGACAGTGTCCCATTCAGGCGTGCATCACTAAAGGGCACGAATCGTGGCACCTTCTCGCTTTCAGAGTCACCAATGCCCCTACGCACCCATTGATCGTAAGTTAAAGGCAAAGGCACTTTCTTACAATGCACGCCGTGAATCCAGTTTTTCTTTCCTTCAACTTTAACTGCTGTTCTCGTGGTCAAAAGCACCAAACGAGGCTCCCTCCACCTGGGCTCCAAATTTCTCGTCCTTTGGAAATTCTTGGTGCAGACCCAGTCACCTGGTCGGATGGAATGACCTGGATTTGTGGAAGCCTCCGGTAAAGCACTCTGAACCTGTTGATGGAGAACACGCAATTTAGTCGTAAGATCATGCAAGTAGTCAATCAACATTGGATATGGCAAGTCTGAGTATTTCTTAGGGCAAGGGACTCCCCATACATTAGCCGGACGCCCAAAGACCACTTCGTAAGGGCTAAGTCCCAAACGAGAGTGCACAGCAGTTCGGGTGGACAGGAGAGCCAGGGGCAAAGCATCGGGCCAATTAAGTCCTGTACTAGCTTGGACTTTTGCCAGTTTTAACTTCAAAGTTCCGTTATAACATTCCACTAGACATGCTGACTGTGGATGATTTGCCGCATGGAACTTTTGCTTGATACCAAGACCCGCACAAACTTTTTGCATGACTTGGCCCACAAATTCGCTCCCATTGTCACTCCAGACAATGCGCGGCAAACCAAACCTGGGGAAAAATTCTTTCAGTAAGATTTTTTCTGTGGATAAGGCTGTGGTGTCTTTTAGAGGGTATGCTTCTATCCATCTTGAAAAGGCGCATACTACCACCAGAACGTATTTGAGATTGATGCATCGTTCCATGTGTATGTAATCGATCTGCAACACCTCAAATGGATATGTCAGAGGAGCAAAGTGACCCGTTGGAGTTGGGGTTCCCTTTCCCGGATTGTACATTAAACAAACAATACAATGTTTCACTACATTGTCTGCACACTTTGGGATTCCTTCATTTTGCCACACTGGAGCCAGAAGTTTGCATATACCTTTTGCACTTAAGTGGGCTGGACCATGCGCCATGGTAACTACTGGGAGTACATAGGTATCTGGTAACAGCCAACGTTGGTGTTCAGATAATTCCACCCAACAACCCATCTCATCTAACATTCACGTACTTTCTTTCCACCTACTTAATTCCTTCTTTGTAGCCTCTTCCTGAATCGATTTTACACTTTCTACTGTATTCTCATACATTCCTCTCTCTGACCCAATTCGCAGGACCTGCCACATACATTCGACTTGTAACATCTCTCGCTGTCTTTTTCGCTACTTCATCTGCAAATGCATTTCCTCGGCCAACATCATCTGTAATCTTTTTGTGCGCACTACACTTCACAATCGCTATTTGGGTGGGTAAGGCAAGTGACTCAAGAAGATCAGTCACCAACTGACCATGTTGTATTTTAGTGCCATGTGAAGTGAGGAATCCCCGTTCCTTCCAAAGATGCCCAAAGTTGAATGCTACACCAAAGGCATATTGGCTGTCAGTGTATACGTTCACTCTCCTCCCTTTCGACAATATACATGCTCTTGTTAAAGCTATCAGTTCTGCTGCTTGAGCTGAATTGTGTCTGACACGTGCTGTTTTCACAACTGTATGTAAAGTAGTTACAGCATAGGCTGAAACTGTATCTCCATTAGGCATTTTAAAGCAAGAACCATCTACCCATAGAGTTCCATCCGGATTCTCTAGCGGTGTGTCTTTCAAATCAATTCTTCCTTTTGTCTCTTCCTCAGTACGAAAGAAACAATCATGTTGCTCCTCAACACTTTTCTCATCTGGAAGGGGCAACAGAGTAGCTGGATTTAGGGTATTACATCGTTTGATGTGTACGTGACTAGCCAAAAGCATCAGCTCGTATCCAGTTAGACGAGCACTCGTAAGATGCTGCGTTTTCGTTCTGTTTAGTAAGGTATCCACTGCATGTGGTACCATGACAATGACAGTGTTATCCAACACCACTCCAGCAGACTGTCGAATACAAAATTGCTGCTGCTGCTGTCGCTTTGAGACAACTGGGCAATGCTTTAGCTACGGGATCTAACGTAGCCAAAAAATAGGCACATGGCCGCTGTTTGTCTCCAAATTGCTGTGTTAAAACTGACAATGCACAACCCTCTCTCTCATGAACATAGAGTGTAAAAGGCTTACTGTAATCAGGGGTGCCTCGTACAGGAGCAGAACACAGAGCAGTACGTAAGTCAGTGAAATTCCTCTGACACTCGTCAGTCCAAGGAAGGGGCTGAGGCGTATCTTTCAAAGTGAGTGCCAGCAGAGGCTTGGCCAACAGAGAGAAGTTAGGGATCCACTGCCTACAGTAGGAAGTAATACCCAGAAAGGCACGTACCTCCCTTTGTGTGGATGGCACAGACATTTGCGTAATCGCCTGAATTCGTTCTGGTATTAATCGTCGTCCCTCCTTTGATAGGAGATGACCCAAATAGGTAACCTCTCGACGGACATATTGTAATTTGGAAGGTGAAACCTTATGATTCAGATTAAACAAGTGGCGTAACAATGCAACAGTCACATTTTTGCAAATATCTTCTGAATCAGCAGCGATCAACAAGTCATCCATATATTGTATAAGAGCAGCTCCAGACGGCAAATGAAAAGTATCAAGATGACATTTTAAAGCTTGGCTGTAAATGGAGGGACTTTCACAATAGCCCTGAGGTGCGCGCTTAAACCGGAAGCTTCGGCCTCCAAGAGAGAAGCCAAAAATGTCCCTACTCTCTTCTGCAATAGGAATACTAAAGAAGGCATTCTTTAGATCAATAACAGAGAACCAAGTCGCTGTGGAAGGTATCATTGTCAACAGAGCAGTGATATCTGGAACAACAGGAAATTGTGGTACAACAATTTTGTTTACCTCCCGAAGATCAATTACGAAACGATATACAGGTGGCTGAGAAGGATCAGTGCGTTTAAGAACAGGAAGAATAGGACTATTGCATGTGTTACCTCTTGTTTCTTCAACCACACCCTTCTGAATCAAATCATAAATGATTTCCAAAAGCGCTTTTTCACCTTCAGTGGAAATTCTATACTGCGGAATACGCGGCAATTCAACATTGGGCTTAAGAGTGACAACATAAGGTGGAATTTCGAGACAGCCCACATCATTCGGACCCGTGGCCCAAAGCGTTGCCGGAAGAGAAAGCAATTCAGGTGGAAACTGATCTTTGGACAAATACATTGGAGAAGTCAATTTCTGTCCTAGAGTAAGATGTACACCAGAAGGAGAACAATATATCGTAGCATGCATTCTTTTCAATAGGTCCAAACCCAACAGATTCTCACCGCAACCATTCGTCAAAAGAAGTGGAGTTTCCAAATCATAAGGGCCAATTGAAATAGGCAAAGGGCAAGAAGCCGGATTACGAACAGGGGCGCCAGAAAATCCTACAGAAACATTCGTTAAGCCAGACAAAGGTGCCCCAGGGAGTTTAGAATGAATGATAGAACTTCTCATCGCCCCAGTATCTAGAAGAAATGGCTCTAAAACACCCATTGTAGTGACGTTAACATAAGGACCACTCTGGTCTACTGGAACCGACACAACTCCCTTACTTTGTCCATGGCTGTCCTAGTTGGCATGAAGACTTTCATTTTCGTTTTCAATATAATGGTCTTCATTGTAGTACTGAGTAGACCTAACATTTTGCTGATCAAAGTAGTTCATGGAATTGGGAGAAGGAAGGGCACGCTGTTCTTGAGTTAACACACCTCGACCTCTATCTCTGTTTGCTGACTGGAGGCCAGCACCACCTCGTGGAGCAGATAATGCTCCATTGCGCTGCGCTGCAATAAAACCGGACAATTATTTTTAAAATGACCTTCTTCTCTACAATAGGCACATTGATTAGGTCCTAGCAAAGGTCGCGGAATGTATGGCTCAGGTTTTTGATACAACATCTGAAACTGCGAAGGCTGCTGAAATTGAGTCTGAGCATGACGAGGAGGATAGGCTTGTTGCAAGAGAACCTTCGTTTTTAATTCTTTCGTCCTTTTCTCTTGCTTTTCTTTTTCTTCTTTATCTCTGCTTTCGTAATATTGTGCAGTAGCCAATATCTGGGCAGAAGAAGAGACAGCCCATGAACTTTCTGAATCTTTCAATTTGTGTGACAGCTCGGGAAGCAAATTAAATACAAATTTGTCCACAAATAATCGCTGCCCACCCTCTGTAGCCATATCTTGACCACTGTGATCAATAAATGTCTCCTCGAAACGAGTGAAGAAGACACTTTCATCTTTCTTTTGTTTGCATGCCGCTAATTTATCTCAATTAACTCTCAATGCAGGCATCATTGTTTTCATTAATGTAATAATCCTCCCAGGGAGTTCTGAAATCAAAGCGTCAGGCTTTGCACCACCCACTTGGTCTCTATCTGTGGCAGTTATAACATCCCAATTAGCACCTAATTCCTGTGCGTGATTCTCCTTGCGAATCTTAGCCCATATTGTCTGTGGGACTACATTTCACATCAACATGTCGATATCAGCTAAATTCATGATGCAAGCGTCAACTGTGATAATTCTTTATAATAACCCGCAGGGTTTTTACGAGGATCCGATAGAGTCTGTTTAAGGGCCAAAACTTCAGATCTCTTCCAGGGGACATGTACCCATATACGTTGAAAATGAGCGGGAATAGCTGGATTATTACCTACTGCTGCAACCTCTTCCTTCCATACTGGAGGAACCTCTCTCATAGGATAATTTTTCAGTGTCAGTTTAACCGACGGATCAGAATCAAGGGAAGTCTGAGAGGATAATAAGTTTCTGAAGGAAATAAGTGTTCTTACAACATTTTCAACTTTAGGACCCACTACAAGTCCTTTATCAAAGTCAGCCTGAACGTCTAACAGACCCTGAGGAACCGAATTTAAATTCACATCCTCTCTTTAATGAGAGTATCACACATTACATCGAAAACATATCTTTGTGTGGGTGCATTCCATTGTGAGAAGGTAGGCATGATATCAAGTACACTGTATTGGGGACCCTTTTTGATCCATCTATGTGCAAGAGATTCCAATCTCTCTCGTTCTTCCAAATCTGGGAACTGACTACGAGATTGTCTTCGAGCAAAAGCTGGAGACACATTTAAAGCTTCAAAGAAAGGAGATAGAATATCAGTGACAGTGTCCGTGAGTCGCTTACGCATAGACGGAGAATTGGACATGAGAATTGGAGACAAGGTATTAGGCGAACTGACAGGAGGAGAACCGATAATTGCAGGAGGTGCAGAAGGCAAAGGAGATCGAAGATCAGAAGATGAGGGTAAAGAAGTCGAAGTTAATGGTAAAACTGGCAGAGGCTGTAATACTGGAGGAGGCAAATGCGGAAGAGCCGGAACAGGCGGGAGTACCGTTGGCGGCTGAGCAGGCTGTAACAATTGGGGTGCATTGGCACCTTGTGCATAGGGCGGAGGCAATCTCAATAAGTGAGACATTAGGGGATCTTCTTCTAAATCTCTCTTGTTTTCGGAAGGGGAAACTGACAACACCGGATAGCATTTATCTATCGCCATACGATGCTGTCTCTCTGAAATTTTAGTCACATTATCAATTTCATCATCCTTAAATTGTTGGGCAGCCTGTATAATTGTCATACCCTGTGCTTTTCTATCTCGTTCTGCTTGCTTATTTTCTTTCTGTTTGGCTTCCTTACGCCAAAGGCGGAAAGAGTCAAACATTGCCGGCCGGGCTTTTCTTTTGAATAGAACTGCTTCTAAATTATCTAGCACATCAGGCTCAAAGCTACCATTTTCTGGCCATTTTAGAACACCATCTTTCTTTGTGTATCGGGTCCACGCCTCGTTAAAGGCAATGGGGCCACTACCATGTTTTGAGTAGAGCTCATATGTGGGAGTTCCAACCGAAGGAATCGGACAAGAGTCCTCAAGCCGGGAATCCCTATTACAACCAACGCAACAAAGTTTTCCAAACTTAGTCAGACCAGTCATCTCGTGATATCACCGGACTGTTCACAAACTTCAAGGGGGTAAAACTCAGTTTACGCAGCACAAATGCACTTACCCCTCGGCTTCGGCTATTGCAAAAGTCGAATCTAAGAAACCAGAAGATCAAAGTAACTAAGAAAACAAAATTGTGGGAGCGACCCACCAAATACTTAACTAAGGACATCTTCTCCCACCAAGAGAGGCCCGTCTATCGTCTCGCCTTACCATACATCACCAAAGACAGGGCCAAGGCAGGGCGGCAGTCAGGGCAGCAGTCGTCAGTAGCTGTCAGGAAGGAGTAACCACGCTGCAAAAGACCTTCGGACCACTTTCGACATACAGGGATCGATTGACGTGGCTCGCGAATACTCCGGAATTTTCTTGCGGGGTTCCTCACGACCTTCAGGCAGAACCGGTACCACTGAAGCCGCCCAACGTTGGGCACCAGTTGAAGAACCAGAACCTTTTGGGCCTGGCGGCGCAGGGTACGCCTTAATCTCCTGGGTTCTCCTGCTCAACTACACAGAGACACGGGACACTCTGTTAGGAGTTAGAAGATCAGATTTATTAGCTGCAGCTAGTACAGTTGTCCCAGAAGTACACAAGGTAGGTTCTTAGGAGACTGCCACTTCACTCCGTGACGCACAAACGTTTATACCATATAGGTAACATATACATTAACCAAATACACACCCAGAATATACAAGAAAGAGCCAATAAGAAACATTGAAAAACAGGACAGAACCAATAGGAGAAATTTGAAAACAAAGTGTCAGATGACTCGAAGAAACCTTTCCTCCAACTATGTTTGTCACCCCTTCCTCAAACTAATTCATTAACGGATTCGTAACTAACTTGCAGGTGACGAGATACGTTTGTGTGTGTTGGAGGACAGTTGTGAAACGAGAGAATGCTAGCAGAGGACAGTGAAGGTCAGACGATAAGATAAAGTCAGAAAAGAATAGTGTGAACCAACAGATAGTTGAGACGGGGATTAGAAAAACCAGACAGGGATTAGTGTACTCGCCCAGTCCTAACACCAGCTTTGCATATAGAGGCAGAAGGGTTGTTCTGACACGAAGCTGCAGAAAAAGCAGAATAGACTTTGTTCACCGTGCTGCCTGAGTGATGGCAACATAAAATGGTGGCGGAGCACAAAATGGCGGGTCGATTCGATCACGATCGGAAATCGAAGTTCCTCAACTACCCAAACACCACTGCACTAACCTAAGCCCTAAAACACGACCCCCTAAACTACACAAACACCACTGCACTACCCTCAACCCTAAAACACTACCCCCAGCACGACCCCCTACACTACACAAACACCACTGCACTACCCTAAACCCTAAAACACTACACCCTACACTACCCAAACCCCACTGCACTACCCTAAACCCTAAATCTACCCCCAGCACATCCCCCAAAACTACACAAACAACACTGCTCTGGCCTAAACCCTAAAACACTACCCCCAGTACAACCCCCTTCACTACACAATCACCACTGCACTGCACTGCCATAAACCCGAAAATACTACCCCCAGCACGACCCCCTACACTACTCTAACACCAATGCACTACCCTAAACACTAAAACACTACCCCCAGGAAGACCAACTACAGTACACAAACACAATTGCACTACCCTGAACCCTAAAACAAAACCCCAGCACGATCCCCTATACTACCCAAACACAACTGCACTACCCTAAACCCTAAAACACTACCCCAGCATGAACCACTACACTACATAAAAACCACTACACTACCCTAAACCCTAAAACACTACCCCCAGCACGACCCCTTCACTACACAAACACCACTGCACTACCCTAAACCCTTAAACACTTCCCCCAGCACGACCCCCTACACTATTCAATCACCACAATACTAACCTAAACCCTAATAGACTTCCCCCAGCACGACCCCCTTCAATACCCAAACACAACTGCACTACCCTAAACCCAAAAACACTACCCCAGGACAACCACCTACACTACCCAAACACCACTGCACTACCCTAAACTCTAAAACACGACACCCTACACTACACAAACACAACTGCAATACCCTAAACCATAAAATACTAACCCTACACTACACAAACACCACTGCACTACCCTAAACCCTAAAACACTACCCCCAGCATGAACCCCTAAACTACACAAACACCACTGCACTACCCTAAACCCTTAAACACCACCCCCAGCATGTCCCCCCTACACTACCCAAACATCACTGCACTACCCTAAACCCTAAAACACTACATGCAGCACTATCCCCTACACTACCCAAACACCACTGCACTACCCTAAACCCTAAAACACTACCCCCAGCATGACCCCCTATACCACACAAACACCATTGCACTACCCTAAACCCTAAAACACTACCCCCAGTATGACCCCCTACACTACAGAAGCACCACTGCATTACCCTAAACCCTAAAACACTACCCCCAGCACAACAACCTACACTACCCAAACATCACTGCACTACCCTAAACCCTAAAAGACTACCACCAGCACGATTCCCTACACTACCCAAACACCACTGCACTACCCTAAACCATAAATCTACTCCAGCACAACCTCCTAGACTACACAAACACCACTGCACTACCCTAAACCCTAAAACACAACCAGCAGACTGACCCCTTCACTGCACAAACACCACTGCCCTGCCTTAAATGCTAAAATACTACCTTTAGCACGAACCCCTACATTACACAAACACCAATGCAATACACTAAACCCTAAATCTACCCCCAGCATTACCCCCTACACTACACAAACACCACCGCACTACCCTAAACCCTAAAACACTCCCCCAGCACAACAACCTACACTACCCAAACATCACTGCACTACCCTAAACCCTAAAAGACTACCACCAGCACGACTCCCTACACGACCCAAACACCACTACACTACCCTAAACCATAAATCTACTCCAGCACAACCTCCTAGACTACACAAACACCACTGCACTACCCTAAACCCTAAAACACTACCAGCAGACCGACCCCTTCACTGCACAAACACCACTGCCCTGCCTTAAATGCTAAAATACTACCTCTAGCACGAACACCTACACTACACAAACACCAATGCAATACACTAAACCCTAAACCTACCCCCAGCATTACCCCTACACTACACAAACACCACCCCACTACCCTAAACCCTAAAACACTACCCCCAGCTCGACCCCCTTCGCTACCCAAACACAACTGCACTACGCTAAACCCAAAAACACTACCCCCAGCATGACCTCCTTCACTACCCAAACACCACTGCACTACCCTAAACCCTAAAACACGACCCCCTACACTACAAAAACACCACTGTACTACCCTAAAATCTAAAATACCACCACCAGCATGACCCCCTACACTACACAAACACCACTGCACTACCCTAAACCCTAAAACACTACCCCCTACCATACACAAACACCACTGCACTACACTAAACCCTAAAGCACTACCCCCAGCATGAACCCCTACACTACACAAACACCACTACACTACCCTAAACCCTAAAACACTACCCCCAGCACAACCCCCTATAGTACACAAACACCACTGCACTATCCTAAACCCTAAATCTACCCCCAGCACGAACCCCTGCACTACCCAAACACCACTGTACTACAGTAACCCCTAAAACACTACCCCCAGTATGACTGCCTACCCTACACAAACACCTCTACGCTACCCTAAACCCTAAAACACTACCCCCAGCACTACCCACAACACTACACAAACACCATTGCGCTACCCTAAACCCTAAAACAAAACCCCCAGCATGACCCACTACACTACCCAAACATCACTGTGCTACCCTAGACCCTAAAACACTACCCCCAGCATGACCCTCTACACTACCCAAACACCACTGCGCTACCCTAAATCTACCCCCCCAAGACCCCCTACACTACGCAAACACCACTGCGCTACCCTAAATCCTAAAACACTACCCCAAGCAAGACCCCCTGCACTACCCAAACACCACTGTACTACAGTAACCCCTAAATCACTACCCCCGGTATGACTGCCTACCCTACACAAACACCTCTACGCTACCCTAAACCCTAAAACACTACCCCCAGCACTACCCACAACACTACACAAACACCATTGCGCTACCCTAAACCCTAAAACAAAACCCCCAGCATGACCCACTACACTACCCAAACATCACTGTGCTACCCTAGACCCTAAAACACTACCACCAGCATGACCCTCTACACTACCCAAACACCACTGCGCTACCCTAAATCTACCCCCCAAGACCCCCTACAATACGCAAACACCACTGCGCTACCCTAAATCCTAAAACACTACCCCAAGCAAGACCCCCTACACTAACCAAACACCACTGCCCTACCCTAAACCCTAAAACACTATCCCCAGCATGACCCCCTACACTGCCCAAACACCATTGCTCTACCCTAAACCCTAAAACACTACCTCCAGTACGACCCCCTACACTACACAAGCCCCACTGCATTACCCTAAACCCCAAAACACTACCCCCAGCACAACAACCTACACTACCCAAACATCACTGCACTACCCTAAACCCTAAA
Source organism: Triturus cristatus (assembly GCF_964204655.1). Lineage (NCBI taxonomy): Eukaryota > Metazoa > Chordata > Amphibia > Caudata > Salamandridae > Triturus > Triturus cristatus. Next base: position 873,594,182 of record NC_140579.1, on the reverse strand, counting down.
AGACTACCACCAGCACGACTCCCTACACTACCCAAACACCACTGCACTACCCTAAACCCTAAAGCACCATCCCCAGCACGATCCTCTACCCGACTTAAACACCACTGCGCTACCCTAAAACACTACCCCCAGCACTACACTCTACACTACCCATACACCACTGCACTACCCTAAACCCTAAAACATGACCCCCTAAACTACACAAACCCCACTGCACTACACTAAACCCTAAAACACTACCCCCAGCACTACCCAGTACACTACCCAAACACCACAGCACTATCCTAAACTTTTAAACACTTTCCCCAGCATGCCACTCTACACTACCCAAACACCACTGCACTACCCTAAACCCTACACTACCCATAGCACAACCTCCTACACTACCCAAACACAACTGTGCTATCCTAAGCTCTAAAACACTACCCCCAGCATGAACCCCTAGACAACCCAAACACCACTGCGCTATCGTAAGCTCTAAAACACTACCCCCAAGATCCTCTACCCTACACAAACACAACTGCAATACCCTAAAGCATAAAATACTAACCCTACACTACACAAACACCAATGCACTACCCTAAACGCTAAAATACTACCCCCAGCATGACCCCCTAAACTACACAAACACCACTGCACTACCCTAAACCCTTAAACACTACCCCCAGCATGACCCCCCTACACTACCCAAACATCACTGCACTAACCTAAACCCTAAAACACTACACGCAGAACTACCCCCTACACTACCCAAACACCACTGCACTACCCTAAACCCTAAAATTCTACCCCCAGCATGACCCCCTATATTACACAAGCACCACTGCACTACCCTAAACCCTAAAACACTAACCCGACCACAACAACCTACACTACCCAACCATAACTGAAAAACCCTAAACCCTAAAACACTACCCCCAGCATGACCCCCTAAACTACACAAACACCACTGCACTACCCTAAACCCTTAAACACTACCCCCAGCATGACCCGCCTACACTACACAAACATCACCGCACTACCCTAAACCCTAAAACACTACATGCAGCACTACCCCCTACACTACCCAAACACCACTGCACTACCCTAAACCCTAAAACACTACCCCCAGCATGACCCCCTATACTACCCAAACACCATTGCACTACCCTAAACCCTAAAACACCACCCCCAGCATGAACCCCTACACTACCCAAACACCATTGCACTACCCTAAACCCTAAAACACTACCCCCTGTATGACCCCCTACACTACACAAGCACCACTGCATTACCCTAAACCCTAAAACACTACCCCCAGCACGACAACCTACACTATCCAAACATCACTGCACTACCCTAAACCCTAAAACACTACCACCAGCATGACTCCATACACTACCCAAACACCACTGCACTACCCTAAACCATAAATCAACTGCAGCACAACCTCCTAGACTACACAAACACCACTGCACTACCCTAAACCCTAAAACACTACCCTCAGCCCGACCCCTTCACTATACAAACACCACTGGCCTGCCTTAAATGCTAAAATACTACCTCCAGCACGAACACCTACACTACACAAACACCACTGCACTACCCTAAACCCTAAACCCTAAATCTACCCCCAGCAAGACCCCCTACACTACACAAACACCACTGCACTACCCTAAACCCTAAAACACTACCCCCAGCACGACCCCCTTCGCTACCCAAACACAACTGCACTACGCTAAACCCAAAAACACTACCCCCTGCATGACTTCCTTCACTACCCAAACTGTACTACCCTAAACCCTAAAACACGACCCCCTACACTACAAAAACACCACTGTACTACCTTAAAATCTAAAACACCACCACCAGCATGACCCCCTACACTACACAAACACCACTGGACTACCCTAAACCCTTAAACACTACCCCCTACACTACACACACACCACTGCACTACACAAAACCATAAAACACTACCCACAGCATGAACCCCTACAGTACACAAACACCACTGCACTACCCTAAACCCTAAAATACTACCCCCAGCACAACCTCTATAGTACACAAACACCACTGCACTACCCTAAACCCTACATCTACCCCCAGCTCGACCCCCTACACTACCCAAACACCACTGCACTACACTAAACCCTAAAACACTACCCCCAGTATGACCCCCTACCCTACACAAACACCTCTACGCTACCCTGAACCCTAAAACACTACCCCCAGCACTACCCCCAAACACTACACAAACACTACTACGCTACCCTAAACCCTAAAACACAACCCCCAGCTAGACCCCCTACACTACCCCAACACCACTGTGCAACCCTAAAACACTACCCCCAGTATGACCCTCTACACTACCCAAACACCACTGCGCTACCCTAAATCTACCCCCACAAGACCCCCTACACTACGCAAACACCACTGCGCTACCCTAAACACTTAAACACTAGCCCCAGCAAGACCCCCTACACTAACCAAACACCACTGTGCTTCCCTAAACCCTAAAACACTACCCCCAGCACAACCCCCTACGCTACCCAAACACAACTGCGCTACCCTAAACCCTAAAACACTATCCCCAGCACGACCCCCTACTCTACCCAAACACCACTGCGCTACTCTAAGCCCTAAAACACTGCCCCAGCACGATCCTCTACCCTACCCAAACACCACTGCGCTATCCTAAACCCTAAAACACTACCCCCAGCACTACCCCCTACACTACCCATACACCACTGCACTACCCTAAACCCTTAAACACTGCCGCCAGCACGACCTCCTACACTACCCAAACACCACTGTGCTACCCTAAATCCTAAATATACACCCAGCACGACCCCCACCATCACCCACACACCACTGCACTACCCTCAGCCCTAAAACACGACCCCATACACTACCCAAACACGACTGCACTACCCTAAATCATAAAACACGACACCCTACACTACACAAACACCACTGCACTACCCTAAACCCTAAATCTACCCCAGGATGACCCCCTACACTACCAAACACCACTGCACTACCCGAAACCCTAAAACATGACCCACTAAACTACACAAACCCCACTGCACTACCCTAAACCCTAAAACACTACCCCCAGCACTACTCCCTACACTACACAAACACCACTGCACTACACTAAACCCTAAATCTACCCCCAGCACCACCCCCTACACTACCCAAACACCACTGCACTACCCTAAACCCTAAAACACTACCCCCATCACGACCACTACTCTACCCAAACACCTCTGCGCTACCCTAAGCTCTAAAACTCTCCCCAAGCAGGATCCCCTATACTACACAAACACCACTGCACTACCCTAAAACCTAAAACACTACCCTCAGCACAACCCCCTACACTACACAAATACCACTGTACTACACTAAACCCTAAAACACTGCCCCCAGCATGACCCCATTCACTACCCAAACACAACTGCACTACCCTAATCCCAAAAACACTACCCCCAGCACGACCCCCTACACTACCCAAACATCACTGCACTACCCTAAACCCTAAAACACTACTTGCAGCACTACCCCCTACACTACCCAAACACCACTGCACTACCCTAAACCCTAAAACACTACACCCAGTACAACCCCTACACTACACAAGCACCACTGCATTACCCTAAACCCTAAAACACTACCTCAGCATGACAACCTACACTACCCAAACATCACTGCACTATCCTAAACCCTAAAACACTACACCAGCACAAACCTCCACACTACACAAACACCACTGCTCTACCCTAATCCCTACAACACTCCCCCAGCAGGATCCCTACACTAAACAAACACCACTGCACTACCCTAAACCCTAAAACACTACCCTCAGCAAGACCCCCTACACTACACAAATACCACTGTACTACACTAAACCCTAAAACAGTGCCCCCAGCATGACCCCCTTCACTACCCAAAGACAACTGCACTACCCTAAACCCAAAAACAAAACCCCCAGCAAGACTCCCTACACTACACAAACACCACTGCACTACCCTAAACCCTAAAACACGACTCCCTACAATACACAAACATCACTGCACTACCCTCAACCCTAAAACACTACCCCGAGCACGACCCCCTACACTACACACACACCACTGCACTACCCTAAACCCTAAAACACTACACCCTACACTACCCAAACACCACTGCACTACCCTAAACCCTAAATCTACCCCCAGCACATCCCCCTACACTACACAAACAACACTGCACTGGCCTAAACCCGAAAACACTACCCCCAGTCCTACCCCCTTCACTACACAAACACCACTGCACTGCCCTAAACCTAGAAATACTCCCCCCAGCAAAACCCCCTACGTCAACTATCCCAGGTAAGCCTGTCGCAAACTTGGTCTCCAGGGCTGACACCACCATGATCTACTCCCGCCCCTCACTATTCCCTTGGCCCTTCTTCCCTTTCATTGCAGCTCAGTTTCCAAACACAAGAAATAGCCATCGTTGCTGCCGCCCACTTCCCACGCGGACGATCGCGTCTGACCCCCCAATCGGAGCACAATTCATGTTGTTCCAACGGTAAGCCAACAACTTTTCACTCTCGGCTTCTTCATCATGCATGACCTACTTCACTACCCAAACACCACTGCACTACCCTAAACCCTAAACCCTAAAACACGACCCCCTACACTACAAAAACACCACTGCACTACACTAAATCCTAAAACACATCCCCAGCACGACCCACTACACTACCCAAACACCACTGCATTACACTAAACCATAAAACACTACCCCCAGCATGACTCCCTACACTACACAAACACCACTGCACTACCCTAAACCCTAAAACACTACCCCCAGCACGACTCCCTACACTACCCAAACACCCATGCACTACACTAAAACCTAAATCTATCCCCAGCATGACCTCTCACACTACACAAACACCACTGCACTACCCTAAACCCTAAAACACTACCCCAGCACGAAACCATACACAACCCAAACACCACTGCACTACCCTAAACCCTAAAACACTAACGCCAGCATGACCCCCTACACTACCCAAACACCACTGCACTACCGTATACCCTTAAAACAATATACCCTACACTACAAAAACACCACTGCACTACCCTAAACTTTAAAACACTATACACAGCATGACCCCCTACAGTACACAAACATCACTGCACTACCCTAAAACACAAAAAAATACCCCCTACATTAGACACAAACACCACTGCACAACCCTAAACCCTAAAACACTACCCCCAGCATGACCCCCTACACTACACAAACACCACTGCACTACCATAAACCCCAAAACACTACCCCCAGCTCGACCCCCTTCGCTACCCAAACACAGCTGCACTGCGCTAAACCCAAAAGCACTACCCCCAGCATGATCTCCTTCACTACCCAAACACCACTGCACTACCCTAAACCCTAAAACACGACTCCCTACACTACAAAAACACCACTGCACTACACTAAACCTTAAAACACATCCCCAGCACGACCCACTACACTACCCAAACACCACTGCATTACACTAAACCATAAAACACTACCCCTAGCACGACTCCCTACACTACACAAACACCACTGCACTACCATAAACACTAAAAAACTACCCCAGCACGACTCCCTATACTACCCAAACACCCATGCACTACACTAAACCCTAAATCTATCCCCCGAATGACCTCCCACACTACACAAACACCACTGCACTTACCTAAACCCTAAAACACTACCCCAGCACGAAACCATATACTACCCAAACACCACTGCACTGCCCTAAACCCTAAAACACTAACACCAGCATGACCCCCTACACTACCCAAACACCACTGCACTACCCTATACACTAAAACAATACACCCTACACTACACAAACACCACTGCACTGCCCTAAACTTTAAAACACCATACACAGCATGACCCCCTACAGTACACAAATACCACTGCACTACCCTAAACCCTAAAACACTACCCCCTACATTAGAGACAAACACCACTGCACTACCCTAAACCCTAAAACACTACCCCAGCATGACCCCCTACACTACACAAACACCACTGCACTACCCTAAACCCTAAATCACTACCCCAGCATGACCCCCTGCACTACACAAACACCACTGCACTACCCTAAACCATAAAACACTACTCCCAGCATGACCCCCTGCACTACACAAACACCACTGCACTACCCTAAACCCTAAAACACTACTCCCAGCATAACCCCTTGTAGTACACAAACACCACTGCACTACCCTAAACACTAAAACACTACCCCAAGCATGACCCCTACACTACACAAACACCACTGCAATGCCTTAAATGCTAAAATAGTACCCTCAGCACTAACCCCTACACTACACAAACACCACTGCACTACCCTAAACCCTAAATCTACCCCCAGCATGACCCCCTACACTACCCAATCACAACTCAACTACCCTAAAACCTAAAACACTACCCCCAGCACGACCACTACTCTACCCAAACACCTCTGCGCTACCCTAAGCTCTAAAACTCTCCCCAAGCAGGATCTCCTATACTACACAAACACCACTGCACTACCCTAAAACCTAAAACACTACCCTCAGCACAACCCCCTACACTACACAAATACCACTGTACTACACTAAACCTAAAAACACTGCCCCCGGCATGACCCCATTCACTACCCAAACACAACTGCACTACCCTAATCCCAAAAACACTACCCCAGCACCACCCCCTACACTACCCAAACATCACTGCACTACCCTAAACCCTAAAACACTACTTGCAGCACTACCCCCTACAATACCCAAACACCACTGCACTTCCCTAAACCCTAAAACACTACACCCAGTACAACCCCCTACACTACACAAGCACCACTGCATTACCCTAAACCCTAAAACACTACCTCAGCACGACAACCTACACTACCCAAACATCACTGCACTACCCTAAACCCTAAAACACTACACCAGGATGACCCCCTTCACCTCCCAAACACAACTGCACTCCCCTAAACCCAAAAACACAACCCCCAACACGACTCCCTACACTACACAAACACCACTGCACTACCCTAAACCCCAAAACACTACAACCTACACTACCCAAACACCACTGCACTACCCTAAACCCTAAATCTACCCCAGCACATTCCCCTACACTATACAAACACCACTGCTCTACCCTAAACCCTATAACACTCCCCCAGCAGGATCCCCTACACTAAACAAACACCACTGCACTACCCTAAACCCTAAAACACTACCCTCAGCAAGACCCCCTACACTACACAAATACCACTGTTCTACACTAAACCCTAAACACTGCCCCCAGCATGACCCCCTTCACTACCCAAACACAACTGCACTACCCTAAACCCAAAAACACAACCCCCAGCACGACTCCCTACACTACACAAACACCACTGCACTACCCTAAACCCTAAAACACTACACCCTACACTACCCAAACACCACTGCACTACCCTAAACCCTAAATCTACCCCCAGCACATTCCCCAATACTACACAAACAACACTGCACTGGCCTAAACCCGAAAACACTACCCCCAGTCCTACCCCCTTCACTACACAAACACCACTGCACTGCACTGCCCTAAACCCAAAAATACTACCCCCAGCAAAACCCCCTACACTACTCAAACTCCAATGCACTACCCTAAACACTAAACCACTACCCCCAGCAAGACCCACTACCGTACACAAACACCATTGCACTACACTGAACCCTAAAACACTACCCCAGCACGATCCCCTACACTACCCAAACACGACTGCACTACCCTAAACCCTAAAACACTACCCCAGAATGAAGCACTACACTACAAAAACACCACTACACTATCCTAAACCCTAAAACACTACACAGAGCATGACCCCCTACACTACACAAACACCACTGCACTACCCTAAACCCTTAAACACTTCCCCCAGCATGACCCCCTTCACTATACAAACACCACTGTACTACCCTAAACCCTAAAAGACTACCCCCAGCACGACCCCCTTCACTACCCAAACACAACTGCACTACCCTAAACCCAAAAATACTACCCCCAGGACAACCACCTACACTACCCAAAGATCACTGAACTACCCTAAACCCTAAAACACTACCCCCAGCATGAACCCCTAAACTACACAAACACCACTACACTACCCTAAACCCTTAAATACTACCCCCAGCATGACCCCCCTACACTACCCAAACATCACTGCACTACCTTAAACCCTAAAACACTGCATGCAGCACTACCCCTACACTACCCAAACACCACTGCACTACCCTAAACCCAAAAATACTACCCCCAGGACAACCACCTACACTACCCAAACATCACTGTACTACCCTAAACCCTAAAACACCACCCCCAGCATGACCCCCTAAACTACACAAACACCACTGCACTACCCTAAACCCTTAAACACTACACCCAGCATGACCCCCTACACTACCCAAACATCACTGCACTACCCTAAACCCAAAAACACTACATGCAGCACTACCCCTACACTACCCAAACACCACTGCACTACCCTAAACCCTAAAACACCACCCCCAGCATGAACCCCTACACTACTCAAACACCCTTGCACTACACTAAACCCTAAAACACTACCCCAGTCCGACCCCCTACACTACACAAGCACCACTGCATTACGGTAAACCCTAAAACACTACCCCCAGCATGACAACCTACACTACCCAAACATCACTGCACTACCCTAAACCCTAAAACACTACCTCCAGCACGACTCCCTACACTACCCAAACACCACTGCACTACCCTAAACCATAAATCTACTCCAGCACAACCTCCTAGACTACACAAACACCACTGCAATACCCTAAACCCTAAAACAATACCCCCAGCCCGACCCCTTCACTACACAAACAGCACTGCCCTGCCTTAAATGCTAAAATACTACCTCCAGCACGAACACCTACACTACACAAACACCACTGCACTACGCCAAACCCTAAATCTACCCCCTAAAACACTACCCCCAGCTCGACCCCCTTCGCTACCCAAACACAGCTGCACTACGCTAAACCCGAAAACACTACCCCCAGCATGACCTCCTTCACTACCCAAACACCACTGCACTACCCTAAACCCTAAAACACGACACCCTAGCCTACAAAAACACCACTGCACTACACTAAACCCTAAAACACATCCCCAGCACGACCCACTACACTACCCAAACACCACTGCATTAGATTAAACCATAAAACACTACCCCCAGCACGACTCACTACACTACACAAACACCACTGCACTACCCTAAACCCTAAAACACTACCCCCAGCACGACTCCCTACACTACCCAAACACCCATGCACTACACTAAACCCTAAATCTATCCCCAGCATGACCTCCCACACTACACAAACACCACTGCACTACCCTAAACCCTAAACAACTACCCCAGCACGAAACCATACACAACCCAAACACCAGTGCACTACCCTAAACCCTAAAACACTAACGCCAGCATGACCCCTACACTACCCAAACACCACTGCACTACCCTATACACTAAAACAATACACCCTACACTACACAAACACCACTGCACTACCCTAAACTTTAAAACACTATACCCAGCATGACCACCCTACACTACCCAAACATCACTGCACTACCCTAAACCCTAAAACACTGCACGCAGCACTACCCCCTACACTACCCAAACACCACTGCACTACCCTAAACCCTAAAACTCTACCTCCAGCATGACCCCTACACTACACAAGCACCACTGCACTACCCTAAACCCTAAAACACTAACCTGACCACATCACCCTACACTACCCAAACATGACTGCACTACCCTAAACCCTAAAACACTACCCCCAGCATGACCCCCTAAACTACACAAACACCACTGCACTACCCAAAACCCTAAAACACTACCCCCAGTACGACTCCCTACACTACCCAAACACCACTGCACTACCCTAAACCATAAATCTACTCCAGCACAACCTCCTAGACTACACAAACACCACTGCAATACCCTAAACCCTAAAACACTACCCCCAGCCCGACCCCTTCACTACACAAACACCTTTCTATCTAATAGATCCCAGTCTATTTGTTTAGGTAACTTTACCTCCTCCCCCCGTAAGATTAAATATGGAGTTCCCCAAGGAGCTACATTGAGCCCAACATTGTTCAATGTATATGTCTCCTCTTTGGCATCGATTGGCAAGAAATGGGGCATTAATATCTGCTCCTACGCTGACGATACCCAGCTGATGGTCACCCTAAATGGAGATAACAACGCCAGAAGTCGACTACATAACTGCCTGTCAGAGCTATCCAATTGGATGCATGGCCACTATTTAAAACTGAACGCTGACAAATCAGAAATTCTACTCTTTGGCGGGGCCAAACAGCTCTGGGACAACACTTGGTGGCCAACTTCTTTAGGTTCTCCACCAATCCCCACATCGTCAGCTAGAAATTTAGGAATTCAGATGGACACCACTCTATCAATGAAAAGCCATGTCTCTTCAATATGTGGAAAAGGTTTTGCCATATTGAAAAGATTGAAAAGGGTGTTCCCCTGGATCCCACTTGAATGTAGGCAGATCCTAGTCCAGTCGCTACTAGTTAGCAGGCTGGACTATGGCAACTCATTGTTTGTAGGAATGTCGGACTACTTATTTAGGAAATTACAACTGGTCCAGAATGCCGCAGCAAAAGCTGTCTGCAATAAAAAAAAGTATGATTCCGCCACAAGTTGTCTGAGAGCTTTACACTGGCTGCCCATGAGACAAAGAGCCACGTTCAAGATGCTATGTATTGCCTATAAAACGCTTCACAATACAGGCCCTTACATTCTTCGAAATAGAATTAAGTTCTATGCCCCAGCGCGGAACTTACGTTCACAAGCCTCTGCCAAAGCAGCCACTACTCGGATTAAGCTTTCCAGAATGGGCGGCAATGCCTTTTCACATATTGCTGCGAAATGCTGGAATGAACTACCGATTAACCTTAGACTCACGGACTCCTACCTCACCTTCAAGAAGAAACTAAAAACTGCACTATTCCCCACTTCAGAATAATCAATTTGCTCCCAGGTTACTGCCTTAGTTTTTTTTACTGTTATTTTTTGCAGCGCCGTGATATCCTTGTAGGATGAATGTTGCGCTTTACAAATACAACTAACAATAACAATAACAACCACTGCCCTGCCTTAAATGCTAAAATACTTCCTCCAGCACGAACACCTACACTACACAAACACCACTGCACTACGCCAAACCCTAAATCTACCCCCAGCATGACCCCTACACTACACAAACACCACTCCACTACCCTAAACCCTAAAACACAACCCCCAGCTCGACCCCCTTCACTACCCAAACAAAGCTGCACTACGTTAAACCCAAAAACACTACCCCCAGCATGACCTCCTTCACTACCCAAACATCACTGCACTACCCTAAACCCTAAAACACTAACGCCAGCATGACCTCCTAGACTACCCAAACACCACTGCACTAACCTATACCCTAAAACACGACCCCCTACACTACAAAAACACCACTGCACTACACTAAACCCTAAAACTCATCCCCAGCACGACCCACTACACTACCCAAACACCACTGCATTACACTAAACCATAAAGCACTACCCCCAGCACGACTCCCTACACTACACAAACACCACTGCACTACACTAAACCCTAAAACACTACCCCCAGCACGACTCCCTACACTACCCAAACACCCATGCACTACACTAAACCCTAAATCTATCCCCAGCATGACCTCCCACACTACACAAACACCACTGCACTACCCTAAACCCTACAACACTACCCCAGCACAACTCCCTACACTACCCAAACACCCATGCACTACACTAAACCCTAAATCTATCACCAGCATGGCCTCCCACACTACAGAAACACCACTGCACTACCCTAAACCCTAAAACACTACCCCAGCACGAAACCATACACTACCCAAACGCCACTGCACTGCCCTAAACCCTAAAACACTAACACCAGCATGACCCTCTACACTACCCAAACACCACTGCACAACCCTATACGCTAAAACAATACACCCTACACTACACAAACACCACTGCACTACCCTAAACTTTAAAACACTATACACAGCATGACCCCCTACAGTACACAAACACCACTGCACTACCCTAAACCCTAAAACACTACCCCCTACAGTAGGCACAAACACCACTGCACTACCCTAAACCCTAAAACACTACCCCCAGCATGACCCCTATACCACACAAACACCACTGCACTACCCTAAACTCTAAATCACTACTCCCAGCATGACCCCCTGCACTACACAAACACCACTGCACCACCCTAAACCATAAAACACTACTCCAAGCATGACCCCCTGCACTACAAAAACACCACTGCACTACCCTAAACCCTAAAACACTACTCCCAGCATGACCCCTTGTAGTACACAAACACAACTGCACTACTTTAAACCCAAAAACAATACCACTAGCATGACGCCCTACACTACACAAACACCACTGCACTACCCTAAACCCTAAAACACGACCTCCTGCACTACACAAAAACCACTGCACTACCCTAAACACTAAAACGCTATCCCCAGCACTACCCCCTACACTACCCAAACACCAATACACTACCCTAAACCCTAAAAAACTACCCCAGCACGACCCCCTACACTACACAAACACCACTGTACTACCCTAAACCCTAAAACACTACCCCCAGCACGACTCCCTACACTACACAAACACCACTGCACTACCCTAAACCCTAAAACACTACCCCCAGCATGAACCCCTGCACTACTCAAACACCACTGCACTACCCTGAAGTACTCAATAAAAATCCCAAGGGCCACACTTACCAGTGGCCCGCAATATATATTTCAAATAATAGTCAGTCGGCAACGGAGAAGGTGCAGAAGCTTTATTGGCCAAAGCAAAACTCTATATAGAGGAGCCTCATCGATCCTCACCCATCAGGTGCGCCGAGGAAGACTGCTGGCTCCTTGACAAAACCACACTTATATACATAACAGATTCAGCATACAAAGCCATACAAGTGGAAAAGTACCAGTTAGTCCATGGGCTCCTGGATGAGCTCATACAGTGTTAGGTTTCAGCCTTACACAAAGGGTTGCTATCTATACAGAGGAGGTCGGCAGGGTGACTCCCTTTTCGTCCCAGGGCCTGCAGGAATTTGCTTGATACTCCCTACAGCAGATGTGACCTTGGGCCTCGGCCTTAAATACCACTAACCTGTCTCTGGGCTGATAAGAACTAAATCAAGAAGATGGTAGGCAAGGGAAAGCACGTGATCTGACACGTGGTCTATCACAAACCAAGATGGCTACAGTATGGTTTTCGGCCCTTTTTGTCGTGCAGGAAGAAACGAAAGGAAACACTTCTTCTAGAACATATCAATAGGTGTTTATGTAGATCAGAATACCGTCATAGATACATTGTGCTAACTTTACATGGTGCGAATAAACAGAACGAGTGATTTTTATCCTTCAGATCGGCCCTTTTAGCATAATTTAGCTAACATATCAACTCAATCTTCAAAGATGCCTTCATCTATCTGCATCATGTCGTATATCTCCTTCTGTACTAACTGAGTGCCTATCTTAGCTGGGCGCGGTTTAGATTCGGGAAGGGCTAGAAGGAGTCGATTAGTGCAATAAGAACAGCAGGCAGGTCCACATTGTATGCAGACACAACAGGTGAAAAGGAAACCTGCTATACCCAAAAGAATCATGAGCAATTTCCATCCCCAAGTGGCAAAGAGGCCGCAGAACCAGCTAGAAAGGGACCAGGTACCGGTGTCTGTGTGAATTTCAGATGCTAAACGGTGCAGTTTTTGAATGGCTAAATGTACAGAGGGGGCGGAGTCAGGTATATACACACAGCAAGAACTGCCGATCACTCTGCATGCTCCTCCACGATCAGCTAAGATAACATCTAAAACCATACGATTTTGAAGCGTTACAAGACTGGTCGCCTGAAGCTCAACAGTTAGGTTAGTTAGTATTCCGGCAGTGATATTCACTACTCCCTCTACCACTCTAGATAACCTTCTGATTTCATTACTGGTCAAAATGGGTCCCCATATGGGCAAGACTCCTTTCATTATGTCCACAAAGTGTTGTGCAGGAGTATCGGTCTGATCAGTGGCATCCCCCGTGGTAGCTCGTTTTCCTAAGCTCCGTCGGTTCAGTGAATGGGTCTTATGATAATCAGAAGGGGCTATATAGACTGGTGGGTATAGGAAAGACAAATAACATCTCCCTGACCATCCTCTGGGGAGCCATGTGTATGCATTTTCCCCACATACAAAATACACATTCGGGGGAGTAAGCATTGGTGGGCTACTGAATGTTCGTAATCTGTACGTATAATTGCATTTACTAGATCCAACTACTAAGTGACCAGTGCCATGTACACAAAAGGAAGATGACGCATTCAATACCGGGACCGGAATAACCTTATCATCTGATACATTTCGTTCTTGAAAATATTTGAAATATTCAGTGAAATTGAAAGACATAAAATCCAATACTTCATCCCTTAACCAGGTGTCATTTGCATATTCAGTATACTCATTCATGCAAGCAGTTGGGTCTAGTGTACCATCTGTACCATCTTCATTCGGGGTGAATCCCTGATGTACTTCTATATATGCTAGAATCATTTCGTAGTCTTTTTCAGAAAATCGGTGTTCATCAACAGTATAGTGCGTATACATCATCGACAGCAATTTAAACCATGCTTCACAACTGCCTAGGTATGACAAGGGCATCGAAATGAAAAGATCATGTTTGTGCATAACCGAGGGGAGGAGGCCACGGACCCAGCACTTCGTAGCATTGGTTGAACTATGGGTCTGGTGCAGCATTTCAATAAAGGCATTCTTTACATATGTCTGACGATGTCTTTCCTTATGCGGGGTGAAAGTATGGAAATGATGCTCTTCAGGAACAGGAGTAGAAGTTACCAGGGTGTGCACAGGGTGACAACATTCTAAATAAATGAATACACTTAAACATGTTACTAGTGATACAGTTATTATAGATATGAAGACTATCTTAATACGCAAACTCCAAGTAGAAAACATAGGCATATATGGGTGCAGAGGGCGTGGAGCTATAGGTCGCTCCTCTTCGGGAACAAAGCGAGGAAAGGGATACATTCTTGCTAAAAGTCCAACTATAATCTAAGGGGAATGAGCCTACTTGCAGTCCAACCTGCCAGAGGGTGCTTCTTTCCTGTATCAGTTTAGAGCCTCACAGGCAGACTCCTATTGTTCATCAAAAAAGAAAAAATACCAAAACAAGAAAATTGCAAAAACTTCTCGCGTTGGGGCTGCACTTGACGCAGCTCTTACTGGAAACTCCACCTTAGGACCCACTAATCAATCAATGTCTCTATTTTTCTTTCTGAACAGAGCTTTACTGAAAGTTCCGAGCTCTCAACTGGTTCAGTCCAGTGTTCTTTTAGATTATACCAGGATTTACTCAATACCGCTTGTGAGAAGTTGGCCTGGTATATGATGCTCACTAGTTAAAGTGATCACCTTGTACCATGCCAAGCAACCCTTATGGTGTGGTTGTAAGTCAACCTTTTCGGACTAGCTGCCCTAGTGGTAGCGTAGGCTAAGCAGTCTTTGAGGCTAAACTCGTGAAGCGTGTTAAGCCAGCTGTTTTACCAAATGCAACCCCCTTTTATACCAATGAAAGGACACCACACAGATATATATTCAAAATATATATGTATTTATTTCTCAAAGTAACCCCTAGTCTCTTTATGAGCACAGGAGCACAAATCGTCAAACAAGATTACAGTAGAATACACAGAAGTTGCACTTTATATGGATAGGCCCTGGTGGCCGCTCAAACCATATACTAAAATAGTGGTATAAGTACCACGAACAGAAAAGGGAAAAGGCCTAGGGCCTCTAGAATCGCTGGGCCTACAAGGAGCTAACTTCAGTTAGTGACCAGGAGGTCCACGGGTGGCGTGTGCAGAGCAAATAGTCACACGCATGCTCCCATAGGTTTCAATGGGTGCGTAAAAAGTACAAAGTTACTGCAAAGAGGATCTTCCAGATGGACTAGGAACTCAAGATTTGGAACACAGGCACTAGAGATGTAATACTACACTTGGGCACAGGAGTGCCAGCTTTACCTCACCCACAGGAAGCGGGTGCATAGGCCTCGAAGTGCGTCGGGTTTCTTCTATCTGTTCCGTGGAGCCTGTGGACAAAGATGCTGCAGGCGGTCGGTCCGGGAGAGATGCGGTGGATCCAAGAGTGGATCGGAGATGTTGAAGACCTGTAAGCAGAGGGGACAGTGTTCACAGTCACTAGCCAGTGACCAGCGTGGCACCAGGTGGGTACCAGGCAATGTCGGGTGCAAACAGGAAGAAAGGTGTAGCTTGTCTCTGCAGCCACGTGGTCCCTGGAGGTCGACGACGTCCAGGAGTCGGTTCACGAGCTGTCCCACGCAGGCTCTCGCTGTCGGCGGTGTCGGCGACTTGATCGAAGCAAACAAGCCTTGGCAAAAGCAATTGTTGTGGAGCACAAGATAAGCTGATTGTTCTGACCAGCAAGGTCAGAGGGACTGCTCCTTTGGAGGGGAGCAAGGGCCAGTCTGGAGCAACCAGACCAGTGGTGTATTTCTTGAAGTTCGTCGCCAAGATGGCCACTAGCCAGCGGGCCAGCAACCGGTTAGGCGCGTCAAGTGGCAAAATGCAGAAGGGCCCCACGCAGATCGTGGAGATGCTGGAGGGCTCACCTTTGGTGCAGATGCTGCTCGGGTGTTGGGCTTCTCAGATCCCAAAGCACAACTTGGAGGGAGCCTCGGTTGTTGCGCTTGCAGCTTGTCGTCATCGTTCCAAGATGGCTGGCTCCACGTGTCTCGGTGCCTCCACGGGTCTCCTCTTTTCAGGGACTGTGGATCGGGCGGTGAGAGGTCTGGAGGTCCAGGTCTTGTCAGTCTCTGGGCTCGGGCTCCGGTGGGAGGCGGCGGCAAAGCAGACGTTGATTCGCTGGATGGTGCTTGCGTTAGCAAGGTGGTCACTCCCTGACCACAGGGGAGATTTCCTTCAGTCTTCTGTGCAGCAGAATGTCGAAGTTCCCGTCTTCTTCTTAGTTTCAAGTTGATTCCAGGATGTCTGAAGTCTTAGGACACAGCTCCTACCTTTAAGCGGATTCTAGGGGCCGGACTACCTGCTAGGTCCCTCCCTATGGGTGGGACCAGGAAGGGGGTGGTTACACCCCCAATCCTTTGTCCAGCTCGCCCCAGGCCCGGGACTGGTGTGCCCCAGGACCGGTTTGAACTGGCATATGCACCGAGGCTCCTTGTGAGCCACAGGCATGTCTGGTTTCTTTCAAGCCCTACCTGACCAATACACAAAATCCTGTCTGGGGTGGTGCATGCACCTCCCCTGGCAGGAAACCCTTTGTCCACACCTCCCAAGCTGAAAGGACTCCCAGCAGCAGGAGGGCAGACTTGTGTCTGTGGTGGCAGCATCCATTTTGTGGAGCTGAGGCTATGTCTGATTTTACCCGGGTTTCAGGTACTGTACATGTCGTGTCCCTCTAGAAGGGTGGAATGCTAACCCCGTCGCCAGAATTGGCGAGGGGTTAGTATTCCAATTCGTATGACACCTTACTCGACATGTTTTGATAAAGCCAAACCAAAGATAGCATTTAACCGCGAGGTTCATAATGCACTTAAGAGTATATGGTATGACGATATCTGGAAACAGTAGAAGGAAGTTGTTCCGACCACTGCAGACAGGCTCAGCTCATGCCAGAGCACCATCTCACATGGAACCAAGCACTCTGCCTTCAGGAGTGTTAAGGCCTGCCATAGGAGTGACTTATAGGTTAACATGTGTCCCATTTAAGGTTAGGTATAGGTATACTACACCTAAGTAAGAGGTGATTACACCAACTTACCCCAGCTGAGTGATCAGACAGTTGTGTCAGATTGTTAGGCCAAGCCTGGGGTGGCATAATACATGCTTCAGCCCCTGGCAGGCCTTGGGTACACCAATGCCCTGGGTACCTAGTGTACACTGGTACAGGGGCTGACAGGGTGATCCACTTCCAATTGGTTATGCACCTAGGGTGCTTAGTGTAAATTTAGTAGAGAGAACAGCAGGCTGGGGGTCTGATTGGCAGGCCCACAGCCTCAATATGTCAAAAACCAGTGAAGCAAAAAGCAAAAATTTGGGGTGACCATAGGATAGCAGACCCTACTCTCCTACACAACCCCCCCCAAACGCTGGGACATTAAACTAGCCTTGACCAGTCTCGTCTTCATGTCCTACGTGGAAGTATCTGGAGAGACCATCTGCATTCCCATGGTCAGCACCTGGCCGGTGCTCCACTGTAAAGTCCATCCCCTGTAGGGAAATGGACCACCTAAGCAGTTTGGGGTTTTCACCCTTCATCTGATTTAGCCACAAGAGGGGCTTATGGTCGGTCTGAATCTTGAAGTGAGTGCCAAACAAGTATGGCCTCAGCTTCTTCAGGGCCCACACCACAGCAAAGGCCTCCCTCTCAATAGCTGACCAATTCTTCTCTCTGGGGGTCAACCTTCTGCTAATCAAAGCAATGGGTTGGTCTTGACCATCTACATTAAGTTGTGACAGCACAGCTCCCACACCCAACTCAGAAGCATCTGTTTGGACAATAAACTCTTTGGAGTAGTCAGGACTTTTCAGGATAGGTGCAGAGCACATGGCCTCCTTCAGGTCATCAAATGCCTTTTCACAGCTTACTGTCCACTGAACCTTTTTGGGCATCTTCTTGGATGTCAGATCATTAAGAGGAGTCACAATGGACCCATAGTTCTTAACAAACTTCCTGTAGTACCCAGTCAAGCCCAAGAAAGCTCGAACTTGAGTCTGGGTGGTTGGAGGAGACCAGTCCTTGATGGATTGTATCTTACTCTCCAGTGGTTGAACTTGGCCTCCACCTACAAGGTGGCCCAAATATACAACCTTACTCTGCCCTACCTGGCACTTAGTAGCCTTGATAGTGAGGCCTGCCCTTTGCAGGGCCTCAAGAGCCTTCTTCAGGTGGATCAGGTGATCCTCCCAGGTGGAGCTAAAGACAGCAATGTCATCAAGATATGCTGCGCAAAAGTCATCCAACCCAGTAAGGACTTGGTTCACCAGCCTTTGGAAGGTGGCAGGTGCATTCTTCAGACCAAAGGGCATCACCACAAACTGGTAGTGCCCACCTGGGGTTGAGAATGCTGTTTTGGCCTTAGACTCCTCAGCTAATCTGATTTGCCAATAGCCAGCTGTCAAGTCAAATGTGCTCAAAAACTTTGCAGAAGCTAGTTTGTCTATGAGCTCATCTGCCCTTGGAATAGGGTGTGCATCTGTCCTGGTGACAGCATTGAGACCCCTGTAGTCCACACAGAACCTCATCTCTCTCTTGCCATCTTTGGTGTGAGGTTTGGGGACTAGAACCACTGGGCTAGCCCAGGGGCTCTCTGAGGGTTCAATGACACCTAATTCCAGCATTTTATGTACCTCAGCCTTTATACAGTCCCTGACGTGGTCAGGTTGTCTGTAGAGCTTGTTCTTTACAGGCAGACTGTCACCAGCGTCCACCACATGGGTGCACCAGTCAGTTTGACTAGGTATCAAGGAAAACATATGTGAAAATGATTGTAGAACCTGTCTACATTCAGTCTGCTGATGGGCAGTGAGGTTGCCTCCAAGGGTCACTCCTTCAACTGAGCCATCTTCAGGGTTCTGAGACAACAGGTCTGGGAGAGGGTCACTCTCTTCCTCCTGTCCCTCATCTGTAGCTATGAGCAAGCCCATGTCTGCCCTGTCAACATATGCTTTTAACCTGTTAACATGGAGTACCCTGTGGGGACTCCTGGGAGTTCCTAGGTCCACCAAGTAGGTGACCTCTCCCTTCTTTTCCAGGATTGTATGGGGTCCAGACCATTTGTCTTGGAGTGCTGCTGGGGCCAAGGGCTCCAACACCCATACCTTCTGTCCTGGCTGAAACTCAACCAAGACAGCCTTTTGGTCATGCCAAGCTTTCTGTAAGGCCTGGCTTGCCTCAAGGTTTTTGGATGCCTTCTCCATATACTCAGCCATCCTGGAGCGGAGACCAAGTACATAGTCCACTATGTCTTGTTTAGGCTTTTTGAGAGGTAACTCCCATCCTTCCTTCACTAAACACAGTGGGCCTCTTACAGGGTGCCCAAACAACAATTCAAAGGGGCTGTAGCCAACTCCTTTTTGTGGGACCTCTCTGTAAGCAAACAGAAGGCAGGGTAGAAGGATGTCCCATCTTCGCCTGAGCTTTTCAGGTAATCCTTTGATCATACCCTTTAGGGTCTTGTTGAATCTCTCAACAAGCCCATTGCATTGTGGGTGATAAGGGGTGGTGAACTTGTAGTTGACACCACATTCCATCCACATAGCTGTCAAGTATCCTGACATGAAATTGATACCTCTGTCAGAAACTACCTCCTTAGGAAAGCCCACTCTGGAGAATACTCCCAGCAGGGCCCTGGCCACAACAGGTGCTGTAGTGGTCCTAAGGGGAATTGCCTCTGGATACCTGGTGGCATGATCCACTACCACCAGTATAAATCTGTGCCCAGATGCAGTGGGAGGATCCATGGGACCCACTATATCTATTCCCACTCTTTCAAAGGGGACCCCACCACAGGTAGTGGTATTAGGGGGGCCTTTGTTGTGCCACCTGATTTGCCACTGGCTTGGCAGGTCACACAGGAGCGACAAAACTCCTTTGTATCTTCATTCATGTGAGGCCAGTGAAAGTGAGGGACAAGCCTGTCCCAAGTCTTGTTCTGGCCTAAGTGTCCTGCTAAAGGAATATCATGGGCCAAGGTAAGAAGGAAGCCCCTAAATTGCAGAGGTATAACCAACCTCCTGGTAGCACCAGGCTTGGGGTCTCTAGCCTCTGAATAAAGGAGCCCTTCATCCCAATACACTTTATGGGTACCTTGAGCATTCCCAGCAGCCTCAGCAGCAGCCAGCTGTCTGAGGGGTTCAAGAGAGGGACAGGATAACTGAGCCTGCCTCAAGTCAGCCCTTGAAGGTCCCCCTGTCCCCAGAAACTCAACCTGATCAGGTTCAAGCTCTTCAGGGACAGTTCCTTCAGGGTCCTCTAGATCAGCTTCCTGGGAAGGCTGATCATCACTCTGAGGCAGGGGGGAAGGCACAGCCTTAACCCTCCTGTTCTTCTTCTTGGTCCATTGTTCCAGGATCCAAGACCTGAGGTTCAGTGAGGCACTTTTTGGCCTGTGACCTGGTCACAGCAAGGACATGTGATGATATACCTAACATCTCTGCATGAGTCCTGTACTCCACTTCTGACCATAGAGAACTCTCTAGGTCATTGCCCAACAAACATTCTACTGGGAGGTCTGCACTAACCACAACCCTTTTGAGGCCAGTTACCCCTCCCCATGAGAAGTTAACAACTGCCACACTATGTGAAGTAGTGGCATTGCTGGCATTGGTCACCAGGTAATTCTCACCTGGTATGTACTGTCCAGGGTCCACAAAGCCTGGTGTCACCATAGTGACACTGGCACATGTGTCCCTGTAGGCTTGAGCCACTTTTTCGTTAATTAAAGGAGTCTGTCTGTACTTGCCCAGGTTACTGGGGCTCACAGTCAGGGACAAATCAATGTCCCCATCACAGATCAAGACTGCCTGTGTCAGGGTTCTGTCTAAGTCAGAATCTCCTTCAGTTCCCATAGTGATTCCCACTACACCCTTTGTCTGGGGACCAACACTGCTAACAGTAGTACTGGGAGCAGGTGCCTTAGGGGCAACAGTGTTGGGGGCTCCACCCTTCTTACAATCACTAGTCCAGTGAGTTGTATTCTTGCAATGATTTCACCAGGGTTTCTTTTGACCTTCTTTCTTCTTCCCTTTAGGCTGGGACCCACCCTCCTTAGCAGTAGTTTGGGGCCCTGTTGAAGACTTCTGGTCTTTAGATTTCTGATCTCCACCCTTTTGGTCTGTTTTCTTCTGATCACCCCCTTGGCCCTGGTTCTTTTGCTTAACCCTGGTTCTGACCCATTTGTCTGCCTTCTTTCCCAATTCTTGGGGAGAGGTCAGATCTGAGTCAACCAAGTGTTGATGCAGTTGCTGGTTTTGACAGTTATTTAAAATCTGTTCTCTCATCATCAAATTATACAATCCTGTAAAATCAGATACCTTACTTCCCAGCAACCAACCCTCCAAAGCCTTAGTGGCACATTCAATGTATTCAGACCAGTCCTGAGTCTGTGTTTTTTGGGTGTCTCTGAACATTAACCTGTACTGTTCAGTGGTTAAGCCTAACCCATCAACCAGAACACTCTTCAGGACTCTGTAGTTTCTGACATCCTCCTCCCTAACAGTGAGGAGTCTGTCTCTGCCTCTTCCTTCAAAGGAGAGCCAGAGGATTGCTGCCCACTGGTCTTCAGGAACCTGCTGTACTTTGCAGGCTCTCTCAAGAGCAGTTATCCATTTGTGGATATCATCCCCACTTTTGTAGGGGGGCACAACCTTAGACAGGTTCCTATTATCAAAGACCCTATCTTTGTCCTTAGGGACAATGCTGCCACCAGTGGGTATAGACCCACTCTCTCTAGGTTGCCTAGCCTTGTTCAGTTTCTCTTCCATCAGGGCTACCTCTAGCTCCTGTTTCCTGATCCTCAGCTGGGCTTCCTGCATTCTGGCCTCATGTTCCCTCCTCTGAGGGGTGGTCATCCTTTTCCTGGAGTGACCTTGAGAGCCTCTAGAGGCATGAGAAGCATTAGAGTCACCTGAGCGATTCCTTTGCCTCCCAAGCCCCTGGTTAAGTCCACTGGGGAGATCCAATGGGATGATCCCATTGTCAGTCCCCAATAGCCTTAGTTTAGCTGGGCCAAGTATAACACTTGGCACTGGGCTATTTCTCCCTTCATCCTCACTACTTTCTGTATCAGTACCTTTATCACTCTCATCCTCTGTGGTATTATTGCCATCTAAGGGGTGACTATTGGAACTGGGTACCTCTGTAGCATCTTCAGAAGGGGGGCCTCCTGTTCCAGTCCCTAAGGGGCCTAACTGGGAAGCTTTCTTGAGCTCTCTCTGATTTTCATCATTTTGCAAGAGTTCTCTGAGCTCAGCAGAGGTAGGGTTCTTGGGCTGTTTAAGGCCTCTAAGAGTTGCCAAATGCCTGAGCTCATTCTGGTTAAGGGTAGCAAAGATGGATGGTGCCCTCTGGGGGTCACTCTCAACAGAGATAGGTACATTGGACCCCTCTGCCCCAGCCATTGCTCTTAAGTGTGGGTGGCTGTGTTGCAATCTACCTACACTTGGGTTTACCTACTAAACCTATCTAGTAGTTGTAGTCAGGGTGTGCTACTCCCTTTGCTCTACAACAACTAAGTTCAGTAGAACTTATGTATATCTAATCTTGTTTTATATGTACCTACAGGTACCTATGTGATCTTTCAATTGGTAACCAAGAGATTACAATGGTAAAACACAGCAAGCTCAAATCCAACCGCTGCTCACCAATGTGAGAAGTTGGCCTGGTATATGATGCTCACTAGTTAAAGTGATCACCTTGTACCATGCCAAGCAAGCCTTATGGTGTGGTTGTAAGTCAACCTTTTCGGACTAGCTGCCCTAGTGGTAGCGTAGGCTAAGCAGTCTTTGAGGCTAAACTCGTGAAGCGTGTTAAGCCAGCTGTTTTACCAAATGCAACCCCCTTTTATACCAATGAAAGGACACCACACAGATATATATTCAAAATATATATGTATTTATTTCTCAAAGTAACCCCTAGTCTCTTTATGAGCACAGGAGCACAAATCGTCAAACAAGATTACAGTAGAATACACAGAAGTTGCATAAGTACCACGAACAGAAAAGGGAAAAGGCCTAGGGCCTCTAGAATCGCTGGGCCTACAAGGAGCTAACTTCAGTTAGTGACCAGGAGGTCCACGGGTGGCGTGTGCAGAGCAAATAGTCACACGCGTGCTCCCATAGGTTTCAATGGGTGCGTAAAAAGTACAAAGTTACTGCAAAGAGGATCTTCCGGATGGACTAGGAACTCAAGATTTGGAACACAGGCACTAGAGATGTAATACTACACTTGGGCACAGGAGTGCCAGCTTTACCTCACCCACAGGAAGCGGGTGCATAGGCCTCGAAGTGCGTCGGGATTCTTCTATCTGTTCCGTGGAGCCTGTGGACAAAGATGCTGCAGGCGGTCGGTCCGGGAGAGATGCGGTGGATCCAAGAGTGGATCAGAGATGTTGAAGACCTGTAAGCAGAGGGGACAGTGTTCACAGTCACTAGCCAGTGACCAGCGTGGCACCAGGTGGGTACCAGGCAATGTCGGGTGCAAACAGGAAGAAAGGTGTAGCTTGTCTCTGCAGCCACGTGGTCCCTGGAGGTCGACGACGTCCAGGAGTTGGTTCACGAGCTGTCCCACGCAGGCTCTCGCTGTCGGCGGTGTCGGCGACTTGATCGAAGCAAACAAGCCTTGGCAAAAGCAATTGTTGTGGAGAACAAGTTAAGCTGATTGTTCTGACCAGCAAGGTCAGAGGGACTGCTCCTTTGGAGGGGAGCAAGGGCCAGTCTGGAGCAACCAGACCAGCAGTGTATTTCTTGAAGTTCATTGCCAAGATGGCCACTAGCCAGCGGGCCAGCAACCGGTTAGGCGCGTCGAGTGGCAAAATGCAGAAGGGCCCCACGCAGATCGTGGAGATGCTGGAGGGCTCACCTTTGGTGCAGATGCTGCTCTGGTGTTGGGCTTCTCAGATCCCAAAGCACAACTTGGAGGGAGCCTCGGTTGTTGCGCTTGCAGCTTGTCGTCGTCGTTCCAAGATGGCTGGCTCCACGTGTCTCGGTGCCTCCACGGGTCTCCTCTTTTCAGGGACTGTGGATCGGGCGGTGAGAGGTCTGGAGGTCCAGGTCTTGTCAGTCTCTGGGCTCGGGCTCCGGCGGGAGGCGGCGGCAAAGCAGATGTTGATTCGCTGGATGGTGCTTGCGTTAGCAAGGTGGTCACTCCCTGACCACAGGGGAGATTTCCTTCAGTCTTCTGTGCAGCAGAATGTCGAAGTTCCCGTCTTCTTCTTAGTTTCAAGTTGATTCCAGGATGTCTGAAGTCTTAGGACACAGCTCCTACCTTTAAGCGGATTCTAGGGGCCGGACTACCTGCTAGGTCCCTCCCTATGGGTGGGACCAGGAAGGGGGTGGTTACACCCCCAATCCTTTGTCCAGCTCGCCCCAGGCCCGGGACTGGTGTGCCCCAGGACCGGTTTGAACTGGCATATGCACCGAGGCTCCTTGTGAGCCACAGGCATGTCTGGTTTCTTTCAAGCCCTACCTGACCAATTCACAAAATCCTGTCTGGGGTGGTGCATGCACCTCCCCTGGCAAGAAACCCTTTGTCCACACCTCCCAAGCTGGAAGGACTCCCAGCAGCAGGAGGGCAGACTTGTGTCTGTGGTGGCAGCATCCATTTTGTGGAGCTGAGGCTATGTCTGATTTTACCCGGGTTTCAGGTACTGTACATGTCGTGTCCCTCTAGAAGGGTGGAATGCTAACCCCGTCGCCAGAATTGGCGAGGGTTTAGTATTCCAATTCGTATGACACCTTACTCGACATGTTTTGATAAAGCCAAACCAAAGATAGCATTTAACTGCGAGGTTCATAATGCACTTAAGAGTATATGGTATGACGATATCTGGAAACAGTAGAAGGAAGTTGTTCCGACCACTGCAGACAGGCTCAGCTCATGCCAGAGCACCATCTCACATGGAACCAAGCACTCTGCCTTCAGGAGTGTTAAGGCCTGCCATAGGAGTGACTTATAGGTTAACATGTGTCCCATTTAAGGTTAGGTATAGGTATACTACACCTAAGTAAGAGGTGATTACACCAACTTACCCCAGCTGAGTGATCAGCCAGTTGTGTCAGATTGTTAGGCCAAGCCTGGGGTGGCATAATACATGCTTCAGCCCCTGGCAGGCCTTGGGTACACCAATGCCCTGGGTACCTAGTGTATACTGGTACAGGGGCTGACAGGGTGATCCACTTCCAATTGGTTATGCACCTAGGGTGCATAGTGTAAATTTAGTAGAGAGAACAGCAGGCTGGGGGTCTGATTGGCAGGCCCACAGCCTCAATATGTCAAAAACCAGTGAAGCAAAAAGCAAAAATTTGGGGTGACCATAGGATAGCAGACCCTACTCTCCTACACCGCTGATATCTGTTGATGAATGGAACGAAGATCTTTAGTTAATGCATAAAGATAATTTGTCAACATTGGGTACTCGATGTCCCTAAAGGATTTTGGTCTCGGTACACCCCAGATATTAGCGGGCTTACCAAATATCACCTCATATGGTGATATTCCAGAGCGAGAGTGAGGAGTGGTTCTTACGGACAACAATGCTAAGGGTAAGAGGTCAGGCCATGTCAACCCTGTAGTGTCTTGCAGCTTAGCTAATTTCATCTTTAAAATCCCATTATACTTTTCTACCGACCCTGCTGATTGGGGGTGGCGGGCAGCATGAAACTTTTGTCTAATGGATAAACCACTACAAATGTGTTCCATAAGGTTGGCATTAAAATGTTTTCCATTGTCACTCCAAATTACACGTGGCAAACCATAGCGAGGAAAAAATTCCTTTACTAGAGCTTTAGATGTGGCTAGAGCGGTATTCTCCTTGGTGGGGTATGCTTCCACCCATTTACTGAATGCGCAAACCACTACTAGAACATACTTGAGATTATTTACCCGCTCTAATTGAATAAAGTCCATTTGTAACACCTCAAAGGGTAAGGTGGGGGGCGCAAAATTCCCTTTCAATACAGGGACACTACCTCCTGGATTATGCTGTAAACAGATCATACAGTTCTGAACCAGATGTGTTGCAGTTTTATTAATATTGGTGTTATACCACACGGAATCTAGTACTGCACAAATACCTTTGACACCTATATGCGCAGGGCCGTGCGCCATAGATACTATCACATTCACAAATGTGTTTGGCAGTAACCACCTGCATTTGTATGACAGGTCGATCCAGCATCCATTTTCGTCTAGTTTCCCTATCTGCTCTTGCCAATGCACTAGTTCTTCAGGGGTCGCTTCTTGTTGTATTTCTCTAACACTATCCATAGTGCTATTGAATATTTCTGTTTCTACCATTCCTCTCGGTGAACTGGCTACAAACATAGAGGTGGTGTTTGACTGGGCAGTTTCTTTAGCGATTCTGTCAGCAAATGAATTTCCTTAGCCTACATCATCGATCACAGCTTTATGGGCGCTACATTTAACAACAGCAATTTCCTTTGGTAAGGTCAGGGCAGTCAACAGTCTCAAGACCAACGGGCCGTTCCTTATCTTCTGGCCATGTGAAGTAAGGAAACCCCTTTCTGCCCATAACCTTCCAAAGTTATGTGCTACACCGAAAGCGTATTGGCTATCGGTGTAGACATTCACTCTCAAACCTTCACTTAACTCACAAGCTCGAAGCAAGGCTACTAATTCGGCTGCCTGGGCAGATTGATAAGACACTTTGGCCGTTTCAACTACAGTTCGGAGAGTGGTAATCGCATAGGCAGATGTGGTAGTGCCATTCGGTAACTTAAAACATGAGCCATCGACATATAACTCTCCTTGTGGGTCAGATAAGGGAGTGTCTGTCAGGTCTATCCGTTCCTTCGTTTCTTCCTCTGTCCGAAACATAGAGTCATGTATGTCCGGATCTTGCTCTTCCGAAGGGAGGGGTAGTAACGTGGCAGGGTTCAGAGTGGCACATCTTTTGATAGTGATGTGGGGTGCGAACAGGGTCAATTCATACCCTGTAAGACACGCACTAGTTAAGTGCTGCGTCTTGGTCCTGTTTAATAATACATCCACAGCGTGAGGCACCATCACCGTGAGGTCAGTGTTCAGGACGAGCCCTTCTGATTGTCGAATTGCCACCGCAACAGCTGCCGTGGCCTTTAGACAACTGGAAAGTGCTCTGGCGACATTATCCAATACCGCCGAAAAATATGCACAAGGTTTTTGCTTACCACCAAAACCCTGTGTTAACACAGAAAGCGAGCAACCGTCCACCTCATGCACGTAGAGTGTAAAAGGCTTCCGGTAATCAGGAGTGCCAAGCACAGGGGTGGAACACAGAGCAGACTTCAGAGAGACAAAAGCATCCTGACATTCAACAGTCCAAGGTAACGGTTCATGCACATCTTTAGTTGTCAAGTATAGTAGGGGTTTAGTCAGAAGGGAAAAGTTAGGAATCCACTGGCGACAGTAAGAGGTTATGCCAAGGAAAGCGCGGACATCACGTTGCATGCAAGGAACAGACATGTTAGATATAGCTGTTATGCGATCAGAAGTTAGACGCCTACCCTCCTTCGACAGGAGATGACCTAAATAAGACACCTCCGGTCGACAATATTGAAATTTAGACAAGGATACCTTATTACCATGTTTGGCCAAATGCTGCAACAATTGATCTGTAGCATCCCGGCAACCCTGTTCAGTATCCGAAGCCACCAATAGATCATCTACGTACTGTAACAGTGCGTTACCATCAGGCAGAATTAGAGTATCCAATAGGGCTTTGAGCACTTGACTATAAATACTAGGGCTTTCTGTATAGCCCTGGGGAGCGCGACAAAAGCGGAAGCTGCGACCAGCTAATGAGAATCCGAAAAGATATCGGCTATCAGAATGAATGGGAATGCTGAAGAAAGCATTTTTCAGATCAATCACAGAAAAATATTGAGCTGTAGGAGGAATCATAGTCAATATGGTGGTTATATCAGGCACCACGGGATACTGAGGTACCACGATCTTGTTTATTTCTCGCAAATCAATCACAAAACGATATGTATCTACATAATCAGGATTGCAATCTACGGGGGCCCTTTTAAGAATAGGAAGAATAGGACTATTACACATATTGGAGGTTGTCTCTTCCACCACCCCAGATCGGATCAGATCCTTAATAATGGACAACAAGGCTCGTTCACCTGCAGGGGCAATTTTATATTGCGGTATTTTTGGTAACCGAGCATTTTGCTTCAGGGTAATTGAGATTGGGGGTATCCTTAACAAACCCACATCAGTGTCTCCGGTAGCCCAAAGGGTTTTTGGAATCTCTGCAAATTCAGGGGGTAAGGTGTCCGTCTTAGAGAAGTACTGCACCGAAGGGACTTGGACAGTCAAATAGACACCGTCTAGGGAACAATATACACGAGCATATAATCTTTTCAGTAAGTCTATGCCTAATAAATTCTCCCCACATTTCGATGTTAGAAGGAATGGCGAATCAATAGAAATAGGACCCAGAGCGAAAGAAAGAGGTCGGGAAATGGGGCTCACCACCGGAGTTCCAGAGAAACCTACGGACACATTATCTTGGCCAGACAGAGCAGCCCCAGGGACAAGGGCATGTGAAACAGAACTGTTCATAGCTCCTGTGTCAACTAGAAACTTACCCGACGCGCCCATTAAATGTGTATTAACATAAGGTCCGTTCTGATCTATAGGAATTGACACACGTCCCCCACTCTGCCTTTGGCTGTCCTTTGCACGAGGATAGCCTGCCAATGCATCGCTGCTACATTCTTCATTGAAGTACTGCTTTCCCTGACCATGATCAAAATAGTTCTGACTATTCCCACCTTGTCCAGACTCCTCTTGTCGTGTATGTCCACCTCGACTACCACCACCGCTTCCTCTCCCTTGGCCTCGTGTATTGTTGTTTTGCGCATATAACAACGGACACTGGGAACGCCAATGCCCTTCCTGTTTACAAAATGCGCATTGGTTTATTCCTAAATCAGTTCGTCCTCCACCCGGTACTTGGCCTGCCCCTCGTGGAGCAGAGCTCGGCCCTCCCCATACCCCTTCCACGGCCTCTCTCAACCTGCTGTAACAGAACCCGCGTTTTTAAATCCTTTGCTTTCTTTTCCGTCTTATCCTTACTTTCATTCTCTCGGTGCTCATAATATTGAGCCATGCTTAATATAATCGAGGGAGTAGACGTCGTCCAAGTACTTTCTGCGGCCTGGAGTCGGGCCGAGATTTCGGGCAGTAAATTCGTCACAAACCTGTTGACAAACAGGCATATACCACCCTCCTTGGATAAGTCCTGGCCACTGAAGTCAATAAAAATGCCTTCAAATCTAGTGAAAAAATCCGACACACTCTCATCTTTCTTCTGTCGGCATGATGTCAATTTATCCCAATCCACTTTCCTAGGCGGGATTAGCGAATGCATGTATGTAATTATTTTGTCAGGTAGCGTTAATATTTCGGCCCTGGGCTTATCTCCGGGTTTTCGATCTTTATCCCAATCTTTCAATTGATCCCATGTTCCCCCAAATTCAGTCACATGGTCTTGGTCATGTACCTGACGCCATATATCCACTGGTACTAATAGAGCAAAGAATAATTCTATATCGGCCAATGTCATTACCGCCGATGAGGCGGCTTCAGTAAGTTCTTTGTAATATGCTGTAGGATTCTTCCTAGGGTCAGGCAAATTAGCTTTCAATGACAGCACTTCACTGCGTTTCCACGGGGTGTACACCCACTGCTCCTGAAAACGAGCATCTGCTTGAGGGCGGGTAACCGCCCCCGTAGCATCCCTTATTTCAGTAATTTCTGGATGATAAATAGGGTGGACCTCACGCATGGGAAAATGCGCGGAATCCGCAGGACCAGCAGATTGAAGTCGGGTTCTATAACTAACCAATGTTCCAACATTTTTGAACACCTCCTCCCGGGTCAATTGAAATTTGTGTGCATATACAATATTACCGGAGCCTTCCCCCCTCTATGAACTTGTTCCCATAATGATATCAGGCATGCGGCCATATGGTCTAATGCATGCTGTTGCATCACGGGCTCAAAGTCTCTCATAGTGCTCCATATGTCGGACACAGTGTAAATAGGGTGTCACATCCATTGTGATGCTTGTAGCGCAACAACCTCCCTTTCCTCCACTTTTAAGGAAGACCGGGTAAACAGTTTCTTGCCTTCAAGAGAACCGGGCGGATGTACCGGAGTAGAAACAGCTGGTAAGGGAGTTGCGCTCGCCGAAGAAGAGGTCAACACATGGGGAGAATAGGCTGCCCCAGGTGACAGCTGAACATTTCCAGCTGTCGCAGATGACAACAAATTGGGCAATAGAGTCATAATCTCTGTAACAGACGAGGACAACCGGGACAAATTGGTTTGAGGCGCGAGAAGGGGAGGGGCTGGAGGTGCCGACGCAGCAGGAGCTACCGTCGTCACAGCTGAGACTTGTGCAGGGGCCGCTGGATCTGCAGCGGCTGATACCGGGGCAACTGGTACCGCCGGGTATAACCGTTGCGGGACATATGGGGGTGGTGGGCGCAAGTCCAATAAATCTCCAATTTCATCTTCGGCGTCGGGCCGAGTTACGTAACTTTTATCGGCCTGTAACCTGAACTCACGATTCACACATTCAATCCCTTCTTCTGTTCGGGCTCTGTCGTAGGCAACAGCCTTCTGAGTAACTGTTTGCCCTGCCTTAACTCTAGCTAGTTTCTCTTCTCTCATTCGCCTCCGCTTAGATTCTTTCTGCCAGATGTTTAATGCATCAAACATAGACTGCCTACTGCATCTAGAAAATAACTGATCCTGTAAAAAGGCAATTTTCTTTTCATCAAAGGAACCCGTTTGGGGCCATTGCAATTCTTCATTACCTCTGGTATACTTATGCCACAAAGTATTAAACAATAGAGGAGTTATTCCATGTTTTATGTACATGAAATGGTTGGGACTGCCTTCCGGTGGGGCAGGCTGGCTTTCGGCCAGACAGGAGCCACCAGTCCGACAACAACAACCAAAACAATTCAATTTACTGAAACACGGCATTGTTAGTTAACAGACAAACACCAATAACGTACAAACAAATTCTTGTATCACATATAACACATATTGATTGTTCCTATATAACTTTTTTTGTTTTCAGTTCAACCTCAACCTACTTATTCAAACTTGATGCATTCAAACAAACGAACCGAGCCCGTCGACTCCCGTTCGTGGAGAATTATTCAAAATACCGGACCGACAGAATCACAACGAGCAGTCTTCCAAAAAGACTGGCAAGAGGCAGTCAGACAGGTGCGACCACGGACTGGACTACAGACCATCCTATGACCTCCTTGGTTCACCACTGAGACCGTTCTGATGTGGTGCAAGCATCCATCACCTCAGGTATGTCTCATGGCTACCCAATTATAGTCACAGGCTTTTCCGAATACAATCCGGCCGTGTGTTACACACAGGTAACAACTAGGCATCTGAGCAGTGTCTCCAAATCGCAAAAGATCCGCGGAGTCTCTACAGTCAGCCCCTACCGGACCACCCTGCATGACCTCCGTAATTCTCCTAGGGTACTCATGACCCCCAAATCAAAACACAGTTAACTGTTCCAAATGCACCGCTCAAAAGCGGGCGTCAAACAAACAAATTACTCACCGAGTGCACCCAGGTACGGACGTTCGTTCTCCGCTGCCAACTTCTTGGGACCAACACGGTCAGCTCCTGGGTTAAGCCCGTAGGACCCTGGTGAAGGGCTACTAGCAGCAGAGGACACCCTGATCGGGAGTCCGGAGTGGAAGTGTCAAAAATCAGGGAGAAGGAAAAATAAAATCCCTCTTCTCCACCCGCCCGACCAGGACGCCCTCAATCCTACCACCCGAATACGGGGGAGGAAAAGACCCTATCACGGGGTCCCACCAGAGTCACCAATTGAAGTACTCAATAAAAATCCCAAGGGCCACACTTACCAGTGGCCTGCAATATATATTTCAAATAATAGTCAGTCGGCAACGGAGAAGGTTCAGAAGCTTTATTGGCCAAAGCAAAACTCTATATAGAGGAGCCTCATCGATCCTCACCCATCAGGTGCGCCGAGGAAGACTGCTGGCTCCTTGACAAAACCACACTTATATACATAACAGATTCAGCATACAAAGCCATACAAGTGGAAAAGTACCAGTTAGTCCACGGGCTCCTGGATGAGCTCATACAGTGTTAGGTTTCAGCCTTACACAAAGGGTTGCTATCTATAAAGAGGAGGTCAGCAGGGTGACTCCCTTTTCGTCCCAGGGCCTGCAGGAATTTGCTTGATACTCCCTACAGCAGATGTGACCTTGGGACTCAGCCGTAAATACCACTAACCTGTCTCTGGGCTGGTAAGAACTAAATCAAGACGATGGTAGGCAAGGGAAAGCACGTGATCTGACACGTGGTCTATCACAAACCAAGATGGCTACAGTATGGTTTTTGGCCCTTTTTGTCGTGCAGGAAGAAACAAAAGGAAACGCTTCTTCTAGAACATATCAATAGGTGTTTATGTAGATCAGAATACCGTCATAGATACATTGTGCTAACTTTACATGGTGCAAATAAACAGAACAAGTGATTTTTATCCTTCAACCCTCAACCCTATAACACGACCCCCTACACTACAGAAACATCACTGCACTACCCTAAACCCTAAAACACTACCCCCAGCACAACCTCCTACAGTACACAAACACCACTACACTACCCTAAACCCTAAAACACTACCCCAGCACTACACCTAACACTACCCAAACACCACTGCACTACCCTAAACTCTAAAACACTACCCCCAACATGACCCCCTATACAACACAAAGACCACTTCACTACCTTAAACCCTAAAAAACTACCCCCAGCATGACCCCCTACACTACCCAAACACCACTGCACTACCCTAAACCCTAAAACACTACCCCCAACATGACCCCCTTACAACACAAACACCACTGCACTACCCTAAACACTAAATCTATCTCCAGCATGACCCCCTACATAACCCAAACACCACTGCACTGCCCTAAACCCTAAAACGCTACCCCAGCATGAACCCCTACACTACACAAACACCATTGCACTACCATAAACCCTAAAACACTACCCCCAGCACAATCCCCTACACTACACAAACACCACTGCACTACCCTAAACCCTATAACACTACCCTCAGCACGACTCCATACACTACACAAACACCACTGCACTACCCTAAATGCTAAAACACTACCCCCTACAGTAGACACAAACACCACTGCTCTACCCTAAACCCTAAAACACTCTCCCCAGCATGACCCCCTACACTACACAAACACCACTGCACTACGCTAAACCCTAAATCACTACTCCCAGCATGACCCCTTGCACTACACAAACACCACTGCACTACCCTCAACCCTAAAACACTACTCCCAGCATGACCCCCTGCACTACACAAACACCACTGCACTACCCTAAACCCTAAAACACTACTCCCAGCATGACCCCCTGCACTACACAAACACCACTGCACTACCCTAAACCCTAAAACACTACTCCCAGCATGACCTCTTGTAGTACACAAACACCACTGCACTACCCTAAACACTAAAACACTACCCCCAGCATGACCCCCTACACTACACAAACACCACTGCACTACCCTAAAACACTACCCCAAGCACGACCCCCTCCACTACACAAACACCACTGTACTACACTAAACCCTAAAACACTACCCCCAGCACAACCCCCTACACTACCCAAACACCACTGCACTACCCTAAACCCTAAAATACGACCCCCTACACTGCACATACACCACTGCAGTACACTAAAACCTAAAACACTACCCCCCGCAAGACCCCCTACACTACAAAAACACCAGTGCACTACACTAAACCCTAAAACATTACCCCAAGCATGACCCCCTATACTACACAAACACCACTGCACTACCCTAAACCCTAAAACACTAGCCCAGCACGACCCCCTTCACTACCCAAACACAACTGCACTACGTTAAACCCAAAAACACTACCCCTAGCATGACCCCCTACACTATATAAACACCACTGCACTACCCTAAACTCTAAAACACGACCCACTGCACTACTCAAACACCACTGCACTACCCTAAACACTAAAACACTAACCCAGCAACACCCCCTACACTTTCCAAACAGTAATACACTACCCTAAACCCTAAAACACTACCCCAGCACGACCCCCTACACTACACAAACACCAATGCACTACCTAAACCCTAAAACACTACCCCCAGCATGACCCCCTACACTACCCAAACACCGGTACACTACCCTAAACCCTAAAACACTACCCCCAGCACGACTCCCTACACTACACAAACACCACTGCACTACCCTAAACCCTAAAACACTACCCCCAACATGAACCTCTACACTACCCAAACACCACTGCACTACCCTAAACCCTAAAACACGACCCACTACACTACACAAACACAACTGCACTACCGTAAACCCTAAAACACTACCCCCAGCACGGCCTCCTACAGTACACAAACACCACTACACTACCCTAAACCCTAAAACACTACCCCAGCACTACACCCAACACTACCCTAACACCACTGCACTACTCAAAAACCCTAAAACACTACCCCAACATGATTCCCTAGTCTATACAAACACCACTGCACTACCCTAAACCCTAAAACACTACCTCCAGCATGACTCCCTACACTACACAAACACCACTGCACTACCCTAAACCCTCAAACACTACCGCCAGCATGAACCCCATCACTACCCAAACACCACTGCACTGCCCTAAACCCTAAAACACAAACCCCCAGCATGATCCCTTACACTACCCAAAAACCACTGCACTACCCTACACCCTAAAACATGACCCCCTACACTAAACAAACACCACTGCACTACCCTAAACCCTAAACACTACCCCTATAATACACATACACCACTGCACTACCCTAATCCCTAAAACACTACCCCCAGCACGACCCCCTACACTTCACAAGCACCACTGTACTACCCTAAACCCTAAAACACTACCCCCAGCACGAAACCCTACACTACCCCAACATCACTGCACTACCCTAAACCCTAAAACACCACCCCCAGCATGACTCCCTACACTACACAATCACCACTGCACTACACTAAACCCTACATCTACCAACAATATGACCTCCCACACTACACAAACATCACTGCACTACCCTAAACCCTAAAACACTACCGCCAACACGAACCCCAACACTACCTGAACACCACTGCTCTGCCCTAAACCCTAAAAAACTAACCCCAGCATGACCCCTAAAACACTATCCCTAGCATGAACCCCTACACTACCCAAACACCATTGCACTACATTAAACCCTAAAACACTACCCCAGCACAACACCCTAAACTATCCAAAGATCACTGCACTACCCTAAACTCTACAACACTACCACCAGCACGACTCTCTACACTACCCAAACACAACTGCACTACCCTAAACAATAAATCTACGCCAGCACAACCCCCTAGACTACCCAAACACCACTGCACACCCTAAACCCTAAAACACTACCCACAGCACGACCCCTTCACTACACAAACACCACTGCCCTGCCTTAAATGCTAGCATACGACCCCAGCATGAACCCGTTCACTACACAAACACCACTGCACTACACTAAACCCTAAAACACTACCCCCAGCAAGACCCCTTCACTAACCAAACACCACTGTACTACCCTAAACCCTAAAACACTACCCCCAGCACAACCACCTTCACTACCCAAACACAACTGCACTACGCTAAACCCCAAAACACTAACCCCAGCATGACCCCCTACACTACCCAAACACCACTGCACTACCCTAAACCCTAAAACACAACCCCCTACACTACACAAACACCACTGCACTACCCTAAATCCTAAAACACTACCCCGCATGACCCCCTACACTACACAAACACCACTGCACTACACTAAACCCTAAAACACTACCCCAGCACGATTCCCTACACTACCCAAACACCACTGCACTACACTAAACCCTAAAACACTACCCCCAGCATGACTCCCTACACTACACAAACACCACTGCACTACACTAAACCCTACATCTACCCCCAGCATGACCTCCCACACTACACAAACCCCACTGCACAACCCTAAACCCTAAAACACTACTGCCAGCATGTACCCCTACACTACCCTAACACCACTGCACTACCCTATACCCTAGAACATGACCCCTGCACTATACAAACACCACTGCAGTACCCTAAACCCTAAAACATTATCCACAGCATGACCCCTACACTACACAAACACCACTGCACTACCCTAAACCCTAAAACACTACCCCCTATACTAGACACAAACACCACTGCACTTCCCTAAACCTTAAAACACTACCCCCAGCATGACCCCCTTACAACACAAACACCAATGCACTACCCTAAACGCTAAATCTACCCCCAGCATGACCCCCTTCACTACCCAAATACAACTGCACTATGCTAAACCCAAACATACTACCCCCAGCATGACCTCTACACTACCCAAACACCACTTCACAACCCTAAACCCTAAAACACGAACCCCTACACTACACAAACACCACTGCACAACCGTAAACCCTAAAACACTACCCCAGCACTACCACCTACACTACCCAAACACCACTGCACAACCCTAAACCCTAAA
This sequence comes from Triturus cristatus, assembly GCF_964204655.1. Lineage (NCBI taxonomy): Eukaryota > Metazoa > Chordata > Amphibia > Caudata > Salamandridae > Triturus > Triturus cristatus. The sequence continues at coordinate 873,556,548 of NC_140579.1, read as the reverse complement.
ACACAACGCCCAGCACGACTCCCTACGCTACCCAAACACCACTGCACTACCCTAAACCCTAAAACACGACCCCCTGCACTACACAAACACCACTACACTACCCTAAACCCTAAAACACTACCAACAGCACCACCCCCTACACTACACTAACACCACTACACTACCCTAAACACTATAACACTTCCACCAGCACGATTCCCTACACTACCCAAACACCACTGCACAATCTACTCCCAGTATGATGTCCCACAGTACACAAACACCACTGCACTGTCTTAAACCCTAAAACACTACCCCCTACACTACACAAACACCACTGCACTACCCTAAACCCTAAAAGACTACCCCGAGCAGGACCCCCTACACTACCCAAACACCACTGCACTACCCTAAACCCTAAAACACGACCCACTACACTACACAAACACAACTGCACTACCGAAAACCCTAAAACACTACCCCCAGCACGGCCTCCTACAGTACACAAACACCACTACACTACCCTAAACCCTAAAACACTACCCCAGCACTACACCCAACACTACCCTAACACCACTGCACTACTCAAAAACCCTAAAACACTACCCCAACATGATTCCCTACTCTATACAAACACCACTGCACTACCCTTAACCCTAAAACACTACCTCCAGCATGACTCCCTACACTACACAAACACCACTGCACTACCCTAAACCCTCAAACACTACCGCCAGCATGAACCCCATCACTACCCAAACACCACTGCACTGCCCTAAACCCTAAAACACAAACCCCCAGCATGATCCCTTACACTACCCAAAAACCACTGCACTACCCTACACCCTAAAACATAACCCCCTACACTAAACAAACACCACTGCACTACCCTAAACCCTAAACACTACCCCTACACTACACATACACCACTGCACTACCCTAATCCCTAAAACACTACCCCAGCACGACCCCCTACACTTCACAAGCACCACTGTACTACCCTAAACCCTAAAACACTACCCCAGCACGAAACCCTACACTACACCAACATCACTGCACTACCCTAAACCCTAAAACACCACCCCCAGCATGACTACCTACACTACACAATCACCACTGCACTACACTAAACCCTACATCTACCAACAATATGACCTCCCACACTACACAAACATCACTGCACTACCCTAAACCCTAAAACACTACCGCCAACACGAACCCCAACACTACCTGAACACCACTGCTCTGCCCTAAACCCTAAAAAACTAACCCCAGCATGACCCCTAAAACACTATCCCTAGCATGAACCCCTACACTACCCAAACACCATTGCACTACCCTAAACCCTAAAACACTACCCCAGCACAACACCCTAAACTATCCAAAGATCACTGCACTACCCTAAACTCTACAACACTACCACCAGCACGACTCTCTACACTACCCAAACACAACTGCACTACCCTAAACAATAAATCTACGCCAGCACAACCCCCTAGACTACCCAAACACCACTGCACACCCTAAACCCTAAAACACTACCCACAGCACGACCCCTTCACTACACAAACACCACTGCCCTGCCTTAAATGCTAGCATACGACCCCAGCATGAACCCGTTCACTACACAAACGCCACTGCACTACACTAAACCCTAAAACACTACCCCCAGCAAGACCCCTTCACTAACCAAACACCACTGTACTACCCTAAACCCTAAAACACTACCCCCAGCACAACCACCTTCACTACCCAAACACAACTGCACTACGCTAAACCCCAAAACACTAACCCCAGCATGACCCCCTACACTACCCAAACACCACTGCACTACCCTAAACCCTAAAACACAACCCCCTACACTACACAAACACCACTGCACTACCCAAAATCCTAAAACACTACCCCGCATGACCCCCTACACTACACAAACACCACTGCACTACACTAAACCCTAAAACACTACCCCAGCACGATTCCCTACACTACCCAAACACCACTGCACTACACTAAACCCTAAAACACTACCCCCAGCATGACTCCCTACACTACACAAACACCACTGCACTGCACTGCACTAAACCTTACATCTACCCCCAGCATGACCTCCCACACTACACAAACCCCATTGCACAACCCTAAACCCTAAAACACTACTGCCAGCACGTACCCCTACACTACCCTAACACCACTGCACTACCCTATACCCTAGAACATGACCCCTGCACTATACAAACACCACTGCAGTACCCTAAACCCTAAAACACTATCCACAGCATGACCCCTACACTACACAAACACCACTGCACTACCCTAAACCCTAAAACACTACCCCCTATACTAGACACAAACACCACTGCACTTCCCTAAACCTTAAAACACTACCCCCAGCATGACCCCCTTACAACACAAACACCAATGCACTACCCTAAACGCTAAATCTACCCCCAGCATGACCCCCTTCACTACCCAAATACAACTGCACTATGCTAAACCCAAACATACTACCCCCAGCATGACCTCTACACTACCCAAACACCACTTCACAACCCTAAACCCTAAAACACGAACCCCTACACTACACAAACACCACTGCACAACCGTAAACCCTAAAACACTACCCCAGCACTACCACCTACACTACCCAAACACCACTGCACAACCCTAAACCCTAAAACACAACGCCCAGCACGACTCCCTATGCTACCCAAACACCACTGCACTACCCTAAACCCTAAAACACGACCCCCTGCACTACACAAACACCACTGCACTACCCTAAACCCTAAAACACTACCAACAGCACCACCCCCTACACTACACTAACACCACTACACTACCCTAAACACTATAACACTTCCACCAGCACGATTCCCTACACTACCCAAACACCACTGCACAATCTACTCCCAGTATGATGTCCCACAGTACACAAACACCACTGCACTGTCTTAAACCCTAAAACACTACCCCCTACACTACACAAACACCACTGCACTACCCTAAACCCTAAAAGACTACCCCGAGCAAGACCCCCTAGACTACACAAACACCACTGCACTACCCTAAACCCTTAAACACTACCCCCAGCATGACCCCTTACACTATCCAACCATCACTGCACTACCCTAAACACTAAAACACTACCACCAGCACGACTCCCTACCGTACCCAAACACGACTGCACGCCCCTAAACCCTAAAACACAACCCCCTACACTACACAAACACCATTGCAAGACCATAAACCCTAAATCACTACCCCCAGCACGACGCCCTACACTACACATACACCACTGCACTACCCTAAACCCTAAATCTACTCCCAGCATCAGCCCCTACACTACACAAACACCACTGCACTACCCTAAACCCTAAAACACTACCCGCCGCATGACCCCCTACGCTACCCAAACACCACTGCGCTACCCTAAACTCTAAAACACTACCCCCAGCATGACCCCTACGCTACCCAAAAACCACTGCGCTACTCTAAACACTAAATCACTACACAGCACGATCCCCTATGCTACCCAAACAACACTGCACTACCCTAAACCCTAGAACACTACCCCCAGCATGACCCCCTACACTACACAAACACCACTGGACTACCCTAAACCCTAAAACACTACCCCCAGCATGAACCTCCTACACTACCCAAACACCACTGCACTACCCTAAACCCTAAAACACTAACCCAAACATGACCCCCCTACACAAAAAAACACAACTGCACTACCAGATACCCTAACACATGACCCCCTACACTGCACAAAAACCACTGCACTACCCTAAACCCTAACACTCTACCCACAGCATGACCCCTACACTACACAAACACCACTGCACTACCCTATACCCTAAAACACTACCCCCAGCATGACCCCCTACACTACCCAAACACCACTGCACTAACCTAAACCCTAAAACACTACCCCCAGCATGAACCCCTACACTGCCCAAAGACCATTGCACTACCATAAATCCTAAAACAATACCCCCAGCACGACCCCCTACACTACACAAGCACCACTGCACTACCCTTAACCTTAAAACACAACCCCCAGAACAACACCCTACACTACCTAAAGATCACTGCACTACCCTAAACTCTAAAACACTACCACCAGCACAACTCCCTACACTACCCAAACACCACTGCACTACCCTAAACCATAAATCTACCCCAGCACAACCCCCTAGACTACCCAAACACCACTGCACACCCTAAACCCTAAAACACTACCCCCAGCACTACCCCTTCACTACACAAACACCACTGCCCTGCCTTAAATGCAAAAATACTACCCCAGCACGAACCCCTACACTACACAAACACCACTGCACTACCCTAAACCCTAAAACAGTACCCCCAGAACAACTCCCTACACTACACAAACACCACTGCACTATATTAAACCCTACATCTACCCCCAGCATGACCTCCCACACTATAAAAACAGCACTGCACTACCTTAAACCCTAAAACACTACCGCCAGCACGAACCCCAACACTACCCGAACACCACTGCACTGCCCAAAACCCTAAAACACTAACTCCAGCATGACCACCTACACTACCCAAACACCACTGCACTACCCTATACCCTAAAACATGACCCCCTACACTACACAAACACCACTGCACTACCCTAAAACCTAAAACACTACTCCTACACTACACAGACACCACTGCACTACCCCATACCCTAAAACACTCCCACCAGCATGCCCCCTTACACTATACAAACACCACTGCACCACCCTAAACCCTAAATCTACCCCCAAAAGGAACACTTACACTACCCAAACACCATTGCACTACCCTAAACCCTAAAACACTATCCCCAGTACAACCCCCTACACTACACAAGCACCACTGCACTACCCTAAACCCAAAAACACTACCAGCAGCACGACATCCTACACTACCCAAACATCACGGCACTATCCTAAACCCTAAAACACGACCCCCAGCATGACCCCCTGCACTACACAAACACCACTGCACTACCCTAAACCCTAAAACACTACTCCCAGCATGACCCCCTGCACTACACAAACACCACTGCACTACCCTAAACCCTAAAACACTACTCCCAGCATGACCTCTTGTAGTACACAAACACCACTGCACTACCCTAAACACTAAAATACTACCCCCAGCATGACCCCCTACACTACACAAACACCTCTGCACTACCCTAAACCCTAAAATACGACCCCCTACACTGCACAAACACCACTGCATTACCCTAAAACCTAAAACACTACCCCCCCGCAAGACCCCCTACACTACAAAAACACCAGTGCACTACACTAAAACCTAAAACATTACCCCAAGCATGACCCCCTATACTACACAAACACCACTGCACTACCCTAAACCCTAAAACACTAGCCCAGCACGACCCCCTTCACTACCCAAACACAACTGCACTACGTTAAACCCAAAAACACTACCCCTAGCATGACCCCCTACACTATACAAACACCACTGCACTACCCTAAACTCTAAAACACGACCCACTGCACTACACAAACACCACTGCACTACCCTAAACACTAAAACACTAACCCAGCAACACCCCCTACACTTTCCAAACAGTAATACACTACCCTAAACCCTAAAACACTAACCCAGCACGACCCCCTACACTACACAAACACCAATGCACTACCCTAAACCCTAAAACACTACCCCCAGCATGACCCCCTACACTACCCCAACACCACTACACTACCCTAAACCCTAAAACACTACCCCCAAGCACGACTCCCTACACTACACAAACACCACTGCACTACCCTAAACCCTAAAACACTACCCCCAACATGAACCTCTACACTACCCAAACACCACTGCACTACCCTAAACCCTAAAACATGACCCACTACACTACACAAACACCACTGCACTACCGTAAACCCTAAAACACTACCCCCAGCACGACCTCCTACAGTACACAAACACCACTACACTACACTACCCTAAACCCTAAAACACTACCCCAGCACTACACCTAACACTACCCTAACACCACTGCACTACCCTAAACCCTAAAACACTATCCCCAGCACGACCCACTACACTACATAAACACCACTGCACTACTCAAAAACCCTAAAACACTACCCCAGCATGATTCCCTACTCTATACAAACACCACTGCACTACCCTAAACCCTAAAACACTACCCCAGCATGACTCCCTACACTACACAAACACCACTGCACTACCCTAAACCCTCAAACACTACCGCCAGCATGAACCCCATCACTACCCAAACACCACTGCACTGCCCTAAACCCTAAAACATAAACCCCCAGCATGACCCTTTACACTACCCAAAAACTACTGCACTATCCTACACCCTAAAACATGACCCCCTACACTAAACAAACACCACTGCACTACCCTAAACCCTAAACACTAGCTCCTACACTACACATACACCACTGCACTACCCTAATCCCTAAAACACTACCCCCAGCATGACCCCCTACACTTCACAAGCACCACTGTACTACCCTAAACCCTAAAACACTACCCCAGCACGAAACCCTACACTACCCCAACATCACTGCACTACCCTAAACCCTAAAACACTACCCCCAGCATGACTCCCTACACTACACAATCACCACTGCACTACACTAAACCCTACATCTACCAACAATATGACCTCGCACACAACACAAACATCACTGCACTACCCTAAACCCTAAAACACTACAGCCAGCACGAACCCCAACACTACCTGAACACCACTGCACTACCCTAAACCCTAAAAAACTAACCCCAGCATGACCCCTAAAACACTACCCCTAGCATGAACCCCTACACTACCCAAACACCATTGCACTACCCTAAACCCTAAAACACTACCCCAGCACAACACCCTAAACTATCCAAAGATCACTGCACTACCCTAAACTCTATAACACTACCACCAGCACAACTCTCTACACTACCCAAACACAACTGCACTACCCTAAACCATAAATCTACCCCAGCACAACCCCCTAGACTACCCAAACACCACTGCACACCCTAAACCCTAAAACACTACCCACAGCACGACCCCTTCACTACACAAACACCACTGCCCTGCCTTAAATGCTAGCATACGACCCCAGCATGAACCCGTTCACTACACAAACACCACTGCACTACACTAAACCCTAAAACACAACCCCCAGCAAGACCGCTTACACTACACAAACACCACTGCACTACCCTAAACCCTAAAACACTTCCCCAAGTACTGCCCCCTACACTACACAAACACCACTGTATTACCCTAAACCCTAAAACACTACTCCATCACGACCCCATTTACTAACCAAACACCACTGTACTACCCTAAACCCTAAAACACTACCCCCAGCACAACCACCTTCACTACCCAAACACAACTGCACTACGCTAAACCCCAAAATACTACCACCAGCATGACCCCCTACACTACCCAAACACCACTGCACTACCCTAAACCCTAAAACACAACCCCATACACTACACAAACACCACTGCACTACCCTAAATCCTAAAACACTACCCCGCATGACCCCCTACACTACACAAACACCACTGCACTACACTAAACCCTAAAACAGTACCCCCAGCACGACTCCCTACACTACAAAAACACCAGTGCACTACACTAAAACCTAAAACATTACCCCAAGCATGACCCCCTATACTACACAAACACCACTGCACTACCCTAAACCCTAAAACACTAGCCCAGCACGACCCCCTTCACTACCCAAACACAACTGCACTACGTTAAACCCAAAAACACTACCCCTAGCATGACCCCCTACACTATAAAAACACCACTGCACTACCCTAAACTCTAAAACACGACCCACTGCACTACACAAACACCACTGCACTACCCTAAACACTAAAACACTAACCCAGCAACACCCCCTACATTTTCCAAACAGTAATACACTACTCTAAACCCTAAAACACTAACCCAGCACGACCCCCTACACTACACAAACACCAATGCACTACCCTAAACCCTAAAACACTACCCCCAGCATGACCCCCTACACTACCCAAACACCACTACACTACCCTAAACCCTAAAACACTACCCCCAGCACGACTCCCTACACTACACAAACACCACTGCACTACCCTAAACCCTAAAACACTACCCCCAACATGAACCTCTACACTACCCAAACACCACTGCACTACCCTAAACCCTAAAACACGACCCACTACACTACACAAACACCACTGCACTACCGTAAACCCTAAAACAATACCCCCAGCACGACCCCCTACAGTACACAAACACCACTACACTACCCTAAACCCTAAAACACTACCCCAGCACTACACCTAACACTACCCTAACACCACTGCACTACCCTAAACCCTAAAACACTATCCCCAGCACGACCCCCTACACTACATAAACACCACTGCACTACTCAAAAACCCTAAAACACTACCCCAGCATGATTCCCTACTCTATACAAACAACACTGCACTACCCTAAACCCTAAAACACTACCCCCAGCATGACTCCCTACACTACACAAACACCACTGCACTACCCTAAACCCTCAAACACTACCGCCAGCATAAACCCCATCACTACCCAAACACCACTGCACTGCCCTAAACCCTAAAACACAAACCCCCAGCATGACCCTTTACACTACCCAAAAACCACTGCACTACCCTACACCCTAAAACATGACCCCCTACACTAAACAAACACCACTGCACTACCCTAAACCCTAAACACTACCCCCTACACTACACATACACCACTGCACTACCCTAATCCCTAAAACACTACCCCCAGCACGACCCCCTACACTTCACAAGCACCACTGTACTACCCTAAACCCGAAAACACTACCCCCAGCACGAAACCCTACACTACCCCAACATCACTGCACTACCCTAAACCCTAAAACACTACCCACAGCATGACTCCCTACAATACACAATCACCACTGCACTACACTAAACCCTACATCTACCAACAATATGACCTCGCACACTACACAAACATCACTGCACTACCCTAAACCCTAAAACACTACAGCCAGCACGAACCCCAACACTACCTGAACACCACTGCACTACCCTAAACCCTAAAAAACTAACCCCAGCATGACCCCTAAAACACTACCCCTAGCATGAACCCCTACACTACCCAAACACCATTGCACTACCCTAAACCCTAAAACACTACCCCAGCACAACACCCTAAACTATCCAAAGATTACTGCACTACCCTAAACTCTACAACACTACCACCAGCACGACTCTCTACACTACCCAAACCCAACTGCACTACCCTAAACCCTAAATCTACCCCAGCACAACCCCCTAGACTACCTAAACACCACTGCACACCCTAAACCCTAAAACACTACCCACAGCACGACCCCATCACTACACAAACACCACTGCCCTGCCTTAAATGCTAGCATACGACCCCAGCATGAACCCGTTCACTACACAAACACCACTGCACTACCCTAAACCCTAAAACACAACCCCCTACACTACACAAACACCACTGCAAAACCCTAAATCCTAAAACACTACCCCGCATGACCCCCTACACTACACAAACACCACTGCACTACACTAAACCCTAAAACACTACCCCCAGCACGACTCCCTACACTACACAAACACCACTGCACTACCCTAAACCCTAAAACACTACCCCCAACATGAACCTCTACACTACCCAAACACCACTGCACTACCCTAAACCCTAAAACACGACCCACTACACTACACAAACACCACTGCACTACCGTAAACCCTAAAACACTACCCCCAGCACGACCTCCTACAGTACACAAACACCACTACACTACCCTAAACCCTAAAACACTACCCCAGCACTACACCTAACACTACCCTAACACCACTGCACTACCCTAAACCCTAAAACACTATCCCCAGCACGACCCCCTACACTACATAAACACCACTGCACTACTCAAAAACCCTAAAACACTACCCCAGCATGATTCCCTACTCTATACAAACACCACTGCACTACCCTAAACCCTAAAACACTACCCCCAGCATGACTCCCTACACTACACAAACACCACTGCACTACCCTAAACCCTCAAACACAAACCCCCAGCATGACCCTTTACACTACCCAAAAACCACTGCACTACCCTACACCCTAAAACATGACCCCCTACACTAAACAAACACCACTGCACTACCCTAAACCCTAAACACTACCCCCTACTCTACACATATACCACTGCACTACCCTAATACCTAAAACACTACCCCCACCACGACCCCCTACACTTCACAAGCACCACTGTACTACCCTAAACCCTAAAACACTACCCCCAGCATGAAACCCTACACTACCCCAACATCACTGCACTACCCTAAACCCTAAAACACTACCCCCAGCATGACTCCCTACACTACACAATCACCACTGCACTACACTAAACCCTACATCTACCAACAATATGACCTCGCACACTACACAAACATCACTGCACTACCCTAAACCCTAAAACACTACAGCCAGCACGATCCCCAACGCTACCTGAACACCACTGCACTACACTAAACCCTAAAAAACTAACCCCAGCATGACCCCTAAAACACTACCCCTAGCATGAACCCCTACACTACCCAAACACCATTGCATTACCCTAAACCCTAAAACACTACCCCAGCACAACACCCTAAACTATCCAAAGATCACTGCACTACCCTATACTCTACAACACTACCACCAGCATGACTCTCTACACTACCCAAACACAACTGCACTACCCTAAACCATAAATCTACCCCAGCACAACCCCCTAGAGTACCCAAACACCACTGCACACCCTAAACCCTAAAACACTACCCACAGCACGACCCTTTCACTACACAAACACCACTGCCCTGCCTTAAATGCTAGCATACGACCCCAGCATGAACCCGTTCACTACACAAACACCACTGCACTACACTAAACCCTAAAACACAACCCCCAGCAAGACCGCTTACACTACACAAACACCACTGCACTACCCTAAACCCTAAAACACTACCCCAAGTACTGCCCCCTACACTACACAAACACCACTGTACTACCTTAAACCCTAAAACACTACTCCATCACGACCCCCTTCACTAACCAAACACCACTGTACTACCCTAAACCCTAAAACACTACCCCCAGCACAACCACCTTCACTACCCAAACACAACTGCACTATGCTAAACCCCAAAATACTACCCCCAGCATGACCCCCTACACTACCCAAACACCACTGCACTACCCTAAACCCTAAAACACAACCCCCTACACTACACAAACACCACTGCACTACCCTAAATCCTAAAACACTACCCCGCATGACCCCCTACACTACACAAACACCACTGCACTACAATACACTAAACCCTAAAACACTACCCCAGCATGATTCCCTACACTACCCAAACACCACTGCACTACCCTAAACCGTAAAACACTACCCCCAGCATGACTCCCTACACTACACAAACACCACTGCACTACACTAAACCCTACATCTACCCCCAGCATGACCTCCCACACTACACAAACCCCACTGCACAACCCTAAACCCTAAAACACTACTGCCAGCACGTACCCTACACTACCCTAACACCACTGCACTACACTATACCCTAAAACATGACCCCTGCACTATACAAACACCACTGCAGTACCCTAAACCCTAAAACACTATCCACAGCATGACCCCTACACTACACAAACACCACTGCACTACCCTAAACCCTAAAACACTACCCCCTAAACTAGACACAAACACCACTGCACTTCCCTAAACCTTAAAACACTACCCCCAGCATGACCCCCTTACAACACAAACACCAATGCACTACCCTAAACGCTAAATCTACCCCCAGCATGACCCCCTTCACTACCCAAATACAACTGCACAATGCTAAACCCAAACATACTACCCCCAGCATGACCTCTACACTACCCAAACACCACTGCACAACCCTAAACCCTAAAACACGAACCCCTACACTACACAAACACCACTGCACAACCGTAAACCCTAAAACACTACCCCAGCACTACCACCTACACTACCCAAACACCACTGCACAACCCTAAACCCTAAAACACAACGCCCAGCACGACTCCCACCGCTACCCAAACACCACTGCACTACCCTAAACCCTAAAACACGACCCCCTGCACTACACAAACACCACTGCACTACCCTAAACCCTAAAACACTACCAACAGCACGACCCCCTACACTACACAAACACCACTACACTACCCTAAACCCTATAACACTTCCACCAGCACGATTCCCTCCACTACCCAAACACCACTGCACAATCTACTCCCAGTATGATGTCCCACAGTACACAAACACCACTGCACTGCCTTAAACCCTAAAACACTACCCCCTACACTACACAATCACCACTGCACTACCCTAAACCCTAAAAGACTACCCCGAGCAAGACCCCCTAGACTACACAAACACCACTGCACTACCCTAAACCCATAAACACTACCCGCAGCATGACCCCCTACACTATCCAACCATCACTGCACTACCCTAAACACTAAAACACTACCACCAGCACAACCCCTACCGTACCCAAACACGACTGCACTCCCCTAAACCCTAAAACACAACCCCCTACACTACACAAACACCATTGCAAGACCATAAACCCTAAATCACTACCCCCAGCACGACGCCCTACACTACACTTACACCACTGCACTACCCTAAACCCTAAATCTACCCCCAGCATCACCCCCTACACTACACAAACACCACTGCACTACCCTAAACCCTAAAACACTACCCGCCGCATGACCCCCTACGCTACCCAAACACCACTGCGCTACCCTAAACTCTAAAACACTACCCCCAGCATGACCCCTACGCTACCCAAAACCACTGCGCTACTCTAAACACTAAAACACTACAAAGCACGATTCCCTATGCTACCCAAACAACACTGCACTACCCTAAACCCTAGAACACTACCCCCAGCATGACCCCCTACACTACACAAACACCACTGGACTACCCTAAACCCTAAAACACTACCCCCAGCATGAACCCCCTACACTACAGAAACACCACTGCACTACCCTAAACCCTAAAACACTAACCCCAGCATGACCCCCCTACACAACAAAAACACAACTGCACTACCCGATACCCTAACACATGACCCCCTACACTGCACAACACCACTGCACTACCCTAAACCCTAACACACTACCCCCAGCATGACCCCCTACACTACCCAAACACCACTGCACTAACCTAAACCCTAAAACACTACCCCCAGCATGAACCTCTACACTACCCAAAGACCATTGCACTACCATAAACCCTAAAACAATACCCCCAGCACGACCCCCTACACTACACAAGCACCACTGCACTACCCTTAACCTTAAAACACAACCCCCAGAACAACACCCTACACTACCTAAAGATCACTGCACTACCCTAAACTCTAAAACACTACCACCAGCACAACTCCCTACACTAGCCAAACACCACTGCACTACCCTAAACCATAAATCTACCCCAGCACAACCCCCTAGACTACCCAAACACCACTGCACACCCTAAACCCTAAAACACTACCCCCAGCACTACCCCTTCACTACACAAACACCACTGCCCTGCCTTAAATGCAAAAATACTACCCCAGCACGAACCCCTACACTATACAAACACCACTGCACTACCCTAAACCCTAAAACAGTACCCCCAGAACGACTCCCTACACTACACAAACACCACTGCACAATATTAAACCCTACATCTACCCCCAGCATGACCTCCCACACTATAAAAACAGCACTGCACTACCTTAAACCCTAAAACACTACCGCAGCACGAACCCCAACACTACCCGAACACCACTGCACTGCCCAAAACCCTAAAACGCTAACCCCAGCACGATCCCCTATGCTACCCAAACAACACTGCACTACCCTAAACCCTAGAACACTACCCCCAGCATGACCCCTACACTACACAAACACCACTGCACTACCCTATAACCTAAAACACTACCCCCAGCATGACCCCCTACACTTCGCAAACACCACTGCACTAACCTAAACCCTAAAACACTACCCCCAGCATGAACACCCTACACTACCCAAACACCACTGCACTACCCTAAACCCTAAAACACTAACCCCAGCATGACCCCCCTACACTACAAAAACTCAACTGCACTACCCGATACCCTAACACATGACCCCCTACACTGCACAAACACCACTGCACTACCCTAAACCCTAACACACTACCCACAGCATGACCCCTACACTACACAAACACCACTGCACTACCCTATACCCTAAAACACTACCCCCAGCATGACCCCCTACACTACGCAAACACCACTGCACTAACCTAAACCCTAAAACACTACCCCCAGCATGAACCCCTACACTACCCAAACACCATTGCACTACCATAAACCCTAAAACAATTCCCCCAGCACGACCCCCTACACTACACAAGCACCACTGCACTACCCTTAACCCTAAAACACAACCCCCAGAACAACACCCTACGCTACCTAAAGATCACTGCACTACCCTAAACTCTAAAACACTACCACCAGCACAACTGCCTACACTACCCAAACACCACTGCACTACCCTAAACCATAAATCTACCCCAGCGCAACCCCCTAGACTACCCAAACACCACTGCACACCCTAAACCCTAAAACACTACCCCCAGCACTACCCCTTCACTACACAAACACCACTGCCCTGCCTTAAGCGCTAAAATACTACCCTAGCACGAACCCCTACACTACACAAACACCACTGCACTACTCTAAACCCTAAAACAGTACCCCCAGAACGACTCCCTACACTACACAAACACCACTGCACTATATTAAACCCTACATCTACCCCCAGCATGACCTCCCACACTATAAAAACAGCACTGCACTACCTTAAACCCTAAAACACTACCGCCAGCACAAACCCCACCACCACCCGAACACCACTGCACTGCCCAAAACCCTAAAACACTAACTCCAGCATGACCACCTACACTACCCAAACACCACTGCACTACCCTATGCCCTACAACATGACCCCCTACACTACATAAACACCACTGCACTACCCTAAAACCTAAAATACGACTCCTACACTACACAGACACCACTGCACTATCCCAAACCCTAAAACACTCCCACCAGCATGCCCCCTTACACTATACAAACACCACTGCACCACCCTAAACCCTAAATCTACCCCCAAAAGGAACACTTACACTACCCAAACACCATTGCACTACCCTAAACCCTAAAACACTGTCCCCAGCACAACCCCCTATACTACACAAGCACCACTGCACTACCCTAAACCCTAAAACACTACCCCCAGCATGAACCCCTACACTACCCAAACAACATTGCACTACCCTAAACCCTAAAACAATACCCCCAGCATGACCCCCTACACAACGCAAACACCACTGCACTACCCTAAACCCTAAAACACTACCCCAAGCACAACCCCTTATACTACACAAACACCACTGTACTACCCTAAACCCTAAAACACTACCCCCAGCACGACCCCCTTCAATACCCAAACACAACTGCACTACGCTAAACCCAAAAATACTACACCCAGCATGACCCCCTACACTGACCAAACACCACTGCACTACCATAAACCCTAAAACACAACCCCTACACTACACAAACACCACTGCACTACCCTAAACCCTAAAACACTACCCCCTTCACTACCCAAACACCACTGTGCTACCCTAAACTCTAAAACACTACCCCCAGCATGACCCCCTTCACTACCCAAACACCACTGCGCTACCCTAAACCTTAAAACACTACCCGCCGCATGACGCCCTACGTTACTCAAACACCACTGCGCTACCCTAAACTCTCAAGCACTACCCCCAGCACGACCCTTACACTACCCAAAAACCACTGCGCTACTCTAAACACTAAAACACTACCCAGCACGACCCCCTATGCTACCCAAACACCACCGCACTACCCTTAACCCTAAAACAATGCCCACAGCATGAACCCCTACACTACCCAAACACCACTACACTACCCTAAACCCTAAAACACTTATCCCAGCATGACCCCCTACACTACCCAAATACAACCGCCCTACCCGATACCCTAAAACATAACCCCTACACTACACAAACACCATTGCACTACCCTAAACCCTAAAACACTACCCACAGCATGACCCCCTACACTACACAAACACCACTGCACTACCCTAAACCTTAAAACACTACCCCTACGCTACACAGACACCACTGCACTAACCTAAACCCTAAAACACTACCCCCAGCATGACCCCCTACACTATACAAACACCATTGCACTACCCTAAACCCGAAAACCCTGCCCCAAGCATGACCCCCTCACAACACAAACACCACTGCAGTACCGTAAACCCTAAATCTACCCCCAGCATGACCCCCTACATTACCCACACACCACTGCACTACCCTAAACCCTAAAACACTACCCCCAGCACGACATCCTACACTAACCAAACATCACTGCACTACCCTGAACTCTAAAACACTACCACCAGCACGACTCCCTACACTACACAAACACCACTGCACTACTCTAAACCATAAATCTACCCCCACCACAACCCCCTAGACAACACAAACACCACTGCCTTACCCTAAACTTTAAATCACTACCCCCAGCACGACCCCTTCACTACACAAACACCACAGCCCTGCCTTAAACGCTACAGTACTAGCCTCAGCACGAACCCCTATTCTACACAAACACCACTGCACTACCCTAAACCCTAAATCTGCCGCCAGCATGACCCTTACACTACACAAACACCACTGCACTACCCTAAACCCTAACACACTACACCAAGCATGACCCCCTACACTACACAAACACCACTGCACTACCCTAAACCCTAAAACACTACACCAAGCATGACCCCCTACACTACACAAACACCACTGTAGTACCCTAAAACACTACCCCCAGCATGACCCCCTTCACTACCCAAACACAACTGCACTACGCTAAACCCCAAAACACTACCCCCAGCATGACCCCCTACACTACCCAAACACCACTGCACTACCCTAAACCATAAAACACTACCCCCAGCACGACCCCTACACTACACAATCACCACTGCACTACACTAAACCCTAAAACACTGCCCCCTACACTACACAAACACCACTGCACTACCCTAAACCCTAAAACACTACCCCCAGCATGACCCACTACAATGCAAAAACACCACTGCTCTACCTTAAACCCTAAATCTACCCCAGCATGACCCCCTTCACTACCCAAACACCATTGCACTACCCTAATCCCTAAAACACTACCCCAGAACAACCGCCTATACTACACAAACACCACTGCACTACCCTAAACTCTAAAACACTACCCCCCAGCACGACCCCCTACACTACCCAAACACCACTGCACTACCCTAAACCCTAAAACACTACCCCCAGCACATCTCCCTACACTACACAATTACAACTGCACTACCCTAATCCCTAAAACACTACCCCCAGCATGAACCCCTACACTACCCAAACACCACTGCACTACCCTAAACTCCAAAACACTAACCCCAGCATGACGCCCTACACTACATAAACACCACTGCACAACCCTAAAACCTAAAACACTACCCCTACACTACACAGACACCACTGCACTACCCTAAACACTAAAACACTACCCCCAGCATGACCCCTACCCTACACAAACACCACTGCCCTACCCTAAACCCTAAAACACTATCCCCAGCATGACCCCCTACACCACCCAAACACCACTGCACTACCCTAAACCCTAAAACACTCCCACCAGCATGACCCCCTACACTATACAAAAACCATTGCACTACCCTAAGCCCTAAAACACTACAACCAGCATGACCCCCTCACAATACAAACACCAATGCACTACCCTAAACCCTAAAACACTATCTCCAGCACGACTCCCTACACTACCCAAACACCACTGCACTATACTAAACCCTAAATCTACCCCCAGCATAACCTCCCTACACTACCCAAACACCACTGCACTATACTAAACCCTAAATCTACCCCCAGCATAACCTCCCACACTACACAAACACCACTGCACTACCCCAAACCCTAAAACACTACCCCAGCACGAACCCCTACACTACCCAAAAACCACTGCACTACCCTAAAACCTAAACCCTAAAACACTTATCCCAGCATGACCCCCTACACTACCCAAAGACAACTGTACTACCTGATACCCTAAAACATGACCCCCTACACTACACAAACACCACTGCACTACCCTAAACCCTAAAACACTACCCACAGCATGACACCTACACTACACAAATACCACTGCACTACCCCATACCCTAAAACACTACCCTCAGCATGACCCCCTACACTACCCAAACACCACTGGACTAACCTAAACCCTAAAACACTACCCCCAGCATGAACCCCTACACTACCCAAACACCATTGCACTACCCTAAACCCTAAAACAATACCCCGAGCACGACCCCCTACACTACACAAGCACCACTGCACTACCCTTAACCCTAAAACACTACCCCCAGCACAACACCCTACACTACCCAAAGACCACTGCACTACCTTAAACTCTAAAACACTACCACCAGCACAACTCCCTACACTACCCAAACACCACTGCACCACCCTAAACCATAAATCTACCTCAGCACAACCCCCTAGACTACCCAAACACCACTGCACACCCTAAACCCTAAAACACTACCCCCAGCTCTACCCCTTCACTACAAAAACACCACTGCCCTGCCTTAAACGCTAAAACACTACCCCAGCACGAACCCCTA
This sequence comes from Triturus cristatus, assembly GCF_964204655.1. Lineage (NCBI taxonomy): Eukaryota > Metazoa > Chordata > Amphibia > Caudata > Salamandridae > Triturus > Triturus cristatus. Next base: position 873,537,638 of record NC_140579.1, on the reverse strand, counting down.
CACTACACAAACACCACTGCACTACACTAAACCCTAAAACACTACCCCCTACACTACACAAACACCACTGCACTACCCTAAACCCTAAAACACTACCCCCAGCATGACCCACTACAATGCACAAACACCACTGCTCTACCTTAAACCCTAAATCTACCCCAGCATGACCGCCTTCACTACCCAAACACCATTGCACTACCCTAATCCCTAAAACACTACCCCAGCACAACCCCCTACGCTACACAGACACCACTGCACGACCCTAAAACCGAAAACCCCACCCCCAGCATGACCCCCTCACAACAAAAACACCACTGCAGTACCGTAAACCCTAAATCTACCCCCAGCATGACCCCTACATTACCCAAACACCACTGCACTACCCTAAACCCTAAAACACTACCCCAGCACGACATCCTACACTAACCAAACATCACTGCACTACCCTAAACTCTAAAACACTACCACCAGCACGACTCCCTACACTACACTAACACCACTGCACTACACTAAACCATAAATCTACCCCCACAACAACCCCCTAGACATCACAAACACCACTGCCTTACCCTAAACCCTAAATCACTATCCCCAGCACGACCCCTTCACTACACAAACACCACAGCCCTGCCTTAAACGCTACAATACTAGCCTCAGCACAAACCCCTATTCTACACAAACACCACTGCACTACCCTAAACCCTAAATCTGCCCCCAGCATGACCCCTACACTACACAAACACCACTGCACTGCCCTAAACCCTAAAACACTACACCAAGCATGACCCCCTACACTACAAAAACACCACTGCACTACCCTAAACCCTAAAACACTACACCAAGCATGACCCCCTACACTACACAAACACCACTGTACTTCCCTAAAACACTACCCCCAGCATGACCCCCTTCACTACCCAAACACAAGTGCACTACGCTAAACCCTAAAACACTAACCCAGCATAACCCCCTACACTACCCAAACACCACTGTACTACCCTAAATCCTAAAACACAAACCATAACACTACACAAACACCACTGCACTACCCTAAACCATAAAACACTACCCCCAGCAGGACCCCTTACACTACACAAACACCACTGCACTACACTAAACCCTAAAACACTACCCCCTCCACTACACAAACACCACTGCACTACCCTAAACCCTAAAACACTACCCCCAGCATAACCCACTACAATTCATAAACACCACTGCTCTACCGTAAACACTAAATCTACCCTAGCATGACCCCCTTCACTACCCAAACACCATTGCACAACCCTAATCCCTTAAACACTACCCCAGCACAACCCCCTACACTACACAAACACCACTGCACTACCCTAAACTCTAAAATACTACCCCAGCACGACCCCCTGCACTACCCAAACACCACTGCACTACCCTAAACCCTAAAACACTACACCAAGCATGACCCCCTACACTACAAAAACACCACTCACTACCCTAAAAACCCTAAAACACTACACCAAGCATGACCCCCTACACTACACAAACACCACTGTACTACCCTAAAACACTACCCCCAGCATGACCCCCTTCACTACCCAAACACAACTGTACTACGCTAAACCCTAAAACACTACCCCCAGCATGACCCCCTAAACTACCCAAACACCACTGTACTACCCTAAATCCTAAAACACAAACCCTAACACTACACAAACACCACTGCACTACCCTAAACCATAAAACACTACCCCCAGCATGACCCCCTACACTACACAAACACCACTGCACTACACTAAATCCTAAAACACTACCCCCTACACTACACAAACACCACTGCACTACCCTAAACCCTAAAACACTACCCCGAGCATGACCCACTACAATGCACAAACACCACTGCTCTACCGTAAACCCTAAATCTACCCCAGCATGACCCCCTTCACTACCCAAACACCATTGCACTACCCTAATCCCTAAAACACTACCCCAGCACAACCCCCTACACTACACAAACACCACTGCACTACCCTAAACCATAAAACACTACCCCCAGCACGACCCCCTGCACTACCCAAACACCACTGCACTACCCTAAACCCTAAAACACTACCCCCAGCACATCTCCCTACACTACACAATTACAACTGCACTACCCTAATCCCTAAAACACTACCCCCAGCATGAACCCCTACACTACCCAAACACCACTGCACTACCCTAAATCCCAAAACACTAACCCCAGCATGACGCCCTACACTACACAAACACCACTGCACAACCCTAAAACCTAAAACACTACCCCTACACTACACAGACACCACTGCACTACCCTAAACACTAAAACACTAACCCCAGCATGACCCCTACACTACACAAACACCACTGCCCTACCCTAAACCGTAAAACACTATCCCCAGCATGACCCCCTACACCACCCAAACACCACTGCACTACCCTAAACCCTAAAACACTCCCACCAGCATGTCCCCCTACACTATACAAAAACCACTGCACTACCCTAAGCCCTAAAACACTACAACCAGCATGACCCCCTCACAATACAAATACCACTGCACTACCCTAAACCCTAAAACACCATCTCCAGCACGAGTCCCTACACTACCCTAACACCACTGCACTACACTAAACCCTAAATCTACCCCCAGCATAACCTCCCACACTACACAAACACCACTGCACTACCCCAAACCCTAAAACACTACACCCAGCACGAACCCCTACACTACCCAAACACCACTGCACTACCCTAAACCCTAAACCCCAAAACACTTATCCCAGCATGACCCCTACACTACCCAAACACAACTGCACTACCTGATACCCTAAAACATGACCCTCTACACTACACAAACACCACTGCACTACCCTAAACCCTAAAACACTACCCACAGCATGACCCCCTACACTACACCAACACCACTGTACTACCCTAAACCTTAAAACACTACCCCCTATGCTACACAGACACCACTGCACTAACCTAAATCTTAAAACACTACCCCCAGCATGACCCCCACACTACACAAACGCCACTGCACTACCCTAAACTCGAAAACACTACCCCCAGCACGACGACCTACACTAAGCAAACATCACTGCACCACCCTAAACCCTAAAACTCTACCACCAGCACGACTCCTTACAATACCCAAACACCACTGCACTACTCTAAACCATAAATCTACCCCAGCACAACCCCCTAGACTGCGCAAAGACCAATGCCTTACCCTAAACCCTAAAACAATAACCCCAGCATGACCCCCTACACTACACAAACACAACTGCACTACCCAATACCCTAACACATCACCCCCTACAGTACACAAACACTACTGCACAACCCTAAAACCTAAAACACTACCCCTACACCACACAAACACCACTCTACTACCCTAAACCCTAAAACACTATCCCCAGCACGTCCCCTTCACTACCCAAACACAATTCCACTACGCTAAACCCCAAAATACTAAACCCAGCATGACCCCCTACACTGCCCAAACACCACTGCACTGCCCTAAACCCTAAAACACAACCCCCTACGCTATACAAACACCACTGCACTACCCTAAACCCTAAAACACTGCCCCCAGCACGACCCCCTTCACTACCCAAACACCACTGTGCTACCCTAAACTCTAAAACACTACCCCCAGCATGACCCCCTTCACTACTCAAACACCACTGTGCTACCCTAAACTCTAAAACACTACCCCCAGAACGACCCCTACACTACCCAAACACCACTGCACTGCCCTAAACCCTAAAACACAACCCCCTACGCTACACAAACACCACTGCACTACCCTAAACCCTAAAACACTGCCCACTAGCACGACCCCCTTCACTACCCAAAGACCACTGCACTACCCTAAACCCTAAAACACTACCCACAGCATGACTCCTTACACTACACAAACACCACTGCACTACCCTAAACATTAAAACACTACACCCTACGCTACACAGACACCACTGCACTAACCTAAACCCTAAAACACTACCCCCACCATGACCCCCTACACTATACAAACACCACTGCACTATCCTAAACCCGAAAACACTACCCCCAGCATGAACCCCTCAAAACACAAACCCCACTGCACTACCCTAAACCCTAAAACACTACCCACAGCAAAACCCCCTACACTACACAAACACAACTGCACTACCCTAAACTCTAAAACACTACCCCAGCACAACCCCCTACACTACCCAAACACCCCTGCACTAACCTAAACCCTAAAACACTACCCCCAGAACGTCTCCCTACACTACACAAACACCACTGCACAACCCTAAAACCTAAAACACTACCCCTACACCACACAAACACCACTCTACTACCCTAAACCCTAAAACACTACCCCCAGCACAACCCCCTACACTACACAAACACAACTGCACTACCCTAAACTCTAAAACACTGCCCCCAGCAGGACCCCCTACACTACCCAAACACCACCGCACTACCCTTAACCCTAAAACAATACTCCCAGCATGAACCCCTACACTACCCAAACACCACTACATTACCCTAAACCCTAAAACACTTACCCCAGCATGACCCCCTACACTACCCAAATACAACTGCACTACCCGATACCCTAAAACATGACCCCTACACTACACAAACACCACTGCACTACCCTAAACCCTAAAACACTACCACAAGCACGACTCCCTATACTATCCAAACACCACTGTACTACCCTAAACCATAAATCTACCCCTAGCACAACACCCTAGAATACACAAACACCACTGCACTACCCTAAAACACTACCCCAGCAGGACTCCTTCAGTACACAAACACCACTGCCCTGCCTCAAACGCTAAAATACTACCATCAGCATAAACCCCTACACTACACAAACACCACTGCACTACTCCAACCCCTAAATCTGCCCCCAGAATGACCCCCTACACAACACAAACACCACTGCACTACCCTAAACCCTAAAACACTACCCCAAGCACGACCCCCTATCCTACACAAACACCACTGCACTACCCTAAACCCTAAAACACTACCCCCAGCACGACCCCCTTCAATACCCAAACACAACTGCACTACGCTAAACCCAAAAATACTACACCCAGCATGACCCCCTACACTGCCCCAACACCACTGCACTACACTAAACCCTAAAATACGTCCCCCTACACTACATAAACAACACTGCACTACCCTAAACCCTAAAACACTACCCCCAGCACGACCCCCTTCACTACCCAAACACCACTGTGCTACCCTAAACTCTAAAACACTACCCCCACCATGACCCCCTTCACTACCTAAACACCACTGCGCTACCCTAAACCTTAAAACACTACCCGCCGCATGACGATCTACGTTACTCAAACACCACTGCGCTACCCTAAACTCTAAAACACTACTCCCAGCACGACCCCTACACTACTCAAAAACCACTGCGCTACTCTAAACACTAAAACACTTATCCCAGCATGACCCCCTACACTACCCAAATACAACTGCACTACCCGATACCCTAAAACATGACCCCTACACTACACAAACACCACTGCACTACCCTAAACCCTAAAACACTACCCACAGCATGACCCCCTAAACTACACAAACACCACTGCACTACCCTAAACCTTAAAACACTACCCCCTACGCTACACAGACACCACTGCACTAACCTAAACCCTAAAACACTACCCCTACACCACACAAACACCACTCTACTACCTTAAACCCTAAAACACTATCCCCAGCACGACCCCTTCACTACCCAAACACAATTCCACTTCGCTAAACCCCAAAATACTAAACCCAGCATGACCCCCTACACTGCCCAAACACCACTGCACTGCCCTAAACCCTAAAACACAACCCCCTACGCTACACAAACACCACTGCACTACCCTAAACCCTAAAACACTGCCCCCAGCACGACCCCCTTCACTACCCAAACACCACTGTGCTACCCTAAACCCTAAAACACTACCCCCAGCATGACCCCCTTCACTACTCAAACACCACTGCGCTACCCTAAACTCTAAAACACTACCCCCAGCACGACCCCTACACTACCCAAACACCACTGCACTGCCCTAAACCCTAAAACACAACCCCCTACGCTACACAATCACCACTGCACTACCCTAAACCATAAAACACTGCCCCCAGCACGACCCCCTTCACTACCCAAAGACCACTGCACTACCCTAAACCCTAAAACACTACTCACAGCATGACTCCTTACACTACACAAACACCACTGCACTACCCTAAACCTTAAAACACTACACCCTACGGTACACAGACACCACTGCACTAACCTAAACCCTAAAACACTACCCCCACCATGACCCCCTACACTATACAAACACCACTGCACTATCCTAAACCCGAAAACACTACCCCCAGCATGAACCCCTCAAAACACAAACCCCACTGCACTACCCTAAACCCTAAAACACTACACACAGCATGACCCCTTACACTACACAAACACCACTGCACTACCCTAAACCTTAAAACACTACACCCAGCACGACCCCCTTCACTACCCAAAGACCACTGCACTACCCTAAACCCTAAAACACTACCCACAGCATGACTCCTTACACTACACAAACACCACTGCACTACCCTAAACCTTAAAACACTACACCCTACGTTACACAGACACCACTGCACTAACCTAAACCCTAAAACACTACCCCCACCATGACCCCCTACACTATACAAACACCACTGCACTATCCTAAACCCGAAAACACTACCCCCAGCATGAACCCCTCAAAACACAAACCCCACTGCACTACCCTAAACCCTAAAACACTACCCACAGCATGACTCCTTACACTACACAAACACCACTGCACTACCCTAAACCTTAAAACACTACACCCTACGCTACACAGACACCACTGCACTACCCTGAACCCTAAAACACTACCCCCAGCATGACATCCTACACTGACCAAACATCACTGCATTACCCTAAACTCTAAAACACTACCCCCAGCACGACCCCTTCACTACACAAACACCACAGCCCTGCCTTAAACGCTACAATACTTGCCTCAGCACGAACCCTTATACTAGACAAACACCACTGCACTACCCTAAACCCTAGATCTGCCCCCAGCATGACCCCTACACTACACAAACACCACTGCACTACCCTAAACCCTAAAACACTACACCAAGCAGGACCCCCTACACTACACAAACACCACTGTACTACCCTAAACCCTAAAACACTACCCCCAGCATGATCCCCTTCACTACCCAAACACAACTGCACTACGCTAAACCCCAAAACACTACCCCCAGCATGACCCCCTACACTACCCAAACACCACTGTACTACCCTAAACCCTAAAACACAACCCCTTACACTACACAAACACCACTGCACTACCCTAAACCCTAAAACACTACCCCCTGCATGACCCACTACAATGCACAAACACCACTGCTCTACCTTAAACCCTAAATCTACCCCAGCATGACCCCCTTCATTACCCAAACACCATTGCACTACCCTAATCCCTAAAACACTACCCCCAGCATGAACCCATACACTACACAAAAACCATTGCACTACCCTAAACCCTAAAACACTACCCCCAGCACAACCCCCTACACTACACAAACACAACTGCACTACCCTAAACTCTAAAACACTACCCTCAGCACGACCCCCTACACTACCCAAACACCACTGCACTAACCTAAACCCTAAAACACTATCCCCAGAACGTCTCCCTACACTACACAAACACCACTGCACAACCCTAAAACCTAAAACACTACCCCTACACCACACAAACACCACTCTACTACCCTAAACCCTAAAACTCTATCCCCAGCACGACCCCTTCACTACCCAAACACAATTCCACTACGCTAAACCCAAAAATACTACACCCAGCATGACCCCCTACAGTGCCCAAACACCACTGCACTGCCCTAAACCCTAAAAAACAACCGCCTACACTACACAAACACCACGGCACTACCCTAAACCCTAAAACACTGCCCCCAGCAGGACCCCCTACACTACCCAAACACCACCGCACTACCCTTAACCCTAAAACAATACTCCCAGCATGAACCCCTACACTACCCAAACACCACTACACTACCCTAAACCCTAAAACACTTACCCCAGCATGACCCCCTACACTACCCAAATACAACTGCACTACCCGATACCCTAAAACATGACCCCTACACTGCCAAAACACCACTGCACTACCCTAAACCCTAAAACACTACCACCAGCACCACTCCCTATACTATCCAAACACCACTGTACTACCCTAAACCATAAATCTACCCCTAGCACAACACCCTAGAATACACAAACACCACTGCACTACCCTAAAACACTACCCCAGCACGACTCCTTCAGTACACAAAAACCACTGCCCTGCCTCAAACGCTAAAATACTACCATCAGCATGAACCCCTACACTACACAAACACCACTGCACTCCTCCAACCCCTAAATCTGCCCCCAGAATGACCCCCTACACAACACAAACACCACTGCACTACCCTAAACCCTAAAACACTACCCCAAGCACGACCCCCTATCCTACACAAACACCACTGTACTACCCTAAACCCTAAAACACTACCCCCAGCACAACCCCCTTCAATACCCAAACACAACTGCACTACGCTAAACCCAAAAATACTACACCCAGCATGACCCCCTACACTGCCCAAACACCACTGCACTACACTAAACCCTAAAATACGTCCCCCTACACTACATAAACACCACTGCACTACCCTAAACCCTAAAACACTACCCCCAGCACGACCCCCTTCACTACCCAAACACCACTGTGCTACCCTAAACTCTAAAACACTACCCCCACCCTGACCCCCTTCACTACCTAAACACCACTGCGCTACCCTAAACCTTAAAACACTACCCGCAGCATGACGATCTACGTTACTCAAACACCACTGCGCTACCCTAAACTCTAAAACACTACTCCCAGCACGACCCCTACACTACTCAAAAACCACTGCGCTACTCTAAACACTAAAACACTTATCCCAGCATGACCCCCTACACTACCCAAATACAACTGCACTACCCGATACCCTAAAACATGACCCCTACACTACACAAACACCACTGCACTACCCTAAACCCTAAAACACTACCCACAGCATGACCCCCTAAACTACACAAACACCACTGCACTACCCTAAACCCAAAAACCCTACCCCCAGCATGACCCCCTCACAACACAAACACCACTGCAGTAACGTAAACCCTAAATTCACCCCCAGCATGACCCCCTACATTACCCAAACACCACTGCACTACCCTAAACCCTAAAACACAACCCCCAGCACGACATCCTACACTAACCAAACATCACTGCACTACCCTAAACTCTAAATCACTACCACCATCACGACTCCCTACACTACACAAACACCACTGCACTACTTTAAACCATAAATCTACCCCCAGCACAACCCCCTAGACTACGCAAACACCACTGCCTCACCCTAAACCCTAAAACAATAACGCCAGCATGACCCCTACACTACACAAACACAACTGCACTACCCAATACCCTAACACATGACCCCCTACAGTACACAAACACCACTGCACAACCCTAAAACCTAAAACACAACCCCTACACTACACAAACTCCACTCTACTACCCTAAACCCTAAAACACTACCACCAGCATGACCCCTTCACTACCCAAACAAAATTCCACTACGCTAAACCCAAAAATACTAAACCCAGCATGACCCCCTACACTGCCAAAACACCACTGCACTACCCTAAACCCTAAAACACAACCCCCTATACTACACAAACACCACTGCATTACCCTAAACCCTAAAACACTACCCCCAGCACGACTCCCTACACTACACAAACACCACTGAACTACACTAAACACTAAAACACTACCCCCTACACTACACAAACACCACTGCATTACCATAAACATTAAAACACTATCCCCAGCATGACCCCCTCCACTGCACAAACACCACTGCTCTACCCTAAACCCTAAAACACTATCCCCACCACGACCCCCTACAACACCCAAACACCACTGCACTGCCCTAAACCCTAAAACACTACCCCCAGCACGTCTCCCTACACTACACAAACATCACTGCACTACCCTAATCCCCAAAACACTACCCCCAGCATGAACCCCTATACTACCCAAACACCACTGCACTACCCTAAACCCTAAAACACTAAACCCAGCATGACCCCCTACACTACACAAACACAACTGCACTACCCGATACCCTAACACATGACCACCTACACTACACAAACACCACTGCACAACCCTAAAACCTAAAACACTACCCCTACACTACACAAACACCACTGCACTACCCTAAACCATAAAACACTACCCCCAGCAGGACCCCTTACACTACACAAACACCACTGCACTACACTAAACGCTAAAACACTACCCCCTCCACTACACAAACACCACTGCACTACCCTAAACCCTAAAACACTACCCCCAGCATAACCCACTACAATTCATAAACATCGCTGCTCTACCGTAAACACTAAATCTACCCTAGCATGACCCCCTTCACTACCCAAACACCATTGCCCGACCCTAATCCCTTAAACACTACCCCAGCACAACCCCCTACACTACACAAACACCACTGCACTACCCTAAACTCTAAAATACTACCCCAGCACGACCCCCTGCACTACCCAAACACCACTGCACTACCCTAAACCCTAAAACACTACACCAAGCATGACCCCCTACACTACAAAAACACCACTCACTACCCTAAAAACCCTAAAACACTACACCAAGCATGACCCCCTACACTACACAAACACCACTGTACTACCCTAAAACACTACCCCCAGCATGACCCCCTTCACTACCCAAACACCACTGTACTACCCTAAATCCTAAAACACAAACCCTAACACTACACAAACACCACTGCACTACCCTAAACCATAAAACACTACCCCCAGCATGACCCCCTACACTACACAAACACCACTGCACCACACTAAATCCTAAAACACAAACCCTAACACTACACAAACACCACTGCACTACCCTAAACCATAAAATACTACCCCCAGCATGACCCCCTACACTACACAAACACCACTGCACCACACTAAATCCTAAAACACTACCCCCTACACTACACAAACACCACTGCACTACCCTAAACCCTAAAACACTACCCCCAGCATGACCCACTACAATGCACAAACACCACTGCTCTACCGTAAACCCTAAATCTACCCCAGCATGACCCCCTTCACTACCCAAACACCATTGCACTACCCTAATCCCTAAAACACTACCCCAGCACAACCCCCTACACTACACAAACACCACTGCACTACCCTAAACCATAAAACACTACCCCCAGCACGACCCCCTGCACTACCCAAACACCACTGCACTACCCTAAACCCTAAAACACTACCCCCAGCACATCTCCCTACACTACACAATTACAACTGCACTACCCTAATCCCTAAAACACTACCCCCAGCATGAACCCCTACACTACCCAAACACCACTACACTACCCTAAATCCCAAAACACTAACCCCAGCATGACGCCCTACACTACACAAACACCACTGCACAACCCTAAAACCTAAAACACTACCCCTACACTACACAGACACCACTGCACTACCCTAAACACTAAAACACTAACCCCAGCATGACCCCTACACTACACAAACACCACTGCCCTACCCTAAACCGTAAAACACTATCCCCAGCATGACCCCCTACACCACCCAAACACCACTGCACTACCCTAAACCCTAAAACACTCCCACCAGCATGTCCCCCTACACTATAAAAAAACCTCTGCACTACCCTAAGCCCTAAAACACTACAACCAGCATGACCCCCTCACAATACAAATACCACTGCACTACCCTAAACCCTAAAACACCATCTCCAGCACGAGTCCCTACACTACCCTAACACCACTGCACTACACTAAACCCTAAATCTACCCCCAGCATAACCTCCCACACTACACAAACACCACTGCACTACCCCAAACCCTAAAACATTACACCCAGCACGAACCCCTACACTATCCAAACACCACTGCACTACCCTAAACCCTAAACCCCAAAACACTTATCCCAGCATGACCCCTACACTACCCAAACACAACTGCACTACCTGATACCCTAAAACATGACCCTCTACACTACACAAACACCACTGCACTACCCTAAACCCTAAAACACTACCCACAGCATGACCCCCTACACTACACCAACACCACTGTACTACCCTAAACCTTAAAACACTACCCCCTATGCTACACAGACACCACTGCACTAACCTAAATCTTAAAACACTACCCCCAGCATGACCCCCACACTACACAAACGCCACTGCACTACCCTAAACTCGAAAACACTACCCCCAGCACGACGACCTACACTAAGCAAACATCACTGCACCACCCTAAACCCTAAAACTCTACCACCAGCACGACTCCTTACACTACCCAAACACCACTGCACTACTCTAAACCATAAATCTACCCCAGCACAACCCCCTAGACTGCGCAAAGACCAATGCCTTACCCTAAACCCTAAAACAATAACCCCAGCATGACCCCCTACACTACACAAACACAACTGCACTACCCAATACCCTAACACATCACCCCCTACAGTACACAAACACCACTGCACAACCCTAAAACCTAAAACACTACCCCTACACCACACAAACACCACTCTACTACCCTAAACCCTAAAACACTATCCCCAGCACGTCCCCTTCACTACCCAAACACAATTCCACTACGCTAAACCCCAAAATACTAAACCCAGCATGACCCCCTACACTGCCCAAACACCACTGCACTGCCCTAAACCCTAAAACACAACCCCCTACGCTATACAAACACCACTGCACTACCCTAAACCCTAAAACACTGCCCCCAGCACGACCCCCTTCACTACCCAAACACCACTGTGCTACCCTAAACTCTAAAACACTACCCCCAGCATGACCCCCTTCACTACTCAAACACCACTGTGCTACCCTAAACTCTAAAACACTACCCCCAGCACGACCCCTACACTACCCAAACACCACTGCACTGCCCTAAACCCTAAAACACAACCCCCTACGCTACACAAACACCACTGCACTACCCTAAACCCTAAAACACTGCCCACCAGTACGACCCCCTTCACTACCCAAAGACCACTGCACTACCCTAAACCCTAAAACACTACCCACAGCATGACTCCTTACACTACACAAACACCACTGCACTACCCTAAACATTAAAACACTACACCCTACGCTACACAGACACCACTGCACTAACCTAAACCCTAAAACACTACCCCCACCATGACCCCCTACACTATACAAACACCACTGCACTATCCTAAACCCGAAAACACTACCCCCAGCATGAACCCCTCAAAACACAAACCCCACTGCACTACCCTAAACCCTAAAACACTACCCACAGCACAACCCCCTACACTACACAAACACAACTGCACTACCCTAAACTCTAAAACACTACCCCAGCACAACCCCCTACACTACCCAAACACCCCTGCACTAACCTAAACCCTAAAACACTACCCCAGAACGTCTCCCTACACTACACAAACACCACTGCACAACCCTAAAACCTAAAACACTACCCCTACACCACACAAACACCACTCTACTACCCTAAACCCTAAAACACTACCCCCAGCACAACCCCCTACACTACACAAACACAACTGCACTACCCTAAACTCTAAAACACTGCCCCCAGCAGGACCCCCTACACTACCCAAACACCACCGCACTACCCTTAACCCTAAAACAATACTCCCAGCATGAACCCCTACACTACCCAAACACCACTACATTACCCTAAACCCTAAAACACTTACCCCAGCATGACCCCCTACACTACCCAAATACAACTGCACTACCCGATACCCTAAAACATGACCCCTACACTACACAAACACCACTGCACTACCCTAAACCCTAAAACACTACCACCAGCACGACTCCCTATACTATCCAAACACCACTGTACTACCCTAAACCATAAATCTACCCCTAGCACAACACCCTAGAATACACAAACACCACTGCACTACCCTAAAACACTACCCCAGCACGACTCCTTCAGTACACAAACACCACTGCCCTGCCTCAAACGCTAAAATACTACCATCAGCATAAACCCCTACACTACACAAAAACCACTGCACTACTCCAACCCCTAAATCTGCCCCCAGAATGACCCCCTACACAACACAAACACCACTGCACTACCCTAAACCCTAAAACACTACCCCAAGCACGACCCCCTATCGTACACAAACACCACTGCACTACCCTAAACCCTAAAACACTACCCCCAGCACGACCCCCTTCAATACCCAAACACAACTGCACTACGCTAAACCCACAAATACTACACCCAGCATGACCCCCTACACTGCCCCAACACCACTGCACTACACTAAACCCTAAAATACGTCCCCCTACACTACATAAACACCACTGCACTACCCTAAACCCTAAAACACTACCCCCAGCACGACCCCCTTCACTACCCAAACACCACTGTGCTACCCTAAACTCTAAAACACTACCCCCACCATGACCCCCTTCACTACCTAAACACCACTGCGCTACCCTAAACCTTAAAACACTACCCGCCGCATGACGATCTACGTTACTCAAACACCACTGCACTACCCTAAACTCTAAAACACTACTCCCAGCACGACCCCTACACTACTCAAAAACCACTGCGCTACTCTAAACACTAAATCACTTATCCCAGCATGACCCCCTACACTACCCAAATACAACTGCACTACCCGATACCCTAAAACATGACCCCTACACTACACAAACACCACTGCACTACCCTAAACCCTAAAACACTACCCACAGCATGACCCCCTAAACTACACAAACACCACTGCACTACCCTAAACCTTAAAACACTACCCCCTACGCTACACAGACACCACTGCACTAACCTAAACCCTAAAACACTACCCCTACACCACACAAACACCACTCTACTACCTTAAACCCTAAAACACTATCCCCAGCACGACCCCTTCACTACCCAAACACAATTCCACTTCGCTAAACCCCAAAATACTAAACCCAGCATGACCCCCTACACTGCCCAAACACCACTGCACTGCCCCAAACCCTAAAACACAACCCCCTACGCTACACAAACACCACTGCAGTACCCTAAACCCTAAAACACTGCCCCCAGCACGACCCCCTTCACTACCCAAACACCACTGTGCTACCCTAAACTCTAAAACACTACCCCCAGCATGACCCCCTTCACTACTCAAACACCACTGCGCTACCCTAAACTCTAAAACACTACCCCCAGCACGACCCCTACACTACCCAAACACCACTGCACTGCCCTAAACCCTAAAACACAACCCCCTACGCTACACAAACACCACTGCACTACCCTAAACCCTAAAACACTGCCCCCAGCACGACCCCCTTCACTACCCAAAGACCACTGCACTACCCTAAACCCTAAAACACTACTCACAGCATGACTCCTTACACTACACAAACACCACTGCACTACCCTAAACCTTAAAACACTACACCCTACGCTACACAGACACCACTGCACTAACCTAAACCCTAAAACACTACCCCCACCATGACCCCCTACACTATACAAACACCACTGCACTATCCTAAACCCGAAAACACTACCCCCAGCATGAACCCCTCAAAACACAAACCCCACTGCACTACCCTAAACCCTAAAACACTACACACAGCATGACCCCTTACACTACACAAACACCACTGCACTACCCTAAACCTTAAAACACTACACCCAGCACGACCCCCTTCACTACCCAAAGACCACTGCACTACCCTAAACCCTAAAACACTACCCACAGCATGACTCCTTACACTACACAAACACCACTGCACTACCCTAAACCTTAAAACACTACACCCTACGCTACACAGACACCACTGCACTAACCTAAACCCTAAAACACTACCCCCACCATGACCCCCTACACTATACAAACACCACTGCACTATCCTAAACCCGAAAACACTACCCCCAGCATGAACCCCTCAAAACACAAACCCCACTGCACTACCCTAAACCCTAAAACACTACCCACAGCATGACCCCTTACACTACACAAACACCACTGCACTACCCTAAACCTTAAAACACTACACCCTACGCTACACAGACACCACTGCACTACCCTGAACCCTAAAACACTACCCCCAGCATGACATCCTACACTGACCAAACATCACTGCATTACCCTAAACTTTAAAACACTACCCCCAGCACGACCCCTTCACTACACAAACACCACAGCCCTGCCTTAAACGCTACAATACTTGCCTCAGCACGAACCCTTATACTAGACAAACACCACTGCACTACCCTAAACCCTAGATCTGCCCCCAGCATGACCCCTACACTACACAAACACCACTGCACTACCCTAAACCCTAAAACACTACACCAAGCATGACCCCCTACACTACACAAACACCACTGTACTACCCTAAACCCTAAAACACTACCCCCAGCATGATCCCCTTCACTACCCAAACACAACTGCACTACGCTAAACCCCAAAACACTACCCCCAGCATGACCCCCTACACTCCCCAAACACCACTGTACTACCCTAAACCCTAAAACACAACCCCTTACACTACACAAACACCACTGCACTACCCTAAACCCTAAAACACTACCCCCTGCATGACCCACTACAATGCACAAACACCACTGCTCTACCTTAAACCCTAAATCTACCCCAGCATGACCCCCTTCATTACCCAAACACCATTGCACTACCCTAATCCCTAAAACACTACCCCCAGCATGAACCCATACACTACACAAACACCATTGCACTACCCTAAACCCTAAAACACTACCCCCAGCACAACCCCCTACACTACACAAACACAACTGCACTACCCTAAACCCCAAAACACTACCCCCAGCATGACCCCCTACACTACCCAAACACCACTGTACTACCCTAAACCCTAAAACCCAACCCCTTACACTACACAAACACCACTGCACTACCCTAAACCCTAAAACACTACCCCCTGCATGACCCACTACAATGCACAAACACCACTGCTCTACCTTAAACCCTAAATCTACCCCAGCATGACCCCCTTCATTACCCAAACACCATTGCACTACCCTAATCCCTAAAACACTACCCCCAGCATGAACCCATACACTACACAAACACCATTGCACTACCCTAAACCCTAAAACACTACCCCCAGCACAACCCCCTACACTACACAAACACAACTGCACTACCCTAAAATCTAAAACACTACCCTCAGCACGACCCCCTACACTACCCAAACACCACTGCACTAACGTAAACCCTAAAACACTATCCCCAGAACGTCTCCCTACACTACACAAACACCACTGCACAACCCTAAAACCTAAAACACTACCCCTACACCACACAAACACCACTCTACTACCCTAAACCCTAAAACTCTATCCCCAGCACGACCCCTTCACTACCCAAACACAATTCCACTACTCTAAACCCAAAAATACTACACCCAGCATGACCCCCTACAGTGCCCAAACACCACTGCACTGCCCTAAACCCTAAAAAACAACCGCCTACACTACACAAACACCACGGCACTACCCTAAACCCTAAAACACTGCCCCCAGCAGGACCCCCTACACTACCCAAACACCACCGCACTACCCTTAACCCTAAAACAATACTCCCAGCATGAACCCCTACACTACCCAAACACCACTACACTACCCTAAACCCTAAAACACTTACCCCAGCATGACCCCCTACACTACCCAAATACAACTGCACTACCCGATACCCTAAAACATGACCCCTACACTACACAAACACCACTGCACTACCCTAAACCCTAAAACACTACCACCAGCACCACTCCCTATACTATCCAAACACCACTGTACTACCCTAAACCATAAATCTACCCCTAGCACAACACCCTAGAATACACAAACACCACTGCACTACCCTAAAACACTACCCCAGCACGACTCCTTCAGTACACAAAAACCACTGCCCTGCCTCAAACGCTAAAATACTACCATCAGCATGAACCCCTACACTACACAAACACCACTGCACTCCTCCAACCCCTAAATCTGCCCCCAGAATGACCCCCTACACAACACAAACACCACTGCACTACCCTAAACCCTAAAACACTACCCCAAGCACGACCCCCTATCCTACACAAACACCACTGTACTACCCTAAACCCTAAAACACTACCCCCAGCACAACCCCCTTCAATACCCAAACACAACTGCACTACGCTAAACCCAAAAATACTACACCCAGCATGACCCCCTACACTGCCCAAACACCACTGCACTACACTAAACCCTAAAATACGTCCCCCTACACTACATAAACACCACTGCACTACCCTAAACCCTAAAACACTACCCCCAGCACGACCCCCTTCACTACCCAAACACCACTGTGCTACCCTAAACTCTAAAACACTACCCCCACCATGACCCCCTTCACTACCTAAACACCACTGCGCTACCCTAAACCTTAAAACACTACCCGCCGCATGACGATCTACGTTACTCAAACACCACTGCGCTACCCTAAACTCTAAAACACTACTCCCAGCACAACCCCTACACTACTCAAAAACCACTGCGCTACTCTAAACACTAAAACACTTATCCCAGCATGACCCCCTACACTACCCAAATACAACTGCACTACCCGATACCCTAAAACATGACCCCTACACTACACAAACACCACTGCACTACCCTAAACCCTAAAACACTACCCACAGCATGACCCCCTAAACTACACAAACACCACTGCACTACCCTAAACCCAAAAACCCTACCCCCAGCATGACCCCCTCACAACACAAACACCACTGCAGTAACGTAAACCCTAAATTCACCCCCAGCATGACCCCCTACATTACCCAAACACCACTGCACTACCCTAAACCCTAAAACACTACCCCCAGCACGACATCCTACACTAACCAAACATCACTGCACTACCCTAAACTCTAAATCACTACCACCATCACGACTCCCTACACTACACAAACACCACTGCACTACTTTAAACCATAAATCTACCCCCAGCACAACCCCCTAGACTACGCAAACACCACTGCCTCACCCTAAACCCTAAAACAATAACGCCAGCATGACCCCTACACTACACAAACACAACTGCAATACCCAATACCCTAACACATGACCCCCTACAGTACACAAACACCACTGCACAACCCTAAAACCTAAAACACAACCCCTACACTACACAAACTCCACTCTACTACCCTAAACCCTAAAACACTGCCACCAGCATGACCCCTTCACTACCCAAACAAAATTCCACTACGCTAAACCCAAAAATACTAAACCCAGCATGACCCCCTACACTGCCAAAACACCACTGCACTACCCTAAACCCTAAAACACAACCCCCTATACTACACAAACACCACTGCATTACTCTAAACCCTAAAACACTACCCCCAGCACGACTCCCTACACTACACAAACACCACTGAACTACACTAAACACTAAAACACTACCCCCTACACTACACAAACACCACTGCATTACCATAAACATTAAAACACTATCCCCAGCATGACCCCCTCCACTGCACAAACACCACTGCTCTACCCTAAACCCTAAAACACTATCCCCACCACGACCCCCTACAACACCCAAACACCACTGCACTGCCCTAAACCCTAAAACACTACCCCCAGCACGTCTCCCTACACTACACAAACATCACTGCACTACCCTAATCCCCAAAACACTACCCCCAGCATGAACCCCTATACTACCCAAACACCACTGCACTACCCTAAACCCTAAAACACTAAACCCAGCATGACCCCCTGCACTACACAAACACAACTGCACTACCCTAATCCCTAAAACACTACCCCCAGCATGAACCCATACACTACACAAACACCATTGCACTACCCTAAACCCTAAAACACTACCCCCAGCACAACCCCCTACACTACACAAACACAACTGCACTACCCTAAACCCCAAAACACTACCCCCAGCATGACCCCCTACACTACCCAAACACCACTGTACTACCCTAAACCCTAAAACCCAACCCCTTACACTACACAAACACCACTGCACTACCCTAAACCCTAAAACACTACCCCCTGCATGACCCACTACAATGCACAAACACCACTGCTCTACCTTAAACCCTAAATCTACCCCAGCATGACCCCCTTCATTACCCAAACACCATTGCACTACCCTAATCCCTAAAACACTACCCCCAGCATGAACCCATACACTACACAAACACCATTGCACTACCCTAAACCCTAAAACACTACCCCCAGCACAACCCCCTACACTACACAAACACAACTGCACTACCCTAAAATCTAAAACACTACCCTCAGCACGACCCCCTACACTACCCAAACACCACTGCACTAACCTAAACCCTAAAACACTATCCCCAGAACGTCTCCCTACACTACACAAACACCACTGCACAACCCTAAAACCTAAAACACTACCCCTACACCACACAAACACCACTCTACTACCCTAAACCCTAAAACTCTATCCCCAGCACGACCCCTTCACTACCCAAACACAATTCCACTACTCTAAACCCAAAAATACTACACCCAGCATGACCCCCTACAGTGCCCAAACACCACTGCACTGCCCTAAACCCTAAAAAACAACCGCCTACACTACACAAACACCACGGCACTACCCTAAACCCTAAAACACTGCCCCCAGCAGGACCCCCTACACTACCCAAACACCACCGCACTACCCTTAACCCTAAAACAATACTCCCAGCATGAACCCCTACACTACCCAAACACCACTACACTACCCTAAACCCTAAAACACTTACCCCAGCATGACCCCCTACACTACCCAAATACAACTGCACTACCCGATACCCTAAAACATGACCCCTACACTACACAAACACCACTGCACTACCCTAAACCCTAAAACACTACCACCAGCACCACTCCCTATACTATCCAAACACCACTGTACTACCCTAAACCATAAATCTACCCCTAGCACAACACCCTAGAATACACAAACACCACTGCACTACCCTAAAACACTACCCCAGCACGACTCCTTCAGTACACAAAAACCACTGCCCTGCCTCAAACGCTAAAATACTACCATCAGCATGAACCCCTACACTACACAAACACCACTGCACTCCTCCAACCCCTAAATCTGCCCCCAGAATGACCCCCTACACAACACAAACACCACTGCACTACCCTAAACCCTAAAACACTACCCCAAGCACGACCCCCTATCCTACACAAACACCACTGTACTACCCTAAACCCTAAAACACTACCCCCAGCACAACCCCCTTCAATACCCAAACACAACTGCACTACGCTAAACCCAAAAATACTACACCCAGCATGACCCCCTACACTGCCCAAACACCACTGCACTACACTAAACCCTAAAATACGTCCCCCTACACTACATAAACACCACTGCACTACCCTAAACCCTAAAACACTACCCCCAGCACGACCCCCTTCACTACCCAAACACCACTGTGCTACCCTAAACTCTAAAACACTACCCCCACCATGACCCCCTTCACTACCTAAACACCACTGCGCTACCCTAAACCTTAAAACACTACCCGCCGCATGACGATCTACGTTACTCAAACACCACTGCGCTACCCTAAACTCTAAAACACTACTCCCAGCACAACCCCTACACTACTCAAAAACCACTGCGCTACTCTAAACACTAAAACACTTATCCCAGCATGACCCCCTACACTACCCAAATACAACTGCACTACCCGATACCCTAAAACATGACCCCTACACTACACAAACACCACTGCACTACCCTAAACCCTAAAACACTACCCACAGCATGACCCCCTAAACTACACAAACACCACTGCACTACCCTAAACCCAAAAACCCTACCCCCAGCATGACCCCCTCACAACACAAACACCACTACAGTAACGTAAACCCTAAATTCACCCCCAGCATGACCCCCTACATTACCCAAACACCACTGCACTACCCTAAACCCTAAAACACTACCCCCAGCACGACATCCTACACTAACCAAACATCACTGCACTACCCTAAACTCTAAATCACTACCACCATCACGACTCCCTACACTACACAAACACCACTGCACTACTTTAAACCATAAATCTACCCCCAGCACAACCCCCTAGACTACGCAAACACCACTGCCTCACCCTAAACCCTAAAACAATAACGCCAGCATGACCCCTACACTACACAAACACAACTGCAATACCCAATACCCTAACACATGACCCCCTACAGTACACAAACACCACTGCACAACCCTAAAACCTAAAACACAACCCCTACACTACACAAACTCCACTCTACTACCCTAAACCCTAAAACACTGCCACCAGCATGACCCCTTCACTACCCAAACAAAATTCCACTACGCTAAACCCAAAAATACTAAACCCAGCATGACCCCCTACACTGCCAAAACACCACTGCACTACCCTAAACCCTAAAACACAACCCCCTATACTACACAAACACCACTGCATTACTCTAAACCCTAAAACACTACCCCCAGCACGACTCCCTACACTACACAAACACCACTGAACTACACTAAACACTAAAACACTACCCCCTACACTACACAAACACCACTGCATTACCATAAACATTAAAACACTATCCCCAGCATGACCCCCTCCACTGCACAAACACCACTGCTCTACCCTAAACCCTAAAACACTATCCCCACCACGACCCCCTACAACACCCAAACACCACTGCACTGCCCTAAACCCTAAAACACTACCCCCAGCACGTCTCCCTACACTACACAAACATCACTGCACTACCCTAATCCCCAAAACACTACCCCCAGCATGAACCCCTATACTACCCAAACACCACTGCACTACCCTAAACCCTAAAACACTAAACCCAGCATGACCCCCTGCACTACACAAACACAACTGCACTACCCGATACCCTAACACATGACCACCTACACTACACAAACACCACTGCACAACCCTAAAACCTAAAACACTACCCCTACACTACACAGACACCACTGCACTACCCTAAACCCTAAAACAGTACCCCCAGCTGACCCCTACACTACACAAACACCACTGCACTACCCTAATCCCTAAAACACTACATACAGCATGACCCCCTCACTACCCAAACACCACTGCACTACACTAAACCCTAAATCTACACCCAGCATAACCTCCCACACTACACAAACACCACTGCACTACCCCAAACCCCAAAACACTACCCCCAGCACGAACCCCTACACTACCCAAACACCACTGCACTGTCCTAAACCCTAAACCCTAAAACACTTATCCCAGCATGACCCCCTACACTACCCAAACACAACTACACTACCTGATACCGTAAAACATGACCCCCTACACTACACAAACACCACTGCACTACCCTAAATCCTAAAACACTACCCACAGCATGACCCCCTACACTACACAAACACCACTGTACTACCCTAAACTTTAAAACACTACCCCCTATGCTACACAGACACCACTGCACTAACCTAAATCCTAAAACACTACCCCCAGCATGACCCACTAATCTACACAAACACCACTGCACTACCCTAAACCCTAAAACACTACCCACAGCATGACCCCCTACACTACACAAACACCACTGTACTACCCTAAACCTTAAAACACTACCCCCTATGCTACACAGACACCACTGCACTACCCTAAACCCTAAAACACTACCCTCAGCATGAAGCCCTATTCTACACAAACACCACTGCACTATCCTAAACCCTAAAACACTACCCCCAGCATGACCCCCTACACCACCCAAACACAACTGCACTACCCAATACCCTAACACATGACCCCCTACAGTACACAAAAACCACAGCACAACCCTGAAACCTAAAACACTACCCCTACACCACACAAACACCACTCTACTACCCTAAACCCTAAAACACTATCCCCAGCATGACCCCTTCACTACCCAAACACAATTCCACTACACTAAACCCAAAAATACTACACCCAGCATGACCCCCTACACTGCACAAACACAACTGCACTACCCAATACCCTAACACATGACCCCCTACAGTACACAAAAACCACTGCACAACCCTGAAACCTAAAACACTACCCCAACACCACACAAACACCACTCTACTACCCTAAACCCTAAAACACTATCCCCAGCACGACCCCTTCACTACCCAAACACAATTCCACTACACTAAACCCAAAAATACTACACCCAGCATGACCCCTACACTGTCCAAACACCACTGCACTACCCTAAACCCTAAAACACTACCCCCAGCATGACTCCCGACACTACACAAACACCATTGAACTACACTAACCCCTAAAACACTACCCCTACACTACACAAACACCACTGCACTATCCTAAGCATTAAAACACTACCCCCAGCATGACCCCCTACACTGCACAAACACCACTGCTTTACCCTAAACCCGAAAACACTACCCCCAGCATGACCCCCTACACTAACCAAAAACACAACTGCACTACCCGATAACCTAAAACATGACCCCCTACACTACACAAACACCACTGCACTACCCTAAACCCGAAACCACTACCCCCAGCATGACCCCCTACACTACCCAAACACCACTGCACTACCCTAAACCCTAAAACACTCCCACCAGCATGAACCCCTACACTACACAAACACCACTGCATTACCCTAAACCCTAAAACACTACCCCCAGCACGACCCCTACACTACCCAAACACCACTGCACTGCCCTAAACCCTAAAACACAACCCCCAGCATGACCCCCTACGCTACACAAACACCACTGCACTACCCTAAACCCTAAAACACTGCCCCCAGCACGACCCCTTCACTACCCAAACACCACTGTGCTACCCTAAACTCTAAAACACTACCCCCAGCATGACCCCCTTCACTACTCAAACACCACTGCGCTACCCTAAACTCTAAAACACTACCCCCAGCACGACTCCCTATACTATCCAAACACCACTGTACTACCCTAAACCATAAATCTACCCCTAGCACAACACCCTAGAATACACAAACACCACTGCACTACCCTAAAACACTACCCCAGCACGACTCCTTCAGTACACAAACACCACTGCCCTGCCTCAAACGCTAAAATACTACCATCAGCATAAACCCCTACACTACACAAAAACCACTGCACTACTCCAACCCCTAAATCTGCCCCCAGAATGACCCCCTACACAACACAAACACCACTGCACTACCCTAAACCCTAAAACACTACCCCAAGCACGACCCCCTATCGTACACAAACACCACTGCACTACCCTAAACCCTAAAACACTACCCCCAGCACGACCCCCTTCAATACCCAAACACATCTGCACTACGCTAAACCCACAAATACTACACCCAGCATGACCCCCTACACTGCCCCAACACCACTGCACTACACTAAACCCTAAAATACGTCCCCCTACACTACATAAACACCACTGCACTACCCTAAACCCTAAAACACTACCCCCAGCACGACCCCCTTCACTACCCAAACACCACTGTGCTACCCTAAACTCTAAAACACTACCCCCACCATGACCCCCTTCACTACCTAAACACCACTGCGCTACCCTAAACCTTAAAACACTACCCGCCGCATGACGATCTACGTTACTCAAACACCACTGCACTACCCTAAACTCTAAAACACTACTCCCAGCACGACCCCTACACTACTCAAAAACAACTGCGCTACTCTAAACACTAAATCACTTATCCCAGCATGACCCCCTACACTACCCAAATACAACTGCACTACCCGATACCCTAAAACATGACCCCTACACTACACAAACACCACTGCACTACCCTAAACCCTAAAACACTACCCACAGCATGACCCCCTAAACTACACAAACACCACTGCACTACCCTAAACCTTAAAACACTACCCCCTACGCTACACAGACACCACTGCACTAACCTAAACCCTAAAACACTACCCCTACACCACACAAACACCACTCTACTACCTTAAACCCTAAAACACTATCCCCAGCACGACCCCTTCACTACCCAAACACAATTCCACTTCGCTAAACCCCAAAACACTAAACCCAGCATGACCCCCTACACTGCCCAAACACCACTGCACTGCCCCAAACCCTAAAACACAACCCCCTACGCTACACAAACACCACTGCAGTACCCTAAACCCTAAAACACTGCCCCCAGCACGACCCCCTTCACTACCCAAACACCACTGTGCTACCCTAAACTCTAAAACACTACCCCCAGCATGACCCCCTTCACTACTCAAACACCACTGCGCTACCCTAAACTCTAAAACACTACCCCCAGCACGACCCCTACACTACCCAAACACCACTGCACTGCCCTAAACCCTAAAACACAACCCCCTACGCTACACAAACACCACTGCACTACCCTAAACCCTAAAACACTGCCCCCAGCACGACCCCCTTCACTACCCAAAGACCACTGCACTACCCTAAACCCTAAAACACTACTCACAGCATGACTCCTTACACTACACAAACACCACTGCACTACCCTAAACCTTAAAACACTACACCCTACGCTACACAGACACCACTGCACTAACCTAAACCCTAAAACACTACCCCCACCATGACCCCCTACACTATACAAACACCACTGCACTATCCTAAACCCGAAAACACTACCCCCAGCATGAACCCCTCAAAACACAAACCCCACTGCACTACCCTAAACCCTAAAACACTACACACAGCATGACCCCTTACACTACACAAACACCACTGCACTACCCTAAACCTTAAAACACTACACCCAGCACGACCCCCTTCACTACCCAAAGACCACTGCACTACCCTAAACCCTAAAACACTACCCACAGCATGACTCCTTACACTACACAAACACCACTGCACTACCCTAAACCTTAAAACACTACACCCTACGCTACACAGACACCACTGCACTAACCTAAACCCTAAAACACTACCCCCACCATGACCCCCTACACTATACAAACACCACTGCACTATCCTAAACCCGAAAACACTACCCCCAGCATGAACCCCTCAAAACACAAACCCCACTGCACTACCCTAAACCCTAAAACACTACCCACAGCATGACCCCTTACACTACACAAACACCACTGCACTACCCTAAACCTTAAAACACTACACCCTACGCTACACAGACACCACTGCACTACCCTGAACCCTAAAACACTACCCCCAGCATGACATCCTACACTGACCAAACATCACTGCATTACCCTAAACTTTAAAACACTACCCCCAGCACGACCCCTTCACTACACAAACACCACAGCCCTGCCTTAAACGCTACAATACTTGCCTCAGCACGAACCCTTATACTAGACAAACACCACTGCACTACCCTAAACCCTAGATCTGCCCCCAGCATGACCCCTACACTACACAAACACCACTGCACTACCCTAAACCCTAAAACACTACACCAAGCATGACCCCCTACACTACACAAACACCACTGTACTACCCTAAACCCTAAAACACTACCCCCAGCATGATCCCCTTCACTACCCAAACACAACTGCACTACGCTAAACCCCAAAACACTACCCCCAGCATGACCCCCTACACTCCCCAAACACCACTGTACTACCCTAAACCCTAAAACACAACCCCTTACACTACACAAACACCACTGCACTACCCTAAACCCTAAAACACTACCCCCTGCATGACCCACTACAATGCACAAACACCACTGCTCTACCTTAAACCCTAAATCTACCCCAGCATGACCCCCTTCATTACCCAAACACCATTGCACTACCCTAATCCCTAAAACACTACCCCCAGCATGAACCCATACACTACACAAACACCATTGCACTACCCTAAACCCTAAAACACTACCCCCAGCACAACCCCCTACACTACACAAACACAACTGCACTACCCTAAACCCCAAAACACTACCCCCAGCATGACCCCCTACACTACCCAAACACCACTGTACTACCCTAAACCCTAAAACCCAACCCCTTACACTACACAAACACCACTGCACTACCCTAAACCCTAAAACACTACCCCCTGCATGACCCACTACAATGCACAAACACCACTGCTCTACCTTAAACCCTAAATCTACCCCAGCATGACCCCCTTCATTACCCAAACACCATTGCACTACCCTAATCCCTAAAACACTACCCCCAGCATGAACCCATACACTACACAAACACCATTGCACTACCCTAAACCCTAAAACACTACCCCCAGCACAACCCCCTACACTACACAAACACAACTGCACTACCCTAAAATCTAAAACACTACCCTCAGCACGACCCCCTACACTACCCAAACACCACTGCACTAACCTAAACCCTAAAACACTATCCCCAGAACGTCTCCCTACACTACACAAACACCACTGCACAACCCTAAAACCTAAAACACTACCCCTACACCACACAAACACCACTCTACTACCCTAAACCCTAAAACTCTATCCCCAGCACGACCCCTTCACTACCCAAACACAATTCCACTACGCTAAACCCAAAAATACTACACCCAGCATGACCCCCTACAGTGCCCAAACACCACTGCACTGCCCTAAACCCTAAAAAACAACCGCCTACACTACACAAACACCACGGCACTACCCTAAACCCTAAAACACTGCCCCCAGCAGGACCCCCTACACTACCCAAACACCACCGCACTACCCTTAACCCTAAAACAATACTCCCAGCATGAACCCCTACACTACCCAAACACCACTACACTACCCTAAACCCTAAAACACTTACCCCAGCATGACCCCCTACACTACCCAAATACAACTGCACTACCCGATACCCTAAAACATGACCCCTACACTACACAAACACCACTGCACTACCCTAAACCCTAAAACACTACCACCAGCACCACTCCCTATACTATCCAAACACCACTGTACTACCCTAAACCATAAATCTACCCCTAGCACAACACCCTAGAATACACAAACACCACTGCACTACCCTAAAACACTACCCCAGCACGACTCCTTCAGTACACAAAAACCACTGCCCTGCCTCAAACGCTAAAATACTACCATCAGCATGAACCCCTACACTACACAAACACCACTGCACTCCTCCAACCCCTAAATCTGCCCCCAGAATGACCCCCTACACAACACAAACACCACTGCACTACCCTAAACCCTAAAACACTACCCCAAGCACGACCCCCTATCCTACACAAACACCACTGTACTACCCTAAACCCTAAAACACTACCCCCAGCACAACCCCCTTCAATACCCAAACACAACTGCACTACGCTAAACCCAAAAATACTACACCCAGCATGACCCCCTACACTGCCCAAACACCACTGCACTACACTAAACCCTAAAATACGTCCCCCTACACTACATAAACACCACTGCACTACCCTAAACCCTAAAACACTACCCCCAGCACGACCCCCTTCACTACCCAAACACCACTGTGCTACCCTAAACTCTAAAACACTACCCCCACCATGACCCCCTTCACTACCTAAACACCACTGCGCTACCCTAAACCTTAAAACACTACCCGCCGCATGACGATCTACGTTACTCAAACACCACTGCGCTACCCTAAACTCTAAAACACTACTCCCAGCACAACCCCTACACTACTCAAAAACCACTGCGCTACTCTAAACACTAAAACACTTATCCCAGCATGACCCCCTACACTACCCAAATACAACTGCACTACCCGATACCCTAAAACATGACCCCTACACTACACAAACACCACTGCACTACCCTAAACCCTAAAACACTACCCACAGCATGACCCCCTAAACTACACAAACACCACTGCACTACCCTAAACCCAAAAACCCTACCCCCAGCATGACCCCCTCACAACACAAACACCACTGCAGTAACGTAAACCCTAAATTCACCCCCAGCATGACCCCCTACATTACCCAAACACCACTGCACTACCCTAAACCCTAAAACACTACCCCCAGCACGACATCCTACACTAACCAAACATCACTGCACTACCCTAAACTCTAAATCACTACCACCATCACGACTCCCTACACTACACAAACACCACTGCACTACTTTAAACCATAAATCTACCCCCAGCACAACCCCCTAGACTACGCAAACACCACTGCCTCACCCTAAACCCTAAAACAATAACGCCAGCATGACCCCTACACTACACAAACACAACTGCAATACCCAATACCCTAACACATGACCCCCTACAGTACACAAACACCACTGCACAACCCTAAAACCTAAAACACAACCCCTACACTACACAAACTCCACTCTACTACCCTAAACCCTAAAACACTGCCACCAGCATGACCCCTTCACTACCCAAACAAAATTCCACTACGCTAAACCCAAAAATACTAAACCCAGCATGACCCCCTACACTGCCAAAACACCACTGCACTACCCTAAACCCTAAAACACAACCCCCTATACTACACAAACACCACTGCATTACTCTAAACCCTAAAACACTACCCCCAGCACGACTCCCTACACTACACAAACACCACTGAAC
This sequence comes from Triturus cristatus, assembly GCF_964204655.1. Lineage (NCBI taxonomy): Eukaryota > Metazoa > Chordata > Amphibia > Caudata > Salamandridae > Triturus > Triturus cristatus. Next base: position 873,506,826 of record NC_140579.1, on the reverse strand, counting down.
TACACTAAACACTAAAACACTACCCCCTACACTACACAAACACCACTGCATTACCATAAACATTAAAACACTATCCCCAGCATGACCCCCTCCACTGCACAAACACCACTGCTCTACCCTAAACCCTAAAACACTATCCCCACCACGACCCCCTACAACACCCAAACACCACTGCACTGCCCTAAACCCTAAAACACTACCCCCAGCACGTCTCCCTACACTACACAAACATCACTGCACTACCCTAATCCCCAAAACACTACCCCCAGCATGAACCCCTATACTACCCAAACACCACTGCACTACCCTAAACCCTAAAACACTAAACCCAGCATGACCCCCTGCACTACACAAACACAACTGCACTACCCGATACCCTAACACATGACCACCTACACTACACAAACACCACTGCACAACCCTAAAACCTAAAACACTACCCCTACACTACACAGACACCACTGCACTACCCTAAACCCTAAAACAGTACCCCCAGCTGACCCCTACACTACACAAACACCACTGCACTACCCTAATCCCTAAAACACTACATACAGCATGACCCCCTCACTACCCAAACACCACTGCACTACACTAAACCCTAAATCTACACCCAGCATAACCTCCCACACTACACAAACACCACTGCACTACCCCAAACCCCAAAACACTACCCCCAGCACGAACCCCTACACTACCCAAACACCACTGCACTGTCCTAAACCCTAAACCCTAAAACACTTATCCCAGCATGACCCCCTACACTACCCAAACACAACTACACTACCTGATACCGTAAAACATGACCCCCTACACTACACAAACACCACTGCACTACCCTAAATCCTAAAACACTACCCACAGCATGACCCCCTACACTACACAAACACCACTGTACTACCCTAAACTTTAAAACACTACCCCCTATGCTACACAGACACCACTGCACTAACCTAAATCCTAAAACACTACCCCCAGCATGACCCACTAATCTACACAAACACCACTGCACTACCCTAAACCCTAAAACACTACCCACAGCATGACCCCCTACACTACACAAACACCACTGTACTACCCTAAACCTTAAAACACTACCCCCTATGCTACACAGACACCACTGCACTACCCTAAACCCTAAAACACTACCCTCAGCATGAAGCCCTATTCTACACAAACACCACTGCACTATCCTAAACCCTAAAACACTACCCCCAGCATGACCCCCTACACCACCCAAACACAACTGCACTACCCAATACCCTAACACATGACCCCCTACAGTACACAAAAACCACAGCACAACCCTGAAACCTAAAACACTACCCCTACACCACACAAACACCACTCTACTACCCTAAACCCTAAAACACTATCCCCAGCATGACCCCTTCACTACCCAAACACAATTCCACTACACTAAACCCAAAAATACTACACCCAGCATGACCCCCTACACTGCACAAACACAACTGCACTACCCAATACCCTAACACATGACCCCCTACAGTACACAAAAACCACTGCACAACCCTGAAACCTAAAACACTACCCCAACACCACACAAACACCACTCTACTACCCTAAACCCTAAAACACTATCCCCAGCACGACCCCTTCACTACCCAAACACAATTCCACTACACTAAACCCAAAAATACTACACCCAGCATGACCCCTACACTGTCCAAACACCACTGCACTACCCTAAACCCTAAAACACTACCCCCAGCATGACTCCCGACACTACACAAACACCATTGAACTACACTAACCCCTAAAACACTACCCCTACACTACACAAACACCACTGCACTATCCTAAGCATTAAAACACTACCCCCAGCATGACCCCCTACACTGCACAAACACCACTGCTTTACCCTAAACCCGAAAACACTACCCCCAGCATGACCCCCTACACTAACCAAAAACACAACTGCACTACCCGATAACCTAAAACATGACCCCCTACACTACACAAACACCACTGCACTACCCTAAACCCGAAACCACTACCCCCAGCATGACCCCCTACACTACCCAAACACCACTGCACTACCCTAAACCCTAAAACACTCCCACCAGCATGAACCCCTACACTACACAAACACCACTGCATTACCCTAAACCCTAAAACACTACCCCCAGCACGACCCCTACACTACCCAAACACCACTGCACTGCCCTAAACCCTAAAACACAACCCCCAGCATGACCCCCTACGCTACACAAACACCACTGCACTACCCTAAACCCTAAAACACTGCCCCCAGCACGACCCCTTCACTACCCAAACACCACTGTGCTACCCTAAACTCTAAAACACTACCCCCAGCATGACCCCCTTCACTACTCAAACACCACTGCGCTACCCTAAACTCTAAAACACTACCCCCAGCACGACCCCTACACTACCCAAACACCACTGCACTGCCCTAAACCCTAAAACACAACCCCCTACGCTACACAAACACCACTGCACTACCCTAAACCCTAAAACACTGCCCCCAGCACGACCCCCTTCACTACCCAAAGACCACTGCACTACCCTAAACCCTAAAACACTACTCACAGCATGACTCCTTACACTACACAAACACCACTGCACTACCCTAAACCTTAAAACACTACACCCTACGCTACACAGACACCACTGCACTAACCTAAACCCTAAAACACTACCCCCACCATGACCCCCTACACTATACAAACACCACTGCACTATCCTAAACCCGAAAACACTACCCCCAGCATGAACCCCTCAAAACACAAACCCCACTGCACTACCCTAAACCCTAAAACACTACACACAGCATGACCCCTTACACTACACAAACACCACTGCACTACCCTAAACCTTAAAACACTACACCCAGCACGACCCCCTTCACTACCCAAAGACCACTGCACTACCCTAAACCCTAAAACACTACCCACAGCATGACTCCTTACACTACACAAACACCACTGCACTACCCTAAACCTTAAAACACTACACCCTACGCTACACAGACACCACTGCACTAACCTAAACCCTAAAACACTATCCCCACCATGACCCCTACACTATACAAACACCACTGCACTATCCTAAACCCGAAAACACTACCCCCAGCATGGACCCCTCAAAACACAAACCCCACTGCACTACCCTAAACCCTAAAACACTACCCACAGCATGACCCCTTACACTACACAAACACCACTGCACTACCCTAAACCTTAAAACACTACACCCTACGCTACACAGACACCACTGCACTACCCTGAACCCTAAAACACTACCCCCAGCACGACATCCTACACTGACCAAACATCACTGCATTACCCTAAACTCTAAAACACTACCCCCAGCACGACCCCTTCACTACACAAACACCACAGCCCTGCCTTAAACGCTACAATACTTGCCTCAGCACGAACCCTTATACTAGACAAACACCACTGCACTACCCTAAACCCTAGATCTGCCCCCAGCATGACCCCTACACTACACAAACACCACTGCACTACCCTAAACCTTAAAACACTACACCAAGCATGACCCCCCTACACTACACAAACACCACTGCACTACCCTAAACCCTAAAACACTACACCAAGCATGACCCCCTACACTACACAAACACCACTGTACTACCATAAACCCTAAAACACTACCCCCAGCATGATCCCCTTCACTACCCAAACACAACTGCACTACGCTAAACCCCAAAACACTACCCCCAGCATGACCCCCTACACTACCCAAACACCACTGTACTACCCTAAACCCTAAAACACAACCCCTTACACTACACAAACACCACTGCACTACCCTAAACCCTAAAACACTACCCCCTGCATGACCCACTACAATGCACAAACACCACTGCTCTACCTTAAACCCTAAATCTACCCCAGCATGACCCCCTTCATTACCCAAACACCATTGCACTACCCTAATCCCTAAAACACTACCCCCAGCATGAACCCATACACTACACAAACACCATTGCACTACCCTAAACCCTAAAACACTACCCCCAGCACAACCCCCTACACTACACAAACACAACTGCACTACCCTAAACTCTAAAACACTACCCCCAGCACGACCCCCTACACTACCCAAACACCACTGCACTAACCTAAACCCTAAAACACTACCCCCAGAACGTCTCCCTACACTACACAAACACCACTGCACAACCCTAAAACCTAAAACACTACCCCTACACCACACAAACACCACTCTACTACCCTAAACCCTAAAACTCTATCCACAGCACGACCCCTTCACTACCCAAACACAATTCCACTACGCTAAACCCAAAAATACTACACCCAGCATGACCCCCTACAGTGCCCAAACACCACTGCACTGCCCTAAACCCTAAAAAACAACCGCCTAAACTACACAAACACCACGGCACTACCCTAAACCCTAAAACACTGCCCCCAGCAGGACCCCCTACACTACCCAAACACCACCGTACTACCCTTAACCCTAAAACAATACTCCCAGCATGAACCCCTACACTACCCAAACACCACTACACTACCCTAAACCCTAAAACACTTACCCCAGCATGACCCCCTACACTACCCAAATACAATTGCACTACCCGATACCCTAAAACATGACCCCTACACTACACAAACACCACTGCACTACCCTAAAACCCTAAAACACTACCACCAGCACCACTCCCTATACTATCCAAACACCACTGTACTACCCTAAACCATAAATCTACCCCTAGCACAACACCCTAGAATACACAAACACCACTGCACTACCCTAAAACACTACCCCAGCATGACTCCTTCAGTACACAAACACCACTGCCCTGCCTCAAACGCTAAAATACTACCATCAGCATGAACCCCTATACTACACAAACACCACTGCACTCCTCCAACCCCTAAATCTGCCCCCAGAATGACCCCCTACACAACACAAACACCACTGCACTACCCTAAACCCTAAAACACTACCCCAAGCATGACCCCCTATCCTACACAAACACCACTGTACTACCCTAAACCCTAAAACACTACCCCCAGCACGACCCCCTTCAATACCCAAACACAACTGCACTACGCTAAACCCAAAAATACTACACCCAGCATGACCCCCTACACTGCCCAAACACCACTGCACTACACTAAACCCTAAAATACGTCCCCCTACACTACATAAACACCACTGCACTACCCTAAACCCTAAAACACTACCCCCAGCACGACCCCCTACACTACCCAAACACCACTGTGCTACCCTAAACTCTAAAACACTACCCCCACCATGACCCCCTTCACTACCTAAACACCACTGCGCTACCCTAAACCTTAAAAGACTACCCGCCGCATGACGATCTACGTTACTCAAACACCACTGCGCTACCCTAAACTCTAAAACACTACTCCCAGCACGACCCCTACACTACTCAAAAACCACTGCGCTACTCTAAACACTAAAACACTTATCCCAGCATGACCCCCTATACTACCCAAATACAACTGCACTACCCGATACCCTAAAACATGACCCCTACACTACACAAACACCACTGCACTACCATAAACCCTAAAACACTACCCACAGCACGACCCCTAAACTACACAAACACCACTGCACTACCCTAAACCCAAAAACCCTACCCCCAGCATGACCCCCTCACAACACAAACACCACTGCAGTAACGTAAACCCTAAATTCACCCCCAGCATGACCCCCTACATTACCCAAACACCACTGCACTACCCTAAACCCTAAAACACTACCCCAGTACGACATCCTACACTAACCAAACATCACTGCACTACCCTAAACTCTAAATCACTACCACCATCACGACTCCCTACACTACACAAACACCACTACACTACTTTAAACCATAAATCTAACCCCAGCACAACCCCCTAGACTACGCAAACACCACTGCCTCACCCTAAACCCTAAAACAATAACCCCAGCATGACCCCTACACTACACAAACACAACTGCACTACCCAATACCCTAACACATGACCCCCTACAGTACACAAACACCACTCCACAACCCTAAAACCTAAAACACTACCCCTACACTACACAAACTCCACTCTACTACCCTAAACCCTAAAACACTACCACCAGCATGACCCCTTCACTACCCAAACAAAATTCCGCTACGCTAAACCCAAAAATACTAAACCCAGCATGACCCCCTACACTGCCAAAACACCATTGCACTACCCTAAACCCTAAAACACAACCCCCTATACTACACAAACACCACTGCATTACCCTAAACCCTAAAACACTACCCCCAGCACGACTCCCTACACTACACAAACACCACTGAACTACACTAAACACTAAAACACTACCCCCTACACTACACAAACACCACTGCATTACCATAAACATTAAAAAACTATCCCCAGCATGACCCCCTCCACTGCACAAACACCACTGCTCTACCCTAAACCCTAAAACACTATCCCCACCACGACCCCCTACAACACCCAAACACCACTGCACTGCCCTAAACCCTAAAACACTACCCCCAGCACGTCTCCCTACACTACACAAACATCACTGCACTACCCTAATCCCCAAAACACTACCCCCAGCATGAACCCCTATACTACCCAAACACCACTGCACTACCCTAAACCCTAAAACACTAACCCCAGCATGACCCCCTACACTACACAAACACAACTGCACTACCCGATACCCTAACACATGACCACCTACACTACACAAACACCACTGCACAACCCTAAAACCTAAAACACTACCCCTACACTACACAGACACCACTGCACTACCCTAAACCCTAAAACAGTACCCCCAGCATGACCCCTACACTACACAAACACCACTGCACTACCCTAATCCCTAAAACACTACATACAGCATGACCCCCTCACTACCCAAACACCACTGCACTACACTAAACCCTATATCTACACCCAGCTCAACCTCCCTCACTACACAAACACCACTGCACTACCCCAAACCCTAAAACACTACACCCAGCACGAACCCCTACACTACCCAAACACCACTGCACTGTCCTAAACCCTAAACCCTAAAACACTTATCCCAGCATGACCCCCTACACTACCCAAACACAACTGCACTACCTGATACCGTAAAACATGACCCCCTACACTACACAAACACCACTGCACTACCCTAAACCCTAAAACACTACCCACAGCATGACCTCCCACACTACACAAACACCACTGCACTACCCCAAACCCTAAAACACTACCCCCAGCACGAACCCCTACACTACCCAAACACCACTGCACTGTCCTAAACCCTAAACCCTAAAACACTTATCCCAGCATGACCCCCTACACTACCCAAACACAACTGCACTACCTGATACCGTAAAACATGACCCCCTACACTACACAAACACCACTGCACTACCCTAAACCCTAAAACACTACCCCCAGCATGACCCACTAATCTACACAAACACCACTGCACTACCCTAAACCCTAAAATACTACCCACAGCATGACCCCCTACACTACACAAACACCACTGTACTACCCTAAACCTTAAAACACTACCCCCTATGCTACACAGACACCACTGCACTAACCTAAACCCTAAAACACTACCCTCAGCATGAAGCCCTATTCTACACAAACACCACTGCACTATACTAAACCCTAATACACTACCCCCAGCATGACCCCCTACACCACCCAAACACAACTGCACTACCCAATACCCTAACACATGACCCCCTACAGTACACAAAACCACAGCACAACCCTGAAACCTAAAACACTACCCCTACACCACACAAACACCACTCTACTACCCTAAACCCTAAAACACTATCCCCAGCACGACCCCTTCACTACCCAAACACAATTCCACTACACTAAACCCAAAAATACTACACCCAGCATGACCCCCTACACTGCACAAACACAACTGCACTACCCAATACCCTAACACATGACCCCCTACAGTACACAAAAACCACTGCACAACCCTGAAACCTAAAACACTACCCCAACACCACACAAACACCACTCTACTACCCTAAACCCTAAAACACTATCCCCAGCACGACCCCTTCACTACCCAAACACAATTCCACTACACTAAACCCAAAAATACTACACCCAACATGACCCCTACACTGCCCAAACACCACTGCACTACCCTAAACCCTAAAACACTACCCCCAGCATGACTCCCGACACTACACAAACACCATTGAACTACACTAACCCCTAAAACACTACCCCTACACTACACAAACACCACTGCACTATCCTAAGTATTAAAACACTACCCCCAGCATGACCCCCTACACTACCCAAACACAACTGCACTACCCGATAACCTAAAACATGACCGTCTACACTACACAAACACCACTGCACTACCCTAAACCCGAAACCACTACCCCCAGCATGACCCCCTACACTACCCAAACACCACTGCACTACCCTAAACCCTAAAACACTCCCACCAGCATGCCCCCTTACACTATACAAACACCACTGCACTACCCTTAACCCTAAAACACTACCCCCAGCATGACCCCCTCACAACACAAACATCACTGCACTACCCTAAACCTTAAATCTGCCCCAACATGAACCCTTACACTACCCAAACACCATTGCACTACCCTAAACCCTAAAACACTATCCCCAGCACGACATCCTACACTACCCAAACATCACGGCACTACCCTAAACCCTAAAACACTACTACCAGTATGACTCCCTACGCTATCCAAACACCACTGCACTACCCTAAACCATAAATCTACCCCCAGCACAACACCCTAGACTAAACAAACACCACTGCACTACCCTAAACCCTAAAAAACTACCCCCAGCACGACCCCATCACTACACAAACACCACTGCCCTGCCTTAAACGCTAAAATACTACCCTCAGCATGAACCCCTACACTACACAAGCACCACTGCACTACCCTAAACCTTAAAACACTACTCCAAGCTCGACCCCCTACACTACAGAAAACACCACTGTACTACCCTAAACCCTAAAACACTACCCCCAGCACGACCCCCTTCACTACCCAAACTAAACTGCACTACGCTAAACCCAAAAATATTGCACCTAGCATGATCACCTACACTGCCAAACACGACTGCACTACCCTAAACCCTAAAACACGATACCCTACACTACACAACACCACTGCACTATCCTAAACTCTAAAACACTACTCACAGCATGACCCCCTACACTACCCAAACACCACTGCACTTCCGTAAACCCTAAAACACTGCCCCCAGCATGTCTCCCTATACTAGACAAACATCACTGCACTACCCTAATCCCTAAAACACTACCCCCAGCATGAACCCCTACACTACCCAAACACAACTGCACTACCCTAAACCCTAAAACAGTACCCCCAGCATGACCCCTACACAACACAAACACCACTGCACTACCCTAAGCCATAAAACACTACATACAGCATGACCCCCTGTTCTGCTTGGGTTTTCGGATCAGGTGGAACCCGCTCAACAGAGCCTTTCTAACCCAAACCAGAACGTTACCCCCTCCCTAGGGCCTTTTTACACCTAAATAACCACATATATATGTACCACCTAGGGACAGGGAATTCCTATTATATATATATATATATATCAAGACCTCACAGCCTCGCGATCTCAGACAGACCCAGAACTTCCTACCCAGACGGCAGCCACAGTCTCGCGGTCTCAGACAGACCCAGAACTTCCTACCCAGACGGCAGCCACAGTCTTGCGGTCTCAGACAGACCCAGAACTTCCTACCCAGACGGCAGCCACAGTCTCGCGGTCTCAGACAGACCCAGAACTTCCTACCCAGACGGCAGCCACAGTCTCGCGGTCTCAGACAGACCCAGAACTTCCTACCCAGACGGCAGCCACAGTCTCGCGGTCTCAGACAGACCCAGAACTTCCTACCCAAACGGCAGCCACAGTCTCGCAGTCTCAGACCTCACAGCCTCGCGGTCTCAGACAGACCCAGAACTTCCTACCCAGACGGCAGCCACAGTCTCGCGGTCTCAGACAGACCCAGAACTTCCTACCCAGACGGCAGCCACAGTCTCGCGGTCTCAGACAGACCCAGAACTTCCTACCCAGACGGCAGCCTTAGCCTCGCGGTCTCGAACGGACCCAGTACTTCCTACCCAGACGGCAGCCTTAGCACGAGCTCATCCTATTATCACCGTAGTACACGATAGGGGAATCGGGGTTACTATGTATCAGATCACACAAAGACTATTAGTTGAGCACAACCTGTTCTTTAGTTCGAGGGGCTCTTTTCTCCCTCATTCAGTTACCACTTACCTGATCAGGATTAACATCTGTTCATGTCAAGTTGAATCTGACTAGAAGAATAGGCTATCCTCCTATACAAGGATACACAACACATGCTGACTCACAACAAGCTAAATACTTTATTTAATTGCTACATGCACACTCACAGAATACATCATATATACAACCTGCAAGGAAAGTAAAAGGTTAAGTTATACACTTCAATAAAAAGGGGTCGACATCACCTTAGTCGTATGTAGCCTGTGCTCAATGGTCATCTAGGTTCCCTTCTCGTCTGTGCCTCGGCTTCGCCTGGAAGTCACACCTCCGCAGTCGCGGATCTACTCCCTTCTCCCTCTCCGAGTCACTGGAACCTCTTCCTCATCGGCTACTCTCTCCTCTTTAGATTCAAGTTCATCATCTGTCTTCCCTGAAATAAGTAGTAGCTTTTCTGCTAACGGCCAGGTGCCGCCTATGGACTAGAAGCAAGTGCCAATATCTAACTCAGACTTTCACTAATATAGAGGTGCATTCTCTCATGGAAAATTCCAGCTCGAAACCTGCCGCCCACCAAATTCCTGTACCTCCCCGTGCCAAGGACACGTTCCCAGCCGGCCGGCCTGATGTAGTGTCTTCGGCAGGGGAAGAATACACTCCTTCGATAAGGGCCGGCCTGAACCGGTTCTCTCCGAGCGAATAACACCTCATAACTAAAATATCACCCTTCACCTAGAAATGTCCCAAGCTGCCGGGGCAGAAAGAAAGATGGAGTCTCTCCTGTCTGAGGCCTACCAGGCCTGAATTCAGCACGACTCCATGAAATACCCTCACTATAGGGCAGGTTATCCTTAATACTAACGAATCTATCCCCTAGGCTATGTATGTAAGCCCTGATCTATGGGGAGGAGCACAGGATCGTGTCAAAGTGTCTAATAAATAGGCTCTATTCACTACTCTTATCCTTAGACTTGGATGGAAAGAGACTGAAGTCATATTAATCGCTCTACAACACAAGAAGGCCGGGAAAATCGAGCAGTATATTTCACCCTTGACTTCAGTCTATTATACATCCATTAAACAGAACTAACATCGGTGGAAGAATAATATGAAACAAAACTAACTGATCTATGTCTAGTACCGAGTGTACAGAAGTGAAGCAGTGAAGGGATACACTGAATAAAGCAACAGATAGAAATCAAAACAGCGATAGCAATCAAAATGCCACCTAATGTGTGGCGTAACATATGCACGTCCGGTAACCAATTAAAGAGCCAGTCAAACCAGCCCTGATCAATGTGTTTTCTAACTTCATCCGTTAAGTCATGCAACTTATCTAGGTGTGCACGAATGGATTGTGTATGATCAGATAAGTTAAAACAGCAGAGGCCTTCAAAGTCCGAGCAACCATGTCCATGTTTAAGCAAAAGATAATCAATGGCTGCTCTATTTTGCAGAATGGCCCTACGTTCACCCTGGGCGTCCAATAGCAAGTCAGACAAGACTGTAGAAGTATGATTAATAGATTTCACCATCCAGCAAGCCATTTTCCCAATAGATTTGGCATTATAAACCGCCAAAGCAGGAACACCAATAATTGAAACAGCTAGGCTAAGATATTCAGACTTGGAATATAAATGCAAAGATGAGTCACAATCCTCCTGTAACATCATAGTATCTCGAAGCACACGAGAGTTGGCATTTGGATGTGATGAGAACATCAGCAAACTCAGTCTGGTAATGGCACACGGGCCTCCGGAAATGTTTGCAGGGACATATGGCCAGGAAGTGTTACCACATGAGAAAAGCCATCCGGCAGGTAGCAACATCGCACGATAGTGACTGGGAGTAACTACCAAACTATTGCAAGTCATATTGTTCTGGACTGAGACACATGTGGTCGGTGTCCTCTGAAAACAAAAAGTCCGTTCGTGAGTTGTGAATGAAGTGGCGCCTCTTAACTTGAGGCGTAGGCATTCAGAAATTGCATTAGGATTACATGTAAGAAAGAAGCATAGGTCACCTCGTGTGATATTATACGTAATTATTTGGGACTGGATGGGGAGTTGCTCATTCGGCAGTTCAGTGCACAAAGGACAATATACATGGGTAGCAAAATCACCCAGGATAATATTCGGACGAGCCTTCGAAACGTTAAAGATACTAATTAAAGTCTCCAGTGAGGCGGGGACAGCAACTAGACAAGTCGCTAGAATGTCATGCACAGATCTCATCGGTGTCAAGCAGAAGTGAGGGGCATCAGTCACTCTCTTGGCCAGTAATGTCCAAAAGTTCGATGACGAATCCCACGCATTGAAGGAACGCAACACTCGGGTTCTCAGTTCATCCCGGGTTGACGGGATCCCTTCTCTCTCGCCGAACCGATCCAAAAGGAGTCCAGTTCCGACACATCCTGCAGCAACAATCCAAAGAATGATCTGAAAAAGAACCAAATACAGGCATTAATCATTCTCGTAAATAACATTTATCAGCTGGGACAGCTTCCCAGCTATCTTTCCCTGGCCTCATAACCAAAATGGTATTGTCCTGACCGGTGGCAATAACCTCTGCTTGTTCAGGGGGATTCTTAGGCGATTGCACCCAAACCCTGGCCCCAGGGTTATCCGTAGAGCCAAAGCCTTTCTGGCCACGTACAGTTAGCAAAGTTGGGGCAGTGCCTTTCAATATCTCGCCACTGAAAACAGGCATAATGAGTAATTGAGCCACTCGGTCAGTGCGGTGTATCAGTAAGTCAATCTCACTGCTATTTAGCAGAAGTACCTTAATCTCTCCCTGATAGTCACTGTCGATGACACCTCCAAGTACCTGGATGCCTTTTACAGCCAGCCCCGATCTAGGGGCGATCAATCCAAAATTCCCAGGTGGTATATGAATACCAACACCAGTAGCAATGATGACCCGATTCTTACTCTCCAGAACGGTGTCATCCATGGCGTGCAAGTCTAAACCTGCCGACCCTGGGGTAGCTCTGCATGGAGTCAGAGCTCCGGGAGTAATTTCCCAATACATCACAGTTTCACTGATTACATTAGGCATAGTCTCAACATTTGGGGGAAACAAACGCATAAGTGGAGATTCAGCATTTAAAAAAGGACGATTATTCAGAATCAATAGTGCTTGTGGTAAAAAGTCTCGCCAGTTTTTATACTTGTCATCTGTTAACTTTCGTAATTGGTCCTTTAACAGGCCATTCAATCTCTCCACCAGGCCCGAGGCCTACGGGTAGTAGGGTATATGAAATATCCATTCAATATTATTTTCCACACAGAATTCTTGTTTCAAAACTTGGTAAACAGCGTAAAGCTCGGCAAATTGGCTACTCTTCCCTTCACCAGTTGTGCTCAACAGTTTCTGTGTGACCGGATTATAAGACACCGCCTTCCAGTGCCGTGTCGTCCCAATAAACTTCGCCGACCCATCTGTGAACCAAACATGGTTTCTGTCCTCAGCGGACAAATCATCAAAAGGTCTACCCCACTTAACAGGAGACTCCTGTTCTAAAGGTACGGAACACTCACTCTCAGTCTCAGTCGACGGTGCTTGCGCCACTTGCTCATGTAAAGACGCAACTCCTTTCGGGCCCACACGTGCCCTGTCTTGTATGTACCATTTCCATTTAATCACGCTCGCCTCTTGAGCATGCCCAATTCGATGAGTTTTCGGTGAACTCAGAACCCACTGCATAATAGGAATTTCAGGACGCAAGAATATATCATGTCCCAAAGTCAATTGCTCGGTATCCACCAAAGCCCAATAACAAGCAAGTAGCTGTTTCTCAAAGGGTGTATAACGCTCACCAGCATCAGGTAGCTTTTTGGTCCAAAAACCTAACGGTACCTTACTCCTGCCTTGTTTCTGCCACAAACTCCAATTTGCATAAGGGCCTTGCACAGACACATTCAAATCCACATCACCATCACGTACAGGCCATAGATCCATAGCATGTTGAATTGCCTCTTTCGCCAGACTAAATGCATCTTGCTGTTGCTTATCCCATTCAAATGCATTCTTTTTACGTGTAATTCGGTACAAAGGGGCCAATATTTGACTCAAATGAGGAATATGCTGGCGCCAAAAACCAAATAAGCCAATGAAGCTCTGGGCTTCCTTCCTATTCCTCGGAACCGAAAAATCAAGAATCTTCTGTTTAACTTGAGGGATCACCTCGCGGAGTCCCTCATGCCAATTAATACCTAAAAATTTTACAGCTTGGGACGGACCTTGTAATTTATCCGGATTGATCTCCCAACCTTTCTCACGCAGACACTCAATGACTCTATCTAATTGTGTCTGAACATCCTCTTGTGTTTCGCCTTGGATCAAAACATCATCAATATAATGACATATCTGAATTTTGGGATGAACTGGTACCTCAGCCAAATGTTCTGCCACCAGCCGGTGACAAATCGTAGGACTATGCACATAGCCCTGAGGAAGACTTCTAAACGTCATCTGACGCCCGTTCCACGTAAAACTGAACTGTTCCTGACACTCAGGGGCAATTGGAATAGAAAAGAAAGCATTAGCAATATCGATGGACGCATACCATGTACCTGGATGTGTTTGGATTCTTTCAATCAGGGTAATAACATCCGGTACTGCAACAGTCAAAGAGGGCGTGTGTTTGTTCAATTCTCGATAATCAACAGTCATGCGCCAAGAATTATCACTCTTACGCACCGGCCAAACAGGATTATTCCAAGCAGAAGTAACTGGAGTTATAACACCTGCATCAACCAACTCCTGAATGGTGGTACTAATCTCTTCATGACCACCCGGAATACGATACTGCTTCTGACAAACCACTTTGGTCGCCTGGGGAACTTGTATGGGGGGCATCCTTAAACGACCAACCCGTATAGGTCTGGACGAGATATAATGCGTCGTTCCAAATTGGTAACACCCATCATCAAGATGCAACGTCATTCCCTTCAAAATATCAATTCCAATTATGAATTCTAAGAGTGGCACCACTAATACAGAATATTCCTTTCTAGGGATTCTACCTATTCTCATTTCAAGCAAAGTTTGAACTGCAGGGGTTTCTTTTCCTCCTAATCCGGTAATAGTAAAAGGCTGCCCTGTAAACTTCTTTGATTTTCCATGAATAAGAGTGGCCTCCGCTCCTGTATCAACTAATGCTCGGGCCCTTTGGATATTACGATGTCTCCAATAAATATCAATATCTACATAGGGTCTATTATCTCTATGAGCCCATCTGTGTACCGGAGCTTGACCTATTTCCTAGTCATTCTTACTGCATTCTGTGTACCAGGACAAATCAGGATAAAGACTCTCACGTTTCTTAGGTATCGGTACCTCCTGTTCATATCCATTCCCCGTACGGAACGGATTCAAGTCTTCAGTATTATACCGTGGGTTACGATCAACCAAGCTGTGACGATTCTCTCTCCTCCTCAACTCAGGAGATTGATCCCTATCATCTCTACGCCTGCTGTAAGCATGATCATTTCTCCCCCTTTCCTTTTCCCCCTCTCTCTCCCTGTCCCGCTCTCGACGGGGGGACAGATCACGTACAGGACACCGATCATCACGACGATCAGAGCGCCCACGGCGATCGTCATCACCGCTACCATCAGAACAACCACGATCACACTCAGTCGTTCGAACACGCCGGGCACCCTCCTTCCGATCCAAGCCCCGTTTGCGAAACAACTCCCACAAATGAGCAGTAGTCTCACCATCAATGTCCTCCCGACGTACACCATCAGCCAAAAGACCAGTAAAGATATCACGTCTAGTAAATTTATATTCACCAGGAGTACGAGTGTCAGACCGGGGCTGACGTTCAGGTTTAAACCACTCACCCAACTCACCGAGTTGGCGCACCGATTCCAACACCGTAGATAGCACATTACCAGTCTGGTTAATCAACAAAGTCATCATGACCTGCTTGTAGGCGACAGGAGAAGAGCGAATGATACGATTCCGCACAGAAGAAGTCAACATCCCATCAAGCAACCTGTCAGCAGTGCCCAGAAAAATAGCCGTTTTCATCACTTCCTCCTTAAGACGTTGCGCAGCATCACGCAAGGTATACCACGGCTTGTCATTGACAGGCCAGTCAGATTCAGTAGGATACTTCAAATTACAACCCTCAGTCGCCAATTGGAGCAAAGAAATTTGACCAGCACCATTATAGTTACGAAAATGATCTTGCACAGTAGAATCCAAACTCAAAGAACAAAATTTCAAACAGTCGCCAGTATCCAGCATAATACCGGCAGCGCCCAGTTCATAAAGGCGCACCATCCATGTGAGCAAGGCCTCACCAGTCCGCTGCCGAAAGCGCTGCAAAATATCACTAATTTCTTGTTGAGTAAAATCTTCTAAACAGTCCAAAGAAACACCCTGCGGAGCATTAGGAGATTGCTGCAACTTCGGACGAAAAACCGGATGCGCAGAGACCACGGGACGAGCATCACAAGGAGCCCGAGCAGTACTAGTAGAGGGACAATCAGTGTAAGAAGCATCGATCCCGCCCGAAGAACGAGCATAATCACGGGGTGCACCATCAGAGGTGCGAGAAGCAGACTTACATTCATGACGGGAACGAGAAAACTCGTGCGTAACAGACTCCTCACCCGAGGAACAAGAGGTACTCGAGTCCCAGATATTACCATCCCATTCATCAGGATTCCAATCTAGTCCAGCTTTCGCCACGACCAGACGCACCTTACGCGTCGAAACTCGACCACGCCTGTTCTTGTACTTATAACGAGCAATCCGCACAGCCGCCCTTTCGGCAACCGTTTGGTAAGTGTCAAGTTTGTCAGAAAGCAACTTATTTTGACATCGCAGTAGAGTATTAGAATTCTGAATCTCAACAAAGTGTGCCTCCACATCCTTAAGAGAGATCTGTAATTTCAACAATCTCTCATGCAGAATCCGATACGCAGACAGAATAACCCAACCTCTGCGCCCCAAAGCGGGAACCTCCTCACCCTTCAATAGAGGTGCCGTCTGCAAACAAGTAATCACGTCAGCCGGTTCCGCCGACTCCAAAGAAGAGTTCCAATTTTCACTCAGACCAGTAGAGTCAGCCCACTCACGGGCTAAGGCTCCATAAGGCGTTGAATCCCATCCGGGAATATCAACGGACAATTTAAGAGTAGATTTAGATTTCTTAGAAAACATCGCGAAAAAAGAAAGAAAAAGAAACGCAGAGAAAAGAAAGGAAGAGAGAAAGAGAGAGAGGAAAAAAAAAAAACTATACACGCAAATATATAAAAAAGAATGCAAAGAAAACCACGCACACACCGAAAGCAAACATAAGACAAACAAAACGCACACAGGTTTCGTAAACAGTTCGTGACGCCAAATGTTCTGCTTGGGTTTTCGGATCAGGTGGAACCCGCTCAACAGAGCCTTTCTAACCCAAACCAGAACGTTACCCCCTCCCTAGGGCCTTTTTACACCTAAATAACCACATATATATGTACCACCTAGGGACAGGGAATTCCTATTATATATATATATATATATCAAGACCTCACAGCCTCGCGATCTCAGACAGACCCAGAACTTCCTACCCAGACGGCAGCCACAGTCTCGCGGTCTCAGACAGACCCAGAACCTCCTACCCAGACGGCAGCCACAGTCTCGCGGTCTCAGACAGACCCAGAACTTCCTACCCAGACGGCAGCCACAGTCTCGCGGTCTCAGACAGACCCAGAACTTCCTACCCAGATGGCAGCCACAGTCTCGCGGTCTCAGACAGACCCAGAACTTCCTACCCAGACGGCAGCCACAGTCTCGCGGTCTCAGACAGACCCAGAACTTCCTACCCAGACGGCAGCCACAGTCTCGCGGTCTCAGACAGACCCAGAACTTCCTACCCAAACGGCAGCCACAGTCTCGCAGTCTCAGACCTCACAGCCTCGCGGTCTCAGACAGACCCAGAACTTCCTACCCAGACGGCAGCCACAGTCTCGCGGTCTCAGACAGACCCAGAACTTCCTACCCAGACGGCAGCCACAGTCTCGCGGTCTCAGACAGACCCAGAACTTCCTACCCAGACGGCAGCCTTAGCCTCGCGGTCTCGAACGGACCCAGTACTTCCTACCCAGACGGCAGCCTTAGCACGAGCTCATCCTATTATCACCGTAGTACACGATAGGGGAATCGGGGTTACTATGTATCAGATCACACAAAGACTATTAGTTGAGCACAACCTGTTCTTTAGTTCGAGGGGCTCTTTTCTCCCTCATTCAGTTACCACTTACCTGATCAGGATTAACATCTGTTCATGTCAAGTTGAATCTGACTAGAAGAATAGGCTATCCTCCTATACAAGGATACACAACACATGCTGACTCACAACAAGCTAAATACTTTATTTAATTGCTACATGCACACTCACAGAATACATCATATATACAACCTGCAAGGAAAGTAAAAGGTTAAGTTATACACTTCAATAAAAAGGGGTCGACATCACCTTAGTCGTATGTAGCCTGTGCTCAATGGTCATCTAGGTTCCCTTCTCGTCTGTGCCTCGGCTTCGCCTGGAAGTCACACCTCCGCAGTCGCGGATCTACTCCCTTCTCCCTCTCCGAGTCACTGGAACCTCTTCCTCATCGGCTACTCTCTCCTCTTTAGATTCAAGTTCATCATCTGTCTTCCCTGAAATAAGTAGTAGCTTTTCTGCTAACGGCCAGGTGCCGCCTATGGACTAGAAGCAAGTGCAAATATCTAACTCAGACTTTCACTAATATAGAGGTGCATTCTCTCATGGAAAATTCCAGCTCGAAACCTGCCGCCCACCAAATTCCTGTACCTCCCCGTGCCAAGGACACGTTCCCAGCCGGCCGGCCTGATGTAGTGTCTTCGGCAGGGGAAGAATACACTCCTTCGATAAGGGCCGGCCTGAACCGGTTCTCTCCGAGCGAATAACACCTCATAACTAAAATATCACCCTTCACCTAGAAATGTCCCAAGCTGCCGGGGCAGAAAGAAAGATGGAGTCTCTCCTGTCTGAGGCCTACCAGGCCTGAATTCAGCACGACTCCATGAAATACCCTCACTATAGGGCAGGTTATCCTTAATACTAACGAATCTATCCCCTAGGCTATGTATGTAAGCCCTGATCTATGGGGAGGAGCACAGGATCGTGTCAAAGTGTCTAATAAATAGGCTCTATTCACTACTCTAATCCTTAGACTTGGATGGAAAGAGACTGAAGTCATATTAATCGCTCTACAACACAAGAAGGCCGGGAAAATCGAGCAGTACACCCCCTCACTACCCAAACACCACTGCAATACACTAAACCCTAAATCTACCCCCAGCATAACCTCCCACACTACACAAACACCACTGCACTACCCCAAACCCTAAAACACTACCCCCAGCACGAACCCCTACACTACCCAAACACCACTGCACTACCCTAAACCCAAAACCCTAAAACACTAATCCCAGCATGACCCCCTACACTACCCAAACACAACTGCACTACCTGATACCCTAAAACATGACCCCCTACACTACACAAACACCACTGCACTACCCTAAACCCTAAAACACCACCCACAGCATGACCCCCTACACTACACAAACACCACTGTACTACCCTAAACTTTAAAACACTACCCCTATGCTACACAGACACCACTGCACTAACCTAAATCCTAAAACACTACCCCCAGTATGACCCCCTACACTACACAAACACCACTGCAGTACCCTAAAACCAAAAACACTACCCCCAGCACGACAACCTACACTAAGCAAACATCACTGCACCACACTAAACCCTAAAACTCTACCACCAGCACGACTCCTTACACTACCCAAACACCACTGCACTACTCTAAACCATAAATCTACCCCCAGCACAACCCCCTAGACTACGCAAACACCACTGCCTCATCCTAAACCCTAAAACAATAACCCCAGCATGACCCCCTACACTACACAAACACAACTGCACTACCCAATACCCTAACACATGACCCCCTACAGTACACAAACACCACTGCACAACCCTAAAACCTAAAACACTACCCCTACACTACACAAACTCCACTCTACTACCCTAAACCCTAAAACACTACCCCCAGCATGACCCCTTCACTACCCAAACACAATTCCACTACGCTAAACCCCAAAATACTACACCCAGCATGACCCCCTACACTGCCAAAACACCACTGCACTACCCTATACCCTAAAACACAACCCCCTATACTACACAAACACCACTGAACTACACTAAACCCGAAAACACTACCCCCTACACTACACAAACACCACTGCACTACCATAAACATTAAAACACTATCCCCAGCATGACCCCCTCCACTGCAAAAACACCACTGCTCTACCCTAAACCCTAAAACATTATCCCCACCACGACCCCCTACAATACCCAAACACCACTGCACTTCCCTAAACCCTAAAACACTACCCCCAGCACTTCTCCCTACACTACACAAACATCACTGCACTACCCTAATCCCTAAAACACTACCCCCAGCATGAACCCCTATACTACCCAAACACCAATGCACTACCCTAAACCCTAAAACACTAACACCAGCATGACCCCCTAAACTACACAAACACAACTGCACTACCCGATACCCTATCACATGACCCCCTACACTACACAAACACCACTGCACCACCCTAAACCCTAAAACACTACCCCCAGCATGACTCCCGACACTACACAAACACCATTGAACTACACTAACCCCTAAAACACTACCCCTACACTACACAAACACCACTGCACTATCCTAAGTATTAAAACACTACCCCCAGCATGACCTCCTACACTACCCAAACACAACTGCACTACCCGATAACCTAAAACATGACCGCCTACACTACACAAACACCACTGCACTACCCTAAACCCGAAACCACTACCCCCAGCATGACCCCCTACACTACCCAAACACCACTGCACTACCCTAAACCCTAAAACACTCCCACCAGCATGCCCCCTTACACTATACAAACACCACTGCACTACCCTTAACCCTAAAACACTACCCCCAGCATGACCCCCTCACAACACAAACATCACTGCACTACCCTAAACCTTAAATCTGCCCCAACATGAACCCTTACACTACCCAAACACCATTGCACTACCCTAAACCCTAAAACACTATCCCCAGCACGACATCCTACACTACCCAAACATCACGGCACTACCCTAAACCCTAAAACACTACTACCAGTATGACTCCCTACGCTATCCAAACACCACTGCACTACCCTAAACCATAAATCTACCCCCAGCACAACACCCTAGACTAAACAAACACCACTGCACTACCCTAAACCCTAAAACACTACCCCCAGCACGACCCCATCACTACACAAACACCACTGCCCTGCCTTAAACGCTAAAATACTACCCTCAGCATGAACCCCTACACTACACAAGCACCACTGCACTACCCTAAACCTTAAAACACTACTCCAAGCTCGACCCCCTACACTACAGAAAACACCACTGTACTACCCTAAACCCTAAAACACTACCCCCAGCACGACCCCCTTCACTACCCAAACTAAACTGCACTACGCTAAACCCAAAAATATTGCACCTAGCATGATCACCTACACTGCCAAACACGATTGCACTACCCTAAACCCTAAAACACGATACCCTACACTACACAACACCACTGCACTATCCTAAACTCTAAAACACTACTCACAGCATGACCCCCTACACTACCCAAACACCACTGCACTTCCGTAAACCCTAAAACACTGCCCCCAGCATGTCTCCCTATACTAGACAAACATCACTGCACTACCCTAATCCCTAAAACACTACCCCCAGCATGAACCCCTGCACTACCCAAACACCACTGCACTACCCTAAACCCTAAAACAGTACCCCCAGCATGACCCCTACACAACACAAACACCACTGCACTACCCTAAGCCCTAAAACACTACATACAGCATGACCCCCTCACTACCCAAACACCACTGCAATACACTAAACCCTAAATCTACCCCCAGCATAACCTCCCACACTACACAAACACCACTGCACTACCCCAAACCCTAAAACACTACCCCCAGCACGAACCCCTACACTACCCAAACACCACTGCACTACCCTAAACCCAAAACCCTAAAACACTAATCCCAGCATGACCCCCTACACTACCCAAACACAACTGCACTACCTGATACCCTAAAACATGACCCCCTACACTACACAAACACCACTGCACTACCCTAAACCCTAAAACACCACCCACAGCATGACCCCCTACACTACACAAACACCACTGTACTACCCTAAACTTTAAAACACTACCCCTATGCTACACAGACACCACTGCACTAACCTAAATCCTAAAACACTACCCCCAGCATGACCCCCTACACTACACAAACACCACTGCAGTACCCTAAAACCAAAAACACTACCCCCAGCACGACAACCTACACTAAGCAAACATCACTGCACCACACTAAACCCTAAAACTCTACCACCAGCACGACTCCTTACACTACCCAAACACCACTGCACTACTCTAAACCATAAATCTACCCCCAGCACAACACCCTAGACTACGCAAACACCACTGCCTCATCCTAAACCCTAAAACAATAACCCCAGCATGACCCCCTACACTACACAAACACAACTGCACTACCCAATACCCTAACACATGACCCCCTACAGTACACAAACACCACTGCACAACCCTAAAACCTAAAACACTACCCCTACACTACACAAACTCCACTCTACTACCCTAAACCCTAAAACACTACCCCCAGCATGACCCCTTCACTACCCAAACACAATTCCACTACGCTAAACCCCAAAATACTACACCCAGCATGACCCCCTACACTGCCAAAACACCACTGCACTACCCTATACCCTAAAACACAACCTTCTATACTACACAAACACCACTGAACTACACTAAACCCAAAAACACTACCCCCTACACTACACAAACACCACTGCACTACCATAAACATTAAAACACTATCCCCAGCATGACCCCCTCCACTGCAAAAACACCACTGCTCTACCCTAAACCCTAAAACATTATCCCCACCACGACCCCCTACAATACCCAAACACCACTGCACTTCCCTAAACCCTAAAACACTACCCCCAGCACTTCTCCCTACACTACACAAACATCACTGCACTACCCTAATCCCTAAAACACTACCCCCAGCATGAACCCCTATACAACCCAAACACCAATGCACTACCCTAAACCCTAAAACACTAACACCAGCATGACCCCCTAAACTACACAAACACCACTGCACCACCCTAAATCCTAAAACACTACCCCTACAGTACACAGACACCACTGCACAACCCTAAACCCTAAAACAGTACCCCCAGCATGACCCCTACACTACACAAACACCACTGCACTACCCTAAGCCCTAAAAGACTACATACAGCATGACCCCCTCACAATACAAACACCAGTGCACTACCCTAAACCCTAAAACACTATCCCCAGCACAACTCCCTACACTACCCAAACACCACTGCTCTACACTAAACCCTAAATCTTCCCCCAGCATAACCTCCCACACTACACAAACACCACTGCACTACCCCAAACCCTAAAACTCTACCCCCAGCACGAACCCCTACACTACCCAAACACCACTGCACTACCCTAAATCCTAAAACACTTATCCCAGCATGACCCCCTACACTACACAAACACCACTGCACTACCCTAAACCCGAAAACACTACCCCCAGCATGACCCCCTACACTACCCAAAAACAACTGCACTACCCGATACCCTAAAACATGACCCCCTACACTACACAAACACCACTGCACTACCCTAAACCCGAAACCACTACCCCCAGCATGACCCCCTACACTACCCAAACACCACTGCATTCCCCTAAACCCTAAAACACTCCCACCAGCATGCCCCTTTACACTATTCAAACACCACTGCACTACCCTAAACCCTAAAACACTACCCCCAGCATGACCCCCTCACAACACAAACACCACTGCACTACCCAAAACCTTAAATCTACCCCAACATGAACCCTTACACTACCCAAACACCATTGCACTACTCTAAACCCTAAAACACTATCCCAGCACGACCCCCTACACTACTGAAGCACCACTGCACTACCCTAAACCCTAAAACACTACCCCCAGCACGACATCCTACACTACCCAAACATCACAGCACTACCCTAAACCCTAAAACACTACTACCAGCATGACTCCCTCTACTATCCAAACACCACTGCACTACCCTAAACCATAAATCTACCCCCAGCACAACACCCTAGACTACACAAACACCACTGCACTACCCTGAACCCTAAAACACTACCCCCAACACCACCCCATCACTACACAAACACCACTGCCATGCCTTAAACCCTAAAATACTACCCTCAGCATGAACCCCTAAACGACACAAACACCACTGCACTACCCTAAACCTTAAAACACTACTCCAAGCTGGACCCCCTACACTACACAAACACTACTGTACTACCCTAAACCCTAAAACACTACCCCCAGCATGACCCCCTTCACTACCCAAACAAAACTGCACTACGCTAAACCCAAAAATACTGCACCGAGCATGATCAGCTACACTGCCAAACACGACTGCACTACCCTAAACCCTAAAACATGACACCCTACACTACACAAACACCACTGCACTATCCTAAACCCTAAAACACTACTCCCAGCACGACCCCCTACACTACACAAACACCACTGAACTACACTAAACCCTAAAACACTACCCCCTACACTACACAAACACCACTGCACTACCCTAAACCCTAAAACACTACCCCCAGCAAGACCCCCTACACTACACAAACACCAGTGCACTACCCTAAACCATAAAACACTACCCCAAGCACGATCCCGTACACAACACAAACACCACTGTACTACCCTAAACCCGAAAACATTACCCCCAGCACGACTCCCTTCACTATCCAAACACAACTGCACTACGCTAAACCCAAAAACAATACCCCCAGCTTCACTCCCTCACAACACTAACACCACTGCACTACCCTAAACCCTAAATCTACCCCCAGCATAACCCCCTACTCTACCCCAAAAACCCTTGCACTACCCTAAACCCTAAAACATTACCCCCAGCATGAACCCCTACACTACACAAACACCACTTCACTTCACTAAACCCTAAAACACTACCCCGAGAATGACCCTTGCACTACATGAACACCACTGCACTACCCTAAACCCTAAAACACTACCACCAGCACTACTCCCTACACTATCCAATCACCACTGCACTACCTTAAACCCTAAAACACTACCCCCAGCACTACATCCTACACTACCCAAACATCACGGCAATACCCTAAACCCTAAAACACTACCACCAGTACGACTCCCTACACTATCCTAACACCACTGCACTACCCTATACCCTAAAACACAACCCCCTATACTACACAAACACCACTGAACTACACTAAACCCGAAAACACTACCCCCTACACTACACAAACACCACTGCACTACCATAAACATTAAAACACTATCCCCAGCATGACCCCCTCCACTGCAAAAACACCACTGCTCTACCCTAAACCCTAAAACATTATCCCCACCACGACCCCCTACAATACCCAAACACCACTGCACTTCCCTAAACCCTAAAACACTACCCCCAGCACTTCTCCCTACACTACACAAACATCACTGCACTACCCTAATCCCTAAAACACTACCCCCAGCATGAACCCCTATACTACCCAAACACCAATGCACTACCCTAAACCCTAAAACACTAACACCAGCATGACCCCCTAAACTACACAAACACAACTGCACTACCCGATACCCTATCACATGACCCCCTACACTACACAAACACCACTGCACCACCCTAAACCCTAAAACACTACCCCCAGCATGACTCCCGACACTACACAAACACCATTGAACTACACTAACCCCTAAAACACTACCCCTACACTACACAAACACCACTGCACTATCCTAAGTATTAAAACACTACCCCCAGCATGACCCCCTACACTACCCAAACACAACTGCACTACCCGATAACCTAAAACATGACCGCCTACACTACACAAACACCACTGCACTACCCTAAACCAGAAACCATTACCCCCAGCATGACCCCCTACACTACCCAAACACCACTGCACTACCCTAAACCCTAAAACACTCCCACCAGCATGCCCCCTTACACTATACAAACACCACTGCACTACCCTTAACCCTAAAACACTACCCCCAGCATGACCCCCTCACAACACAAACATCACTGCACTACCCTAAACCTTAAATCTGCCCCAACATGAACCCTTACACTACCCAAACACCATTGCACTACCCTAAACCCTAAAACACTATCCCCAGCACGACATCCTACACTACCCAAACATCACGGCACTACCCTAAACCCTAAAACACTACTACCAGTATGACTCCCTACGCTATCCAAACACCACTGCACTACCCTAAACCATAAATCTACCCCCAGCACAACACCCTAGACTAAACAAACACCACTGCACTACCCTAAACCCTAAAACACTACCCCCAGCACGACCCCATCACTACACAAACACCACTGCCCTGCCTTAAACGCTAAAATACTACCCTCAGCATGAACCCCTACACTACACAAGCACCACTGCACTACCCTAAACCTTAAAACACTACTCCAAGCTCGACCCCCTACACTACAGAAAACACCACTGTACTACCCTAAACCCTAAAACACTACCCCCAGCACGACCCCCTTCACTACCCAAACTAAACTGCACTACGCTAAACCCAAAAATATTGCACCTAGCATGATCACCTACACTGCCAAACACGACTGCACTACCCTAAACCCTAAAACACGATACCCTACACTACACAACACCACTGCACTATCCTAAACTCTAAAACACTACTCACAGCATGACCCCCTACACTACCCAAACACCACTGCACTTCCGTAAACCCTAAAACACTGCCCCCAGCATGTCTCCCTATACTAGACAAACATCACTGCACTACCCTAATCCCTAAAACACTACCCCCAGCATGACCCCTACACAACACAAACACCACTGCACTACCCTAAGCCCTAAAACACTACATACAGCATGACCCCCTCACTACCCAAACACCACTGCAATACACTAAACCCTAAATCTACCCCCAGCATAACCTCCCACACTACACAAACACCACTGCACTACCCCAAACCCTAAAACACTACCCCCAGCACGAACCCCTACACTACCCAAACACCACTGCACTACCCTAAACCCAAAACCCTAAAACACTAATCCCAGCATGACCCCCTACACTACCCAAACACAACTGCACTACCTGATACCCTAAAACATGACCCCCTACACTACACAAACACCACTGCACTACCCTAAACCCTAAAACACCACCCACAGCATGACCCCCTACACTACACAAACACCACTGTACTACCCTAAACTTTAAAACACTACCCCTATGCTACACAGACACCACTGCACTAACCTAAATCCTAAAACACTACCCCCAGCATGACCCCCTACACTACACAAACACCACTGCAGTACCCTAAAACCGAAAACACTACCCCCAGCACGACAACCTACACTAAGCAAACATCACTGCACCACACTAAACCCTAAAACTCTACCACCAGCACGACTCCTTACACTACCCAAATACCACTGCACTACTCTAAACCATAAATCTACCCCCAGCACAACCCCCTAGACTACGCAAACACCACTGCCTCATCCTAAACCCTAAAACAATAACCCCAGCATGACCCCCTACACTACACAAACACAACTGCACTACCCAATACCCTAACACATGACCCCCTACAGTACACAAACACCACTGCACAACCCTAAAACCTAAAACACTACCCCTACACTACACAAACTCCACTCTACTACCCTAAACCCTAAAACACTACCCCCAGCATGACCCCTTCACTACCCAAACACAATTCCACTACGCTAAACCCCAAAATACTACACCCAGCATGACCCCCTACACTGCCAAAACACCACTGCACTACCCTATACCCTAAAACACAACCCCCTATACTACACAAACACCACTGAACTACACTAAACCCGAAAACACTACCCCCTACACTACACAAACACCACTGCACTACCATAAACATTAAAACACTATCCCCAGCATGACCCCCTTCCACTGCAAAAACACCACTGCTCTACCCTAAACCCTAAAACATTATCCCCACCACGACCCCCTACAATACCCAAACACCACTGCACTTCCCTAAACCCTAAAACACTACCCCCAGCACTTCTCCCTACACTACACAAACATCACTGCACTACCCTAATCCCTAAAACACTACCCCCAGCATGAACCCCTATACTACCCAAACACCAATGCACTACCCTAAACCCTAAAACACTAACACCAGCATGACCCCCTAAACTACACAAACACAACTGCACTACCCGATACCCTATCACATGACCCCCTACACTACACAAACACCACTGCACCACCCTAAATCCTAAAACACTACCCCTACAGTACACAGACACCACTGCACAACCCTAAACCCTAAAACAGAACCCCCAGCATGACCCCTACACTACACAAACACCACTGCACTACCCTAAGCCCTAAAAGACTACATATAGCATGACCCCCTCACAATACAAACACCAGTGCACTACCCTAAACCCTAAAACACTATCCCCAGCACAACTCCCTACACTACCCAAACACCACTGCTCTACACTAAACCCTAAATCTTCCCCCAGCATAACCTCCCACACTACACAAACACCACTGCACTACCCCAAACCCTAAAACTCTACCCCCAGCACGAACCCCTACACTACCCAAACACCACTGCACTACCCTAAATCCAAAAACACTTATCCCAGCATGACCCCCTACACTACACAAACACCACTGCACTACCCTAAACCCGAAAACACTACCCCCAGCATGACCCCCTACACTACCCAAAAACAACTGCACTACCCGATACCCTAAAACATGACCCCCTACACTACACAAACACCACTGCACTACCCTAAACCCGAAACCACTACCCCCAGCATGACCCCCTACACTACCCAAACACCACTGCATTACCCTAAACCCTAAAACACTCCCACCAGCATGCCCCTTTACACTATTCAAACACTACTGCACTACCCTAAACCCTAAAACACTACCCCCAGCATGACCCCCTCACAACACAAACACCACTGCACTACCCAAAACCTTAAATCTACCCCAACATGAACCCTTACACTACCCAAACACCATTGCACTACTCTAAACCCTAAAACACTATCCCAGCACGACCCCCTACACTACTGAAGCACCACTGCACTACCCTAAACCCTAAAACACTACCCCCAGCACGACATCCTACACTACCCAAACATCACAGCACTACCCTAAACCCTAAAACACTACTACCAGCATGACTCCCTCTACTATCCAAACACCACTGCACTACCCTAAACCATAAATCTACCCCCAGCATAACACCCTAGACTACATAAACACCACTGCACTACCCTGAACCCTAAAACACTACCCCCAACACCACCCCATCACTACACAAACACCACTGCCATGCCTTAAACCCTAAAATACTACCATCAGCATGAACCCCTAAACGACACAAACACCACTGCACTACCCTAAACCTTAAAACACTACTCCAAGCTGGACCCCCTACACTACACAAACACTACTGTACTACCCTAAACCCTAAACCACTACCCCCAGCATGACCCCCTTCACTACCCAAACAAAACTGCACTACGCTAAACCCAAAAATACTGCACCGAGCATGATCAGCTACACTGCCAAACACGACTGCACTACCCTAAACCCTAAAACATGACACCCTACACTACACAAACACCACTGCACTATCCTAAACCCTAAAACACTACTCCCAGCACGACCCCCTACACTACACAAACACCACTGAACTACACTAAACCCTAAAACACTACCCCCTACACTACACAAACACCACTGCACTACCCTAAACCCTAAAACACTACCCCCAGCAAGACCCCCTACACTACACAAACACCAGTGCACTACCCTAAACCATAAAACACTACCCCAAGCACGATCCCGTACACAACACAAACACCACTGTACTACCCTAAACCATTACCCCCAGCACGACTCCCTTCACTATCCAAACACAACTGCACTACGCTAAACCCAAAAACAATACCCCCAGCTTCACTCCCTCACAACACTAACACCACTGCACTACCCTAAACCCTAAATCTACCCCCAGCATAACCCCCTACTCTACCCCAAAAACCCTTGCACTACCCTAAACCCTAAAACATTACCCCCAGCATGAACCCCTACACTACACAAACACCACTTCACTTCACTAAACCCTAAAACACTACCCCGAGAATGACCCTTGCACTAGATGAACACCACTGCACTACCCTAAACCCTAAAACACTACCACCAGCACTACTCCCTACACTATCCAATCACCACTGCACTACCCTAAACCCTAAAACACTACCCCCAGCACTACATCCTACACTACCCAAACATCACGGCAATACCCTAAACCCTAAAACACTACCACCAGTACGACTCCCTACACTATCCTAACACCACTGCACTACCCTAAACCATAAATCTACCCCCAGCACAACACCCTAGACTACACTAACACCACTGCACTACCCTAAACCCAAAGCCACTACCCCCAGCATGACCCCCTACACTACCCAAACACCACTGCACTACCCTAAACCTTAAATCTACCCCCAACATGAACCCTTACACTACCCAAACACCATTGCACAACCCTAAACCCTAAAACACTACCACCAGTACGACTCCCTACACTATCCTAACACCACTGCACTACCCTAAACCATAAATCTACCCCCAGCACGACATCCTACACTACCCAAACATCACAGCACTACCCTAAACCCTAAAACACTACCACCAGTACGACCCCCTACACTACCCAAACACCACTGCACTACCCTAAACTTTAAATCTACCCCCAACATGAACCCTTACACTACCCAAACACCATTGCACAACGCTAAACCCTAAAACACTATCCCCAGCACGACCCCCTACACTACACAAGCACCACTGCACTACCCTAAACCATAAAACACTACCCCCAGCACGACACCATCACTACACAAACACGACTGCCCTGAACGCTAAAATACTACCCTCAGCATGAACCCCTACACTACACGAACAACACTGCACTACCCTAAACCCTAAATCTACCCCCAGCATAAACCCCTACACTACACAAACACCACTGCACTACCCTAAACCCTAAAACCCTACTCCAAGTTCGATCCCCTACACTACACAAACACCACTGTACTACCCTAAACCCTAAAACACTACCCCCAGCACGACCCCCTTCACTACCCAAACACAACTGCACTACGCTAATCCCAAAAATACTACAATTAGCATGATCACCTACACTGCCCAAACACCACTGCACTACCCTAAACCCTAAAACACGACCCCCTAGACAAACACCATTGCACTATCCTAAACCCTAAAACACTACCCCCAGCACGACCCCCTACACTACACAAACACCACTGCACTACACTAAACCCTAAAACACTACCCCCTACACTACACAAACTCCACTGCACTACCTTAAACCCTAAAACACTACCCCCAGCATGAACCCCTACACTACACAAACACCAGTGCACTACCCTAAACCCTAAAACACTACCCAAGCACGACCCCGTACACTACACAAACCCCACTGTACTACCCTAAACACTAAAACACTACCCCCAGCACGACCCCTTCACTACACAAACACAACTGCACTACGCTAAACCCAAAAACAATACCCCCAGCTTCACTCCCTCACAACACAAATACCACTGCACTACCCTAAACCCTAAATCTACCCCCAGCATGACCCCCTACTCTACACAAACCCCACTGCACTACCCTAAACTCAAAAAAACTACCCCCAGCATGAACCCCTACACTACACAAACACCACTGCACTACCCTAAACCCTAAAACACAACCCCAGAACGACCCTTACACTACATAAACACCACTGCACTACCCTAAAACATTACCCCTACACTACACAGACACCACTGCACTACCCTAAACCCTAAAACACTACCCCAGCACGACTCCCTACACTACACAAACACCACTGCACTACCCTAAACATTAAAACACTACTCCCTGCATAACCCCCTACATTGCACAAACACCACTGCTCTACCGTAAGCCCTAAAACACTACCCCCACCACAACCCCCTACACTACCGAAAAACCACTGCACTACCCTAAACCCTAAAACACTACCCCCAGCAGGACCCCTACACTACCCAAAAACCACTGCGCTACTTTAAAAACTAAAACACTACCCAGCACGACCCCCTATGCTACCCAAACACCACCGCACTACCCTAAACCCTAAAACAATATCCCCAGCATGACCCCCTACACTACCCAAACAACACTGCACTACCCTAAACCCTAGAACACTACCCCCAGCATGACCCCCTACACTACACAAACACCACTGGACTACCCTGAACCCTAAAACACTACCCCCAGCATGAATCCCTACACTACCCAAACACCACCGCACTACCTTAAACCCTAAAACACTAACCCCAGCATGACCCCCTACACTACACAAACACAACTGCACTACCCGATACCCTAACACATGACCCCCTACACTACACCAACACCACTGCACAACCCTAAATCCTAAAACACTACCTCTACACTACACAGACACCACTGCACTACCCTAAACACTAAAACACTACCTCCAGCATGAACCCTACACTACACAAACACCACTTCACTACCCTATACCTTAAAACACTACCCCCAGCATGACCCCCTACACTACCCAAACACCACTGCACTACCCTAAACCCTAAAACTCTCCCACCAGCACGACCTCTTACACTATACAAACACCACTGCACTGCCCTAAGCTCCACAACACTACAATCAGCAGGACCCCCTCACAATACAAACACCACTGCACTACCCTAAACCCTAAAACATTATCCCTAGCACTACTCCCTACACTACCGAAACACCACTGCACTAGACTAAACCCTAAATCTACCCCCAGCATAACCTCCCACACTACACAAACACCACTGCACTACACCAAACCCTAAAACACTATCCCAAGCACGAACCCCTACACTACCCAAACACCACTACAATACCCTAAACCCTAAAACACTTATTCCATCATGACCCTCTACACTGCCCAAATACAACTGCACTACCCGATACCCTAAAACATGACCCCTACACAACACAAACACCACTGCACTACCCTAAACCCTAAAACACTTCCCACAGCATGACCCCCTACACTACACAAACACCACTGCACTACCCTAAACCTTAAAACACTACCCCCTATGCTACACAGACACCACTGCACTAACCTAAACCCTAAAACACTACCCCCAGCATGACCCCCTACACTACATAAACACCACTGCACTACCCTAAACCCGAAAACACTACCCCCAGCATGACACCCTCACAACACAAACACCACTGCAGTACCGTAAACCCTAAATCTACCCCCAGCATGACCCCCTACATTACCCAAACACCACTGCACTACCCTAAACCCTAAAACACTATCCCCAGCACGACTCCCTACACTACCCAAACACCACTGCACTACTCTAAACCATAAATCTACCCCCAGCACAACCCCCTAGACTACACAAACACCACTGCACTACCCTAAAACCTAAAACACTCCCACCAGCATGCCCACCTTACACTATACAAACTAGGGGTGGGCGGAATTTGCGAAATCCACTTTCGCAAATTATCACGAAAATGTTAAAAATTATCGCAAACACACGGAAATATCGCGAAGATGCGGAAGTTTTTTCCCCGCATGTTCGCGAGATTTTCTGTATGGTTGCGGCTCGCCAACTTACCCATGTGGTTGCTCGCGGGCGCGGCCATCTTGTTTTCAGTTGTCTTGCGGTGCATGATCGCGAGAAGAAAGACGTGATCGCGCGACGCATGACGTCACTGCGGGCGCCAACTGTCGCGAGACAGCGCAAATGGATAAAAACAATACAACATCTCATGGAGAACGCGACCGGATCAAGAAAACTTGTCGGCGAACGCAGGGATTCAGGTAAGGCGATCGCGCACGCTCGAGAATGTATTATTTTACAGCGCGAGCAAGAACCAAATTATCGCCAAGCTGCGGAATGCGGAAATTTTAACATTTTCGCGCTCTCCGCGGAACGCGAAAATGTCAAATTATCGCAATTTCCGCGAACGGAACGAAATTTTCGCCCAGGCCTAATACAAACCCCACTGCACTACCCTAAAACACTAACCGCAGCATGACCCCCTCACAACACAAACACCACTGCACCACCCTAAATCTACCCCCAACATGAACCCTTACGCTACACAAGCACCACTGCTCTACCCTAAACCCGAAAACACTACCCCCAGCATGACCCCCTACACTACCCAAACACAACTGCACTACCTGATACCCTAAAACATGACCCCCTACACTACACAAACACCACTGCACTACCCTAAACCCGAAACCACTACCCCCAGCATGACCCCCTACACTACCCAAACACCACTGCTCTACCCTCAACCCTAAAACACTCCGACCAGCATGCCCCCTAACACTATACAAACACCACTGCACTACCCTAAACCCTAAAACACTACCCCCAGCACTACATCCTACACTACCCAAACATCACGGCACTACCCTAAAGCCTAAAACACTACCAGTATGACTGCCTACACTATCCAAACACTACTGCACTACCCTAAACCATAAATCTACCCCCAGCACAACACCCTAGACTACACAAACACCACTGCACTACCCTAAACCCTAAAACACTACCCCCATCACAACCCCATCACTAATCAAACACCACTGCCCTGCCTTAAACGCTAAAATACTACCCTCAGCATGAACCCCTACACTACACTAACAACACTGCACTACCCTAAACCCTAAATCTACCCCCAGCATGACCCCTACACTACACAAACACCACTGCACTACCCTAAACCATAAAACACTATCCCAAGCATGACCCCCTACACTACACAAACACCACTGTCCTACCCTAAACCCTAAAACACTACCCCCAGCACGACGCACTTCACTACCCAAACACCACTGCACTACCCTAAACCCTAAAGCACGACCCCTACACTACACAAACACAACTGCACCATCCTAAACCCTAAAACACTACCCCCAGCAGGACCGCATAAACTACACATACACCACAGCACTACAATAAACCCTAAAACACAACTCCTACACTACACAAACACCACTGCACTACCCTAATATCTAAAAAACACTACTCACAGCATGACCCTCTACACTACACAAACACCACTGCACTACCCTTAACCCTAAAACGCTACCACCACATTACACAGACACCACTGTACTACCCTAAACCCTAAAACACTACCCCCAGCATGGCCACCTACACTACACAAACACCAATGCACTACCCTAAACCCTAAAACACTCCCACCAGCTTGACCCCCTACACACTACAAACACCACTGCACTACCCTAAACCCTAAAACACTATCCCCAGAACGACTCGCTACACTACCCAAACACCACTGCACTGCACTAAACCCTAAACCTACCCCCAACATGACCTCCCACACTAAACAAACACCACTGCACTATAGTAAACTCTAAAACTCTACCTCCTATGCTACACAGACACCACTGCACTACCCTAAACCCTAAAACACTACCCCCAGCATGACCCCCTTCACTACACAAACACCACTGCACTACCCTAACCCCTAAAACACTACCCCCAGCATGACCCCCTTCACTATCCAAACACAACCGTACTACCCTAAACCCTAAAACACGACCCCCTACACTACACAAACACCACTGCACTATCCTAAACTCTAAAACACTACCCCAGCACGATCCCCTACACTACACAAACATCACTGCACTACACTAAACCCTAAAACACTATGCCCTACACTACACAAACACCACTGCACTACACTAAACCCTAAAACACTACCCCCAGCATGACCCCCTACACTACACAAACCCCACTGCGCTAACCTAAACCCTAAAACACTAACCCAAGCACGACCCCCTACACTACACAAACACCACTGTACTACCATAAACTCTAAAACACTACCCCCAGCACGGCCACCTACACTACATAAACACCACTGCACTGTACTAAACCCTAAATCTACCCCCAGCATGACCTCCCACACCACACAAACACCACTGAACTACCCTTAACCTTAAAACTCTACCCCCAGCACGAACCCCTACACTACCCAAACACCACTGCACTACCCTAAACCCTAAAACACTACCCCCGCATGACCCCCTACACTACACAAACCTCACTGCGCTACAATAAACCCTAAAACACTACCCCAAGCACAACCCCCTACACTACACAAACACCACTGTACTACCCTTAACCCTAAAACACTACCCCAGCACGACCCCCTACACTACACAAACACCACTGTACTACCATAAACTCTAAAACACTACCCCAAGCACGACCCCCTTCACTACCCAAACACAACTGCACTACGCTAAACCCAAAAACAATGCCCCGATCTTGACTCCCTCACAACACAAACACCACTGCACTACCCTAAATCTACCCCTAGCATGACCCCTACACTACCCAAACACCACTGCACTACCCTAATCCTTAAAACACTACCCCCAGCACGACCCCCTACACTACATAAACACCATTGCCCTGCACTAAACCCAAAATCTACCCCCAGCATGACCTCCCACACTACACAAACACCATTGCACTACCCTTAACCCTAAAACTCTGCCCCAGCACGAACCCCTACACTACCCAAATACCACTGCACTACCCAAAACCCTAAAACACTAACCCCAGCATGACCCCCTACACTACCCAAACACCACTACACTACCCTAAACCCTAAAACACTATCCCCAGCACGACTCCCTACACTACGCAAACACCACTGCACTACACTAAACCCTAAATCTACCCCCAGCATAACCTCCCACACTACACAAACACCACTGCACTTCCCCAAACCCTAAAACACTACACCCAGCATGAACCCCTAAACTACCCAAACACCACTGCACTACCCTAAACGCTAAAACACTACCCCAAGCATGACCATTTCACTACACACACAACACTGCATCGCCTTAAACTCTAAAACACTTCCCCCAGCATGACCCCTACACTACACAAACACCACTGCACTACCCTAAACCCTAAAACACTATCTCAGCACGACCCCCTACACTACACAAACACCACTGTACTACCTTAAACCCCAAAACACTACCCCCAGCACAGCCCTCTCCACTACCCAAATACAACTGCACTACTCTAAATCCCAAAACACTACCCTCAGCATGACCCCCTATACTACCCAAAGACCACTGCACTACCCTAAACCCAAAAACACTACCCCCTACACTACACAAACACCACTGCACTACCCAAAACCCTAAAACACTACCCCCAGCACAACCCCCTACACAACACAAACACCACTGCACTACACTAAACCCTAAAACTCTACCCCCTCCACTACACAAACACCACTGCACAACCCTAAAACCTAAAACACTACCCCTACACTACACAGACACCACTGCACTACCCTAAAACCTAAAACACTCCCACCAGCATGCCCACCTTACACTATACAAACCACACTGCACTACCCTAAAACTCTACCCGCAGCATGCCCCCCTCACAACACAAACACCACTGCACCACCCTAAATCTATCTCCAACATGAACCCTTACACTACCCAAACACCATTGCACTACACTAAACCCTAAAACACTATCCCCAGCACGACTCCTACACTGCACAAGCACCACTGCTCTAAACTAAACCCAAAAACACTACCCCCAGCATGACCCCCTACACTACCCAAACACAACTGCACTACCTGATACCCTAAAACATGACCCCCTACACTACACAAACACCACTGCACTACCCTAAACCCGAAACCACTACCCCAAGCATGACCCCCTACACTACCCAAACACCACTGCACTACCCTAAACCCTAAAACACTCCCACCAGCATGCCCCCTTACACTATACAAACACCACTGCACTACCCTAAACCCTAAAACACTACCCCCAGCATGACCCCCTCACAACATAAACACCACTGCACTACCATAAACCTTAAATCTACCCCCAACATGAACCCTTACACTACCCAAACACCATTGCACAACCCTAAACCCTAAAACACTATCCCCAGCACGACCCCCTACACTACCCAAACATCACGGCACTACCCTAAACCCTAAAACACTACCACCAGTATGACTACCTACACTATCCAAACACCACTGCACTACCCTAAACCATAAATCTACCCCCAGCACAACACCCTAGACTACACAAACACCACTGCACTACCCTAAACCCTAAAACACTACCCCCAGCACGACCCCATCACTACACAAACACCACTGCACTGCCTTAAATGCTAAAATACTACCCTCAGCATGAACCCCTACACTGCACTACCCTAAACCCTAAATTTACCCCAGCATAAACCCCTACACTACACAATCACCACTGCACTACCCTAAACCCTAAATCCCTACTCCAAGCTCGACCCCCTACACTACACAAACACCACTGTACTACCCTAAACCCTAAAACACTACCCCCAGCACAACCCCCTTCACTACCCAAACACAACTGCACTACGCTAATATCAAAAATACTACAATTAGCATGATCACCTACACTGCCCAAACACCACTGCACTACCCTAAACCCTAAAACATGACCCCCTACACTACACAAACACCACTGCACTACCCTAAACCCGAAACCACTACCCCAAGCATGACCCCCTACACTACCCAAACACCACTGCACTACCCTAAACCCTAAAACACTCCCACCAGCATGCCCCCTTACACTATACAAACACCACTGCACTACCCTAAACCCTAAAACACTACCTCCAGCATGACCCCCTCACAACATAAACACCACTGCACTACCATAAACCTTAAATCTACCCCCAACATGAACCCTTACACTACCCAAACACCATTGCACAACCCTAAACCCTAAAACACTATCCCCAGCACGACCCCCTACACTACCCAAACATCACGGCACTACCCTAAACCCTAAAACACTACCACCAGTATGACTACCTACACTATCCAAACACCACTGCACTACCCTAAACCATAAATCTACCCCCAGCACAACACCCTAGACTACACAAACACCACTGCACTACCCTAAACCCTAAAACACTACCCCCAGCACGACCCCATCACTACACAAACACCACTGCACTGCCTTAAATGCTAAAATACTACCCTCAGCATGAACCCCTACACTGCACTACCCTAAACCCTAAATTTACCCCAGCATAAACCCCTACACTACACAATCACCACTGCACTACCCTAAACCCTAAATCCCTACTCCAAGCTCGACCCCCTACACTACACAAACACCACTGTACTACCCTAAACCCTAAAACACTACCCCCAGCACAACCCCCTTCACTACCCAAACACAACTGCACTACGCTAATATCAAAAATACTACAATTAGCATGATCACCTACACTGCCCAAACACCACTGCACTACCCTAAACCCTAAAACACGACCCCCTACACAAACACCATTTCACTATCCTAAAGCCTAAAACACTACCCCCAGCACGACCCCCTACACTACACAAACACCACTGCGCTACACTAAACCCTGAAACACTACCCCCTACACTACACAAACACCACTGCACTACCCTAAACCCTAAAACACTACCCCCAGCATGACCCCTACACTACACAAACACCAGTGCGCTACCCAAACCCTAAAACACTACCCAAGCACGACCCCGTACAATACATAAACACCACTGTACTACCCTAAACCCTAAAACACTACCCCCAGCATGACCCCCTTCACTACCCAAATACAACTGCACTACGCTAAACCCCAAAACAATACCCCCAGCTTCACTGCCTCACAACACAAATACCACTGCACTACCCTAAACCCTAAATCTACCCCCAGCATGAACCCCATACACTACATAAACACCACTGCACTACCCTAAACCCTAAAACATTACCCCTACACTACACAGACACCACTGCACCACCCTAAACCCTTAAACACTACCCCAGCACGACTCCCTACACTACACAATCACTACTGCACTCCCCTAAACCCTAAAACACTACCCCCAGCACAACCCCCTACACTACACAAACACCACTGCACTACACTAAACCCTAAAACACTACCCCCTACACTACACAAACACCACTGCACTACTCTAAACATTAAAACACTACCCCCAGCATGACCCCCTACATTGCACAAACAACACTGCTCTACCGTAAACCCTAAAACACTACCCCACCATGACCCCCTACACTACCGAAACACCAATGCACTACCCTAAACACTAAAACATTACCCCCAGCATGACCCCCTACACTACCCAAACAAAACTGCACTACCCTAAACCCTAGAACACTACCCCCAGCATGACCCCTTCCACTACACAAACACCACTGGACTACCCTGAACCCTAAAACACTACCCCCCGCATGAACCCCTACACTACCCAAACACCACCGCACTACCTTAAACCCTAAAACACTAACCCCAGCATGACC
Source organism: Triturus cristatus (assembly GCF_964204655.1). Lineage (NCBI taxonomy): Eukaryota > Metazoa > Chordata > Amphibia > Caudata > Salamandridae > Triturus > Triturus cristatus. The sequence continues at coordinate 873,465,676 of NC_140579.1, read as the reverse complement.
CCCTACACTACACAAACACAACTGCACTACCCGATACCCTAACACATGACCCCCTACACTACACAAACACCACTGCACAACCCTAAATCCTAAAACACTACCTCTACACTACACAGACACCACTGCACTACCCTAAACACTAAAACACTACCCCCAGCATGACTCCCTACACTACCCAAACACCACTGCACTACCCTAAACCCTAAAACTCTCCCACCAGCATGACCCCCTACACTATACAAACACCACTGCACTACCCTAAGCCCTAAAACACTACAACCAGCAGGACCCCCTCACAATACAAATACCACTGCACTACCCTAAACCCTAAAACATTATCCCTAGTACTACTCCCTACACTACCCAAACACCACTGCACTAGACTAAACCCTAAATCTACCCCCAGCATAACCTCCCACACTACACAAACACCACTGCACTACCCCAAACCCTAAAACACTATCCCAAGCACGAACCCCTACAATACCCAAACACCACTACAATACCCTAAACGCTAAAACACTTATCCCAGCATGACCCCCTACACTACCCAAATACAACTGCACTACCCGATAATCTAAAACACGACCCCTACACTTCACAAACACCACTGCACTACCCTAAACCCTAAAACACTACCCACAGCATGACCCCCTACACTACACAAACACCACTGCCCTACCCTAAACCTTAAAACACTACCCCTACGCTACACAGACACCACTGCACTACCCTAAACACTAAAACACTACCCCCAGCATGACTCCCTACACTACCCAAACACCACTGCACTACCCTAAACCCTAAAACTCTCCCACCAGCATGACCCCCTACACTATACAAACACCACTGCACTACCCTAAGCCCTAAAACACTACAACCAGCAGGACCCCCTCACAATACAAACACCACTGCACTACCCTAAACCCTAAAACATTATCCCTAGTACTACTCCCTACACTACCCAAACACCACTGCACTAGACTAAACCCTAAATCTACCCCCAGCATAACCTCCCACACTACACAAACACCACTGCACTACCCCAAACCCTAAAACACTATCCCAAGCACAAACCCCTACAATACCCAAACACCACTACAATACCCTAAACGCTAAAACACTTATCCCAGCATGACCCCCTACACTACCCAAATACAACTGCACTGCCCGATAACCTAAAACACGACCCCTACACTTCACAAACACCACTGCACTACCCTAAACCCTAAAACACTACCCACAGCATGACCCCCTACACTACACAAACACCACTGCCCTACCCTAAACCTTAAAACACTACCCCTACGCTACACAGACACCACTGCACTAACCTAAACCCTAAAACACTACCCCCAGCATGACCCCCTACACTACACAAACACCACTGCACTACCCTAAAACCAAAAACACTACCCCCAGCATGACCCCCTCACAACACAAACACCACTGCATACTGTAAACCCTAAATCTACCCCCAGCATGACCCCCTACATTACCCAAACACCACTGCACTACCCTAAACCCTAAAACACTACCCACAGGACGACATCCTCACTAACCAAACTTCACTGCACTACCCTAAACCCTAAAACACTACCACCAGCACGACTCCCTACACTACCCAAACACCACTGCACTACTCTAAACCATAAATCTACCCCCAGCACAACCCCCTAGACAACGCAAACACCACTGCCTAACCTTAAACCCTAAAACACTAACCCCAGCATGACCCCCTACACTACACAAACACAATTGCACTACCCAATACCCTAACACATGACCACCTACAGTATACAAACACCACTGCACAACCCTAAAACCTAAAACACTACCCCTACACTACACAGACACCACTGCACTACCCTAAAACCTAAAACACTACCAGCATGCCCACCTTACACTATACAAACCCCACTGCACTACCCTAAAACACTACCCGCAGCATGACCCCCTCACAACACAAACACCACTGCACCACTCTAAATGTACCCCCAACATGAACCCTTACACTACCCAAACACCATTGCACTACCCTAAACCCTAAAACACTATCCCCAGCACGGCCCCCTACACTACACAAGCACCACTGCTCTACCCTAAACCCGAAAACACTACCCCCAGCATGGCCCCCTACACTACCCACACACAACTGCACTACCTGATACCCTAAAACATGACCCCCTACACTACACAAACACCACTGCACTACCCTAAACCCGAAACCACTACCCCCAGCATGACCCCCTACACTACACAAGCACCACTGCACTACCCTAAACCCTAAAACACTACCCCCAGCACGACATCTTACACTACCCAAACATCACGGCACTACCCTAAACCCTAAAACACTACCACCAGTACGACTCCCTACACTATCCAAACACCACTGCACTACCCTAAACCATAAATCTACCCCCAGCACAACACCCTAGACTACACTAACACCACAGCACTACCCTAAACCCTAAAACACTATCCCCAGCACGACCCCATCACTACACAAACACCACTGCTCTGCCTTAAACGCTAAAATACTACCCTCAGCATGAACCCTTACACTACACAAACACCACTGCACTACCCTAGCCCCTAAATCTACCCCCAGCATGACCCCTACACTACACAAACACCACTGCACCTACCTAAACCCTAAAACACTACCCCAAGCACGACCCCCTACAATACACAAACACCACTGTACTACCCTAAACCCTAAAACTCTACTACCAGCACGACTCCTTACACTACCCAAACACCACTCCACTACTCTAAACCATAAATCTACCCCAGCACAACCCCCTAGAATTCGCAAACACCACTGCCTTACCCTAAACCCTAAAACTCTACCCCCAGCATGACCCCTACACTACACAAACACCACTGCACAACCCTAAAAAATTAAACACTACCCCTACACTACACAGACACCACTGCACTACCCTAAAACCTAAAACACTCCCACCAGCATGCCCACCTTACACTATACAAACCCCACTGCACTACCCTAAAACACTACCCGCAGCATGACCCCTCACAACACAAACACCACTGCACCACTCTAAATGTACCCCCAACATGAACCCTTACACTACCCAAACACCATTGCACTACCCTAAACCCTAAAACACTATCCCCAGCACGGCCCCCTACACTACACAAGCACCACTGCTCTACCCTAAACCCGAAAACACTACCCCCCGCATGACCCCCTACACTACACAAACCCCACTGCGCTACAATAAACCCCAAAACACTACCCCAAGCACAACCCCCTACAGTACACAAACACCACTGTACTACCCTTAACCCTAAAACACTATCCCAGCACGACCTCCTACACTACACAAACACCACTGTACTACCATAAACCCTAAAACACTAACCCAAGCACGACCCCCTACACTACACAAACACCACTGTACTACCATAAACCCTAAAACACTACCCCAAGCATGACCCCCTACACTACACAAACATCACTGTACTTCCCTAAACCACTATATACAGCATGACCCACTACACTATACAAACACCACTGCACTACCCTAAAACACTACCACCTACACCAGAGACAAACACCACTGCACTACCCAAAATCCTAAATCACTATCCCCAGCATGACCCCCTACACTACACAAACACCACTGCACTACCCTAAACCCGAAACCACTACCCCCAGCATGACCCCCTACACTACCCAAACACCACTGCACTACCATAAACCTTAAATCTACCCCCAACATGAACCCTTACACTACCCAAACACCATTGCACAACCCTAAACCCTGAAACACTATCCCCAGCACGACCCCCTACACTACACAAGCACCACTGCACTACCCTAAACCCTAAAACACTACCCCCACCACGACATCCTACACTACCCAAACATCACGGCACTACCCTAAACCCTAAAACACTACCACCAGTATGACTACCTACACTATCCAAACACCACTGCACAAACCTAAACCATAAATCTACCCCCAGCACAACACCCTAGACTACACAACCACCACTGCACTACCCTAAACCATAAAACACTACCCCCAGCACGACCCCATCACTACACAAACACCACTGCCCTGCCTTAAACGCTAAAATACTACCCTCAGCATGAACCCCTACACTACACGAACAACACTGCACTACCCTAAACCCTAAATCTACCCCAGCATAAACCCCTACACTACACAAACACCACTGCACTACCCTAAAACCCTACTCCAAGTTCGACCCCCTACACTACACAAACACCACTGTACTACCCTAAAACCTAAAACACTACCCCCATCACTACCCCTTCACTACCCAAACACAACTGCACTACGCTAATCCCAAAAATACTACAATTAGCATGATCACCTACACTGCCCAAACACCACTGCACTACCCTAAACCCTAAAACACGACCTCCTACACAAACACCATTGCACTATCCTAAACCCGAAAACACTACCCCCAGCACGACCCCCTACACTACACAAACACCACTGCACTACACTAAACCCTAAAACACTAGCCCCTACACTACACAAACTCCACTTAACTACCCTAAAACACTACCACCAGCATGACCCCCTACACTACACAAACACCAGTGCACTACCCTAAACCCTGAAACACTACCCCCAGCATGAACCCCTACAGTACACAAACACCACTGCACTACCCTAAATCCTAAAACACTACCCCAGAACGAACCTTACACTACATAAACACCACTGCACTACCCTAAACCCTAAAACATTACCCATACACTACACAGACACCACTGCACTACCCTAAACCCTAAAACACTACTCCAGCATGACTCCTTACACTACACAAACACCACTGCACTACCCTAAACCCTAAAACACTAACCCCAGCACGACCCCCTACACTACACAAACACCACTGCACTACACTAAACCCTAAAACACTACCCCCTACACTACAAAAACACCACTGCACTACCCTAAACATTAAAACACTACCCCCAGCATGACCCCCTACATTGCACAAACACCACTGCTCTACCGTAAACCCTAAAACACTACCCCACCACGACCCCCTACACTACCGAAACACCACTGCACTACCCTAAACCCTAAAACACTACCCCCAGCACGACCCCTTCACTACCCAAAAACCACTGCGCTACTCTAAACACTAAAACACTACCCAGCACGGCCCCCTATGCTACCCAAACACCTCCGCACTACCCTAAACCCTAAAACACTACCCCCAGCATGACCCCCTACACTACACAAACACCACTGGACTACCCTAAACCCTAAAACACTACCCCCAGCATGAACCCCTACACTACCCAAACACCACCGCACTACCTTAAACCCTAAAATACTAACCCCAACATGACCCCCTACACTATACAAACACAACTGCACTACCCGATACCCTAACACATGACCCCCTACACTACACAAACACCACTGCACAACCCTAAATCCTAAAACACTACCTCTACACTACACAGACACCACTGCACTACCCTAAACACTAAATCACTACCCCCAGCATGGCCCCTATACTACAGAAACACCACTGCACTACCCTATACCTTAAAACACTACCCCCAGCATGACCCCCTACACTACCCAAACACCACTGCACTACCCTGAACCCTAAAACTCTCCCACCAGCATGACCCCTTACACTATACAAACACCACTGCACTACCCTAAGCCCTACAACACTACAACCAGCAGGACCCCCTCACAATACAAACACCACTGCACTACCCTAAACCCTAAAACATTATCCCTAGCACTACTCCCTACCCTACTCAAACACCACTGCACTAGACTAAACCCTAAATCTACCCCCAGCATAACCTCCCACACTACACAAACACCACTGCACTACCCCAAACCCTAAAACACTATCCCAAGCACGAACCCCTACACTACCCAAACACCACTACAATACCCTAAACCCTAAAACACTTATCCCAGCATGACCCCTACACTACCCAAATACAACTGCACTACCCGATACCCTAAAATATGACCCCTACACTACACAAACACCACTGCACTACCCTAAACCCTAAAACACTACCCACAGCATGACCCCCTACATTACACAAACACCACTGCACTACCTTAAACCTTAAAACACTACCCCCTATGCTACACAGACACCACTGCACTAACCTAAACCCTAAAACACTACCCCCAGCATGACCCCCTACACTACACAAACACCACTGCACTACCCTAAACCCGAAACCACTAACCCCAGCATGACCCCCTACACTACCCAAACACCACTGCACTACCCTAAACCCTAAAACACACCCACCAGCACGACCCCCTACACTACATAAACACCACTGCCCTGCACTAAGCCCTAAATCTATCCCCAGCATGACCTCCCACACTACACAAACACCATTGCACTACCCTTAACCCTAAAACTCTACCCCAGCACGAACCCCTACACTACCCAAATACCACTGCACTACCCAAAACCCTAAAACACTAACCCCAGCATGACCCCCTACACTACCCAAACACCACTACACTACCCTAAACCCTAAAACACTATCCCCAGCACGACTCCCTACACTACGCAAACACCACTGCACTACACTAAACCCTAAATCTACCCCAGCATAACCTCCCACACTACACAAACACCACTGCACTACCCCAAACCCTAAAACACTACCCCCAGCATGAACCCCTAAACTACCCAAACACCACTGCACTACCCTAAACCCTAAAACACTACCCCAAGCATGACCCTTTCACTACACATACAACACTGCATCGCCATAAACTCTAAAACACTTCCCCCAGCATGACCCCCTACACTACACACACAACACTGCACTACCCTAAACCCTAAAACACTATCTCAGCACGACCCCCTACACTACACAAATACCACTGCACTACCCTAAACCCTAAAACACTACCCCCCAGCACAGCCCTCTCCACTACCCAAATACAACTGCACTACGCTAAATCCCAAAACACTACCCCCAGCATGACCCCCTATACTACCCAAACACCACTGCACTACCCTAAACCCCAAAACACTACCACCTGCACTACACAAACACCACTGCACTACCCTAAAACACTACCCCCAACACAACCCCCTTCACAACACAAACACCACTGTACTACACTAAACCCTAAGACTCTACCCCCTACACTACACAAACACCACTGCACAACCCTAAAACCTAAAACACTACCCCTACACTACACAGACACCACTGCACTACCCTAAAACCTAAAACACTCCCACCAGCATGCCCACCTTACACTATACAAACCCCACTGCACTACCCTAAAACTCTCCCCGCAGCAGGACCCCCTCACAACACAAACACCACTGCACCACCCTAAATCTATCCCCAACATGAACACTTACACTACCCAAACACCATTGCACTACCCTAAACCCTAAAACACTATCCCCAGCACGACCCCTACACTACACAAGCACCACTGCTCTACCCTAAACCCGAAAACACTACCCCCAGCATGACCCCCTACACTACCCAAACACAACTGCACTACCTGATACCCTAAAACATGACCCCCTACACGACACAAACACCACTGCACTACCCTAAACCCGAAACCACTACCCACAGCATGACCCCCTACACTACACAAACACCACTGCACTACCCTAAACCCTAAAACACTCCCACCAGCATGCCCCCTTACACTACACAAACACCACTGCACTACCCTAAACCCGAAACCACTACCCCCAGCATGACCCCCTACAATACCCAAACACCACTGCACTACCCTAAACCTTAAATCTACCCCCAACATGAACCCTTACACTACCCAAACACCATTGCACAACCCTAAACCCTAAACACTATCCCCAGCACGACCCCCTACACTACACAAGCACCACTGCACTACCCTAAACCCTAAAACACTACCCCACCACGACATCCTACACTACCCAAACATCACGGCACTACCCTAAACCCTAAAACACTACCACCAGTATGACTACCTACACTATCCAAACACCACTGCACGAACCTAAACCATAAATCTACCCCCAGCACAACACCCTAGACTACACAAACACCACTGCACTACCCTAAACCATAAAACACTACCCCCAGCACGACCCCATCACTACACAAACACCACTGCCCTGCCTTAAACGCTAAAATACTACCCTCAGCATGAACCCCTACACTACACGAACAACACTGCACTACCCTAAACCCTAAATCTACCCCCAGCATAAACCCCTACACTACACAAACACCACTGCACTACCCTAAAACCCTACTCCAAGTTCGACCCCCTACACTACACAAACACCACTGTACTACCCTAAAACCTAAAACACTACCCCCATCACTACCCCCTTCACTACCCAAACACAACTGCACTACGCTAATCCCAAAAATAATACAATTAGCATGATCACCTACACTGCCCAAACACCACTGCACTACCCTAAACCCTAAAACACGACCTCCTACAAAAACACCATTGCACTATCCTAAACCCTAAAACACTACCCCCAGCACGACCCCCTACACTACACAAACACCACTGCACTACACTAAAGCCTAAAACACTAGCCCCTACACTACACAAACTCCACTTAACTACCCTAAAACACTACCCCCAGCATGACCCCCTACACTACACAAACACCAGTGCACTACCCTAAACCCTGAAACACTACCCCCAGCATGACCCCCTACTCTACCCAAACACCACTGCACTACCCTAAACTCTAAAAAACTACCCCCAGCATGAACCCCTACAGTACACGAACACCACTGCACTACCCTAAGTCCTAAAACACTACCCCCAGAACAACCCGTACACTACATAAACACCACTGCACTACCCTAAACCCTAAAACATTACCCCTACACTACACAGACACCACTGCACTACCCTAAACCCTAAAACACTACCCCAGCATGACTCCTTACACTACACAAACACCACTGCACTACCCTAAACCCTAAAACACTAACCCCAGCACGACCCCCTACACTACACAAACACCACTGCACTACACTAAACCCTAAAACACTACCCCCTACACTACAAAAACACCACTGCACTACCCTAAACACTAAATCACTACCCCCAGCATGGCCCCTATACTACAGAAACACCACTGCACTACCCTATACCTTAAAACACTACCCCCAACATGACCCCCTACACTACCCAAACACCACTGCACTACCCTGAACCCTAAAACTCTCCCACCAGCATGACCCCTCAAACTATAAAAACACCACTGCACTACCCTAAGCCCTACAACACTACAACCAGCAGGACCCCCTCACAATACAAACACCACTGCAATACCCTAAACCCTAAAACATTATCCCTAGCACTACTCCCTACCCTACTCAAACACCACTGCACTAGACTAAACCCTAAATCTACCCCCAGCATAACCTCCCACACTACACAAACACCACTGCACTACCCCAAACCCTAAAACACTATCCCAAGCACGAACCCCTACACTACCCAAACACCACTACAATACCCTAAACCCTAAAACACTTATCCCAGCATGACCCCCTACACTACCCAAATACAACTGCACTACCCGATACCCTAAAACATGACCCCTACACTACACAAACACCACTGCACTACCCTAAACCCTAAAACACTACCCACAGCATGACCCCCTACATTACACAAACACCACTGCACTACCTTAAACCTTAAAACACTACCCCCTACACTACACAGACACCACTGCACTAACCTAAACCCTAAAACACTACCCCCAGCATGACCCCCTACACTACACAAACACCACTGCACTACCCTAAACCCGAAACCACTAAACCCAGCATGACCACCTACACTACCCAAATACCACTGCACTACCCAAAACCCTAAAACACTAACCCCAGCATGACCCCCTACACTACCCAAACACCACTACAATTCCCTAAACCCTAAAACACTATCCCCAGCACGACTCCCTACACTACGCAAACACCACTGCACTACACTAAACCCTAAATCTACCCCTAGCATAACCTCCCACACTACACAAACACCACTGCACTACCCCAAACCCTAAAACACTACCCCCAGCATGAACCCCTAAACTACCCAAACACCACTGCACTACCCTAAACCCTAAAACACTACCCCTAGCATGACCCTTTCACTACACACACAACACTGCATCGCCTTAAACTCTAAAACACTTCCCCCAGCATGACCCCCTACACTACACAAACACCACTGCACTACCCTAAACCCTAAAACACTATCTCAGCACGACCCCCTACACTACACAAATACCACTGTACTACCCTAAACCCTAAAACACTACCCCCAGCACAGCCCTCTCCACTACCCAAATACAACTGCACTACGCTAAATCCCAAAACACTACCCCCAGCATGACCCCCTATACTACCCAAACACCACTGCACTACCCTAAACCCCAAAACACTACCCCCTGCACTACACAAACACCACTGCACTACCCTAAAACACTACCCCCAACACAACCCCCTACACAACACAAACACCACTGTACTACACTAAACCCTAAGACTCTACCCCCTACACTACACAAACACCACTGCACAACCCTAAAACCTAAAACACTACCCCTACACTACACAGACACCACTGCACTACACTAAAACCTAAAACACTCCCTCCAGCATGCCCACCTTACACTATACAAACCCAACTGCACTACCCTAAAACTCTACCCGCAGCATGACCCCCTCACAACACAAACACCACTGCACCACCCTAAATCTATCCCCAACATGAACACTTACACTACCCAAACACCATTGCACTACCCTAAACCCTAAAACACTATCCCCAGCACGACCCCTACACTACACAATCACCACTGCTCTACCCTAAACCCGAAAACACTACCCCCAGCATGACCCCCTACACTACCCAAACACAACTGCACTACCTGATACCCTAAAACATGACCCCCTATACTACACAAACACCACTGCACTACCCTAAACCCGAAACCACTACCCCCAGCATGATCCCCTACACTACACAAACACCACTGCACTACCCTAAACCCTAAAACACTACCCCCAGCATGACCCCCTCACAACACAAACACCACTGCACTACCATAAACCTTAAATCTACCCCCAACATGAACCCTTACACTACCCAAACACCATTGCACAACCCTAAACCCTAAAACACTATCCCCAGCACGACCCCCTACACTACACAAGCACCACTGCACTACCCTAAACCCTAAAACACTACCCCCACCACGACATCCTACACTACCCAAACATCACGGCACTACCCTAAACCCTAAAACACTACCACCAGTATGACTACCTACACTATCCAAACACCACTGCACAAACCTAAACCATAAATCTACCCCCAGCACAACACCCTAGACTACACAAACACCACTGCACTACCCTAAACCATAAAACACTACCCCCAGCACGACCCCATCACTACACAAACACCACTGCTCTGCCTTAAACGCTAAAATACTACCCTCAGCATGAACCCCTACACTACACGAACAACACTGCACTACCCTAAACCCTAAATCTACCCCCAGCATAAACCCCTACACTACACAAACACCACTGCACTACCCTAAAACCCTACTCCAAGTTCGACCCCCTACACTACACAAACACCACTGTACTACCCTAAAACCTAAAACACTACCCCCATCACTACCCCCTTCACTACCCAAACACAACTGCACTACGCTAATCCCAAAAATACTACAATTAGCATGATCACCTACACTGCCCAAACACCACTGCACTACCCTAAACCCATAGCACGACCTCCTACACAAACACCATTGCACTATCCTAAACCCTAAAACACTACCCCCAGCACGACCCCCTACACTACACAAACACCACTGCACTACACTAAACCCTAAAACACTAGCCCCTACACTACACAAACTCCACTTAACTACCCTAAAACACTACCCCCAGAATGACCCCCTGCACTACACAAACACCAGTGCACTACCCTAAACCCTGAAACACTACCCCCAGCATGACCCCCCACTCTACCCAAACACCACTGCACTACCCTAAACTCTAAAAAACTACCCCCAGCATGAACCCCTACAGTACACAAACACCACTGCACTACCCTAAATCCTAAAACACTACCCCCAGAACGACCCTTACACTACATAAACACCACTGCACTACCCTAAACCCTAAAACATTACCTCTACACTACACAGACACCACTGCACTACCCTAAACCCTAAACCACTACCCCAGCATGACTCCTTACACTACACAAACACCACTGCACTACCCTAAACCCTAAAACACTAACCCCAGCACGACCCCCTACACTACACAAACACCACTGCACTACACTAAACCCTAAAACACTACCCCCTACACTACAAAAACACCACTACACTACCCTAAACATTAAAACACTACCCCCAGCATGACCCCCTACATTGCACAAACACCACTGCTCTACCGTAAACCCTAAAACACTACCCCCACCACGACCCCCTACACTACCGAAACACCACTGCACTACCCTAAACCCTAAAACACTACCCCCAGCACGACCCCTACACTACCCAAAAACCACTGCGCTACTCTAAGCACTAAAACACTACCCAGCACGACCCCCTATGCTACCCAAACACCACCGCACTACCCTAAACCCTAAAACACTACCCCCAGCATGACCCCCTACACTACACAAACACCACTGGACTACCCTAAACCCTAAAACACTAACCCCAGCATGAACCCCTACACTACCCAAACACCACCGCACTACCTTAAACCCTAAAACACAAACCCCAGCATGACCCCCTACACTACACAAACACAACTGCACTACCCGATACCCTAACACATGACCCCCTACACTACACAAACACCACTGCACAACCCTAAATCCTAAAACACTACCTCTACACTACACAGACACCACTGCACTACCCTAAACACTAAATCACTACCCCCAGCATGGCCCCTATACTACAGAAACACCACTGCACTACCCTATACCTTAAAACACTACCCCCAGCATGACCCCCTACACTACCCAAACACCAATGCACTACCCTGAACCCTAAAACTCTCCCACCAGCATGACCCCTTACACTATACAAACACCACTGCACTACCCTAAGCCCTACAACACTACAACCAGCAGGTCCCCCTCACAATACAAACACCACTGCACTACCCTAAACCCTAAAATACTACCCCCTACGCTACACAGACACCACTGCACTAACTTAAACCCTAAAACACTACCCCCAGCATGACCCCCTACACTACACAAACACAACTGCACTACCCTAAACCCGAAACCACTAACCCCAGCATGACCCCCTGCACTACCCAAACACCACTGCACTACCCTAAACCCTAAAACACTCCCACCAGCACGACCCCCTACAATAAGCCCTAAATCTACCCCCAGCATGACCTCCCACACTACACAAACACCATTGCACTACCCTTAACCCTAAAACTCTACCCCAGCACGAACCCCTACACTACCCAAATACCACTGCACTACCCAAAACCCTAAAACACTAACCCCAGCATGACCCCCTACACTACCCAAACACCACTACACTACCCTAAACCCTAAAACACTATCCCCAGCACGACTCCCTACACTACGCAAACACCACTGCACTACACTAAACCCTAAATCTACCCCCAGCATAACCTCCCACACTACACAAACACCACTGCACTACCCCAAACCCTAAAACACTACCCCCAGCATGAACCCCTAAACTACCCAAACACCACTGCACTACCCTAAACCCTAAAACACTACCCCAAGCATGACCCTTTCACTACACACACAACACTGCATCGCCTTAAACTCTAAAACACTTCCCCCAGCATGACCCCCTACACTACACAAACACCACTGCACTTCCCTAAACCCTAAAACACTATCTCAGCACGACCCCTACACTACACAAATACCACTGTACTACCCTAAACCCTAAAACACTACCCCCCAGCACAGCCCTCTCCACTACCCAAATACAACTGCACTACGCTAAATCCCAAAACACTACCCCCAGCATGACCCCCTATACTACCCAAACACCACTGCACTACCCTAAACCCCAAAACACTACCCCCTGCACTACACAAACACCACTGCACTACCCTAAAACACTACCCCCAACACAACCCCCTACACAACACAAACACCACTGTACTACACCAAACCCTAAGACTCTACCCCCTACACTACACAAACACCACTGCACAACCCTAAAACCTAAAACACTACCCCTACACTACACAGACAACACTGCACTACCCTAAAACCTAAAACACTCCCACCAGCATGCCCACCTTACACTATACAAACCCCACTGCACTACCCTAAAACTCTACCCGCAGCATGACCCCCTCACTACACAAACACCACTGCACCACCCTAAATCTATCCCCAACATGAACACTTACACTACCAAAACACCATTGCACTACCCTAAACCCTAAAACACTATCCCCAGCACGACCCCTACACTACACAAGCACCACTGCTCTACCCTAAACCCGAAAACACTACCCCCAGCATGACCCCCTACACTACCCAAACACAACTGCACTACCTGATACCCTAAAACATGACCCCATACACTACACAAACACCACTGCACTACCCTAAACCCGAATCCACTACCCCCAGCATGACCCCCTACACTACACAAACACCACTGCACTACCCTAAACCCTAAAACACTCCCACCAGCATGCCCCCTTACACTATACAAACACCACTGCACTACCCTAAACCCTAAAACACTACCCCCAGCATGACCCCCTCACAACACAAACACCACTGCACTACCATAAACCTTAAATCTACCCCCAACATGAACCCTTACACTACCCAAACACCATTGCACAACCCTAAACCCTAAAACACTATCCCCAGCACGACCCCCTACAATGCACAAGAACCACTGCACTACCCTAAACCCTAAAACACTACCCCCAGCACGACATCCTACACTACCCAAACATCACAGCACTACCCTAAACCCTAAAACACTACCACCAGTATGACTACCTACACTATCCAAACACCACTGCACTACCCTAAACCATAAATCTACCCCCAGCACAACACCCTAGACTACACAAACACCACTGCACTACCCTAAACCCTAAAACACTACCCCCAGCACGACCCCATCACTACACAAACACCACTGCCCTGCCTTAAACGCTAAAATACTACCCTCAGCATGAACCCCTACACTACACGAACAACACTGCACTACCCTAAACCCTAAATCTACCCCCAGCATAAACCCCTACACTACACAAACACCACTGTACTACCCTAAACCCTAAAACCCTACTCCAAGCTCGACCCCCTACACTACACAAACACCACTGTACTACCCTACACCCTAAAACACTACCCCCAGCACGACCCCCTTCACTATCCTAAACCCTAAAACACCACCCCCAGCACGACCCCCTACACTACACAAACACCACTGCACTACACTAAACCCTAAAACACTACCCCCTACACTACACAAACACCACTGCTCTACCCCTAAACCCTAAAACACTACCCCCAGCATGACCCCTACACTACACAAACACGAGTGCGCTACCCTAAACCCTAAAACACTACCCAAGCACGACCCCATACAATACACAAATACCACTGCACTACCCTAAACCCTAAATCTACCCCCAGCATGAACCCCTACACTACACAGACACCACTGCACCACCCTAAACCCTAAAACACTACACCAGCACGACTCCCTATACTACACAAACACTACTGCACTCCCCTAAACCCTAAAACACTACTCCCAGCACGACCCCCTACACTACACAAACACCACTGCACTACACTAAACCCTAAAACACTACCCCCTACACTACACAAACACCACTGCACTACCCTTAACATTAAAACACTACCCCCAGCATGACCTCCCACACTACACAAATACCATTGCACTACCCTTAACCCTAAAACTCTACCCCAGCACGAACCCCTACACTACCCATATACCACTGCACTACCCAAAACCCTAAAACACTAACCCCAGCATGACCCCCTACACTACCCAAACACCACTACACTACCCTAAACCCTAAAACACAATCCCCAGCACGACTCCCTACACTACTCAAACACCACTGCACTACACTAAACCCTAAATCTACCCCCAGCATAACCTCCCACACTACACAAACACCACTGCACTACCCCAAACCCTAAAACACTACCCCCAGCATGAACCCCTAAACTACCCAAACACCACTGCACTACCCTAAACCCTAAAACACTACCCCGAGCATGACCCTTTCACTACACACACAACACTGCATTGCCTTAAACTCTAAAACACTTCCCCCAGCATGACCCCCTACACTACACAAACACCAATGCACTACCCTAAACCCTAAAACACTATCTCAGCACGACCTCCTACACTACACAAACACTACTGTACTACCCTCAACCCTAAAACACTACCCCCAGCACAGCCCTCTCCACTACCCAAATACAACTGCACTACGCTAAATCCCAAAACACTACCCCCAGCATGACCCCCTATACTACCCAAACACCACTGCACTACCCTAAACCCAAAAACACTACCCCCTACACTACACAAACACCACTGCACAACGCTAAAACCTAAAACACTACCCCTACACTACACAAGCACCACTGCACTACCCTAAAACCTAAAACACTCCCACCAACATGCCCACCTTACACTACACAAACCCCACTGCACTACCCTAAAACTCTACCCGCAGCATGACCCCCTCACAACACAAACACCACTGCACACCCTAAATCTATCCCCAACATGAACCCTTACACTACCCAAACACCATTGCACTACCCTAAACCCTAAAACACTATCCCCAGCACGACCCCTACACTACACAAGCACCACTGCTCTACCCTAAACCCGAAAACACTACCCCCAGCATGACCCCCTCAACACAAACACCACTGCACTACCATAAACCTTAAATCTACCCCCAACATGAACCCTTACACTACCCAAACACCATTGCACAACCCTAAACCCTAAAACACTATCCCCAGCTCGACCCCCTACACTACACAAGAACCACTGCACTACCCTAAACCCTAAAACACTACCCCCAGCACGACATTCTACACTACCCAAACATCACGGCACAACCCTAAACTCTAAAACACTACCACCAGTATGACTACCTACACTATCCAAACACCACTGCACTACCCTAAACCATAAATCTACCCCAGCACAACACCCTAGACTACACAAATACCACTGGACTACCCTAAACCCTAAAACACTACCCCCAGCACGACCCGATCACTACACAAACACCACTGCCCTACCTTAAACGCTAAAATACTACCCTCAGCATGAACCCCTACACTACACGAACAACACTGCACTACCCTAACCCTAAATCTACCCCCAGCATAAACTCCTACACTACACAAACACCACTGCACTACCCTAAACCCTAAAACCCTACTCCAAGTTCGACCCCCTACACTACACAAACACCACTGTACTACCCTAATCCCTAAAACACTACCTCCAGCACGACTCCCTACACTACCCAAACACCACTGCACTACTCTAAACCATTAATCTACCCCCAGCACAACCCCCTAGACTACGCAAACACCACTGCCTAACCCTAAACCCTAAAACACTAACCCCAGCATGACCCCCTACACTACACAAACACAACTGCACTACCCAATACCCTAACACATGACCCCCTACAGTATACAAACACCACTGCACAACCCTAAAACCTAAAACACTACCCCTACACTACACAGACACCACTGCACTACCCTAAACCCTAAAACACTCTCACCATCATGCCCCCTTACACTATACAAACACCACTGCACTACCCTAAACCCTAAATCTACCCCAACATGAACCCTTACACTACCCAAACACCACTGCACTACCCTAAACCCTTAATCACTATCCCCAGCATGACCCCCTACACTACACAAGCACCACTGCACTACCCTAAACCCTAAAACACTACCCCCAGCACGGCATCCTACACTACCCAAACATCATGGCACTACCCTAAACCCTAAAACACTACCACCAGTACGACTCCCTACACTATCCAAACACCACTGCACTACCCTAAACCATAAATCTACCCCCAGCACAACACCCTAGACTACACTAACACCACAGCACTACCCTAAACCCTAAAACACTATCCCCAGCACGACCCCATCACTACACAAACACCACTGCTCTGCCTTAAACGCTAAAATACTACCCTCAGCATGAACCCCTACACTACATAAACACCACTGCACTACACTAAACCCTAAAACACTACCCCAAGCACGACCCCCTACAATACACAAACACCACTGTACTACCCTAAACCCTAAAACTCTACCACCAGCACGACTCCTTACACTACCCAAACACCACTCCACTACTCTAAACCATAAATCTACCCCCAGCACAACCCCCTAGACTACGCAAACACCAGTGCCTTACCCTAAACCCTAAAACTCTACACCCAGCATGACCCCTACACTACACAAACACAACTGCACTACCCAATACCCCAGAACATGACCCTCTACACTACACAAACACCACTGCACAACCCTAAAAAACTTAAACACTACCCCTACACTACACAGACACCACTGCACTACCCTAAAACCTAAAACACTCCCACCAGCATGCCCACCTTACACTATACAAACCCCAATGCACTACCCTAAAACACTACCTGCAGCATGACCCCCTCACAACACAAACACCACTGCACCACTCTAAATGTACCCCCAACATGAACCCTTACACTACCCAAACACCATTGCACTACCCTAAACCCTAAAACACTATCCCCAGCACGGCCCCCTACACTACACAAGCACCACTGCTCTACCCTAAACCCGAAAACACTACCCCCAGCATGACCCCCTACACTACCCACACACAACTGCACTACCTGATACCCTAAAAGATGACCCCCTACACTACAAAAACACCACTGCACTACCCTAAACCGGAAACCACTACCCCCAGCATGACCCCCTACACTACCCAAACACCACTGCACTACCCTAAACCTTAAATCTACCCCCAACATGAACCCTTACACTACCCAAACACCATTGCACAACCCTAAACCCTACAACACTATCCCCAGCACGACCCCCTACACTACACAAGCACCACTGCACTACCCTAAACCCTAAAGCACTACCCCCAGCACGACATCCTACACTACCCAAACAAAACAGCACTACCCTAAACCCTAAAACACTACCACCAGTATGACTACCTACACTATCCAAACACCACTGCACTAACCTAAACCATAAATCTACCCCCAGCACAACACCCTAGACTACGCAAACACCACTGCACTACCCTAAACCATAAAACACTAACCCCAGCACGACCCCATCACTACACAAACACCACTGCCCTGCCTTAAACGCTAAAATACTACCCTCAGCATGAACCCCTACACTACACGAACAACACTGCACTACCCTAAACCCTAAATCAACCCCAGCATAAACCTCTACACTACACAAACACCACTGCACTACCCTAAACCCTAAAACCCTACTCCAAGTTTGACCCCCTACACTACACAAACACCACTTCACTACACTAAACCCTAAAACACTACCCCCTACACTACACAAACTCCACTGTACTACCCTAAACCCTAAAACACTACCCCCAGCATGACCCCCTTCACTACCCAAACACAACTGCACTACACTAATCCCAAAAATACTACAATTAGCATGATCACCTACACTGCCCAAACACCACTGCACTACCCTAAACCCTAAAACACGACCCCCTACACAAACACCATTGCACTATCCTAAACCCTAAAACACTACCCCTAGCACGACCCCCTACACTACACAAACACCACTTCACTACACTAAACCCTAAAACACTACCCCCTACACTACACAAACTCCACTGCACTACCCTAAACCCTAAAACACTACCCCAGCACGACTCCCTACACTACACAAACACCACTGCAGTACCCTAAACCCTAAAACACTAACCCCAGCATGACCCCCTGCACTACACAAACACCACTGCACTACACTAAACCCTAACACAATACCCACTACACTACACAAACACCACTGCACTACCCTAAACGTTAAAACACTACCTCCAGCATGACCCCCTACATTGCACAAACACCACTGCTCTACCGTAAACCCTAAAACACTACCCTCACCACGACCCCCTACACTACCGAAACACCACTGCACTACCCTAAACCTTAAAACACTACCCCCAGCACGACCCCTACACTACCCAGAAACTACTGCGCTACTTTAAACACTAAAACACTACCCAACACGACCCCCTATGCTACCCAAACACCACCGCACTACCCTAAACCCTAAAACAATACCCCCAGCATGACCCCCTACACTACCCAAAAAACACTGCACTACGCTAAACCCTAGAACACTACCCCCAGCATGACCCCCTATACTACACAAACACCACTGGACTACCCTGAACCCTAAAACACTACCCCCAGCATGAACCCCTACACTACCCAAACACCACCGCACTACCTTAAACCTAAAACACTAACCCCAGCTCGACCCCCTACACTACACAAACACCACTGCCCTGCCTTAAACGCTAAAATACTACCCTCAGCATGAACCCCTACACTACACGAACAACACTGCACTACCCTAAACCCTAAATCAACCCCAGCATAAACCTCTACACTACACAAACACCACTGCACTACCCTAAACCCTAAAACCCTACTCCAAGTTTGACCCCCTACACTACACAAACACCACTGTACTACCCTAAACCCTAAAACACTACCCCCAGCATGACCCCCTTCACTACCCAAACACAACTGCACTACGCTAATCCCAAAAATACTACAATTAGCATGATCACCTACACTGCCCAAACACCACTGCACTACCCTAAACCCTAAAACACGACCCCCTACACAAACACCATTGCACTATCCTAAACCCTAAAACTCTACCCCTAGCACGACCCCCTACACTACACAAACACCACTTCACTACACTAAACCCTAAAACACTACCCCCTACACTACACAAACTCCACTGCACTACCCTAAACCCTAAAACACTACCCCAGCACGACTCCCTACACTACACAAACACCACTGCAGTACCCTAAACCCTAAAACACTAACCCCAGCATGACCCCCTGCACTACACAAACACCACTGCACTACACTAAACCCTAACACAATACCCCCTACACTACACAAACACCACTGCACTACCCTAAACGTTAAAACACTACCTCCAGCATGACCCCCTACATTGCACAAACACCACTGCTCTACCGTAAACCCTAAAACACTACCCTCACCACGACCCCCTACACTACCGAAACACCACTGCACTACCCTAAACCTTAAAACACTACCCCCAGCACGACCCCTACACTACCCAGAAACTACTGCGCTACTTTAAACACTAAAACACTACCCAACACGACCCTCTATGCTACCCAAACACCACCGCACTACCCTAAACCCTAAAACAATACCCCCAGCATGACCCCCTACACTACCCAAAAAACACTGCACTACGCTAAACCCTAGAACACTACCCCCAGCATGACCCCCTATACTACACAAACACCACTGGACTACCCTGAACCCTAAAACACTACCCCCAGCATGAACCCCTACACTACCCAAACACCACCGCACTACCTTAAACCTAAAACACTAACCCCAGCTCGACCCCCTACACTACACAAACACCACTGCCCTGCCTTAAACGCTAAAATACTACCCTCAGCATGAACCCCTACACTACACGAACAACACTGCACTACCCTAAACCCTAAATCAACCCCAGCATAAACCTCTACACTACACAAACACCACTGCACTACCCTAAACCCTAAAACCCTACTCCAAGTTTGACCCCCTACACTACACAAACACCACTGTACTACCCTAAACCCTAAAACACTACCCCCAGCATGACCCCCTTCACTACCCAAACACAACTGCACTACGCTAATCCCAAAAATACTACAATTAGCATGATCACCTACACTGCCCAAACACCACTGCACTACCCTAAACCCTAAAACACGACCCCCTACACAAACACCATTGCACTATCCTAAACCCTAAAACACTACCCCTAGCACGACCCCCTACACTACACAAACACCACTTCACTACACTAAACCCTAAAACACTACCCCCTACACTACACAAACTCCACTGCACTACCCTAAACCCTAAAACACTACCCCAGCACGACTCCCTACACTACACAAACACCACTGCAGTACCCTAAACACTAAAACACTAACCCCAGCACGACCCCCTGCACTACACAAACACCACTGCACTACACTAAACCCTAACACAATACCCCCTACACTACACAAACACCACTGCACTACCCTAAACGTTAAAACACTACCCCCAGCATGACCCCCTACATTGCACAAACACCACTGCTCTACCGTAAATCCTAAAACACTACCCTCACCACGACCCCCTACACTACCGAAACACCACTGCACTACCCTAAACCTTAAAACACTACCCCCAGCACGACCCCTACACTACCCAGAAACTACTGCGCTACTTTAAACACTAAAACACTACCCAACACGACCCCCTATGCTACCCAAACACCACCGCACTACCCTAAACCCTAAAACAATACCCCCAGCATGACCCCCTACACTACCCAAAAAACACTGCACTATGCTAAACCCTAGAACACTACCCCCAGCATGACCCCCTATACTACACAAACACCACTGGACTACCCTGAACCCTAAAACACTACCCCCAGCATGAACCCCTACACTACCCAAACACCACCGCACTACCTTAAACCTAAAACACTAACCCCAGCTCGACCCCCTACACTACACAAACACAACTGCACTACCCGATACCCTAACACATGACCCGCTACACTACACAAACACCATTGCACTACCCTAAACCCTAAAACACTCCCACCAGCATGCCCCCTTACACTATACAAATACCACTGCACTACCCTTAACCCTAAAACACTACCCCCAGCATGACCCCCTCACAACACAAACACCACTGCACTACCCTAAACCTTAAATCTACCCCAACATGAACCCTTACACTACCCAAACACCATTGCACTACCCTAAACCCTAAAACACTATCCCAGCACTACCCCCTACACTACACAAGCACCACTGCACTACCCTAAACCCTAAAACACTACCCCCAGCATGACCCCCTACAATACACAAACACCACTGGACTACCCTAAACAATAAAACACTACCCCCAGCATGAACCCCTACACTACCCAAACACCACTGCACTACCTTAAACCCTAAAACACTAACCCCAGCATGACCCCCTACACTCCACAAACACAACTGCACTACCCGATACCCTAACACATGACCCCCTACACTACACAAACACCACTGCACAACCCTAAATCCTAAAACACTACCTCTACACTACACAGACACCACTGCACTACCCTAGACACTAAAACACTACCCCCAGCATGACCCCTACACTACACAAACAACACTGCACTACCCTATACCTTAAAACACTACCCCCCGCATGACCCCCTACACTATCCAAACACCACTGAACTACCCTAAACCCTAAAACTCTCCCACCAGCATGACCCCTTACACTATACAAACACCACTGCACTACCCTAAGACCTACAACACTACAACCAGCAGGACCCCCTCACAATACAAACACCCATGCACTACCCTAAACCCTAAAACATTGTCCCTAGCACTACTCCCTACACTACCCAAACACCACTGCACTAGACTAAACCCTAAATCTACCCCCAGCATAACCTCCCACACTACACAAACACCACTGCACTACACCAAACCCTAAAACACTATCCCAAGCACGAACCCCTATGCTACCCAAACACCACTACAATACCCTAAACCCTAAAACACTTATCCCAGCATGACCCTCTACACTACCCAAATACAACTTCACTACCCAATACCCTAAAACATGACCCCTACACAACACAAACACCACTGCACTACCCTAAACCCTAAAACATTACCCACAGCATGACCCCCTACACTACACAAACACCACTGCACTACCCTAAACATTAAAACACTAACCCCTACGCTACACCGACACCACTGCACTAACCTAAACCCTAAAACACTACCCCCAGCATGACCCCCTACACTACACAAACACCACTGCACTACCCTAAACCCGAAAACACTACCCCCAGCATGACCCCCTCACAACACAAACACCACTGCATTACCGTAAACCCTAAATCTACCCCCAGCATGACCCCCTACATTACCCAAACACCACTGCACTACCCTAAACCCTAAAACACTATCAACAGCACGACATCCTACACTAACCAAACTTCACTGCACAACCCTAAACTCTAAAACACTATCCCCAGCTCGACCCCCTACACTACACAAGAACCACTGCACTACCCTAAACCCTAAAACACTACCCCCAGCACGACATCCTACACTACCCAAACATCACGGCACAACCCTAAACTCTAAAACACTACCACCAGTATGACTACCTACACTATCCAAACACCACTGCACTACCCTAAACCATAAATCTACGCCAGCACAACACCCTAGACTACACAAATACCACTGCACTACCCTAAACCCTAAAACACTACCCCCAGCACGACCCGATCACTACACAAACACCACTGCCCTACCTTAAACGCTAAAATACTACACTCAGCATGAACCCCTACACTACACGAACAACACTGCACTACCCTAACCCTAAATCTACCCCCAGCATAAACTCCTACACTACACAAACACCACTGCACTACCCTAAACCCTAAAACCCTACTCCAAGTTCGACCCCCTACACTACACAAACACCACTGTACTACCCTAATCCCTAAAACACTACCCCCAGCACGACTCCCTACACTACCCAAACACCACTGCACTACTCTAAACCATTAATCTACCCCCAGCACAACCCCCTAGACTACGCAAACACCACTGCCTAACCCTAAACCCTAAAACACTAACCCCAGCATGACCCCCTACACTACACAAACACAACTGCACTACCCAATACCCTAACACATGACCCCCTACAGTATACAAACACCACTGCACAACCCTAAAACCTAAAACACTACCCCTACACTACACAGACACCACTGCACTACCCTAAACCCTAAAACACTCTCACCATCATGCCCCCTTACACTATACAAACACCACTGCACTACCCTAAACCCTAAATCTACCCCAACATGAACCCTTACACTACCCAAACACCACTGCACTACCCTAAACCCTTAATCACTATCCCCAGCATGACCCCCTACACTACACAAGCACCACTGCACTACCCTAAACCCTAAAACACTACCCCCAGCACGGCATCCTACACTACCCAAACATCATGGCACTACCCTAAACCCTAAAACACTACCACCAGTACGACTCCCTACACTATCCAAACACCACTGCACTACCCTAAACCATAAATCTACCCCCAGCACAACACCCTAGACTACACTAACACCACAGCACTGCCCTAAACCCTAAAACACTATCCCCAGCACGACCCCATCACTACACAAACACCACTGCTCTGCCTTAAACGCTAAAATACTACCCTCAGCATGAACCCCTACACTACATAAACACCACTGCACTACCCTAAACCCTAAAACACTACCCCAAGCACGACCCCCTGCAATACACAAACACCACTGTACTACCCTAAACCCTAAAACTCTACCACCAGCACGACTCCTTACACTACCCAAACACCACTCCACTACTCTAAACCATAAATCTACCCCCAGCACAACCCCCTAGACTACGCAAACACCAGTGCCTTACCCTAAACCCTAAAACTCTACACCCAGCATGACCCCTACACTACACAAACACAACTGCACTACCCAATACCCCAGAACATGACCCCCTACACTACACAAACACCACTGCACAACCCTAAAAAACTTAAACACTACCCCTACACTACACAGACACCACTGCACTACCCTAAAACCTAAAACACTCCCACCAGCATGCCCACCTTACACTATACAAACCCCAATGCACTACCCTAAAACACTACTCGCAGCATGACCCCCTCACAACACAAACACCACTGCACCACTCTAAATGTACCCCCAACATGAACCCTTACACTACCCAAACACCATTGCACTACCCTAAACCCTAAAACACTATCCCCAGCACGGCCCCCTACACTACACAAGCACCACTGCTCTACCCTAAACCCGAAACACTACCCCCAGCATGACCCCCTACACTACCCACACACAACTGCACTACCTGATACCCTAAAACATGACCCCCTACACTACAAAAACACCACTGCACTACCCTAAACCGGAAACCACTACCCCCAGCATGACCCCCTACACTACCCAAACACCACTGCACTACCCTAAACCTTAAATCTACCCCCAACATGAACCCTTACACTACCCAAACACCATTGCACAACCCTAAACCCTACAACACTATCCCCAGCACGACCCCCTACACTACACAAGCACCACTGCACTACCCTAAACCCTAAAGCACTACCCCCAGCACGACATCCTACACTACCCAAACATCACGGCACTACCCTAAACCCTAAAACACTACCACCAGTATGACTACCTACACTATCCAAACACCACTGCACTAACCTAAACCATAAATCTACCCCCAGCACAACACCCTAGACTACGCAAACACCACTGCACTACCCTAAACCATAAAACACTACCCCCAGCACAACCCCATCACTACACAAACACCACTGCCCTGCCTTAAACGCTAAAATACTACCCTCAGCATGAACCCCTACACTACACGAACAACACTGCACTACCCTAAACCCTAAATCTACCCCAGCATAAACCTCTACACTACACAAACACCACTGCACTACCCTAAACCCTAAAACCCTACTCCAAGTTCGACCCCCTACACTACACAAACACCACTGTACTACCCTAAACCCTAAAACACTACCCCCAGCACGACCCCCTTCACTACCCAAACACAACTGCACTACGCTAATCCCAAAAATACTACAATTAGCATGATCACCTACACTGCCCAAACACCACTGCACTACCCTAAACCCTAAAACACGACCCCCTACACAAACACCATTGCACTATCCTAAACCCTAAAACACTACCCCTAGCACGACCCCCTACACTACACAAACACCACTTCACTACACTAAACCCTAAAACACTACCCCCTACACTACACAAACTCCACTGCACTACCCTAAAAACTAAAACACTACCCCAGCACGACTCCCTACACTACACAAACACCACTGCAGTACCCTAAACCCTAAAACACTAACCCCAGCACGACCCCCTGCACTACACAAACACCACTGCACTACACTAAACCCTAACACAATACCCCCTACACTACACAAACACCACTGCACTACCCTAAACGTTAAAACACTACCCCCAGCATGAACCCCTACATTGCACAAACACCACTGCTCTACCGTAAACCCTAAAACACTACCCTCACCACGACCCCCTACACTACCGAAACACCACTGCACTACCCTAAACCCTAAAACACTACCCCCAGCACGACCCCTACACTACCCAGAAACTACTGCGCTACTTTAAACACTAAAACACTACCCAACACGACCCCCTATGCTACCCAAACACCACCGTACTACCCTAAACCCTAAAACAATACCCCCAGCATGACCCCCTACACTACCCAAACAACACTGCACTACGCTAAACCCTAGAACACTACCCCTAGCATGACCCCCCATACTACACAAACACCACTGTACTACACTAAACCCTAAAACACCACCCCCTACACTACACAAACACCACTGCACTACCCTAAACACTAAAGCACTAGTCCCAGCATTACCCCCTACACTACACAAACACCACTGCACTACCCTCAACCCTAAAACACTACCCCAAGCAAGACCCCCTGCACTACAAAAGCACCACTGTACTACCCTAAACCTTAAAACACTACCCCCAGCACAACCCCCTTCACTACCCAAACACAACTGCACTACGCTATACCCAAAAACACTACCCCCAGCATGACCCAATACACTACCCAAACACCACTGCACTACCCTAAACCCTAAAACACCAACCCAGCACGACCAAAATACCTCTGCACTACACTAAACCCTAAAACACTACCCAGGCACTACTCCCTACAGTATACAAACACCGCTGCACTGCCCTAAACCCTAAGACACTACCCCCACCATGACTCCCTACACTACTCAAACACCACTGCACTACACTAAGCCCTAAAACACTACCCCAGCACGAAACCCTACACTACCCAAATGCCACTGCACTACCCTAAACCCTAAAACACTAACCCCAGCATGATCCCCTACACTACCCAAACACCACTGCACTACCCTATACCCTAAATATGACCCCCTACACTACACAAACAGCACTGCCCTACCCTAAACCCTAAAAAACTATACACAGGATGACCCCCTACACAACACAAACACCACTGCACCACTGCACTAACCTAAACCCTAAAACACTACCCCCAGCATGACCCCCTACATTACCCAATCACCACTGCACTACCCTAAACCCTAGAACTCTACCCCCAGCATGATATCCCACACTACACAAACACCACTGCACTACCCTAAACCCAAAAAACACTACATCCAGCATGAACCCCTACACTATCCAAACACCACTGCACTACCCTAAACCCTAAAACACTAACCCCAGCATAACCCCCTACACTACCCAAATACCACTGCACTACCCTATACCCTAAAACATGACCCCCTACACTACACAAACAGCACTGCCCTACCCTAAACCATAAAACACATATCCACAGCATGACCCCCTATACTACACAATCACCACTGCACTACCCTAAACCCTAGAACTCTACCCCAGCATGATCTCCCACACTACACAAACACCACTGCACTACCCTAAACCCAAAAAACACTACATCCAGCATGAACCCCTACACTACCCAAACACCACTGCACTACCCTAACCCCTAAAACACTACCCCCAGCATGACCCCCTACACTATACAAATGCCACTGCGCTACCCTAAACCCTAAAACACTACCCCCAGCATGACCCCCTCACAACACAAACACCACTGCACTACCCTAAACCCTAAATCTACCCCCAGCATGACCCACTACACTACCCAAACACCACTGCACTACCCTAAACCCTAAAACACTACCCCAGCACAACACCCTACAGTACCCAAACATAACTGCACTAACCAAAACCCTAAAACACTACCACCAGCGCAATTCCCTACACTACACAAACACCCCTACACTACCCTAAACCCTAAAACACTACCCCCAGCATGACCCCCTACACTACACAAACACCGCTGCACTACCCTAAACTCTAAAGTACGACCCCCTACACTACACAAACACCACAGCACTACACTAATCCCTAAAACACGTCCCCCAGCATGATCCCCTACACTACACAAACACCACTGCACTACCCTAAACCCTAGAACACTACCCCCAGCACGACCCCCTACACTACACAAACACCACTGCACTACCCTAAACCCTAAAACACTACTCCAAGCACGACCCCCTACACTAACCAAACACCACTGCACTACCCTAAACTCTAAAACACTACCCCAAGCACGACTCCCTATACTACACAAACACCACTGCACTACCCTATACCCTAAACCACTACCCCCAGCATGATTCCCTACACTACCCAAACACCACTACACTACATGAACGCCTAAATCTACCCCCAGCATGACCTCCCACACTACACAAACACCACTGCACTTCCTTAAACCCTAAAACACTATCCCCTACACTAGACACAAACACCATTGCACTACACTAAACCCTAAAACACTGCCCCAGCATGATCCCCAACACTACACTAACACCACTGCACTACCCTAAACCCTAAAACTCTACCAACTGCATCACCCCCTACAATACCCAAACACCACTGCACTATGCTAAACCCTAGAACACTACCCCCAGCATGAGCCCCTACAATATAAAAATACCAATTCACTACCCTAAGCCCTAAAACACTACCCCAGCATGACCCCCTCACAACACAAGCACCACTGCACTACCCTAAACCCTAAATATACCCCCAGCACGAATACCAACTCTAACCAAACACCACTGCACTTCATTAAACCCTAAATCTACCCCCAGCATGACCTCCAACACTACACAAACACCACTGCACTACCCTAAACCCTAAAACACTTCCCCCAGCACGAACCCCTACACTACCCAAACACCACTGCACTATCCTAAACACTAAAACACTAACCGCAGCATGACCCCCTCCACTACCCAAAACCACTGCACTACACTATACCCTAAAACATGACCCACTACACTACAAAAAACACCACCGTTGTATCCTAAACCCTAAAACACTACCCACAGCATGACCCCCTACACTACACAAACACCACTTTTATACACTAAACCCTAAAACACTACCCCCTACACTACACAAACACCACTGCACTACCCTGAACTCTAAAGTACAACCCCCTACACTACACAAACACCACTGCACTACCCTAATCCCTAAACACTTCTCCCAGCATGATCCCCTACACTACACAAACACCACTGCACTACCCTAAACCCTAGAACACTACCCCAAGCACGAACCCCTACACTAACCAAACACCACTGCACTACACTAAACCCTAAAACACTGCCCCCAGCATGATCCCCAACACTACACTAACACCACTGCACTACCCTAAACCCTAAAACACTACCCCCTGCATGACCCCCTGCAATACCCAAACACCACTGCACTAGGCTAAACCCTAAAACACTACCCCCAGCACAACCCTTTCACTACACAA
This sequence comes from Triturus cristatus, assembly GCF_964204655.1. Classification (NCBI taxonomy): domain Eukaryota; kingdom Metazoa; phylum Chordata; class Amphibia; order Caudata; family Salamandridae; genus Triturus; species Triturus cristatus. The sequence goes on along the minus strand of NC_140579.1, from coordinate 873,434,635 downwards.
ACACCACTGAACTACCTTAAACGCTAAAACACTGCCCCAGCACGACCCCCACACTACACAAACACCACTGCATATCCCAAACCCTAAATCCACCCCCAGCATGACCCCCTACACTACAGAAACACCAGTGCACTACCCTAAACCCTAAAACATTATCTATCTCAGCATGACCCCCTACACTACACAAACACCACTGTACTACCCTAAACCCTAAAACCCTACCTACAGCACGACCCCCTCCACTACCCAAACACAACTACACTACGCTAAATCCAAAAACACTACCCCAGCATGACCCCCTACACTACCCAAACACCACTGCACTACCCTAAACCCAAAAACACTACCCCCTACACTACACAAACACCACTGCATTACCCTAAACCCTAAAACACTACTCCCAGCACGACTCCCTACACTGCACAAACACCACTGCACTACACTAAACCCTAAAACACTACCCCTACACTACACAAACACAACTGCACTGACCTATACCCTAAAACACTACCCCCAGCATGACCACAACACTTCACAAACTCCACTGCACTACCCTAAACCCTAAACCACTACCCCAGCATGACCCCTACACTACCAAAACACCACTGCACTACCCTAAACCCCAAAACACTATCCCCAGCACGACCTCCTACACTACACAAGCACCACTGCACTACCCTAAACCCTAAAACACTAACCCCAGCACAACCCTTTCACTACACAAACACCACTGCACTTCCTTAAACGCTAAAACACTGCCCCCAGCATCACCCCTACCCCACCCAAACACCACTGCACTACCCTAAGCCCTAAAACTCTAACCCCAGCATGACCCCTTCACTTCACAAACACCACTGCACTGCCTTAAACACTAAAACACTACCCCCAGCATGACCCCCTACACTACACAAACAGCACTGTACTACCCTAAACCCTAAATCTACCCCCAGCATTACCCCCTACACTACACAAACACCACTGCACTACCCTAAACCCTAAAACACTACCCCCAGCATGACCCCCTCACAACACAAACACCACTGCACTACCCTAAACCCTAAAACACTACCTCCAGCTTGAACCCCTACACTACAGAAACACCACTGCACTACCCTAAACCGTAAAACACTACCCCCAGCTTGAACCCCCACACTCCCCAAACACCACTGCACTACCCTAAACTCTAAAACACTACCCCCAGCATGACCCCCTATACTACACAAACACCACTGCACTACCCTAAACCCTAAAACACTACTCCAAGCACGACCCCCTACACTAACCAAACACCACTGCACTACCCTAAACCCTAAAACTCTACCCCAAGCACGACTCCCTATACTACACAAACACCACTGCACTACCCTATACCCTAAACCACTACCCCAGCACGATTCCCTACACTACCCAAACACCACTGCACTACATGAAAGCCTAAATCTACCCCCAGCATGACCTCCCACACTACACAAACACCACTGCACTTCCCTAAAACCTAAATCACTATCCCCTACACTAGACACAAACACCACTGCACTACACTAAACCCTAAAACACTGCCCCAGCATGATCCCCAACACTACACTAACACAACTGCACTACCCTAAACCCTAAACCACTACCAACTGCATCACCCCCTACAATACCCAAACACCACTGCACTACGCTAAACCCTAAAACACTACCCCCAGCATGAGCCCCTACAATATAAAAATACCAATGCACTACCCTAAGCCCTAAAACACTACCCCAGCATGACCCCCTCACACCACAAGCACCACTGCACTACCCTAAACCCTAAATATACCCCCAGCACGAATACCTACTCTAACCAAACACCACTGCACTTCATTAAAACCTAAATCTACCCCCAGCATGACCTCCCACACTACACAAACACCACTGCACTACCCTAAACCCTAAAACACTTCCCCCAGCACGAACCCCTACACTACCCAAACACCACTGCACTACCCTAAACACTAACCGCAGCATGACCCCCTGCACTACCCAAAACCACTGCACTACACTAAACCCTAAAACATGACCCACTACACTACAAAAAACACCACCGTTGTATCCTAAACCCTAAAACACTACCCACAGCATGACACCCTACACTACACAAACACCACTTTTCTACCCTAAACCCTAAAACACTACCCCCTACACTACACAAACAGCACTGCACTACCCTAAACCTTAAAGCACTACTCCCAGCATTACCCCCTACACTACACAAACACCACTTCACTACGCTAAACCCAAAAACACTACCCCCAGCATGAACCCCTACAATACCCAAACACCACTGCACTACCCTGAACTCTAAAGTACAACCCCCTACACTACACAAACACCACTGCACTACCCTAATCCCTAAACACTTCCCCCAGCATTATCCCCTACACTACACAAACACCACTGCACTACCCTAAACCCTAGAACACTACCCCCAGCACGACCCCCTACACTACACAAGCACCACTGCCCTAACCTAAAACCTAAAACACTACTCTGGCACTACCCCCTACACTACCCAAACACCACTGCACTACCCTAAACTCTAAAACACTACCCCCAGCACGACCCCCTATACTACACACACACCACTGCACTACCCTAAACCCTAAAGCACCACTCCAAGCACGAACCCCTACACTAACCAAACACCACTGCACTACCCTAAACCCTAAAACACTACCCCAAGCACGACTCCCTATACTACACAAACACCACTGCACTACCCTATACCCTAAATCACTACCCCCAGCACGACTCCCTACACTACCCAAACACCACTGCACTACACGAAAGCCTACATCTACCCCCAGCATGACCTCCCACACTACACAAACACCACTGCACTTCCCTAAAACCTAAAACACTATCCCCTACACTAGACACAAACACCACTGCACTACCCTAAACCCTAAAACACTACCCCCTGCATGACCCCCTACAATACCCAAACACCACTGCACTAGGACTAAACCCTAAAACACTACCCCCAGCATGAGCCCCTACACTATAAAAACAAAAATGCACTACCCTAAGCCCTAAAACACTACCCCAGCATGACCCCCTCACAACACATACACCACTGCACTACCCTAAATATACCCCCAGCACGAATACCTACTCCACCCAAACACCACTGCACTATACTAAACCCTAAATCTACCCCCAGCACGAACCCCTACACTACCCAAACACCCCTGCACTACCCTAAACACTAAAACACTAACCGCAGCATGACCCCCTGCACTACCCCAAAACCACTGGACAACCCTAAACCTTAAAACACTACCCCCTACACTACACAAACACCACTGCACTACCCTAAACCCTAAAGCACTACTCCCAGCATTACCCCCTATACTACACAAACACCACTGCATTATGTTAAACACTAAAACACTACCCCCAGAATGACCCCCTACACTACCCAAATACCTCTGCACTAACCTAAACCCTAAAACACTCACCACAGCATGACCCCTTACACTATACAAACATCACTGCACTACCCTAAGCCCTAAAACACAACCCCCAGCATGACCCCCTCACAACACAAACACCACTGCACTACCCTAAACCCTAACTCTACCCACAGCATGACCCCTTACACTAACCAAACATCAATGCACTACCCTAAACCCTAAAAAACTATCCTCAGCAGGATACCCTACACTGCACTAGCACCACTACACTACCCTAAACCCTAAAACACTACCCCCAGCACGACACCCTCACAACACAAACACCAAAGCACCACCCTAAACCCTAAATATACCCCCAACATGAACCCTTACACTACCCAAACACCATTGCACTACCCTAAACCCTAAAACACTATCCCCAGCATGACCCCCTATACTACACAAGAACCACTGCTCTACTCTAAACCCTAAAACACTACCCCCAGCACAACCCTTTCACTACACAAACACCACTGCACTACCTTAAACGCTAAAACACTGCCCCCAGCACGACCCCCACACTACACAAACACCACTGCACATCCCAAACCCTAAATCCACCCCCAGTATGACCCCCTACACTACAGAAACACCAGTGCACTACACTAAACCCTAAAACACTATCTCAGCATGACCCCCTACAATACACAAACACCACTGTACTACCCTAAACCCTAAAACCCTACCTACAGCACGACCCCCTCCACTACCCAAACACAACTACACTACGCTAAATCCCAAAACACTACCCCAGCATGACCCCCTACACTACCCAAACACCACTGCACTACCCTAAACCCAAAAACACTACCCCCTACACTACACAAACACCACTGCATTACCCTAAACCCTAAAACACTACTCCCAGCACGACTCCCTACACTGCACAAACACCACTGCACTACACTAAACCCTAAAACACTACCCCTACACTACACAAACACAACTGCACTGACCTATACCCTAAAACACTACCCCCAGCATGACCACAACACTTCACAAACTCCACTGCACTATCCTAAACCCTAAAACACTACCCCAAGCAAGCCCCCCTGCACTACAAAAGCACCACTGTACTACCCTAAACCCTAAAACACTACCCCCAGCACAACCCCCTTCACTACCCAAACACAACTGCACTACGCTATAACCAAAAACACTACCCCCAGCATGACCCAATACACTACCCAAACACCACTGCACTACCCTAAACCCTAAAACACAACCCCAGCATGACCCCTACACTACCAAAACACCACTGCACTACCCTAAACCCCAAAACACTATCCCCAGCACAACCTCCTACACTACACAAGCACCACTGCACTACCCTAAACCCTAAAACACTACCCCCAGCACAACCCTTTCACTACACAAACACCACTGCACTTCCTTAAACACTAAAACACTGCCCCCAGCATCTCCCCTACCCCACCCAAACACCACTGCACTACCCGAAGCCCTAAAACACTACCCCCAGCATGACCCCCTACACTATACAAACGCCACTGCGCTACCCTAAACCCTAAAACACTACCCCCAGCATGACCCCCTCACAAAACAAACACCACTGCACTACCCTAAACCCTAAAACACTACCACCAGCTTGAACCCCTACCCCACCCAAACACCACTGCACTACCCTAAGCCCTAAAACACTACCCCCAGCATGACCCCCTACACTATACAAACGCCACTGTGCTACACTAAACCCTAAAACACTACCCCCAGCTTGAATCCCTACACTACCCAAACACCACTGCACTACCCTAAACCCTAAAACACTACCCCCAGCTTGAAACCCTACACTACCCAAACACCACTGCACTACCCTAAACCCTAAAACACTACCCCCTGCCTGACCCCCTACAATACCCAAACACCACTGCACTAGGCTAAACCCTAAAACACTACCCCCAGCATGAGCCCCTACACTATAAAAACAAAAATGCACTACCCTAAGCCCTAAAACACTACCCCAGCATGACCCCCTCACAACACATACACCACTGCACTACCCTAAATATACCCCCAGCACGAATACCTACTCTAACCAAACACCACTGCACTACACTAAACCCTAAATCTACCCCAGCACGAACCCCTACACTACCCAAACACCACTGCACTACCCTAAACACTAACCGCAGCATGACCCCCTGCACTACCCAAAAACCACTGTACTACCCTAAACCCTAAAACACTACCCCTTACACTACACAAACACCACTGCACTACCCAAAACCCTAAAGCACTACCCCCAGAATGACCCCCTACACTACCCAAACACCTCTGCACTACCCTAAACCCTAAAACACTCCCCACAGCATGACCCCTTACACTATACAAACATCACTGCACTACCCTAAGCCCTAAAACACAACCCCCAGCATGACCCCCTCACAACACAAACACCACTGCACTACCCTAAACCCTAACTCTACCCACAGCATGACACCTTACACTACCCAAAAATCACTGCTCTACCCTAAACCCTATAAAAACTATCCTCCGCAAGATACCCTACACTGCACTAGCACCACTACACTACCCTAAACCCTAAAACACTACCCCCAGCACGACACCCTCACAACACAAACACCACTGCACCACCCTAAACCCTGAATCTACCCCCAACATGAACCCTTACACTACCCAAACACCATTGCACTACCCTAAACCCTAAAACACTATCCCCAGCACGACCCCCTACACTATACAAACGCCACTGTGCTACCCTAAACCCTAAAACACTACCCCCAGCTTGAACCCCTACACTACCCAAACACCACTGCACTACCCTAAACCCTAAAACACTACCCCCAGCTTGAACCCCTACACTACCCAAACACCACTGCACTACCCTAAACCCTAAAACACTACCCCCTGCATGACCCCCTACAATACCCAAACACCACTGCACTAGGCTAAACCCTAAAACACTACCCCCAGCATGAGCCCCTACACTATAAAAACAAAAATGCACTACCCTAAGCCCTAAAACACTACCCCAGCATGACCCCCTCACAACACATACACCACTGCACTACCCTAAATATACCCCCAGCACGAATACCTACTCTAACCAAACACCACTGCACTACACTAAACCCCAAATCTACCCCCAGCACGAACCCCTACACTACCCAAACACCACTGCACTACCCTAAACACTAAAACACTAACCGCAGCATGACCCCCTGCACTACCCAAAAACCACTGTACTACCCTCAACCCTAAAACACGACCCCCTACACTACACAAACACCACTGCACTACCCAAAACCCTAAAGCACTACTTCCAGCATTACCCCCTATACTACACAAACACCACTGCATTACGTTACACACTAAAACACTACCCCCAGAATGACCCCCTACACTACCCAAACACCTCTGCACTACCCTAAACCCTAAAACACTCCGCACAGCATGACCCCTTACACTATAGAAACATCACTGCACTAAGCTCTAAAACACAACCCCCAGCATGACCCCCTCACAACACAAACACCACTGCACTACCCTAAACCCTAACTCTACCCACAGCATGACACCTTACACTACCCAAAAATCACTGCACTACCCTAAACCCTAAAAAACTATCCTCAGCAGGATACCTTACACTGCACTAGCACCACTACACTACCCTAAACCCTAAAACACTACCCCCAGCACGACACCCTCACAACACAAACACCACTGCACCACCCTAAACCCTAAATCTACCCCCAACATGAACCCTTACACTACCCAAACACCATTGCACTACCCTAAACACTAAAACACTATCCCCAGCACGACCCCCTACACTACACAAGAACCACTGCTCTACCCTAAACCCTAAAACACTACCCCCAGCACAACCCTTTCACTACACAAACACCACTGCACTACCTTAAACACTAAAACACTGCCCCCAGCATGACCCCCACACTACACAAACACCACCGCACATCCCAAACCCTAAATCCACCCCCAGCTTGACCCCCTACACTACAGAAACACCAGTGCACTACACTAAACCCTAAAACACTCTCTCAGCATGACCCCCTACACTACACAAACACCACTGTACTACCCTAAACCCTAAAACCCTACCTACAGCACGACCCCCTCCACTACCCAAACACAACTACACTACGCTAAATCCAAAAACACTACCCCAGCATGACCCCCTACACTACCCAAACACCACTGCATTACCCTAAACCCTAAAACACTACTCCCAGCACGACTCCCTACACTGCACAAACACCACTGCACTACACTAAACCCTAAAACACTACCCCTACACTACACAAACACAACTGCACTGACCTATACCCTAAAACACTACCCCCAGCATGACCACAACACTTCACAAACTCCACTGCACTACCCTAAACCCTAAAACACTACCCCAAGCAAGCCCCCTGCACTACAAAAGCACCACTGTACTACCCTTAACCCTAAAACACTACCCCCAGCACAACCCCCTTCACTACCCAAACACAACTGCACTATGCTATAACCAAAAACACTACCCCCAGCATGACCCAATACACTACCCAAACACCACTGCACTACCCTAAACCCTAAAACACTTCCCCAGCATGACCCCTACACTACCAAAACACCACTGCAATACCCTAAACCCCAAAACACTATCCCCAGCACGACCACCTACACTACACAAGCACCACTGCACTACCCTAAACCCTAAAACACTACCCCCAGCACAACCCTTTCACTACACAAACACCACTGCACTTCCTTAAACACTAAAACACTGCCCCCAGCATCACCCCTACCCCACCCAAACACCACTGCACTACCCTAAGCCCTAAAACACTACCCCCAGCATGACCCCTACACTATACAAACGCCACTGCGCTACCCTAAACCCTAAAACACTACCCCCAGCTTGAACCCCTACACTACCCAAACACCACTGCACTACCCTAAACCCTAACACACTACCCCCAGCTTGAACCCCTACACTACCCAAACACCACTGCACTACCCTAAACCCTAAAACACTACCACCAGCCCAACTCCCTACACTACCCAAACACCACTACACTACCCTAAACCCTAAAACACTACCCCCAGCTTGAACCCCTACACTACCCAAACACCACTGCACTACCCTAAACCCTAAAACACTACCCCCTGCATGACCCCCTACAATACCCAAACACCACTGCACTAGGCTAAACCCTAAAACACTACCCCCAGCATGAGCCCCTACACTATAAAAATAAAAATGTATGTATGTATGTGCAGTCTTATATAGCGCTCAAATTACCCTTGGGCATCTCGGCGCTTGCATTGGGAACCCGTCCTGGTTTTTCCCTGTGAGATAACCCGTACTGGGCATCCCCAAGGTGAAAGCCAGGCATCCCGCCACGGGGGGCCGTTGTGGAGATTAAGCAAGCTTGTTGCCCAGAGCTGCGTAGTGTGAACTCGTGCTTAGAGTAGGCACACTACACAAACACCAGTGCACAACACTAAAACACTGACCCCAGCACGAACCCCTACACAACCCAAACACAACTGCACTACCTTAAACCCTAACTCTACTGCCAGCATGACCCCCTACACTACCCAAACACCACTACACTACCCTAAACCCTAAAACACTACCCCCAGCTTGAACCCCTACACTACCCAAACACCACTGCACTACCCTAAACCCAAAAACACTACCCCTACACTACACAAACACCACTGCATTACACTAAACCCTAAAACACTACTCCCAGCACGACTCCCTACACTGCACAAACACCACTGCACTACACTAAACCCTAAAACACTACCCCTACACTACACAAACACAACTGCACTGACCTATACCCTAAAACACTACCCCCAGCAGGACCACAACACTTCACAAACTCCACTGCACTACCCTAAACCCTAAAACACTAACCCAAACAAACCCCCCTGCACTACAAAAGCACCACTGTACTACCCTAAACCCTAAAACACTACCCCCAGCACAACCCCCTTCACTACCCAAACACAACTGCACTACGCTATAACCAAAAACACTACCCCAGCATGACCCTTACACTACCAAAACACCACTGCACTACCCTAAACCCCAAAACACTATCCCCAGCACGACCTCCTACACTACACAAGCACCACTGCACTACCCTAAACCCTAAAACACTACCCCCAGCACAACCCTTTCACTACACAAACACCACTGCACTTCCTTAAATGCTAAAACACTGCCCCCAGCATCACCCCTACCCCACCCAAACACCACTGCACTACCCTAAGCCCTAAAACACTACCCCCAGCATGACCCCCTACACTATACAAACGCCACTGCGCTACCCTAAACCCTAAAACACTACCCCCAGCATGACCCCCTCACAACACAAACACCACTGCACTACCCTAAACCCTAAAACACTACCCTCAGCTTGAACCCCTACACTACCCAAACACCACTGCACTACCCTAAACCCTAAAACACTACCCCCAGCTTTTACCCCTACACTACCCAAACACCACTGCACTACCCTAAACCCTAAAACACTACCACCAGCCCAACTCCCTACACTACCCAAACACCACTGCACTCCCCTAAACTCTAAATCTACCCAAGAACAACTCCCTAGACTACACACACATCACTGCACTACCCTAAACCCTAAAACACTACCCCCAGCATGACCCCCTTCACTACACAAACACCACTGCACAGCCCTAAACCCTAAAACACTACCCTCAGCATGACCCCTACACTACACAAACACCACTGCACTACCCTAAACCCTAAATCTATCCCCAGCATGACCCCCTTCACTACCCAAACACAACTGCACTACGCTAAACCCAAAACACTACCCCCAGCATGAACCCCTACATACCCAAACACCACTGCACTACCCTAAACTCTAAAACACGACCCCCTACACTACACAAACACCAATGCACAACCCTAAACCCTAAAACACTACCCCCAGCACGACCCCCTACACTACACAAGCACCACTGCACTAACCTAAAACCTAAAACGCTACTCTGGCACTACCCCCTACACTCCCCAAACACCACTGCACTACCCTAAACTCTAAAACACTACCCCCAGCACGACCCCCTATACTACACAAACATAACTGCACTACCCTAAACCCTAAAACACTACTCCAAGCATGACCCCCTACACTAACCAAACACCACTGCACTACCCTAAACCCTAAAACACTACCCCAAGCACGACTCCCTATACTACACAAACACCACTGCACTACCCTATACCCTAAATCACCACCCCCAGCACGACTCTCTACACTACCCAAACACTACTGCACTACACGAAAGACTAAATCTACCCCCAGCATGACCTCCCACACTACACAAACACCACTGCACTACCCTGAAACCTAAAACACTATCCCCTACACTAGACACAAACACCACTGCACTACACTAAACCCTAAAACACTGCCCCCAGCATGATCCCCAACAATACCCAAAAACCACTGCACTACGCTAAACCCTAAAACACTATCCCCTACACTAGACACAAACACCATTGCACTACACTAAACCCTAAAACACTGCCCCAGCATGATCCCCAACACTACACTAACACCACTGCACTACCCTAAACCCTAAAACTCTACCAACTGCATCACCCCCTACAATACCCAAACACCACTGCACTATGCTAAACCCTAGAACACTACCCCCAGCATGAGCCCCTACAATATAAAAATACCAATTCACTACCCTAAGCCCTAAAACACTACCCCAGCATGACCCCCTCACAACACAAGCACCACTGCACTACCCTAAACCCTAAATATACCCCCAGCACGAATACCAACTCTAACCAAACACCACTGCACTTCATTAAACCCTAAATCTACCCCCAGCATGACCTCCAACACTACACAAACACCACTGCACTACCCTAAACCCTAAAACACTTCCCCCAGCACGAACCCCTACACTACCCAAACACCACTGCACTATCCTAAACACTAAAACACTACCCGCAGCATGACCCCCTCCACTACCCAAAACCACTGCACTACACTATACCCTAAAACATGACCCACTACACTACAAAAAACACCACCGTTGTATCCTAAACCCTAAAACACTACCCACAGCATGACCCCCTACACTACACAAACACCACTTTTATACACTAAACCCTAAAACACTACCCCCTACACTACACAAACACCACTGCACTACCCTGAACTCTAAAGTACAACCCCCTACACTACACAAACACCACTGCACTACCCTAATCCCTAAACACTTCTCCCAGCATGATCCCCTACACTACACAAACACCACTGCACTACCCTAAACCCTAGAACACTACCCCAAGCACGAACCCCTACACTAACCAAACACCACTGCACTACACTAAACCCTAAAACACTGCCCCCAGCATGATCCCCAACACTACACTAACACCACTGCACTACCCTAAACCCTAAAACACTACCCCCTGCATGACCCCCTGCAATACCCAAACACCACTGCACTAGGCTAAACCCTAAAACACTACCCCCAGCACAACCCTTTCACTACACAAACACCACTGAACTACCTTAAACGCTAAAACACTGCCCCAGCACGACCCCCACACTACACAAACACCACTGCATATCCCAAACCCTAAATCCACCCCCAGCATGACCCCCTACACTACAGAAACACCAGTGCACTACCCTAAACCCTAAAACATTATCTATCTCACCATGACCCCCTACACTACACAAACACCACTGTACTACCCTAAACCCTAAAACCCTACCTACAGCACGACCCCCTCCACTACCCAAACACAACTACACTACGCTAAATCCAAAAACACTACCCCAGCATGACCCCCTACACTACCCAAACACCACTGCACTACCCTAAACCCAAAAACACTACCCCCTACACTACACAAACACCACTGCATTACCCTAAACCCTAAAACACTACTCCCAGCACGACTCCCTACACTGCACAAACACCACTGCACTACACTAAACCCTAAAACACTACCCCTACACTACACAAACACAACTGCACTGACCTATACCCTAAAACACTACCCCCAGCATGACCACAACACTTCACAAACTCCACTGCACTACCCTAAACCCTAAACCACTACCCCAGCATGACCCCTACACTACCAAAACACCACTGCACTACCCTAAACCCCAAAACACTATCCCCAGCACGACCTCCTACACTACACAAGCACCACTGCACTACCCTAAACCCTAAAACACTAACCCCAGCACAACCCTTTCACTACACAAACACCACTGCACTTCCTTAAACGCTAAAACACTGCCCCCAGCATCACCCCTACCCCACCCAAACACCACTGCACTACCCTAAGCCCTAAAACTCTAACCCCAGCATGACCCCTTCACTTCACAAACACCACTGCACTGCCTTAAACACTAAAACACTACCCCCAGCATGACCCCCTACACTACACAAACAGCACTGTACTACCCTAAACCCTAAATCTACCCCCAGCATTACCCCCTACACTACACAAACACCACTGCACTACCCTAAACCCTAAAACACTACCCCCAGCATGACCCCCTCACAACACAAACACCACTGCACTACCCTAAACCCTAAAACACTACCTCCAGCTTGAACCCCTACACTACAGAAACACCACTGCACTACCCTAAACCGTAAAACACTACCCCCAGCTTGAACCCCCACACTCCCCAAACACCACTGCACTACCCTAAACTCTAAAACACTACCCCCAGCATGACCCCCTATACTACACAAACACCACTGCACTACCCTAAACCCTAAAACACTACTCCAAGCACGACCCCCTACACTAACCAAACACCACTGCACTACCCTAAACCCTAAAACTCTACCCCAAGCACGACTCCCTATACTACACAAACACCACTGCACTACCCTATACCCTAAACCACTACCCCAGCACGATTCCCTACACTACCCAAACACCACTGCACTACATGAAAGCCTAAATCTACCCCCAGCATGACCTCCCACACTACACAAACACCACTGCACTTCCCTAAAACCTAAATCACTATCCCCTACACTAGACACAAACACCACTGCACTACACTAAACCCTAAAACACTGCCCCAGCATGATCCCCAACACTACACTAACACAACTGCACTACCCTAAACCCTAAACCACTACCAACTGCATCACCCCCTACAATACCCAAACACCACTGCACTACGCTAAACCCTAAAACACTACCCCCAGCATGAGCCCCTACAATATAAAAATACCAATGCACTACCCTAAGCCCTAAAACACTACCCCAGCATGACCCCCTCACACCACAAGCACCACTGCACTACCCTAAACCCTAAATATACCCCCAGCACGAATACCTACTCTAACCAAACACCACTGCACTTCATTAAAACCTAAATCTACCCCCAGCATGACCTCCCACACTACACAAACACCACTGCACTACCCTAAACCCTAAAACACTTCCCCCAGCACGAACCCCTACACTACCCAAACACCACTGCACTACCCTAAACACTAACCGCAGCATGACCCCCTGCACTACCCAAAACCACTGCACTACACTAAACCCTAAAACATGACCCACTACACTACAAAAAACACCACCGTTGTATCCTAAACCCTAAAACACTACCCACAGCATGACACCCTACACTACACAAACACCACTTTTCTACCCTAAACCCTAAAACACTACCCCCTACACTACACAAACAGCACTGCACTACCCTAAACCTTAAAGCACTACTCCCAGCATTACCCCCTACACTACACAAACACCACTTCACTACGCTAAACCCAAAAACACTACCCCCAGCATGAACCCCTACAATACCCAAACACCACTGCACTACCCTGAACTCTAAAGTACAACCCCCTACACTACACAAACACCACTGCACTACCCTAATCCCTAAACACTTCCCCCAGCATTATCCCCTACACTACACAAACACCACTGCACTACCCTAAACCCTAGAACACTACCCCCAGCACGACCCCCTACACTACACAAGCACCACTGCCCTAACCTAAAACCTAAAACACTACTCTGGCACTACCCCCTACACTACCCAAACACCACTGCACTACCCTAAACTCTAAAACACTACCCCCAGCACGACCCCCTATACTACACACACACCACTGCACTACCCTAAACCCTAAAGCACCACTCCAAGCACGAACCCCTACACTAACCAAACACCACTGCACTACCCTAAACCCTAAAACACTACCCCAAGCACGACTCCCTATACTACACAAACACCACTGCACTACCCTATACCCTAAATCACTACCCCCAGCACGACTCCCTACACTACCCAAACACCACTGCACTACACGAAAGCCTACATCTACCCCCAGCATGACCTCCCACACTACACAAACACCACTGCACTTCCCTAAAACCTAAAACACTATCCCCTACACTAGACACAAACACCACTGCACTACCCTAAACCCTAAAACACTACCCCCTGCATGACCCCCTACAATACCCAAACACCACTGCACTAGGACTAAACCCTAAAACACTACCCCCAGCATGAGCCCCTACACTATAAAAACAAAAATGCACTACCCTAAGCCCTAAAACACTACCCCAGCATGACCCCCTCACAACACATACACCACTGCACTACCCTAAATATACCCCCAGCACGAATACCTACTCCACCCAAACACCACTGCACTATACTAAACCCTAAATCTACCCCCAGCACGAACCCCTACACTACCCAAACACCCCTGCACTACCCTAAACACTAAAACACTAACCGCAGCATGACCCCCTGCACTACCCCAAAACCACTGGACAACCCTAAACCTTAAAACACTACCCCCTACACTACACAAACACCACTGCACTACCCTAAACCCTAAAGCACTACTCCCAGCATTACCCCCTATACTACACAAACACCACTGCATTATGTTAAACACTAAAACACTACCCCCAGAATGACCCCCTACACTACCCAAATACCTCTGCACTAACCTAAACCCTAAAACACTCACCACAGCATGACCCCTTACACTATACAAACATCACTGCACTACCCTAAGCCCTAAAACACAACCCCCAGCATGACCCCCTCACAACACAAACACCACTGCACTACCCTAAACCCTAACTCTACCCACAGCATGACCCCTTACACTAACCAAACATCAATGCACTACCCTAAACCCTAAAAAACTATCCTCAGCAGGATACCCTACACTGCACTAGCACCACTACACTACCCTAAACCCTAAAACACTACCCCCAGCACGACACCCTCACAACACAAACACCAAAGCACCACCCTAAACCCTAAATATACCCCCAACATGAACCCTTACACTACCCAAACACCATTGCACTACCCTAAACCCTAAAACACTATCCCCAGCATGACCCCCTATACTACACAAGAACCACTGCTCTACTCTAAACCCTAAAACACTACCCCCAGCACAACCCTTTCACTACACAAACACCACTGCACTACCTTAAACGCTAAAACACTGCCCCCAGCACGACCCCCACACTACACAAACACCACTGCACATCCCAAACCCTAAATCCACCCCCAGTATGACCCCCTACACTACAGAAACACCAGTGCACTACACTAAACCCTAAAACACTATCTCAGCATGACCCCCTACAATACACAAACACCACTGTACTACCCTAAACCCTAAAACCCTACCTACAGCACGACCCCCTCCACTACCCAAACACAACTACACTACGCTAAATCCCAAAACACTACCCCAGCATGACCCCCTACACTACCCAAACACCACTGCACTACCCTAAACCCAAAAACACTACCCCCTACACTACACAAACACCACTGCATTACCCTAAACCCTAAAACACTACTCCCAGCACGACTCCCTACACTGCACAAACACCACTGCACTACACTAAACCCTAAAACACTACCCCTACACTACACAAACACAACTGCACTGACCTATACCCTAAAACACTACCCCCAGCATGACCACAACACTTCACAAACTCCACTGCACTATTCTAAACCCTAAAACACTACCCCAAGCAAGCCCCCCTGCACTACAAAAGCACCACTGTACTACCCTAAACCCTAAAACACTACCCCCAGCACAACCCCCTTCACTACCCAAACACAACTGCACTACGCTATAACCAAAAACACTACCCCCAGCATGACCCAATACACTACCCAAACACCACTGCACTACCCTAAACCCTAAAACACAACCCCAGCATGACCCCTACACTACCAAAACACCACTGCACTACCCTAAACCCCAAAACACTATCCCCAGCACAACCTCCTACACTACACAAGCACCACTGCACTACCCTAAACCCTAAAACACTACCCCCAGCACAACCCTTTCACTACACAAACACCACTGCACTTCCTTAAACACTAAAACACTGCCCCCAGCATCTCCCCTACCCCACCCAAACACCACTGCACTACCCGAAGCCCTAAAACACTACCCCCAGCATGACCCCCTACACTATACAAACGCCACTGCGCTACCCTAAACCCTAAAACACTACCCCCAGCATGACCCCCTCACAAAACAAACACCACTGCACTACCCTAAACCCTAAAACACTACCACCAGCTTGAACCCCTACCCCACCCAAACACCACTGCACTACCCTAAGCCCTAAAACACTACCCCCAGCATGACCCCCTACACTATACAAACGCCACTGTGCTACACTAAACCCTAAAACACTACCCCCAGCTTGAATCCCTACACTACCCAAACACCACTGCACTACCCTAAACCCTAAAACACTACCCCCAGCTTGAAACCCTACACTACCCAAACACCACTGCACTACCCTAAACCCTAAAACACTACCCCCTGCCTGACCCCCTACAATACCCAAACACCACTGCACTAGGCTAAACCCTAAAACACTACCCCCAGCATGAGCCCCTACACTATAAAAACAAAAATGCACTACCCTAAGCCCTAAAACACTACCCCAGCATGACCCCCTCACAACACATACACCACTGCACTACCCTAAATATACCCCCAGCACGAATACCTACTCTAACCAAACACCACTGCACTACACTAAACCCTAAATCTACCCCAGCACGAACCCCTACACTACCCAAACACCACTGCACTACCCTAAACACTAAAACACTAACCGCAGCATGACCCCCTGCACTACCCAAAAACCACTGTACTACCCTAAACCCTAAAACACTACCCCTTACACTACACAAACACCACTGCACTACCCAAAACCCTAAAGCACTACCCCCAGAATGACCCCCTACACTACCCAAACACCTCTGCACTACCCTAAACCCTAAAACACTCCCCACAGCATGACCCCTTACACTATACAAACATCACTGCACTACCCTAAGCCCTAAAACACAACCCCCAGCATGACCCCCTCACAACACAAACACCACTGCACTACCCTAAACCCTAACTCTACCCACAGCATGACACCTTACACTACCCAAAAATCACTGCTCTACCCTAAACCCTATAAAAACTATCCTCCGCAAGATACCCTACACTGCACTAGCACCACTACACTACCCTAAACCCTAAAACACTACCCCCAGCATGACACCCTCACAACACAAACACCACTGCACCACCCTAAACCCTGAATCTACCCCCAACATGAACCCTTACACTACCCAAACACCATTGCACTACCCTAAACCCTAAAACACTATCCCCAGCACGACCCCCTACACTATACAAACGCCACTGTGCTACCCTAAACCCTAAAACACTACCCCCAGCTTGAACCCCTACACTACCCAAACACCACTGCACTACCCTAAACCCTAAAACACTACCCCCAGCTTGAACCCCTACACTACCCAAACACCACTGCACTACCCTAAACCCTAAAACACTACCCCCTGCATGACCCCCTACAATACCCAAACACCACTGCACTAGGCTAAACCCTAAAACACTACCCCCAGCATGAGCCCCTACACTATAAAAACAAAAATGCACTACCCTAAGCCCTAAAACACTACCCCAGCATGACCCCCTCACAACACATACACCACTGCACTACCCTAAATATACCCCCAGCACGAATACCTACTCTAACCAAACACCACTGCACTACACTAAACCCCAAATCTACCCCCAGCACGAACCCCTACACTACCCAAACACCACTGCACTACCCTAAACACTAAAACACTAACCGCAGCATGACCCCCTGCACTACCCAAAAACCACTGTACTACCCTCAACCCTAAAACACGACCCCCTACACTACACAAACACCACTGCACTACCCAAAACCCTAAAGCACTACTTCCAGCATTACCCCCTATACTACACAAACACCACTGCATTACGTTACACACTAAAACACTACCCCCAGAATGACCCCCTACACTACCCAAACACCTCTGCACTACCCTAAACCCTAAAACACTCCGCACAGCATGACCCCTTACACTATAGAAACATCACTGCACTAAGCTCTAAAACACAACCCCCAGCATGACCCCCTCACAACACAAACACCACTGCACTACCCTAAACCCTAACTCTACCCACAGCATGACACCTTACACTACCCAAAAATCACTGCACTACCCTAAACCCTAAAAAACTATCCTCAGCAGGATACCTTACACTGCACTAGCACCACTACACTACCCTAAACCCTAAAACACTACCCCCAGCACGACACCCTCACAACACAAACACCACTGCACCACCCTAAACCCTAAATCTACCCCCAACATGAACCCTTACACTACCCAAACACCATTGCACTACCCTAAACACTAAAACACTATCCCCAGCACGACCCCCTACACTACACAAGAACCACTGCTCTACCCTAAACCCTAAAACACTACCCCCAGCACAACCCTTTCACTACACAAACACCACTGCACTACCTTAAACACTAAAACACTGCCCCCAGCATGACCCCCACACTACACAAACACCACCGCACATCCCAAACCCTAAATCCACCCCCAGCTTGACCCCCTACACTACAGAAACACCAGTGCACTACACTAAACCCTAAAACACTCTCTCAGCATGACCCCCTACACTACACAAACACCACTGTACTACCCTAAACCCTAAAACCCTACCTACAGCACGACCCCCTCCACTACCCAAACACAACTACACTACGCTAAATCCAAAAACACTACCCCAGCATGACCCCCTACACTACCCAAACACCACTGCATTACCCTAAACCCTAAAACACTACTCCCAGCACGACTCCCTACACTGCACAAACACCACTGCACTACACTAAACCCTAAAACACTACCCCTACACTACACAAACACAACTGCACTGACCTATACCCTAAAACACTACCCCCAGCATGACCACAACACTTCACAAACTCCACTGCACTACCCTAAACCCTAAAACACTACCCCAAGCAAGCCCCCTGCACTACAAAAGCACCACTGTACTACCCTTAACCCTAAAACACTACCCCCAGCACAACCCCCTTCACTACCCAAACACAACTGCACTATGCTATAACCAAAAACACTACCCCCAGCATGACCCAATACACTACCCAAACACCACTGCACTACCCTAAACCCTAAAACACTTCCCCAGCATGACCCCTACACTACCAAAACACCACTGCAATACCCTAAACCCCAAAACACTATCCCCAGCACGACCACCTACACTACACAAGCACCACTGCACTACCCTAAACCCTAAAACACTACCCCCAGCACAACCCTTTCACTACACAAACACCACTGCACTTCCTTAAACACTAAAACACTGCCCCCAGCATCACCCCTACCCCACCCAAACACCACTGCACTACCCTAAGCCCTAAAACACTACCCCCAGCATGACCCCTACACTATACAAACGCCACTGCGCTACCCTAAACCCTAAAACACTACCCCCAGCTTGAACCCCTACACTACCCAAACACCACTGCACTACCCTAAACCCTAACACACTACCCCCAGCTTGAACCCCTACACTACCCAAACACCACTGCACTACCCTAAACCCTAAAACACTACCACCAGCCCAACTCCCTACACTACCCAAACACCACTACACTACCCTAAACCCTAAAACACTACCCCCAGCTTGAACCCCTACACTACCCAAACACCACTGCACTACCCTAAACCCTAAAACACTACCCCCTGCATGACCCCCTACAATACCCAAACACCACTGCACTAGGCTAAACCCTAAAACACTACCCCCAGCATGAGCCCCTACACTATAAAAATAAAAATGTATGTATGTATGTGCAGTCTTATATAGCGCTCAAATTACCCTTGGGCATCTCGGCGCTTGCATTGGGAACCCGTCCTGGTTTTTCCCTGTGAGATAACCCGTACTGGGCATCCCCAAGGTGAAAGCCAGGCATCCCGCCACGGGGGGCCGTTGTGGAGATTAAGCAAGCTTGTTGCCCAGAGCTGCATAGTGTGAACTCGTGCTTAGAGTAGGCACACTACACAAACACCAGTGCACAACACTAAAACACTGACCCCAGCACGAACCCCTACACAACCCAAACACAACTGCACTACCTTAAACCCTAACTCTACTGCCAGCATGACCCCCTACACTACCCAAACACCACTACACTACCCTAAACCCTAAAACACTACCCCCAGCTTGAACCCCTACACTACCCAAACACCACTGCACTACCCTAAACCCAAAAACACTACCCCTACACTACACAAACACCACTGCATTACACTAAACCCTAAAACACTACTCCCAGCACGACTCCCTACACTGCACAAACACCACTGCACTACACTAAACCCTAAAACACTACCCCTACACTACACAAACACAACTGCACTGACCTATACCCTAAAACACTACCCCCAGCAGGACCACAACACTTCACAAACTCCACTGCACTACCCTAAACCCTAAAACACTACCCCAAACAAACCCCCCTGCACTACAAAAGCACCACTGTACTACCCTAAACCCTAAAACACTACCCCCAGCACAACCCCCTTCACTACCCAAACACAACTGCACTACGCTATAACCAAAAACACTACCCCAGCATGACCCTTACACTACCAAAACACCACTGCACTACCCTAAACCCCAAAACACTATCCCCAGCACGACCTCCTACACTACACAAGCACCACTGCACTACCCTAAACCCTAAAACACTACCCCCAGCACAACCCTTTCACTACACAAACACCACTGCACTTCCTTAAATGCTAAAACACTGCCCCCAGCATCACCCCTACCCCACCCAAACACCACTGCACTACCCTAAGCCCTAAAACACTACCCCCAGCATGACCCCCTACACTATACAAACGCCACTGCGCTACCCTAAACCCTAAAACACTACCCCCAGCATGACCCCCTCACAACACAAACACCACTGCACTACCCTAAACCCTAAAACACTACCCTCAGCTTGAACCCCTACACTACCCAAACACCACTGCACTACCCTAAACCCTAAAACACTACCCCCAGCTTTTACCCCTACACTACCCAAACACCACTGCACTACCCTAAACCCTAAAACACTACCACCAGCCCAACTCCCTACACTACCCAAACACCACTGCACTCCCCTAAACTCTAAATCTACCCAAGAACAACTCCCTAGACTACACACACATCACTGCACTACCCTAAACCCTAAAACACTACCCCCAGCATGACCCCCTTCACTACACAAACACCACTGCACAGCCCTAAACCCTAAAACACTACCCTCAGCATGACCCCTACACTACACAAACACCACTGCACTACCCTAAACCCTAAATCTATCCCCAGCATGACCCCCTTCACTACCCAAACACAACTGCACTACGCTAAACCCAAAACACTACCCCCAGCATGAACCCCTACATACCCAAACACCACTGCACTACCCTAAACTCTAAAACACGACCCCCTACACTACACAAACACCAATGCACAACCCTAAACCCTAAAACACTACCCCCAGCACGACCCCCTACACTACACAAGCACCACTGCACTAACCTAAAACCTAAAACGCTACTCTGGCACTACCCCCTACACTCCCCAAACACCACTGCACTACCCTAAACTCTAAAACACTACCCCCAGCACGACCCCCTATACTACACAAACATAACTGCACTACCCTAAACCCTAAAACACTACTCCAAGCATGACCCCCTACACTAACCAAACACCACTGCACTACCCTAAACCCTAAAACACTACCCCAAGCACGACTCCCTATACTACACAAACACCACTGCACTACCCTATACCCTAAATCACCACCCCCAGCACGACTCTCTACACTACCCAAACACTACTGCACTACACGAAAGACTAAATCTACCCCCAGCATGACCTCCCACACTACACAAACACCACTGCACTACCCTGAAACCTAAAACACTATCCCCTACACTAGACACAAACACCACTGCACTACACTAAACCCTAAAACACTGCCCCCAGCATGATCCCCAACAATACCCAAAAACCACTGCACTACGCTAAACCCTAAAACACTACCCCCTTCACTAGACACTAACACCACTGCACTACCCTAAACCCTAAAACACTACCCCCTGCATGACCCCCTACAATACCCAAACACCACTGCACTACGCTAAACCCTAAAACACTACCCTCAGCATGAGCCCCTACAATATGAAAATACCAATGCACTACCCTAAGCCCTAAAACACTACCCCAGCATGACCCCCTCAAAACACAAACACCACTGCACTACCCTAAACCCTAAATATACCCCCAGCACGAATACCTACTCTAACCAAACACCACTGCACTACACTAAACCCTAAATCTAACACCAGCATGACCTCCCACACTACCCAAACACCACTGCACTACCCTAAACCCTAAAACACTTCCCCGGCATGACCCCTACACTACCAAAACACCACTGCAATACCCTAAACCCCAAAACACTATCCCCAGCACGACCACCTACACTACACAAGCACCACTGCACTACCCTAAACCCTAAAACACTACCCCCAGCACAACCCTTTCACTACACAAACACCACTGCACTTCCTTAAACACTAAAACACTGCCCCCAGCATCACCCCTACCCCACCCAAACACCACTGCACTACCCTAAGCCCTAAAACACTACCCCCAGCATGACCCCTACACTATACAAATGCCACTGCGCTACCCTAAACCCTAAAACACTACCCCCAGCTTGAACCCCTACACTACCCAAACACCACTGCACTACCCTAAACCCTAACACACTACCCCCAGCTTGAACCCCTACACTACCCAAACACCACTGCACTACCCTAAACCCTAAAACACTACCACCAGCCCAACTCCCTACACTACCCAAACACCACTACACTACCCTAAACCCTAAAACACTACCCCCAGCTTGAACCCCTACACTACCCAAACACCACTGCACTACCCTAAACCCTAAAACACTACCCCCTGCATGACCCCCTACAATACCCAAACACCACTGCACTAGGCTAAACCCTAAAACACTACCCCCAGCATGAGCCCCTACACTATAAAAATAAAAATGTATGTATGTATGTGCAGTCTTATATAGCGCTCAAATTACCCTTGGGCATCTCGGCGCTTGCATTGGGAACCCGTCCTGGTTTTTCCCTGTGAGATAACCCGTACTGGGCATCCCCAAGGTGAAAGCCAGGCATCCCGCCACGGGGGGCCGTTGTGGAGATTAAGCAAGCTTGTTGCCCAGAGCTGCATAGTGTGAACTCGTGCTTAGAGTAGGCACACTACACAAACACCAGTGCACAACACTAAAACACTGACCCCAGCACGAACCCCTACACAACCCAAACACAACTGCACTACCTTAAACCCTAACTCTACTGCCAGCATGACCCCCTACACTACCCAAACACCACTACACTACCCTAAACCCTAAAACACTACCCCCAGCTTGAACCCCTACACTACCCAAACACCACTGCACTACCCTAAACCCAAAAACACTACCCCTACACTACACAAACACCACTGCATTACACTAAACCCTAAAACACTACTCCCAGCACGACTCCCTACACTGCACAAACACCACTGCACTACACTAAACCCTAAAACACTACCCCTACACTACACAAACACAACTGCACTGACCTATACCCTAAAACACTACCCCCAGCAGGACCACAACACTTCACAAACTCCACTGCACTACCCTAAACCCTAAAACACTACCCCAAACAAACCCCCCTGCACTACAAAAGCACCACTGTACTACCCTAAACCCTAAAACACTACCCCCAGCACAACCCCCTTCACTACCCAAACACAACTGCACTACGCTATAACCAAAAACACTACCCCAGCATGACCCCTACACTACCAAAACACCACTGCACTACCCTAAACCCCAAAACACTATCCCCAGCACGACCTCCTACACTACACAAGCACCACTGCACTACCCTAAACCCTAAAACACTACCCCCAGCACAACCCTTTCACTACACAAACACCACTGCACTTCCTTAAATGCTAAAACACTGCCCCCAGCATCACCCCTACCCCACCCAAACACCACTGCACTACCCTAAGCCCTAAAACACTACCCCAGCATGACCCCCTACACTATACAAACGCCACTGCGCTACCCTAAACCCTAAAACACTACCCCCAGCATGACCCCCTCACAACACAAACACCACTGCACTACCCTAAACCCTAAAACACTACCCTCAGCTTGAACCCCTACACTACCCAAACACCACTGCACTACCCTAAACCCTAAAACACTACCCCCAGCTTTTACCCCTACACTACCCAAACACCACTGCACTACCCTAAACCCTAAAACACTACCACCAGCCCAACTCCCTACACTACCCAAACACCACTGCACTCCCCTAAACTCTAAATCTACCCAAGAACAACTCCCTAGACTACACACACATCACTGCACTACCCTAAACCCTAAAACACTACCCCCAGCATGACCCCCTTCACTACACAAACACCACTGCACAGCCCTAAACCCTAAAACACTACCCTCAGCATGACCCCTACACTACACAAACACCACTGCACTACCCTAAACCCTAAATCTATCCCCAGCATGACCCCCTTCACTACCCAAACACAACTGCACTACGCTAAACCCAAAACACTACCCCCAGCATGAACCCCTACATACCCAAACACCACTGCACTACCCTAAACTCTAAAACACGACCCCCTACACTACACAAACACCAATGCACAACCCTAAACCCTAAAACACTACCCCCAGCACGACCCCCTACACTACACAAGCACCACTGCACTAACCTAAAACCTAAAACGCTACTCTGGCACTACCCCCTACACTCCCCAAACACCACTGCACTACCCTAAACTCTAAAACACTACCCCCAGCACGACCCCCTATACTACACAAACATAACTGCACTACCCTAAACCCTAAAACACTACTCCAAGCATGACCCCCTACACTAACCAAACACCACTGCACTACCCTAAACCCTAAAACACTACCCCAAGCACGACTCCCTATACTACACAAACACCACTGCACTACCCTATACCCTAAATCACCACCCCAGCACGACTCTCTACACTACCCAAACACTACTGCACTACACGAAAGACTAAATCTACCCCCAGCATGACCTCCCACACTACACAAACACCACTGCACTACACTAAACCCTAAAACACTACCCCTACACTACACAAACACAACTGCACTGACCTATACCCTAAAACACTACCCCCAGCAGGACCACAACACTTCACAAACTCCACTGCACTACCCTAAACCCTAAAACACTACCCCAAACAAACCCCCCTGCACTACAAAAGCACCACTGTACTACCCTAAACCCTAAAACACTACCCCCAGCACAACCCCCTTCACTACCCAAACACAACTGCACTACGCTATAACCAAAAACACTACCCCAGCATGACCCCTACACTACCAAAACACCACTGCACTACCCTAAACCCCAAAACACTATCCCCAGCACGACCTCCTACACTACACAAGCACCACTGCACTACCCTAAACCCTAAAACACTACCCCCAGCACAACCCTTTCACTACACAAACACCACTGCACTTCCTTAAATGCTAAAACACTGCCCCCAGCATCACCCCTACCCCACCCAAACACCACTGCACTACCCTAAGCCCTAAAACACTACCCCAGCATGACCCCCTACACTATACAAACGCCACTGCGCTACCCTAAACCCTAAAACACTACCCCCAGCATGACCCCCTCACAACACAAACACCACTGCACTACCCTAAACCCTAAAACACTACCCTCAGCTTGAACCCCTACACTACCCAAACACCACTGCACTACCCTAAACCCTAAAACACTACCCCCAGCTTTTACCCCTACACTACCCAAACACCACTGCACTACCCTAAACCCTAAAACACTACCACCAGCCCAACTCCCTACACTACCCAAACACCACTGCACTCCCCTAAACTCTAAATCTACCCAAGAACAACTCCCTAGACTACACACACATCACTGCACTACCCTAAACCCTAAAACACTACCCCCAGCATGACCCCCTTCACTACACAAACACCACTGCACAGCCCTAAACCCTAAAACACTACCCTCAGCATGACCCCTACACTACACAAACACCACTGCACTACCCTAAACCCTAAATCTATCCCCAGCATGACCCCCTTCACTACCCAAACACAACTGCACTACGCTAAACCCAAAACACTACCCCCAGCATGAACCCCTACATACCCAAACACCACTGCACTACCCTAAACTCTAAAACACGACCCCCTACACTACACAAACACCAATGCACAACCCTAAACCCTAAAACACTACCCCCAGCACGACCCCCTACACTACACAAGCACCACTGCACTAACCTAAAACCTAAAACGCTACTCTGGCACTACCCCCTACACTCCCCAAACACCACTGCACTACCCTAAACTCTAAAACACTACCCCCAGCACGACCCCCTATACTACACAAACATAACTGCACTACCCTAAACCCTAAAACACTACTCCAAGCATGACCCCCTACACTAACCAAACACCACTGCACTACCCTAAACCCTAAAACACTACCCCAAGCACGACTCCCTATACTACACAAACACCACTGCACTACCCTATACCCTAAATCACCACCCCAGCACGACTCTCTACACTACCCAAACACTACTGCACTACACGAAAGACTAAATCTACCCCCAGCATGACCTCCCACACTACACAAACACCACTGCACTACCCTGAAACCTAAAACACTATCCCCTACACTAGACACAAACACCACTGCACTACACTAAACCCTAAAACACTGCCCCCAGCATGATCCCCAACAATACCCAAAAACCACTGCACTACGCTAAACCCTAAAACACTACCCCCTTCACTAGACACTAACACCACTGCACTACCCTAAACCCTAAAACACTACCCCCTGCATGACCCCCTAAAATACCCAAACACCACTGCACTACGCTAAACCCTAAAACACTACCCTCAGCATGAGCCCCTACAATATGAAAATACCAATGCACTACCCTAAGCCCTAAAACACTACCCCAGCATGACCCCCTCAAAACACAAACACCACTGCACTACCCTAAACCCTAAATATACCCCCAGCACGAATACCTACTCTAACCAAACACCACTGCACTACACTAAACCCTAAATCTAACACCAGCATGACCTCCCACACTACACAAACACCACTGCACTACCCTAAACCCTAAAACACTTTCCCCAGCTCGAACCCCTACACCACCCAAACACCACTGCACTACCCTAAACACTGAAACACTAACCGCAGCAAGACCCCATGCACTACCCAAAAAGCACTGCACTACACTATACCCTAAAACATGACCCACTACCCTACAAAAAACACCAATGTTGTATCCTAAACCCTAAAACACTACCCACAGTATGACCATCTACACAACACAAACACCACTGTACTACCCTAAACCCTAAAACACCACCCCCTACACTACACAAACACCACTGCACTACCCTATACCCTAAAGCACTATTCCCAGCATTACCCCCTACACTACACAAACACCACTGCACTACCCTCAACCCTAAAACACTACCCCAAGCAAGACCCCCTGCACTACAAAAGCACCACTGTACTACCCTAAACCCTAAAACACTACCCCCAGCACAACACGCTTCACTACCCAAACACAACTGCACTACGCTATACCCAAAAACACTACCCCCAGCATGACCCAAAACACTACCCAAACACCACTGCACTACCCTAAACCCTAAAACAACAACCCAGCAAGACCCCTACACTACCAAAATACCTCTGCACTACACTAAACCCAAAAACACTACCCAGGCACGACTCCCTACAGTATACAAACACTACTGCACTGCCCTAAACCCTAAGACACTACCCCCACCATGACTCCATACACTACTCAAACACCACTGCACTACACTAAACCCTAAAACACTACCCCCAGCACGAAACCCTACATTACCCAAATGCCACTGCACTACCCTAAACCCTAAAACACTAACCCCAGCATGATCCCCTACACTACCCAAACACCACTGCACTACCCTATACCCTAAAACATGACCCCCTACACTACACAAACAGCACTGCCCTACCCTAAACCCAAAAAACCTATACACAGAATGACCCCCTAAACAACACAAACACCACTGCACTACCCTAAACCCTAAAACACTACCCCCTACATTAGACACAAACACCACTGCACTACCTTAAACCCTAAAACACTACCCCAGCATGACCCCCTACACTACACAAACACCACTGCACTAACCTAAACCCTAAAACACTACCACCAGCATGACCCCCTACACTACCCAATCACCACTGCACTACCCTAAACCCTAGAACTCTACCCCCAGCATGATCTCCCACACTACACAAATACCACTGCACTGCCCTAAACCCAAAAACACTACATCCAGCATGACCCCCTACACTACCCAAACACCACTGCACTACCCTAAACCCTAAAACACTAACCCCAGCATGACCCCCTCACAACACAAACACCACTGCACTACCCTAAACCCTAAAACACTACCCCCAGCTTGAACCCCTACACTACCCAAACACCACTGCACTACCCTAAACCCTAAAACACTACCCCCAGCTTGAACCCCTACACTACCCAAATACCACTGCACTACCCTATACCCTAAAGCATGACCCCCAACACTACACAAACAGCACTACCCTACCCTAAACCCTAAAACACTATCCACAGCTTGACCCCCTATACTACACAAACACCTCTGCTCTTCCCTAAACCCTAAAAAAGTACCTCCTACAATACACAAACACAACTGCACTACCCTAAACCCTAAAACACTACCCCCAGCATGACCCCCTACACTACATAAACACCCCTACACTACCCTAAACCCTAAAACACTACCCCCAGCATCACCCCCTACACCACCCAAACACCACTGCACTACCCTAACCCCTAAAACACTACCCCAGCATGACCCCCTACACTATACAAATGCCACTGCGCTACCCTATACCCTAAAACACTACCCCCAGCATGACCCCCTCCCAACACAAACACCACTGCACTTCCCTAAACCCTAAATCTACCCCCAGCATGACCCACTACACTACCCAAACACCACTGCACTACCCTAAACCCTAAAACACTACCCCCAGCTTCAACCCCTACACTACCCAAACACCACTGCACTACCATAAACCCTAAAACACTACCCCAGCACAACACCCTACAGTACCCAAACATAACTGCACTACCCAAAACCCTAAAACACTACCACCAGCACAACTCCCTACACTACACAAACACCCCTACACTACCCTAAACCCTAAAACACTACCCCCAGCATGACCCCCTACACTACACAAACACCACTGCACTACCCTAAACCCTAAAACACTACCCCCAGCATGACCCCCTACACTACACAAACACCACTGCACTACCCTAAACCCTAAATCTACCCAAGAACAACTCCCTAGACTACACAAACACCACTGCACTACCCTAAACCCTAAAACACTACCCCCAGCATGACCCCCTTCACTACAGAAACACCATTGCACTGCCTTAAACCCTAAAACACTACCCCCAGCATGAACCCCTACAATACCCAAACACCACTGCACTACCCTAAACTCTAAAGTACGGCCCCCTACACTCCACAAACACCACAGCACTACCCTAATCCCTAAAACACTTCCCCCAGCATGATCCCCTACACTACACAAACACCACTGCACTACCCTAAACCCTAGAACACTACCTCCAACACGACCCCCTACACTACACAAGCACCACTGCACTAACCTAAAACCTAAAACACTACTCTGGCACTACCCCTACACTACCCAAAAACCACTGCACTACCCTAAACTCTAAAACTCTACCCCCAGCATGACCCCTATACTACACAAACACCACTGCACTACCCTAAACCCTAAAACACTACTCCAAGCACGACCCCCTACACTAACCAAACACCACTGCACTACATGAAAGCCTAAATCTACCCCCAGCATGACCTCCCACACTACACAAACACCACTGCACTTCCCTAAAACCTAAAACACTATCCCCTACACTAGACACAAACACCACTGCACTACACTAAACCCTAAAACACTGCCCCCGCATGATCCCCAACACTACACTAACACCACTGCACTACCCTAAACCCTAAAACACTACCAACTGCATCACCCCCTACAATACCCAAACACCACTGCACTACGCTAAACCCTAAAACACTACCCCCAGCATGAGCCCCTACAATTTAAAAATACCAATGCACTACCCTAAGCCCTAAAACACTAACCCAGCATGACCCCCTCACAACACAAACACCACTGCACTACCCTAAACCCTAAATATACCCCCAGCACGAATACCTACTCTAACCAAACACCACTGCACTACACTAAACCCTAAATCTACCCCCAGCATGACCTCCAACACTACACAAACACCACTGCACTACCCTAAACCCTAAAATACTCCCCCCAGCACGAGCCCCTACACTACCCAAACACCACTGCACTACCCTAAACACTAAAACACTAACCGCAGCATGACCCCCTGCACTACGCAAACACCACTTTTCTACCCTAAACCTTAAAACACTACCCCCTACACTACACAAACACCACTGCACTACCCTAAACCTTAAAGCACTACTCCCAGCATTACCCCCTACACTACACAAACACCACTGCACTACCTTAACCTCTTCAATGCCCGTGACGAGCTGGTCTCGTCATGGGCCGTGGTCACGCTGTGCCCATGACGAGACCAGCTCGTCATAAACCCCGCCCGCTAATACAACGGCCGGCACAGGGCGGGGAAAGGAGCGGGCACTGAAGGGGTTAAACCCTAAAACACTACCCCCAGAATGACCCTCTACACTACAATTGCACTACCCTAAACACTAAAACACTACCCACAGCATGACCCCCTGCACTACACAAACACCACTTTTCTACCCTAACCCCTAAAACACTACCCCCTACACTACACAAACACCACTGCACTACCCTAAACCTTAAAGCACTACTCCCAGCATTACCCCCTACACTACACACACACCACTACACTACCTTAAACCCTAAAACACTACCCCCAAAATGACCCCCTACACTACCCAAACACCTCTGCACTACCCTAACCCCTAAAACACTCCCCCCAGCATGACCCCTTACACTATACAAACATCACTGCACTACCCTAAACCCTAAAACACAACCCCCAGCATGACCCCCTCACAACACAAACACCACTGCACTACCCGAAACCCTACCTCTACCCACAGCATGACCCCTTACAACACTCAAACATCACTGCACTACCCTAAACCCTAAAAAACTATCCTCAGCAGGATACCCTACACTGCACTAGCTCCACTACACTACCCTAAACCCTAAAAGACTACCCCAGGATGACACCCTCACAATACAAACACCATTGCACCACCCTAAACCCTAAATCTACCCTCAACATGAACCCTTACACTACCCAAACACCATTGCACTACCCTAAACCACTATCCCCAGCATGACCCCCTACACTACACAAGCACCACTGCACCACCCTAAACCCTAAACCACTGCCCCAGCACGACCCTTTCACTAAACAAACACCACTGCACTTCCTTAAACGCTAAAACACTGCCCCCAGCATGACCCCCACACTACACAAACAGCAATGCACATCCCAAAACCCTTAATCTACCCGCAGCATGACCCCACTATAGAAACACCACTGCACTACCCTAAACCCTAAAACACTGTCTCAGCACGACCCCCTACACTACACAAACACCACTGTACTACCCTAAACCCTAAAACACTACCCCCAGCACGACCCCCTCCACTACCCAAACACAACTACACTACGCTAAATCCAAAAACACTACCCCCAGCATGACCCCCTACACTACCCAAACACAACTGCACTGCCCTATACCCTAAAACACTACCCCCAGCATGACCCCAACACTTCACAAACTCCACTGCACTACCCTAAACCCTAAAACACTACCCCTAGCAAGACCCCCTGCACTACAAAAGCACCACTGTACTACCCTAAACCCTAAAACACTACCCCCAGCACAACCCCCTTCACTACACAAACACAACTGCACTACGCTATACCCAAAAACACTACCCCCAGCATGACCCAATACACTACCCTAACACCACTGCACTACCCTAAACCCTAAAACACTACCCCAGCATGACCCCTACACTACCAAAACACCACTGCACTACCCTAAACCCTAAAACACTACCCCAGCACGACTCCCTACAGTATACTAACACAACTGCACTACCCTAAACCCTAAAACACTACCCCCAGCATGACTCCCTACACTACTCAAGCACCACTGCACTACACTAAACCCTAAATCTACCCCCAGCTTGACCTCCCACACTACAAAAACAGAACTGCACTACCCTAAACCCTAAAACACTACCCCAGCACGAAACCCTACACTACCCAAACACCACTGCACTACCCTAAACCCTAAAACACTAACCCCGGCATGATCCCCTACACTACCCAAACACCACTGCACTACCCTATACCCTAAAGCATGACCCTCTACTCTACACAATCACCACTGCACTACCCTAAACCCTAAAAAACTATACACAGCATGACCCCCTACACAACACAAACACCACTGCACTACCCTAAACCCTAAAACACTACCCCCTACATTAGACACAAACACCACTGCACTACCCTAAACCCTAAAACACTACCCCCAGCATGACTCCCTACACTACACAAACACCACTGCACTACCCTACACCCTAAAACACTACCCAAGCATGACCCCCTACACTACCCAAAAACCATTGCACTACCCTAAACACTAAAACACTAGCCCCAGCTTGACACCCTACACTATACAAACACCACTGCACTACCCTAAGCCCTAAAACACTACCCCCAGCATGACCACTCACAACACAAACACCACTGCAGAGCCCTAAACCCTTAATCTACCTCCAGCGTGACCCCCTACACTACCCAATCACCACTGCACTACCCTAAACCCTTGAACTCTACCCCCAGCATGATCTCCCACACTACACAAACGCCACTGCATTACCCTAAACCCTAAAACACCAACCCCAGCATAACACCCGACCCTACCCAAATACCACTACACTACCCTATACCCTAAAACATGACCCCCTACACTACACAAACAGCACTGCCCTACCCTAAACCCTAAAACACTATCCACAGCATGACCCCCTACACTACACAAACACCACTGCACTTCCCTAAACCCTAAAAAAGTACCTCCTACAATACACAAACACAACTGCACTACCCTAAACCCTAAAACACTACCCCCAGCATGACCTCCTACACTACACAAACACCCCTACACTACCCTAAACCCTAAAACACTACCAACTGCATCACCCCCTACAATACCCAAACACCACTGCACTACGCTAAACCCTAAAACACTACCCCCAGCATGAGCCCCTACAATTTAAAAATACCAATGCACTACCCTAAGCCCTAAAACACTAACCCAGCATGACCCCCTCACAACACAAACACCACTGCACTACCCTAAACCCTAAATATACCCCCAGCACGAATACCTACTCTAACCAAACACCACTGCACTACACTAAACCCTAAATCTACCCCCAGCATGACCTCCAACACTACACAAACACCACTGCACTACCCTAAACCCTAAAATACTCCCCCAGCACGAGCCCCTACACTACCCAAACACCACTGCACTACCCTAAACACTAAAACACTAACCGCAGCATGACCCCCTGCACTACACAAACACCACTTTTCTACCCTAAACCTTAAAACACTACCCCCTACACTACACAAACACCACTGCACTACCCTAAACCTTAAAGCACTACTCCCAGCATTACCCCCTACACTACACAAACACCACTGCACTACCTTAACCTCTTCAATGCCCGTGACGAGCTGGTCTCGTCATGGGCCGCGGTCACGCTGTGCCCATGACGAGACCAGCTCGTCATAAACCCAGCCCGCTAATACAACGGCCGGCACAGGGCGGGGAAAGGGGCGGGCACTGAAGGGGTTAAACCCTAAAACACTACCCCCAGAATGACCCTCTACACTACAATTGCACTACCCTAAACACTAAAACACTACCCACAGCATGACCCCCTACACTACACAAACACCACTTTTCTACCCTAACCCCTAAAACACTACCCCCTACACTACACAAACACCACTGCACTACCCTAAACCTTAAAGCACTACTCCCAGCATTACCCCCTACACTACACAAACACCACTACACTACCTTAAACCCTAAAACACTACCCCCAGAATGACCCCCTACACTACCCAAACACCTCTGCACTACCCTAACCCCTAAAACACTCCCCCCAGCATGACCCCTTACACTATACAAACATCACTGCACTACCCTAAACCCTAAAACACAACCCCCAGCATGACCCCCTCACAACACAAACACCACTGCACTACCCGAAACCCTACCTCTACCCACAGCATGACCCCTTACACAACTCAAACATCACTGCACTACCCTAAACCCTAAAAAACTATCCTCAGCAGGATACCCTACACTGCACTAGCTCCACTACACTACCCTAAACCCTAAAAGACTACCCCAGGATGACACCCTCACAATACAAACACCACTGCACCACCCTAAACCCTAAATCTACCCTCAACATGAACCCTTACACTACCCAAACACCATTGCACTACCCTAAACCCTAAAACACTGTCTCAGCACGACCCCCTACACTACACAAACACCACTGTACTACCCTAAACCCTAAAACACTACCCCCAGCACGACCCCCTCCACTACCCAAACACAACTACACTACGCTAAATCCAAAAACACTACCCCCAGCATGACCCCCTACACTACCCAAACACAACTGCACTGCCCTATACCCTAAAACACTACCCCCAGCATGACCCCAACACTTCACAAACTCCACTGCACTACCCTAAACCCTAAAACACTACCCCTAGCAAGACCACCTGCACTACAAAAGCACCACTGTACTACCCTAAACCCTAAAACACTACCCCCAGCACAACCCCCTTCACTACACAAACACAACTGCACTACGCTATACCCAAAAACACTACCCACAGCATGACCCAATACACTACCCTAACACCACTACACTACCCTAAACCCTAAAACACTACCCCAGCACGACCCCTACACTACCAAAACACCACTGCACTACCCTAAACCCTAAAACACTACCCCAGCACGACTCCATACAGTATACTAACACAACTGCACTACCCTAAACCCTAAAACACTACCCCCAGCATGACTCCCTACACTACTCAAGCACCACTGCACTACACTAAACCCTAAATCTACCCCCAGCTTGACCTCCCACACTACACAAACAGAACTGCACTACCCTAAACCCTAAAACACTACCCCAGCACGAAACCCTACACTACCCAAACACCACTGCACTACCCTAAACGCTAAAACACTAACCCCGGCATGATCCCCTACACTACCCAAACACCACTGCACTACCCTATACCCTAAAGCATGACCCTCTACTCTACACAATCACCACTGCACTACCCTAAACCCTAAAAAACTATACACAGCAATACCCCCTACACAACACAAACACCACTGCACAACCCTAAACCCTAAAACACTACCCCCTACATTAGACACAAACACCACTGCACTACCCTAAACCCTAAAACACTACCCCCAGCATGACTCCCTACACTACACAAACACCACTGCACTACCCTACACCCTAAAACACTACCCAAGCATGACCCCCTACACTACCCAAAAACCATTGCACTACCCAAAACACTAAAACACTAGCCCCAGCTTGACACCCTACACTATACAAACACCACTGCACTACCCTAAGCCCTAAAACACTACCCCCAGCATGACCACTCACAACACAAACACCACTGCAGAGCCCTAAACCCTTAATCTACCTCCAGCGTGACCCCCTACACTACCCAATCACCACTGCACTACCCTAAACCCTTGAACTCTACCCCCAGCATGATCTCCCACACTACACAAACGCCACTGCATTACCCTAAACCCTAAAACGCCAACCCCAGCATAACACCCGACCCTACCCAAATACCACTGCACTACCCTATGCCCTAAAACATGACCCCCTACACTACACAAACAGCACTGCCCTACCCTAAACCCTAAAACACTATCCACAGCATGACCCCCTACACTACACAAACACCACTGCACTTCCCTAAACCCTAAAAAAGTACCTCCTACAAAACACAAACACAACTGCACTACCCTAAACCCTAAAACACTACCCCCAGCATGACCTCCTACACTACACAAACACCCCTACACTACCCTAAACCCTAAAACACTACCCCCAGCATCACCCTTACACCACCCAAACACCACTGTACTACCCTAAACTCTAAAACACTACCCCCAGCATAACCCCCTACACTACACAAACATCACTGCACAACCGTAAACCCTAAAACACTACCCCCAGCACGACCCCCTACACTACACAAGCACCACTGCACTAACCTAAAACCTAAAACACTACTCTGGCACCACCCCTACACTACCCAAACACCACTGCACTACCGTAAACTCTAAAACACTACCCCCAGCATGACCCCCTATACTACACAAACACCACTGCACTACCCTAAACCCTAAAACACTACTCCAAGCACGACCCCCTACACTAACCAAACACCACTGCACTACCCTAAACCCTAAAACACTACCCCAAGCACGACTCCCTATACTACACAAACACCACTGCACTACCCTAAACACTAAAACGCTATTCCAAGCACGACCCCTACACTAACCAAACACCACTGCACTACCCTAAACCCTAAAACACTACCCCCAGCACGACTCCCTACACTACCCAAACACCACTGCACTACACGAAAGCCTAAATCTACCCCCACCATAACCTCCCACACTACACAAACACCACTGCACTACCCTAAACCCTAAAACACTACCCCCAGCATGAGCCCCTACAATATAAAAATACCAATGCACTACCCTAAGCCCTAAAACACTACCCCAGCATGACCCCCTCACAACACAACCACCACTGCACTACCCTAAACCCTAAATATACCCCCAGCACGAATACCTACTCTAACCAAACACCACTGCACTACCCTAAACCCTAAAACACTTCCCCCAGCATGACCCCCTGCACTACCCAAAAAGCACTGCACTACACTATACCCTAAAACATGACCCACTATCCAACAAAAAACACCACTGTTGTATCCTAAACCCTAAAACACTACCCACAGCAGGAACCCCTACACTACACAAACACCACTGTACTACCCTAAACCCTAAAACACTACCCCTACACTACACAAACACCACTGCACTCCCCTATACCCTAAAGCACTACTCCCAGCATTACCCCCTACACTACACAAACACCACTGCACTACCTTAAACCCTAAAACACTACCCCAAGCAAGACCCCCTGCACTACAAAAGCACCACTGTACTACCCTAAACCCTAAAACACTACTCCCAGCACAACCCCCTTCACTACCCAAACACAACTGCACTACACTAAACCCTAAATCTACGCCCAGCATGACCTCCCACACTACACAAGCACAACTGCACTTCCCTAAACCCTAAAAAAGTACCTCCTACAATACACAAACACAACTGCACTACCCTAAACCCTAAAACACTACCCCCAGCAGGACTCCCTATACTACACAAACACCCCTACACTACCCTAAACCCTAAAACACTACCCCCAGCACCATCCCCTACATCACCCAAACACCACTGCACTACCCTAACCCCTAAAACACTACCCCCAGCATGACCCCTACACTATTCAAAAGCAACTGCGCTACCCTACACCCTAAAACACTACCCCCAGCATGACCCCCTCACAACACAAATACCACTGCACTACCCTAAACCCTAAATCTACCCCCAGCATGACCCCCTACACTACCCAAACACCACTGCACTACCCTAAACCCTAAAACACTACCCCCAGCTTGAACCCCTACACTACCCAAACACCATTGCACTACCCTAAACCCTAAAACACCACCCCAGCACAACACCCTACAGTACCCAAACTTAAACGCACTACCCAAAACCCTAAAACACTACCACCAGCACAACTCCCTACACTACCCAAACACCACTGCACTACCCTAAACCCTATATCTACCCAAGAACAAGTCCCTAGACTACACAAACACCACTGCACTACCCTAAATCCTAAAACACTACCCCCAGCATGACCCCCTTCACTACACAAACACGACTGCACTGCCTTAAACCGTAAAACACTACCCTCAGCACGACCCCCTACACTACACAAACACCACTGCACTACCCTAAACCCTAAATTTACCCCCAGCATGACCCCCTTCACTACCCAAACACAACCGCACTACGCTAAACCCAAAAACACTACCCCCAGCATGAAGCCCTACAATACCCAAACACCACTGCACTACCCTAAAACCTAAAACACTACTCTGGCACTACCCCCTACACTACCCAAACACCACTGCACTACCCTAAACTCTAAAACACTACCCCCAGCATGACCCTCTATACTACACAAACACCACTGCACTAACCTAAAACCTAAAACACTACTCTGGCACCACCCCCTACACTACCCAAACACCACTGCACTACCGTAAACTCTAAAACACTACCCCCAGCATGACCCCCTATACTACACAAACACCACTGCACTACCCTAAACCTTAAAACACTACTCCAAGCACGACCCCCTACACTAACCAAACACCACTGCACTAACCTAAACCCTAAAACACTACCCCAAGCACGACTCCCTATACTACACAAACACCACTGCACTACCCTAAACACTAAAACGCTACTCCAAGCATGACCCCTACACTAACTAAACACCACTGCACTACCCTAAACCCTAAAACACTACCCCAAGCACGACTCCCTATACTACACAAACACCACTGCACTACCCTATACCCTAAATCACTACCCCAGCATGAGCCCCTACAATATAAAAATACCAATGCACTACTCTAAGCCCTAAAACACTACCCCAGCATGACCCCCTCACAACACAACCACCACTGCACTACCCTAAACCCTAAATATACCCCCAGCACGAATACCTACTCTAACCAAACACCACTGCACTACCCTAAACCCTAAAACACTTCCCCCAGCATGAACCCCTACACTACCCAAACACCACTGCACTACCCTAAACACTAAAACACTAACCGCAGCATGACCCCCTGCACTACCCAAAAAGCACTGCACTACACTATACCCTAAAACATGACCCACTATCCAACAAAAAACACCACTGTTGTATCCTAAACCCTAAAACACTACCCACAGCAGGACCACCTACACTACACAAACACCACTGTACTACCCTAAACCCTAAAACACTACCCCTACACTACACAAACACCACTGCACTCCCCTAAACCCTAAAGCACTACTCCCAGCATTACCCCCTACACTACACAAACACCACTGCACTACCCTAAACCCTAAAACACAACCCCAAGCAAGCCCCCCTGCACTACAAAAGCACCACTGTACTACCCTAAACCCTAAAACACTACCCCCAGCACAACCCCCTTCACTACCCAAACACAACTGCACTACACTAAACCCTAAATCTACGCCCACCATGACCTCCCACACTACACAAACACAACTGCACTTCCCTAAACCCTAAAAAAGTACCTCCTACAATACACAAACACAACTGCACTACCCTAAACCCTAAAACACTACCCCCAGCAGGACTCCCTACACTACACAAACACCCCTACACTACCCTAAACCCTAAAACACTACCCCCAGCACCACCCCCTACATCACCCAAACACCACTGCACTACCCTAACCCCTAAAACACTACCCCCAGCATGACCCCCTACACTATTCAAAAGCAACTGCGCTACCCTACACCCTAAAACACTACCCCCAGCATGACCCCCTCACAACACAAATACCACTGCACTACCCTAAACCCTAAATCTACCCCCAGCATGACCCCTACACTACCCAAACACCACTGCACTACCCTAAACCCTAAAACACTACCCCCAGCTTGAACGCCTACACTACCCAAACACCATTGCACTACCCTAAACCCTAAAACACCACCACAGCACAACACCCTAAAGTACCCAAACATAAACGCACTACCCAAAACCCTAAAACACTACCACCAGCACAACTCCCTACACTACCCAAACACCACTGCACTACCCTAAACCCTATATCTACCCA
The DNA here is from genome assembly GCF_964204655.1 of Triturus cristatus. Classification (NCBI taxonomy): domain Eukaryota; kingdom Metazoa; phylum Chordata; class Amphibia; order Caudata; family Salamandridae; genus Triturus; species Triturus cristatus. The sequence goes on along the minus strand of NC_140579.1, from coordinate 873,393,206 downwards.
AGAACAAGTCCATAGACTACACGAACACCACTGCACTACCCTAAATCCTAAAACACTATCCCCAGCATGACCCCCTTCACTACACAAGCACGACTGCACTGTCTTAAACCGTAAAACACTACCCTCAGCACAACGCCCTACACTACACAAACACCACTGCACTACCCTAAACCCTAAATCTACATCCAGCATGACCCCCTACACTACCCAATCACCACTGCACTACCCTAAACCTTTGAACTCTACCCCCAGCATGATCTCCCACACTACACAAACGCCACTGCATTACCCTAAACCCTAAAACACCAACCCCAGCATAACACCCTACCCTACCCAAATACCACTGCACTACCCTATACCCTAAAACATGACCCCCTACACTACACAAACAGCACTGCCCTACCCTAAACCCTAAAACACTATCCACAGCATGACCTCCTACACTACACAAACACCACTGCACTTCCCTAAACCCTAAAAAAGTACCTCCTACAATACACAAACACAACTGCACTATCCTAAACCCTAAAACACTTCCCCCAGCATGACCTCCTACACTACACAAACACCCCTACACTACCCTAAACCCTAAAACACTACCCCCAGCATCACCCTTACACCACCCAAACACCACTGTACTACCCTAAACCCTAAAACACTACCCCCAGCATGACCCCCTACACTACACAAACTTCACTGCACAACCGTAAACCCTAAAACACTACCCCCAGCACGACCCCCTACACTACACAAGCACCACTGCACTAACCTAAAACCTAAAACACTACTCTGGCACCACCCCCTACACTACCAAAACACCACTGCACTACCGTAAACTCTAAAACACTACCCCCAGCATGACCCCCTATACTACACAAACACCACTGCACTACCCTAAACCCTAAAACACTACTCCAAGCACGACCCCCTACACTAACCAAACACCACTGCACTACCCTAAACCCAAAAACACTACCCCAAGCACGACTCCCTATACTACACAAACACCACTGCACTACCCTAAACACTAAAACGCTATTCCAAGCACGACCCCTACACTAACCAAACACCACTGCACTACCCTAAACCCTAAAACACTACCCCAAGCACGACTCCCTATACTACACAAACACTCCACTGCACTACCCTATACTCTAAATCACTACCCCAGCACGACTCCCTACACTACCCAAACACCACTGCACTACACGAAAGCCTATATCTACCCCCAGCATGACCTCCCACACTACACAAACACAACTGCACTACCCCGAAACCTAAAACACTATCCCCTACACTAGACGCAAACACCACTGCACTACACTAAACCCTAAAACACTGCCCCTAGCATGATCCTCAACACTACACTAACACCACTGCACTACCCTAAACTCTAAAACACTACCAACTGCATCACCCCCTACAATACCCAAACACCACTGCACTACGCTAAACCCTAAAACACTACCCCCAGCATGAGCCCCTACAATATAAAAATACCAATGCACTACCCTAAGTCCTAAAACACTACCCCAGCATGACCCCCTCACAACACAAACACCACTGCACTACCCTAAACCCTAAATATACCCCAGCAAGAATACCTACTCTAACCAAACACCACTGCACTACACTAAACCCTAAATCTACCCCCAGCATGACCTCCCACACTACACAAACACCAATGCACTACCCTAAACCCTAAAACACTTCCCCCAGCACGAACCCCTACACCACCCAAACACCAATGCACTACCCTAAACACTAAAACACTAACTGCAGCATGACCCCCTGCACTACCCAAAAACCACTGCACTACACTATACCCTAAAACATGACCCACTACACTACAAAAACACCACTGTTGTATCCTAAACCCTAAAACACTACCCCCAGCATGACCCCTACACTACACAAACACCACTTTTCTACCCTGAACCCTAAAACACTACCCCCTACACTAGACAAACACCACTGCACTACCCTAAACCTTAAAGCACTACTCCCAGCATTATTCCCTACACTACACAAACACCACTGCACTACCTTAAACCCTAAAACAGTACCCCCACAATGACCCCCTACACTACCCAAACACCTCTGCACTACCCTAAACACTAAAACACTAACAGCAGCATGACCCCCTGCACTACCCAAAAAGCACTGCACTACACTATACCCTAAAACATGACCCACTATCCAACAAAAACACCACTGTTGTATCCTAAACCCCAAAACACTACCCACAGCAGGACCCCCTACACTACACAAACACCACTGTACTACCCTAAACCCTAAAACACTACCCCTACACTACACAAACACCACTGCACTCCCCTAAACCCTAAAGCACTACTCCCAGCATTACCCCCTACACTACACAAACACCACTGCACTACCCTAAACCCTAAAACACTACCAAAGCAAGACCCCCTGCACTACAAAAGCACCACTGTACTACCATAAACCCTAAAACACTACCCCCAGCACAACCCCCTTCACTACCCAAACACAACTGCACTACACTAAACCCTAAATCTATGCCCAGCATGACCTTCCACACTACACAAACACAACTGCACTTCCCTAAACCCTAAAAAAGTACCTCCTACAATACACAAACACAACTGCACTAACCTAAACCCTAAAGCACTACCCCCAGCAGGACTCCCTACACTACACAAACACCCCTACACTACCCTAAACCCTAAAACACTACCCCTAGCTCCACCCCCTACATCACCCAAACAACACTGCACTACCCTAACCCCTAAAACACTACCCCCAGCATGACCCCCTACACTATTCAAAAGCAAATGTGCTACCCTAAACCTTAAAACACTACCCCCAGCATGACCCCCTCACAACACAAATACCACTGCACTACCCTAAACCCTAAATCTACCCCCAGCATGACCCCCTACGCTACCCAAACACCACTGCACTACCCTAAACCCTAAAACACTACCCCCAGCTTGAACCCCTACACTACCCAAACACCACTGCACTACCCTAAACCCTAAAACACTACCCCAGCACAACACCCTACAGTACCCAAACATAAACACACTACCCAAAACCCTAAAACACTACCACCAGCACAACTCCCTACACTACCCAAACACCACTGCACTACCCTAAACCCTATATCCACCCAAGAACAAGTCCCTAGACTACACAAACACCACTGCACTACCCTAAATCCTAAAACACTACCCCCAGCATGACCCCCTTCACTACACAAACACGACTGCACTGCCTTAAACCGTAAAACACTATCCTCAGCACGACCCCCTACACTACACAAACACCACTGCACTACCCTAAACCCTAAATCTACTCCCAGCATGACCCCCTTCACTACCCAAACACAACCGCACTACGCTAAACCCAAAAACAATACCCCCAGCATGAACACCTACAATACCCAAACACCACTGCACTACCCTAAAACCTAAAACACTACTCTGGCACTACCCCCTGTACTACCCAAACACCACTGCACTACCCTTAACTCTAAAACACTACCCCCAGCATGACCCTCTATACTACACAAACACCACTGCACTACCCTAAACTGTAAAACACTACTCCAAGCACGATCCACTACACTAACCAAACACCACTGCACTACCCTAAACCCTAAAACACTACCCCAAGCACGACTCCCTATACTACACAAACACCACTGCACTACCCTATACCCTAAATCACTACCCCAGCACAACTCCCTACACTACCCAAACACCACTGCACTACACGAAAGCCTAAATCTACCCCCAGCATGACCTCCCACACTACACAAACACCACTGCACTACCCTAAAACCTAAAACACTATCCCCTACACTAGACACTAACACCACTGCACTACCCTAAACACTAAAACACTACCAACTGCATCACCCCCTACAATACCCAAACACCCCTGCACTACGCTAAACCCTAAAACACTACCCCCAGCATGAGCCCCTACAATATAAAAATATCAATGCACTACCCTAAGCCCTAAAACACTACCCCAGTATGACCCCCTCACAACACAAACACCACTGCACTACCCTAAACCCTAAATATACCCCAGCACGAATACCTACTCTAACCAAACACCACTGCACTACACTAAACCCTAAATCTACCCCCAGCATGACCTCCCACACTACACAAACACCAATGCACTACCCTAAACCCTAAAACACTTCCCCCAGCACGAACCCCTACACCACCCAAACACCACTGCACTACCCTAAACACTAAAACACTAACTGCAGCATGACCCCCTCCACTACCCAAAACCACTGCACTACACTATACCCTAAAAAATGACCCACTACACTACAAAAACACCACTGTTGTATCTTAAACCCTAAAACACTACCCACAGCATGACCCCCTACACTACACAAACACCACTTTTCTACGCTGAACCCTAAAACACTACCCCCTACACTAGACAAACACCACTGCACTACCCTAAACCTTAAAGCACTACTCCCAGCATTACTCCCTACTCTACACAAACACCACTGCACTACCTTAAACCCTAAAACAGTACCCCCACAATGACCCCCTACACTACCCAAACACCTCTGCACTACCCTAAACACTAAAACACTAACAGCAGCATGACCCCCTTCACTACCCAAAAAGCACTGCACTACACTATACCCTAAAACATGACCCACTACCCAACAAAAAACACCACTGTAGTATCCTAAACCCTAAAACACTACCCACAGCAGGACCCCCTACACTACACAAACACCACTGTACTACCCTAAACCCTAAAACACTACCCCTACACTACACAAACACCACTGCACTCCCCTAAACCCTAAAGCACTACTCCCAGCATTACCCCCTACACTACACAAACACCACTGCACTACCCTACACCCTAAAACACTACCCCAAGCAAGACCCCCTGCACTACAAAAGCACCACTGTACTACCCTAAACCCTAAAACACTACCCCCACACAACCCCCTTCACTACCCAAACACAACTGCACTACGCTATACCCAAAACACTACCCCCAGCATGACCCAATACACTACCCAAACACCACTGCACTACCCTAAACCCTAAAACACCAACCCAGCTAGACCACTACACTACCAAAACACCACTGCACTACCCTAAACCCTAAATCACTACCCCAGCACGACTCCCTACAGTATACAAACACCACTGCACTACCCTAAACCCTAAGACACTACCCCCACCATGACTCCCTAAACTACTCAAACACCACTGCACTACACTAAACCCTAAATCTACCCCCAGCATGACCTCCCACACTACCCAAACACCACTGCTCTGCCCTATACCCTAAAGTATGACCCCATACACTACACAATCACCACTGCACTACCCTACAAAACTATACACAGCATGACCCCCTACACAACACAAACACCACTGCACTACCCTAATCCCTAAAACACTATCCCCCTACATTAGACACAAACACCACATCACTACCTTAAACGCTAAAACACTACCCCAGCATGACCCCCTACACTACACAAACACCACTGCACTAACCTAAACCCTAAAACACTACCCCCAGCATGACCCCCTACACTACCCAAAAACCACTGCACTACCCTAAACACTAAAACACTAGCCCCAGCTTGACCCCCTACACTATACAAACACCACTGCACTACCCTAAGCCCTAAAACACTACCCCCAGCATGACCACTCACAACACAAACACCACTGCACTGCCCTAAACCCTAAATCTACCTCCAGCATGACACCCTACACTACCCAATCACCACTGCACTACCCTAAACCCTAGAGCTCTATCACCAGCATGATCTCCCACACTACACAAACACCACTGCACTACCCTAAACCCAAAAAACACTACATCCAGCATGAACCCCTACACTACCCAAACACCACTGCACTACCCTAAACCCTAAAACACTAACCCCAGCATAACCCCCTACACTACCCAAATACCACTGCACTACCCTATACCCTAAAACATGATCCCCTATACTACACAAACAGCACTGCCCTACCCTAAACCCTAAAACACTTTCCACAGCATGACCCGCTACACTACACTAACACCACTGCACTTCCCTAAACCCTAAAAAAGTACCTCCTACAATACACAAACACAACTGCACTACCCTAAACCCTAAAACACTACCCCCAGCATGACCCCCTACACGACAAAAACACCCCTACACTACCCTAAACCCTAAAACACTACCCCCAGCATCACCCCCTACACCACCCAAACACCACCCCCAGCATGACCCCCTACACTATACAAACGCCACTGCGCTACCCTAAACCCTAAAACACTACCCCCAGCATGACCCCCTCACAACACAAACACCACTGCACTAACCTAACCCCTAAAACACTACCCCCAGCATGACCCCCTACACTACCCAAACACCACTGCACTACCCTAAACCCTAAAACACTACCCCCAGCTTGAACCCCTACTCTAACCAAACACCACTGCACTACCTTAAACCCTAAAACACTACCCCAGCACAACACCCTACAGTACCCAAACATAACTGCACTACCCAAAACCCTAAAACACTACCACCAGCACAACTCCCTACACTACCCAAACACCGCTGCACTACCCTAAACCCTAAATCTACCCAAGAACAACTCCCTAGACTACACAAACACCACTGCACTACCCTAAATCCTAAAACACTACCCCCAGCATGACCCCCTACACTACACAAACACCACTGCACAACCCTAAACCCTAAATCTACCCACAGCATGACCCCTTCGCTACCCAAACACAACTGCACTACGCTAAAACCAAAAACACTACCCCCAGCATGAACCCCTACAATACCCAAACACCACTGCACTACCCTAAACTCTAAAGTACGACCCCCTACACTATACAAACACCACTGCACTACCCTAATCCCTAAAACAATTCCCCCAGAATGATTCCCTACACTACACAAGCACCACTGCACTAACCTAAAACCTAAAACACTACTCTGGCACTACCCCCTACACTACCCAAACACCACTGCACTACCCTAAACTCTAAAACACTACCCCCAGCACGACCCCTATACTACACAAACACCACTGCACTACCCTAAACCCTAAAACACTACTCCAAGCACGACCCCCTACACTAACCAAACACCACTGCACTACCCTAAACCCTAAAACACTACCCCAAGCACGACTCCCTATACTACACAAACACCACTGCACTACCCTATACCCTAAATCACTACCCCCAGCACGACTCCCTACACTACCCAAACACCACTGCACTACACGAAAGCCTAAATCTACCCCCAGCATGACCTCCCACACTACACAAACACCACTGTACTACCCTAAAACCTAAAACACTGTCCCCTACACTAGACACAAACACCACTGCACTACACTAAACCCTAAAACACTGCCACCCCAACACTACACTAACACCACTGCACTACCCTAAACCCTAAAACACTACCAACTGCATCACCCCCTACAATACCGAAACACCACTGCACTAAGCTAAACCCTAAAACACTACCCCCAGCATGAGCCCCTACAATATAAAAATACCAATGCACTACCCTAAGCCCTAAAACACTACCCCAGCATGACCCCCTCACCACACAAACACCACTGCACTACCCTAAACCCTAAATATACCCCCAGCACGAATACCTACTCTAACCAAACACCACTGCACTACACTAAACCCTAAATCTACCCCCAGCATTACCTCCCACACTACACAAACACCAATGCACTACCCTAAACCCTAAAACACTTCCCCCAGCACAATCCCCTACACTACCCAAACACTACTGCACTACCCTAAACACTAAAACACTAACTGCAGCATGACCCCCTGCACTACCCAAAAACCACTGCACTACACTATACCCTAAAACATGACCCACTACACTACCAAAAAAACACCATAGTTGTATCCTAAACCCTAAAAATCTACCCACAGCATGACCCCCTACACTACACAAACACCACTTTTCTACCCTAAAACACTACCCCCTACACTACACAAACACCACTGCACTACCCTAAACCTTAAAACACTACTCCCAGCATTACTCCCTACACTACACAAACACCACTGCACTACCTTAAACCCTAAAACGCTACCCCCACAATGACCCCCTAGCCTACCCAAACACCTCTGCACTACCCTAAACCCTAAAACACTCCTCCCCATCATTACCCCTTTCCCTATACAAACATCACTGCACTACCCTAAACCCTAAACACAACCCCCAGCATGACCCCCTCACAACACAAACACCACTGCACTACCCTAAACCCTACCTCTACCCACAGCATGACTCTTACACAAGCCAAACATCACTGCACTACCCTAAACCCTAAAAAACTATCCTCAGCAGGATACCCTACACTGCACTAGCACCACTACACTACCATAAACCCTAAAACACTACCCCCAGCAGGACACCCTCACAATACAAACACCACTGCACCACCCTAAACCCAAAATCTACCCCCAACATGAACCATGACACTACCCAAACACCATTGCACTACCCTAAACCCTAAAACACTATCCCCAGCACGACCCCCTACACTACACAAGCACCACTGCACTAACCTAAACCCTAAAACACTACCCCCAGTACGACCCTTTCACTACATAAACACCACTGCACTTCCTTAAACGCTAAAACACTGCCCCCAGCATGACCCCCACACTACACAAACACCACTGCACATCCCAAAACCCTAAATCTACCCGCAGCATGACCCCCTACACTACAGAAACACCACTGCACTACCCTAAACCCTAAAACACTGTCTCAGCACGACGCCCTACATTACACAAACACCACTGTAGTACCCTAAACCCTAAAACACTTCCCCCAGCACGACCCCAACCACAACTACACTACGCTAAATCCAAAAACACTACCCCCAGCATGACCCCCTACACTACCCAAACAGCACTGCACTACCCTAAACCCCAAAACACTACCCCCTACACTACACAAACACAACTGCACTACCCTAAACCCTAAAACACTACTCCCAGCACGACCCCCTACACTACAGAAACACCACTGCACTACACTAATCCCTAAAACACTACCCCCTACACTACACAAACACAACTGCACTGTCCTATACCCTAAAACACTACCCCCAGCATGACCCCAACACTTCACAAACTCCACTGCACTACCCTAAACCCTAAAATACTACCCCAAGCAAGACCCCCTGCACTACAAAAGCACCACTGTACTACCCTAAACGCTAAAACACTACCCCCAGCACAACCCCCTTCACTACACAAACACAACTGCACTACGCTATACCCAAAAACACTACCCCCAGCATGACCCAATACACTACCCTAACACCACTGCACTACCCTAAACCCTAAAACACTACCCCAGCACGACCCCACACTACCAAAACACCACTGCACTACCCTAAACCCTAAAACACTACCCCAGCACGGCTCCCTACAGTATACAAACACCACTGCACTACCCTAAACCCTAAAACACTACCCCCAGCATGACTCCCTACACTACTCAAACACTACTGCACTACACTAAACCCTAAATCTACCACCAGCATGACCTCCCACACTACACAAACACAACTGCACTACCCTAAACCCTAAAACACTACACCCAGCACGAAACCCTACTCTACCCAAACACCACTGCACTACCCTAAACCCTAAAACACTAACCCCAGCATGATCCCCTACACTACCCAAACACCACTGCACTACCCTATACCCTAAAGCATGACCCCCTACACTACAAAATCCCCACTGCACTACCCTAAACCCTAAAAAACTATACAGAGCATGACCCCCTACACAACACAAACACCACTGCACTACCCTAAACCCTAAAACACTACCCCCTACATTAGACACAAACACCACTGCACTACCCTAAACCCTAAAACACTACCCCCAGCATGACCCCCTACATTACACAAGCACCACTGCACTACCCTAAACCCTAAAACACTACCCCCAGCATGACCCCCTACACTTCCCAAAAACCACTGCACTACCCTAAACACTAAAACACTAGCCCCAGCTTGTCCCCCTACACTATACAAACACCACTGCACTACCCTAAGCCCTAAAACACTACCTCCAGCATGACCACTCACAACACAAACACCACTGCACTGTCCTGAACCCTAAATCTACCTTCAGCATGACCCCCTACACTACCCAATCACCACTGCACTACCCTAAACCCTAGAACTCTACCCCGAGCATGATCTCCCATACTACACAAACACCACTGCATTACCCTAAACCCTAAAACACTAACCCCAGCATAACCCCCTACACTACCCAAATACCACTGCACTACCCTATACCCTAAAACATGACCCCCTACACTACACAAACACCACTGCCCTACCCTAAACCCTAAAACACTATCCACAGCATGATCCCCTACACTACACAAACACCACTGCACTTCCCTAAACCCTAAAAAAAGTACCTCCTACAATACACAAACACAACTGCACTACCCTAAACCCTAAAACACTACCCCCAGCATGACCCCCTACACTACACAATCACCCCTACACTACCCTAAACCCTAAAACACTACACCCAGCATCACCCCCTACACTACCCAAACACCACTGCACTACCCTAAACCCTAAAACACTACCCCCAGCATGACCCTCTACACTATACAATCACCACTGCTCTACCCTAAACCCTAAAACACTACCCCCAGCATGACCCCCTCACAACACAAACACCACTGCACTACCCTAAACCCTAAATCTACCCCCAGCATGACCCCCTACACTACCCAAACACCACTGCACTACCCTAAACCCAAAAACACTACCCCCAGCTTGAACCCCTACACTACCCAAACACCACTGCACTACCCTAAACCCTAAAACTCTACCCCAGCACAACACCCTACAGTACCCAAACATAACTGCACTACCCAAAACCCTAAAACACTACCACCAGCACAACTCCCTACACTACCCAAACACCACTGCACTACCCTAAACCCTAAATCTACCCAAGAACAACCCCCTAGACTACACAAACACCCCTACACTACCCTAAACCCTAAAACACTATCCCCAGCATGACCCCCTTCACTACACAAACACCACTGCACTGCCTTATACCCTAAAAAACTACCCCCAGCATGAACCCCTACAATACCCAAACACCACTGCGCTACCCTAAACCCTAAAACACTACCCCCAGCATGACCCCCTCACAACACAAACACCACTGCACTAACCTAACCCCTAAAACACTACCCCCAGCATGACCCCCTCACAACACAAACACCACTGCACTACCCTAAACCCTAAATCTACCCAAGAACAACTCCCTAGACTACACAAACACCACTGCACTACCCTAAATCCTAAAACACTACCCCCAGCATGACCCCCTACACTACACAAACACCACTGCACAACCCTAAACCCTAAATCTACCCACAGCATGACCCCTTCGCTACCCAAACACAACTGCACTACGCTAAAACCAAAAACACTACCCCCAGCATGAACCCCTACAATACCCAAACACCACTGCACTACCCTAAACTCTAAAGTACGACCCCCTACACTATACAAACACCACTGCACTACCCTAATCCCTAAAACAATTCCCCCAGAATGATTCCCTACACTACACAAGCACCACTGCACTAACCTAAAACCTAAAACACTACTCTGGCACTACCTCCTACACTACCCAAACACCACTGCACTACCCTAAACTCTAAAACACTACCCCCAGCACGACCCCTATACTACACAAACACCACTGCACTACCCTAAACCCTAAAACACTACTCCAAGCACGACCCCCTACACTAACCAAACACCACTGCACTACCCTAAACCCTAAAACACTACCCCAAGCACGACTCCCTATACTACACAAACACCACTGCACTACCCTATACCCTAAATCACTACCCCCAGCACGACTCCCTACACTACCCAAACACCACTGCACTACACGAAAGCCTAAATCTACCCCCAGCATGACCTCCCACACTACACAAACACCACTGTACTACCCTAAAACCTAAAACACTGTCCCCTACACTAGACACAAACACCACTGCACTACACTAAACCCTAAAACACTGCCACCCCAACACTACACTAACACCACTGCACTACCCTAAACCCTAAAACACTACCAACTGCATCACCCCCTACAATACCGAAACACCACTGCACTAAGCTAAACCCTAAAACACTACCCCCAGCATGAGCCCCTACAATATAAAAATACCAATGCACTACCCTAAGCCCTAAAACACTACCCCAGCATGACCCCCTCACCACACAAACACCACTGCACTACCCTAAACCCTAAATATACCCCCAGCACGAATACCTACTCTAACCAAACACCACTGCACTACACTAAACCCTAAATCTACCCCCAGCATTACCTCCCACACTACACAAACACCAATGCACTACCCTAAACCCTAAAACACTTCCCCCAGCACAAACCCCTACACTACCCAAACACTACTGCACTACCCTAAACACTAAAACACTAACTGCAGCATGACCCCCTGCACTACCCAAAAACCACTGCACTACACTATACCCTAAAACATGACCCACTACACTACCAAAAAAACACCATAGTTGTATCCTAAACCCTAAAAATCTACCCACAGCATGACCCCCTACACTACACAAACACCACTTTTCTACCCTAAAACACTACCCCCTACACTACACAAACACCACTGCACTACCCTAAACCTTAAAACACTACTCCCAGCATTACTCCCTACACTACACAAACACCACTGCACTACCTTAAACCCTAAAACGCTACCCCCACAATGACCCCCTACACTACCCAAACACCTCTGCACTACCCTAAACCCTAAAACACTCCTCCCCATCATTACCCCTTTCCCTATACAAACATCACTGCACTACCCTAAACCCTAAACACAACCCCCAGCATGACCCCCTCACAACACAAACACCACTGCACTACCCTAAACCCTACCTCTACCCACAGCATGACTCTTACACAAGCCAAACATCACTGCACTACCCTAAACCCTAAAAAACTATCCTCAGCAGGATACCCTACACTGCACTAGCACCACTACACTACCATAAACCCTAAAACACTACCCCCAGCAGGACACCCTCACAATACAAACACCACTGCACCACCCTAAACCCAAAATCTACCCCCACCATGAACCATTACACTACCCAAACACCATTGCACTACCCTAAACCCTAAAACACTATCCCCAGCACGACCCCCTACACTACACAAGCACCACTGCACTACCCTAAACCCTAAAACACTACCCCCAGTACGACCCTTTCACTACATAAACACCACTGCACTTCCTTAAACGCTAAAACACTGCCCCCAGCATGACCCCCACACTACACAAACACCACTGCACATCCCAAAACCCTAAATCTACCCGCAGCATGACCCCCTACACTACAGAAACACCACTGCACTACCCTAAACCCTAAAACACTGTCTCAGCACGACGCCCTACACTACACAAACACCACTGTAGTACCCTAAACCCTAAAACACTTCCCCCAGCACGACCCCCTCCACTACCCAACCACAACTACACTACGCTAAATCCAAAAACACTACCCCCAGCATGACCCCCTACACTACCCAAACAGCACTGCACTACCCTAAACCCCAAAACACTACCCCCTACACTACACAAACACAACTGCACTACCCTAAACCCTAAAACACTACTCCCAGCACGACCCCCTACACTACAGAAACACCACTGCACTACACTAAACCCTAAAACACTACCCCCTACACTACACAAACACAACTGCACTGTCCTATACCCTAAAACACTACCCCCAGCATGACCCCAACACTTCACAAACTCCACTGCACTACCCTAAACCCTAAAATACTACCCCAAGCAAGACCCCCTGCACTACAAAAGCACCACTGTACTACCCTAAACGCTAAAACACTACCCCCAGCACAACCCCCTTCACTACACAAACACAACTGCACTACGCTATACCCAAAAACACTACCCCCAGCATGACCCAATACACTACCCTAACACCACTGCACTACCCTAAACCCTAAAACACTACCCCAGCACGACCCCACACTACCAAAACACCACTGCACTACCCTAAACCCTAAAACACTACCCCAGCACGGCTCCCTACAGTATACAAACACCACTGCACTACCCTAAACCCTAAAACACTACCCCCAGCATGACTCCCTACACTACTCAAACACTACTGCACTACACTAAACCCTAAATCTACCACCAGCATGACCTCCCACACTACACAAACACAACTGCACTACCCTAAACCCTAAAACACTACACCCAGCACGAAACCCTACTCTACCCAAACACCACTGCACTACCCTAAACCCTAAAACACTAACACCAGCATGATCCCCTACACTACCCAAACACCACTGCACTACCCTATACCCTAAAGCATGACCCCCTACACTACACAATCCCCACTGCACTACCCTAAACCCTAAAAAACTATACAGAGCATGACCCCCTACACAACACAAACACCACTGCACTACCCTAAACCCTAAAACACTACCCCCTACATTAGACACAAACACCACTGCACTACCCTAAACCCTAAAACACTACCCCCAGCATGACCCCCTACATTACACAAGCACCACTGCACTACCCTAAACCCTAAAACACTACCCCCAGCATGACCCCCTACACTTCCCAAAAACCACTGCACTACCCTAAACACTAAAACACTAGCCCCAGCTTGTCCCCCTACACTATACAAACACCACTGCACTACCCTAAGCCCTAAAACACTACCTCCAGCATGACCACTCACAACACAAACACCACTGCACTGTCCTGAACCCTAAATCTACCTTCAGCATGACCCCCTACACTACCCAATCACCACTGCACTACCCTAAACCCTAGAACTCTACCCCGAGCATGATCTCCCATACTACACAAACACCACTGCACTACCCTAAACTCTAAAGTACGACCCCCTACACTATACAAACACCACTGCACTACCCTAATCCCTAAAACAATTCCCCCAGAATGATTCCCTACACTACACAAGCACCACTGCACTAACCTAAAACCTAAAACACTACTCTGGCACTACCCCCTACACTACCCAAACACCACTGCACTACCCTAAACTCTAAAACACTACCCCCAGCACGACCCCTATACTACACAAACACCACTGCACTACCCAAAACCCTAAAACACTACTCCAAGCACGACCCCCTACACTAACCAAACACCACTGCACTACCCTAAACCCTAAAACACTACCCCAAGCACGACTCCCTATACTACACAAACACCACTGCACTACCCTATACCCTAAATCACTACCCCCAGCACGACTCCCTACACTACCCAAACACCACTGCACTACACGAAAGCCTAAATCTACCCCCAGCATGACCTCCCACACTACACAAACACCACTGTACTACCCTAAAACCTAAAACACTGTCCCCTACACTAGACACAAACACCACTGCACTACACTAAACCCTAAAACACTGCCACCCCAACACTACACTAACACCACTGCACTACCCTAAACCCTAAAACACTACCAACTGCATCACCCCCTACAATACCGAAACACCACTGCACTAAGCTAAACCCTAAAACACTACCCCCAGCATGAGCCCCTACAATATAAAAATACCAATGCACTACCCTAAGCCCTAAAACACTACCCCAGCATGACCCCCTCACCACACAAACACCACTGCACTACCCTAAACCCTAAATATACCCCCAGCACGAATACCTACTCCAACCAAACACCACTGCACTACACTAAACCCTAAATCTACCCCCAGCATTACCTCCCACACTACACAAACACCAATGCACTACCCTAAACCCTAAAACACTTCCCCCAGCACAAACCCCTACACTACCCAAACACTACTGCACTACCCTAAACACTAAAACACTAACTGCAGCATGACCCCCTGCACTACCCAAAAACCACTGCACTACACTATACCCTAAAACATGACCCACTACACTACCAAAAAAACACCATAGTTGTATCCTAAACCCTAAAAATCTACCCACAGCATGACCCCCTACACTACACAAACACCACTTTTCTACCCTAAAACACTACCCCCTACACTACACAAACACCACTGCACTACCCTAAACCTTAAAACACTACTCCCAGCATTACTCCCTACACTACACAAACACCACTGCACTACCTTAAACCCTAAAACGCTACCCCCACAATGACCCCCTACACTACCCAAACACCTCTGCACTACCCTAAACCCTAAAACACTCCTCCCCATCATTACCCCTTTCCCTATACAAACATCACTGCACTACCCTAAACCCTAAACACAACCCCCAGCATGACCCCCTCACAACACAAACACCACTGCACTACCCTAAACCCTACCTCTACCCACAGCACGACTCTTACACAAGCCAAACATCACTGCACTACCCTAAACCCTAAAAAACTATCCTCAGCAGGATACCCTACACTGCACTAGCACCACTACACTACCATAAACCCTAAAACACTACCCCCAGCAGGACACCCTCACAATACAAACACCACTGCACCACCCTAAACCCAAAATCTACCCCCAACATGAACCATTACACTACCCAAACACCATTGCACTACCCTAAACCCTAAAACACTATCCCCAGCACGACCCCCTACACTACACAAGCACCACTGCACTACCCTAAACCCTAAAACACTACCCCCAGTACGACCCTTTCACTACATAAACACCACTGCACTTCCTTAAACGCTAAAACACTGCCCCCAGCATGACCCCCACACTACACAAACACCACTGCACATCCCAAAACCCTAAATCTACCCGCAGCATGACCCCCTACACTACAGAAACACCACTGCACTACCCTAAACCCTAAAACACTGTCTCAGCACGACGCCCTACACTACACAAACACCACTGTAGTACCCTAAACCCTAAAACACTTCCCCCAGCACGACCCCCTCCACTACCCAACCACAACTACACTACGCTAAATCCAAAAACACTACCCCCAGCATGACCCCCTACACTACCCAAACAGCACTGCACTACCCTAAACCCCAAAACACTACCCCCTACACTACACAAACACAACTGCACTACCCTAAACCCTAAAACACTACTCCCAGCACGACCCCCTACACTACAGAAACACCACTGCACTACACTAAACCCTAAAACACTACCCCCTACACTACACAAACACAACTGCACTGTCCTATACCCTAAAACACTACCCCCAGCATGACCCCAACACTTCACAAACTCCACTGCACTACCCTAAACCCTAAAATACTACCCCAAGCAAGACCCCCTGCACTACAAAAGCACCACTGTACTACCCTAAACGCTAAAACACTACCCCCAGCACAACCCCCTTCACTACACAAACACAACTGCACTACGCTATACCCAAAAACACTACCCCCAGCATGACCCAATACACTACCCTAACACCACTGCACTACCCTAAACCCTAAAACACTACCCCAGCACGACCCCACACTACCAAAACACCACTGCACTACCCTAAACCCTAAAACACTACCCCAGCACGGCTCCCTACAGTATACAAACACCACTGCACTACCCTAAACCCTAAAACACTACCCCCAGCATGACTCCCTACACTACTCAAACACTACTGCACTACCCTAAACCCTAAAACACTACACCCAGCACGAAACCCTACTCTACCCAAACACCACTGCACTACCCTAAACCCTAAAACACTAACCCCAGCATGATCCCCTACACTACCCAAACACCACTGCACTACCCTATACCCTAAAGCATGACCCCCTACACTACACAATCCCCACTGCACTACCCTAAACCCTAAAAAACTATACAGAGCATGACCCCCTACACAACACAAACACCACTGCACTACCCTAAACCCTAAAACACTACCCCCTACATTAGACACAAACACCACTGCACTACCCTAAACCCTAAAACACTACCCCCAGCATGACCCCCTACATTACACAAGCACCACTGCACTACCCTAAACTCTAAAACACTCCCCCAGCAGGACCCCCTACACTACACAAACACCACTGCACTACCCTAAACCTTAAAACACTACTCCCAGCATTACTCCCTACACTACACAAACACCACTGCACTACCTTAAACCCTAAAACGCTACCCCCACAATGACCCCCTACACTACCCAAACACCTCTGCACTACCCTAAACCCTAAAACACTCCTCCCCATCATTACCCCTTTCCCTATACAAACATCACTGCACTACCCTAAACCCTAAACACAACCCCCAGCATGACCCCCTCACAACACAAACACCACTGCACTACCCTAAACCCTACCTCTACCCACAGCACGACTCTTACACAAGCCAAACATCACTGCACTACCCTAAACCCTAAAAAACTATCCTCAGCAGGATACCCTACACTGCACTAGCACCACTACACTACCATAAACCCTAAAACACTACCCCCAGCAGGACACCCTCACAATACAAACACCACTGCACCACCCTAAACCCAAAATCTACCCCCAACATGAACCATTACACTACCCAAACACCATTGCACTACCCTAAACCCTAAAACACTATCCCCAGCACGACCCCCTACACTACACAAGCACCACTGCACTACCCTAAACCCTAAAACACTACCCCCAGTACGACCCTTTCACTACATAAACACCACTGCACTTCCTTAAACGCTAAAACACTGCCCCCAGCATGACCCCCACACTACACAAACACCACTGCACATCCCAAAACCCTAAATCTACCCGCAGCATGACCCCCTACACTACAGAAACACCACTGCACTACCCTAAACCCTAAAACACTGTCTCAGCACGACGCCCTACACTACACAAACACCACTGTAGTACCCTAAACCCTAAAACACTTCCCCCAGCACGACCCCCTCCACTACCCAACCACAACTACACTACGCTAAATCCAAAAACACTACCCCCAGCATGACCCCCTACACTACCCAAACAGCACTGCACTACCCTAAACCCCAAAACACTACCCCCTACACTACACAAACACAACTGCACTACCCTAAACCCTAAAACACTACTCCCAGCACGACCCCCTACACTACAGAAACACCACTGCACTACACTAAACCCTAAAACACTACCCCCTACACTACACAAACACAACTGCACTGTCCTATACCCTAAAACACTACCCCCAGCATGACCCCAACACTTCACAAACTCCACTGCACTACCCTAAACCCTAAAATACTACCCCAAGCAAGACCCCCTGCACTACAAAAGCACCACTGTACTACCCTAAACGCTAAAACACTACCCCCAGCACAACCCCCTTCACTACACAAACACAACTGCACTACGCTATACCCAAAAACACTACCCCCAGCATGACCCAATACACTACCCTAACACCACTGCACTACCCTAAACCCTAAAACACTACCCCAGCACGACCCCACACTACCAAAACACCACTGCACTACCCTAAACCCTAAAACACTACCCCAGCACGGCTCCCTACAGTATACAAACACCACTGCACTACCCTAAACCCTAAAACACTACCCCCAGCATGACTCCCTACACTACTCAAACACTACTGCACTACCCTAAACCCTAAAACACTACACCCAGCACGAAACCCTACTCTACCCAAACACCACTGCACTACCCTAAACCCTAAAACACTAACCCCAGCATGATCCCCTACACTACCCAAACACCACTGCACTACCCTATACCCTAAAGCATGACCCCCTACACTACACAATCCCCACTGCACTACCCTAAACCCTAAAAAACTATACAGAGCATGACCCCCTACACAACACAAACACCACTGCACTACCCTAAACCCTAAAACACTACCCCCTACATTAGACACAAACACCACTGCACTACCCTAAACCCTAAAACACTACCCCCAGCATGACCCCCTACATTACACAAGCACCACTGCACTACCCTAAACCCTAAAACACTACCCCCAGCATGACCCCCTACACTTCCCAAAAACCACTGCACTACCCTAAACACTAAAACACTAGCCCCAGCTTGTCCCCCTACACTATACAAACACCACTGCACTACCCTAAGCCCTAAAACACTACCTCCAGCATGACCACTCACAACACAAACACCACTGCACTGTCCTGAACCCTAAATCTACCTTCAGCATGACCCCCTACACTACCCAATCACCACTGCACTACCCTAAACCCTAGAACTCTACCCCGAGCATGATCTCCCATACTACACAAACACCACTGCATTACCCTAAACCCTAAAACACTAACCCCAGCATAACCCCCTACACTACCCAAATACCACTGCACTACCCTATACCCTAAAACATGACCCCCTACACTACACAAACACCACTGCCCTACCCTAAACCCTAAAACACTATCCACAGCATGATCCCCTACACTACACAAACACCACTGCACTTCCCTAAACCCTAAAAAAAGTACCTCCTACAATACACAAACACAACTGCACTACCCTAAACCCTAAAACACTACCCCCAGCATAACCCCCTACACTACACAATCACCCCTACACTACCCTAAACCCTAAAACACTACACCCAGCATCACCCCCTACACTACCCAAACACCACTGCACTACCCTAAACCCTAAAACACTACCCCCAGCATGACCCTCTACACTATACAATCACCACTGCTCTACCCTAAACCCTAAAACACTACCCCCAGCATGACCCCCTCACAACACAAACACCACTGCACTACCCTAAACCCTAAATCTACCCCCAGCATGACCCCCTACACTACCCAAACACCACTGCACTACCCTAAACCCAAAAACACTACCCCCAGCTTGAACCCCTACACTACCCAAACACCACTGCACTACCCTAAACCCTAAAACTCTACCCCAGCACAACACCCTACAGTACCCAAACATAACTGCACTACCCAAAACCCTAAAACACTACCACCAGCACAACTCCCTACACTACCCAAACACCACTGCACTACCCTAAACCCTAAATCTACCCAAGAACAACCCCCTAGACTAGACAAACACCACTGCACTACCCTAAACCCTAAAACACTATCCCCAGCATGACCCCCTTCACTACACAAACACCACTGCACTGCCTTATACCCTAAAAAACTACCCCCAGCATGAACCCCTACAATACCCAAACACCACTGCACTACCCTAAACTCTAAAACACGACCCACTACACTACACACACACCACTGCACTACCCTAATCCCTAAAACACTTCCCCCAGCACAACCCCCTACACTACACAAGCACCACTGCACTAACCTAAAACCTAAAACACTACTCTGGCACTACCCCCTACACTACCCAAACACCACTGCACTACCCCAAACTCTAAAACAGTACCCCTAGCACGACCCCCTATACGAACAAACACCACTGCACTACCCTAAACCCTAAAACACTACCCCAAGCACGACCCCCTACACTAACCAAACACCACTGCACTACTATAAACCCTAAAACTCTACCCCCAGCATGACTCCCTACACTACCCAAAGACCACTGCACTACACAAAACCCTAAATCTACCCTCAGCTTGACCACCCACACTACACAAACACCACTGCACTACCCTAAATCCTAAAACACTAACCCCAGCACGTACCCTTACACTACCCAAACACCACTGCACTACCCTAAACCCTAAAACATTAACCCCAGCATGACTCCCTACTCTACCCAAACACCACTGCACTACCCTATACCCTAAAACATGACCCCCTACACTACACAAACACCACTACACTACCCTAAACCCTAAAACACTGCCCCCAGCATGACCCCCTACACTACCTAAACACCACTGCACTATCCTAAACACGAAAAGACTACCCCCAGCATGACCCCTACACTATACAAACACCACTGCACTACCTTAAATCCTAAAAGACTACCCCAGCACTACCCCCTACACTACCCATACACTACTGCACTACTATAAACCCTAAAACACTACCCCAGCACAATCCCCTATACTACACAAACACCACTGCACTACCCTAAACCCTAAAACACTACCCCAGCATGACTCCCTACACTACCCAAACACCACTGCACTACCCTAACCCCTAAAACACTACCCCTTGCATGATGCCCTACACTACACAAACACCACTGCACTACCCTAAACCCTAAAACACTATCCCCAGCATGACCCCCTTCACTACACAAACACCACTGCACTGCCTTATACCCTAAAAAACTACCCCCAGCATGAACCCCTACAATACCCAAACACCACTGCACTACCCTAAACTCTAAAACACGACCCACTACACTACACACACACCACTGCACTACCCTAATCCCTAAAACACTTCCCCCAGCACAACCCCCTACACTACACAAGCACCACTGCACTAACCTAAAACCTAAAACACTACTCTGGCACTACCCCCTACACTACCCAAACACCACTGCACTACCCTAAACTCTAAAACAGTACCCCTAGCATGACCCCCTATACGAACAAACACCACTGCACTACCCTAAACCCTAAAACACTACCCCAAGCACGACCCCCTACACTAACCAAACACCACTGCACTACTATAAACCCTAAAACTCTACCCCCAGCATGACTCCCTACACTACCCAAAGACCACTGCACTACACAAAACCCTAAATCTACCCTCAGCTTGACCTCCCACACTACACAAACACCACTGCACTACCCTAAATCCTAAAACACTAACCCCAGCACGTACCCTTACACTACCCAAACACCACTGCACTACCCTAAACCCTAAAACATTAACCCCAGCATGACTCCCTACTCTACCCAAACACCACTGCACTACCCTATACCCTAAAACATGACCCCCTACACTACACAAACACCACTACACTACCCTAAACCCTAAAACACTGCCCCCAGCATGACCCCCTACACTACCTAAACACCACTGCACTATCCTAAACACGAAAAGACTACCCCCAGCATGACCCCTACACTATACAAACACCACTGCACTACCTTAAATCCTAAAAGACTACCCCAGCACTACCCCCTACACTACCCATACACTACTGCACTACTATAAACCCTAAAACACTACCCCCAGCACAATCCCCTATACTACACAAACACCACTGCACTACCCTAAACCCTAAAACACTACCCCAGCATGACTCCCTACACTACCCAAACACCACTGCACTACCCTAACCCCTAAAACACTACCCCTTGCATGATGCCCTACACTACACAAACACCACTGCACTACCCTAAACCCTAAAACACTACCCTCAGCATGACCCCTACAATACCCAAACACCACTGCTGTACCCTAAAGCCTAAAACACTACCCCAGCATGACCCCCTACACTACCCATTCACTACTGCACTACCCTAAACCCTAAAGCACTACCCACTGCACGGCCCATACAGTAGTGCACTACCCTAAACCCTAAAACACTACCAGCACGACCCCCTACACTACCCAAACACCACTGCACTACCCTAAACCCTAGAAAAGAAACCCCCACCTCATGCCCAATCCCCCTTACCTCTCACTCCTCGTGGTTCCTGCGTCACGTCGTCCTTGATGGGCATTGCACATCGTTGTGCGGAAACAGAACAGCCTCTGTTTCCTTACAACGACGTGGATTGTCTACATGTTTTTTAGAACGCATGGCCATTTACCAAATTGGCCAAATTCGTTGTAAAGGCATGCGTGGTAAATGACCATGCGTTCTAAAACATTGCGTAGTAATCACTTCGCGATGCACAACGCATTCATGGTAATGCATGCGATGTAATGTATCGTGAAGTAAAAAAGTCGTTGTAACGGCTGTTTACCCATTGAAGCTGGCCCCTGTTCTTCAGTGAGTCATTTATTTGATAAATTAGGAGGCAGGAAAGTTTTTTTAATTACCGAAAAGTGCATTCCCGGCTGTTGTATTGTGAAAGTGTTCGCGTGGCCTTGTTTCACTTCCGGTGAGAGAGTGGAAGATTCTGTCTGGATCTAAATGAGTTCTGTTGTTGGATGTGGCTGGTGCGACACGTCATCTGAAAACACAGCTAATGGAAAGCGTCCTCCGTGAAGTGTGGAGCAGTGCCATGAGGGGTCAACAAGTGTGCGTCCCACCGCAGTATGACCGTACCGCGTGACCCATGTGCCGCATCCAGGGTACGGGAGGCAAAAGCGGCATCGCAGGTCCTCTTGAAGACCATTGTAGCACTAATTCTACATTTTGGAACTAGGACATTTTAACCTTGCTGTTCCTGCCAGATACAAAGAGAAGATCCTGTGTTATTCAGTGCCCTCGTTACCTTTTTTGTGGGTTGTGGTGTCACTTCACTGCCCCGCCGGTGCACACGACTGGGCACCCCACCTCATGTGCCATCTGCAGGGCCTCTGCCCTCGGATTACTGGTCTCAGTTTCTGGAGTGGCAACATAAGCAGTTGCTCCCAAAGGACTAGCTTGAACACTTAGGTGAATATCCACTGCACCATCATTCCATGGAAATTCTTTCCTAGCTCTCCCACGTCGACGAGGATGTCATAATAGCACGGCTCCGCTCACGACACCGTATGATGTCATCGGAGCCATAAGAGGACCTCGTCGGCGTGCTGACGTCAGTTCCACCCATTTTTTCCGTGCCACCAAGGCAAACAGGCGGACTGAGACATTTTCACATGTGTACATAGTATACTAAATATATATATATATATATATATATATATATATATATATATTACCTACTGGCAGTCGCCAGTAGGTAGTTATAGTTAGGACCTATTTTCAATAGGAAATCCGCAACATTCTATTTGGAATAACGTTAGCGCCGATTGACGAATCTTTGCGAAATTTTCCAGATTTTTGGCCAGCTCTGGTCCGCTCCCATCCTGAAAATTTCACGGTGATTCGTCATGCAGGGGCCGAGAAAAAAGGGGGGCCTCAAAACGCGTTTTCCCCATGCATTTTCCCATAGAACCTGTTGACGCAGCTACAGCCCGAACTGCTGAACGGAATTACACCAAATTTGGCAAAGAGGTGGTCCTCAGTTCAGACTCATGCCTTTTGCTTAAATGGTATAAATCCATTCAGCAGTTCCTGAGAAAATTAGAGTTAAAAAGATAGATATATCTGGGCAGAGCCTAACCACACATCTCAACGTGAGATCTGATTGGCTGTCAGTACTTCATCCAAGAAGTGTTGGCAGCCATCTTGGGACCAATATATATGATAGCACCTCATTAAAAAGCATTGCAGTTAATAGAAGGTTTTAAGACTTTAGTTACATTATAAACCATTTGTTGATGGTACCATACTCATTTTAGGAATTGTGGTGTGTTCTAAGGTGATTTTACCATGTGAAAAAGCCTTCTGCTATGATATCATTAATCATGTTTGAGAGAAAAAAAACTATGTTCTCATGCTTTTCCCACAGAGGTTTGGAAGGTGATCTATAAGCTAAACTGAGAGTGTATTTTCTGTAAATTCACATTATCTTTCTCAGTCATGTGAGAATGAAGTCTGCCATTCTCAGTAAAACATGTACATCCAACAAGGGCAGAGACTGTCAGTTGATTCCCTTATGTTCTACTGCAGCTTCCCAGAGTGTTCTAAAGAACAACTAGAGCGCTAACAGTCCTACTTATGACAAACGTATTGCACACCTGAAGCCAGCTTGATTGGAATAAAGTGGTAACTCTTAAAACATTTAATTTAAAAAGGAACAAAATGAGGGGGTTCATTTTGCCATGGAAAGTATGATTAGTGCTGCAGAAAGAAAAATTAGGGCGCATTTTGAGTGACTTCTCAAATCTTCTTCTATTTCCTAAAAAAATTCTGACATGCAGACTGAAACATGCACTTTCAATACCAGCAGCAGACTTCCCTGGCGAGCAGTACCTTTACTACAGTGATCTAATAAACAACTAGAGTGCTAACATTCTGAATTTATGGCAAATGTATGACACATCTGAATGCCTTCTTGATGGAATCGAATTAAAAAACTGAAAGTATTTCCTACTGAGGAGACTGTAGTAAATGAGGAAATTAGGAAAATTCATAACAAATACGTCTCCCAAAATGGCCACCAGAGACAAAAGAGCCCAAATGTAGCCCAAATATCACCCAGATGTAGCCCAAGTATAGCCCAATGACAGAATGTCCCAGAGTGTTCTAACGAACAACTAGAGTGCTAACAGTCTTACTTATGACAAAAGTATGGCACACCTGAAGCCATCTTGATTGGAATAAAGTGGTAACACTTAAAACATTTAATTTACAAAGGAACAAAATGAGGGGGTTCATTTTGCCATAGAAATTATGATTAGTGCTGCAGAAAGAAAAATGAGGGCACATTTTGAGTGACTTCTCAAATCCTCTTCTATTTCATAAAAACATTCTGACATGCAGACTGAAACATGTACTTTGAATACCAGCAGCAGACTTCCCTGGTGAGCTGTAGCTTTACTACAGTGATCTAATGAGCAACTAGAGTGCTAACATTCAGAATTGATGGCAAATGTGTGACACATCTGAATGCCTTCTTGATGGAACCAAAATAAAAAACTGAAAGTATTTCCTACTGAGGAGACTGCAGTAAATGAGGAAATTAGGAAACTTCATAACAAATAAATCTCCCAAGATGATCACCAGAGACAAAAGAGCCCAAATGTAGCCCAAATATCACCCAGATGTAGCCCAAGTATAGCCCAATGACAGAATGTCCCAGAGTGTTCTTAAGAACAACTAGAGCGCTTACTGTCTTACTTATGACAAAAGTATGGCACACCTGAAGCCATCTTGATTGGAATAAACTGGTAACACTTAAAACATTTAATTTAAAAAGGAATACAATGAGGGGGTTCGTTTTGCCATAGAAATTATGATTAGTGCTGAAGAAAGAAAAATTAGGGCACATTTTGAGTGACTTCTCAAATCCTCTTATATTTCATTAAAAAATTCTGATATGCAGACTGAAACATGCACTTTTAATACCAGCAGCAGACTTCCGTGGTGAGCAGAAGCTTTACTACAGTGATCTAATTAGCAACTAGAGTGCTAACATTCAGAATTTATGGCAAATGTGTGACATATCTGAATACCTTCTTGATGGAATCAAAGTAAAAAACTGAAAGCATTTCCTACTGAGGAGACTGCAGTAAATGAGGAAATTAGGCAACTTCATAACAAATAAATCTCCCAAGATGGCCACCAGAGACAAAAGAGCCCAAATGCAGCACAAAAATCACCCAGATGTAGCCCACATGTAGCCCAATGACAGAAGTGTGCAAAACACTTATTGTTTGTGCATTTGCAGTTTTACATAGTGCAGACTTGTCAGGTATTGGAGTGCTTTACATGAGCATTGGTTACATCACACAAGATCAAATTCATTTTGGTTGTAGACATGGGGAGATTAAGTGATTTGACCAGAATCACAGAATGTTGAGCTGAAGCAGAAACTCCAACCTGGTTCCCCAGTTGCAAAGTCTGCAGCTCTGGAAGTAACACCACATCCTCTCCCCTAGGTGCAACATTTAATCAAGTGGTCAACTGGATAAAAAAACATAAAGATTACAAATAATTTATAAGTTCTTTGCCGCTATTTGAAAACTCAGAAAATAAGTCCTCATTTTAGTTTTTTAGAGCACTAACCATAATTTTGGTGCAAATAAGACCCTCTCATATATGTAATTTCTAAAGGAAATTCTCTAGGTATTAAAGTTTTGATTACATCAAGATGATGTCAGGCGTTCCACACTTTTGTAATAAATATAGAATGTTAGCAATCTAGTTGTTCATTGGGATACTGTTGAGAGGCAGAGGCCAGGGGCACGGACTCTGAAAATTGAAGGCAGGTATGAGAGAGCAGAGCCAACAATTTGACCACACTGGGCAGGCAGGAAGGCAGTGGCAGCACAACAGACTATGGAGGGCAGTGGAAAGGGGGCAGGGGCAACAAACGAACAATAGAGGACTGGCAAGAGAGGCTGTGGCAATATAAGAGACCATTATGGGCAGAAGGAAGAGGCAGTGGTAGTACAACCATACATGCCAACAGACCCGTTTCAGCCAGGAAACGTCCTATGTTTTTAAGCTCAAATGGGCTTTATTTGATCTGTCTCCTGTCTACAATCTTCTCCTTTTCAATGTAACTCAAAGGGGAAAATCAATACCCCAGTTTTTCTTTCAAAATCTCCCTCTTACCAAGTTCAAAATGTTCCCAAGTATGGTATATTGGATCATGGTAGGCAGGAGGAATTGGGGTAGGGACATGGACACGGATAACAGAGGACAGGAGGGACATGGAGAGGTGCACTAAACTGACCCTACAGGGCAGGCATCAGGGTTTTCAGCAGCACAATACAACACACAGGGCATGCGGGACAGGAGTGCAGCACAACAATCCATAGAAAGCAATAGGGAGGGCACAGGACCATGCACATGGACAACAGAGAACAGAGGGGAAACAGGCAATGGTAGCTAGCTGACCATAATGGACAGACAGGAGAGAAAGCTGCAGCATAACACACCATAAAGGGCAGGAGGGACGGATCTGGGGCATTACAATGGAACAGACAAGCCGGGAGGGAGGGAATAGGGGTCTGCACATGGAAACAGAGGGCAGGGGGCAAGGGGGCAGGGCAGGCGCAGCAAGATGACCATGGAGGTCAGGCAGGATGGGCACTAGAAACAAGACACACTATGGAGAGCAACAATGAGACTATGATGGCATACACACAGACCATGGAGGGAAGGTGGGAGGGGGTCAGGGGCAGCTAGCTGACCACACAGGGAAGGTTGGAGGGGCCATGGCAGCACAGAACACCATGCATGGCAAGCGGGAGGTTTAGTGGCAGCACGATGGCTATGATGGGAAAGAAGGAGGGTGCAGGGGCATGCACAAAGGACAATGGAGGATAGAATGGATGGTCAGGACTTGGGCACAGACAAGAGAGTTCAGGGGAAGGGGCCTCACAACAGACCGCGTGGGGCAGGCAGGTGGAGCAGGTGCAGCACAACAAGCCAGGGAGGGCAGAAGGGTGTGGCAGTAAAATGGACTATGGAGGACAGGAGGAAGGGGATAGGGGCATGGCATGTGGACAGGCAGGGTGGAGGTGGCAGGGACAGGTTACAGTCATCTGACAATGCTAGGCAGGTGGGAGGGGAGTGGCAGCTCAACAGAACACTCAGAGTAGATAGGAGTGGCAGGTCCATGGAACATGGTGAGCAAAAAGGATGGAGCAGGAGCATGCACAAAGACATTGGAGGACAGGGGGAAGGGGAATAGGGGCAGCAAGCTAAGCACAGAGGCTAAGCAGGAGGTCAATGGAGGGCAGGAGGAGTGGACTGGTGCATCATGCTAAATGGAGGGCAGTGGCAACACATCAGACCATGCATGGCAGGAGGGAGGAGGCTAGTCCATGGATTCAGACAACAGAGGATAGGGAGGAGGTGGATGGGGCAGCAAGCTAACTGTTCAGAGAAGGTGGGTATTAGGAACTTTATTGTTTTTAAAATGTGTGTCTGTGCAAACTACTTAAAATATGAACAAGTATGCAGCATAATCTCACTTTGATTCAGGAAGAAGAGGACGTTTGTGACTGTGACTCCGGGCTCACTTGGCAGAAACACCCCCTGACCCTCCACCCCCCATCGCAAAATGTAATGCCCATGAAAAGGGTAGGTGGACGCAGTGTTATATAGAACATAGTCCTGAGAGCACGATTGGAAATGAAAACTAGATATAGTATATGGTATAAACTATGCACCAAAAAGTGTGATATAAGATGAACCGGGGCGTGAAATATAATATGCAATACATTGTGCGCAATGACAGATTCATTGGAGAGCGCTAGATAGCACAGGCACTAGCGGGTGCTATGCGATATGCGCCTTGGAGTGTAATATGCACAGGGCAGTGTTGTGTAACCTAACTAGTCTCTAAAGTTGTAATATAAAATATGTGCTGGGGAGTGTAACGTTGCATATGCACTGTGACAAAGCTATGGATCCCAGATTGTAATATGCATGGCATAGCGCTGTGCGTTATAACATAGGCATCGAGCAAGGCACGTTAGATGGGGCAATATAACCCGTGAGAAGGCAAGTGTGGCACGACATATTCACGGGGTGTTGTTACAGTGCACATGGGCTAGAGAGTGTCATAGCATACGCACTAGCTGGTGGAATACAACACAGAGGTGTGTGGCACTCGGAAGGCACTGATGGGTGTAACACAGCATTGGGCTCAGCCAGGAGCACGCTGTGACTCTCAAGTGAGGTTTGTCTCCTTTCCAGAGAGCAAAATAAAAAGTATTACGCAACCGGCGGTGGATGTGTGTTTTATTAACCGTGAGGGGGGTTTCTTGCATAGTTTGGTCGAATTTTTGTCGAATCCCCTTTGAATGGCTTGGTGTGCGTGTGTATTAAATGTGCCCGTCAATAGCTACCCATGTTTGTATAAATAAACGACAAGGGTGTCTACTTGGAGAGTACCCACCGGCGGGGGTGACGGGATTAGGCACGGTAGGGCGTCAGACACGTCAGAGCTTCACTAGCGGTGTAAATACATTCCACGTGGATTCATTGCATGCATAAACGCCTTTTAATGAATATAACGCAAATCGTCATGGTGATAGGTACATACGGTTTGTCCAGCATGTCCTGGGTGTTTCTATAAATATATATTTTTTAAAAATAATAAAAACCAAAGGCCGGCCCCGGGGGATGGGGTCCCCGGGGCCATAAGTGGCCTGAGGAGGGGGGCAACGCAGCCCCCCTCCTAAAGAATTTTTTTTAAAAAGGCCATGACCCGGGGGTTGGGGTCCCCGGGGCCGATTAAGGCCTTGGGAGGGCCAAATTAATTTTTTTCAACAAACAAAAATTAGGGTGCAGGCCCTGGGGGATGGGGTCCCCAGGGCCAATAAATTAGAAAAAGAAGGGGGGCCACACAGCCCTCCTTCTTAAAAACATAAAATAAATAAAAGACCGGCATCGCGCCGGAGGCCTCCCCCCCTCCTTGCAGCACTCTGCAAACGCGCCCCCTGGCCAGTTGTAAGTTGGTGAATTAATTCCCCTTCAATACTGAGGGTCCCTGAGGGCCAACTAGCTCAACAGGTATCTCCAGTGTGCGCCAGGGAGCTGCGTTGCAGACAGGTGTTCTGAGGACATGCCCCTTTTTACACCTCTATGCAACGCAGCTCTGTGGTGCTTACTGGAGGTACCTAGTGGGCTAGTTTGACCCTAGGAACCCTTAGGATTCAAGGGAACTTAATCTCTCAACTTAGAACGGCCACAGGGCGTGTTTACACAGTGGTGAAGGGAGGGGACGGGGCCTGAGGTGACATGTGCAAACACGCCCTGTGGCGCGTTTTAAGTTGGGGAAATAATTCCCTTTCAATCCTGAGGGACCCTGGGGGTCAACTAGCCCACCAGGTGCTTCCAGTAAGTGCCACTGAGCTGCGATGCAGAGAGGTGGTCCAGGCCGTGCCACTTTTTACACCTCTCTGCAACGCAGCTCTGTGGTGCTTACTGGAGGTACCTATTGGGCTAGTTGGACCACTAGGGACCCAAAGGATTCAAGGGGAGTTAATCTCCCAACTTAAAACGGCCACAGGAAATTCTTTCCTAGCTCTCCCACGTCGACGAGGACGTCATAATAGCACGGCTCCGCTCACGACACCGTATGACGTCATCGGAGCCATAAGAGGACCTCGTCGGTGTGCTGACGTCAGTTCCACCCATTTTTTCAGTGCCACCAAGGCAAACAGGCGGACTGAGACATTTTCACACGTATACATAGTATACTAAAAAAAAATATATATATATATATATATATATATATATATATTGAAACTCAAATCTTCCTAGCCAGGAAGAAATAACGGGCCGCACTCTCGAAGTAACAAACCGCTTTTATTTTACTCCTTCTTTCAATTGGGCTTATTCAGCAGACTTGATCAACGCATTTCGATGCCTCCTGACACCTTGCTCACGATCAACTGGCCCACTGTCCAAGTCTCACTAAAAAGCATTCACTCTGCTGTGATGTCACTTCCTGTGTTCTTCCAGACTCTTTGCCTTCTGGTCCATGTAGTCTCCAGTGGTTTCGTTGTAGGGATTGTTTTTTTTCCTTCATTTCTATTGGAGTAGAAGATTTATAGAGATGCATTTATCAATTTGTAGAAAGTTTTTCTCATTATATTGATTACTTTTAATATGATTTTATTTTAATTTTCTTTTTTCTTTATATATGTTTATTCGGTTAACATCACTATTTTTGTTCACTTTTTTTTGCTCTTCTCTCCTTCGAACTGTTTCTTTCCAATCTTGTTGCTCGACTCCAATCTTTCTGAATTGCTATGTCCAGGAATTATAAATGAATGTACATCTCTTCTGATTGATTTAGGCCATGCGGACTGAGGGTTCTCAGATTTAAGATGCAGCACGATTCCTTCTGGCGCAACATCTTTTCACGATCTCCGCCCCGATCTTTTTTGGGGATTGTCTCTATTCCAAAAAATCTCAACTTCTTCCAATCTCCTTGATGGAATTGCTCCATATGTTTCGATACAGCATTTGTTCGATCTTTGTGTATTGTTGCCCTCACATGCTCCATTATTCTTTTCTTAAGTTCGCAAATGGTACTTCCCACTTACCTTTGTGGGCATGGGCATTCTATCACATATACTGTGTATTGTGTCTTGCATGTGATTAATTGCCGAATTTCCCAAACTTTGTTGTCAGCCAATTTTACTTCTTTGACGGGTTTGGCTATTTGGCACATTTTGCATGAATGGCATTTTACGAAACCTGTTGTTTTCAGCCATGTGTCTTCTTTTTTCTTCCCTCTGAAGTGACTGTGAATCAGATGATCTTTTAGATTTCTTGCTCTTCTGTAGGTCACTGTGGGATGGTTACCCACTATATCTTTCACAGTATTATCCAATTGCAGAATCTTCCAATTTTTTCTTAAGATTTTTTCAATTTGATTACTTTCTTGTGCGGCAAAAACGCTAGTGTGATAATGGACATTAGGAATACCGGTTGAAGTAAATAACGCAAAGGGTAGCAAAGATCGCAAAAATAAAAGGGCTATTATTAACGCAGCAGTAATATGGAATGAAGGGAAGCAAAAAGGAATGAATTACTAAATGATATGTTTGACAAAGGCCATGCGACAAAAGAGACAAGTACAACTACGACAACAGCAAAAACATATGTAAAAAGTAAATTAAGAAATTTGGAGAAACAAAGTCGCAAGGAAATTAATAAGGCATGGGAGCTCATCACCCTAAAAAAATATTTGGAGGTACAACGTGTTCCAAGGGGTCTAAGAATAATGCTCATGCCCAATAATCAGGATTCCACCAATGAATTACTGCAGGAATGGGGAGAGTTCATTTTAAAATCGTCATTGGCCTTAATTGAGATACTAGTAAAACACATTGAAATGGGCTTGGAGAAAATAAAGTTACAACTTAAAGAAACAGAAAAAGAAATATCACAACTGAAGTTAACTACGGAAATGAATAAATTTAAAGAGGAACTGGAGAGTCAAATTGAAAGACATGAAGATCTAGTAAGGGAAAGGAAACATTCAAAATTCATACGTGACTCAAATGATTAAGCTGAAGGCCGAATATTCACTTTTGCGAGAAAGTTTGATGGATTAAAAGAACAAGTCTCTTGGAATAGTATGACTAGTCTATCCAGCAATGCGTCCTCAATAGCCTCTGCGGAATCAAATGATGGTTAATCAAGATCAATGCCAGATACTATAAAGATGTCTTTTTTAGGGGACATGCGCCTCGTGTTGCAACAAAGACAGTGGGAACAAAATCGCCCTCCGCAGCAACACCAACAACAGAGAGGAAGAGGAAGAGGACGGCGGTGGCCGGAAAGAAACCGCAGAGAAGAGGAAAAAGGTGCAAGCGGTGGTGCGGAGAAAATAGGCACCGAAACGAGGAGCATGCGCCAGAGACAGAAACAATAAGTGACGAATTACAAATTGTCAATTTATCAAAAAGACCGATAAATGCAATAGAGACTCGTTTACTGAAAAGAGGTATCAACTTCTGTCCCAAAAGTCGGATAGATCTAGCACAAATAAGGATAGATCTATATCTGTATACAAGAAAAATCAAACCAGCAAAAGTTTTCAAAGAAGCTAAATACAGTCAACAAAAGAAAACAACACGAGAAGAAACAACTGGAGGCCTTTAGGCAAAAGACTCAGAAAGTTTCCTAACATTAGTCAATCTGGATGTGATGGATAGTGATGACATCTCCCTTCAAGAGGCCTGCAGTCAAACGGGAGGTGGCCTTAGTGGAAAGAAGCCTAAATCAAAATTTTATCCACAATTGGGCCCTGGAAATACAATTGACTTATTTCAAGATGCAGTAATTCAAGACTTGTACAAAAGGAAATATTCCAAATATGATGACAATCTAACGAGAGAAGAAAGGGAGGCCCTCAAGAAACTATCAACGGATGACCAAATTGAAATCAAAATAGCCGACAAAGGCGGAAACATAGTGATATGGGAACGGACAGCATACATAACAGAGGCACATCGCCAGTTGAGGGAAACCCAATACTATGAGAAACTAACAACTAATCCAACCGCAACAATAAAAAAAATGGTGGATGATAAACTTTCAGAATGGTCATCAAGTGGTCTAATTGATGAGGATGAACGCAAATTCCTGACGGTGACGCATCCAGTAACATCGACAATTTACTTCTTACCAAAACTACACAAAGATCAGAAAAAACCTCCAGGAAGACCGATACTGTCAGCGAAGGGATCTTTGCTGGAACCAATGGCTAACTTTATAGATTACTTTTTAAGACCTTATGTGGCCCAATTGAGCTCATATATACAGGATACAAGTGATCTTTTAAGATTGTTACAAAATACACCATGGCAGACATCATACCAGCTAATAACAATGGACATCATAGCCCTATATACAAATATTGGGAATGACATGGGTATAATAGCATGCAATCACTTCCTACAGGAAAGAAGTATGAAATACAGCAATCAAAACAAAATGCTGTTGGAGATGATATCCATTTGTCCTAATCAAAATATCTTCGTTTTTGGGGAAGAAACATTCCGTCAAAACAGCGGGACTGCAATGGGATTTTCTTTTAGTCCCAGTTACGCCTGCTTAGCCATGGGATGGTGGGAGCAGGAGCACGCATGGAGTACAATGAATGATCAAGCTGTGAACAAAATCATCAGTTGGAAAAGATACATTGATGATTTGTTAATAATCTGGGATGGTACAGCAAGAGAATTCCAGGAATATTTCAATGTGATTAACAACTGCACAAAAGATTTGAAATTCACTTACACGATAAGTAAGGAAAGAGTAATTTTCCTGGATACAGAAATCTATATTAAGAACAATGAGATTCAAACGACGTTACATAGAAAAGCAACAGCGACAAATGCCACCCTAGAAGCAACTAGCTTCCACCAGGGCTCCTTAATTTCCAGCATCCCATATGGGGAGTTTTTAAGGATCCGCAGGATTTGCAGTGAAGAAACAGAATGGAAAATCGAAAGTGAAAAAACAGCAAATCGATTTATAAAGAGGAAATACAAACCAGGGTTGGTAACAAAATGTTGGGAAAGAACCAATGAGAGAACACGAGAGGACTGCCTGGCAGTGAAACAAGTTGAGAATAAGGGGAAAACGGATCAAATACGAATGATAATGGATTATGCACAAGAAAGTAATCAAATTGAAAAAATCTTAAGAAAAAATTGGAAGATTCTGCAATTGGATAATACTGTGAAAGATATAGTGGGTAGCCATCCCACAGTGACCTACAGAAGAGCAAGAAATCTAAAAGATCATCTGATTCACAGTCACTTCAGAGGGAAGAAAAAAGAAGACACATGGCTGAAAACAACAGGTTTCGTAAAATGCCATTCATGCAAAATGTGCCAAATAGCCAAACCCATCAAAGAAGTAAAATTGGCTGACAACAAAGTTTGGGAAATTCGGCAATTAATCACTTGCAAGACACAATACACAGTATATGTGATAGAATGCCCATGCCCACAAAGGTAAGTGGGAAGTACCATTTGCGAACTTAAGAAAAGAATAATGGAGCATGTGAGGGCAACAATACACAAAGATCGAACAAATGCTGTATCGAAACATATGGAGCAATTCCATTAAGGAGATTGGAAGAAGTTGAGATTTTTGGAATAGAGACAATCCCCAAAAAAGATCGGGGCGGAGATCGTGAAAAGATGTTGCGCCAGAAGGAATCGTGCTGCATCTTAAATCTGAGAACCCTCAGTCCGCATGGCCTAAATCAATCAGAAGAGATGTACATTCATTTATAATTCCTGGACATAGCAATTCAGAAAGATTGGAGTCGAGCAACAAGATTGGAAAGAAACAGTTCGAAGGAGAGAAGAGCAAAAAAAAGTGAACAAAAATAGTGATGTTAACCGAATAAACATATATAAAGAAAAAAGAAAATTAAAATAAAATCATATTAAAAGTAATCAATATAATGAGAAAAAACTTTCTACCAATTGATAAATGCATCTCTATAAATCTTCTACTCCAATACAAATGAAGGAAAAAAGGAAAGAAGACAAGAAAATAAGTAAAAAATAATTTTTTTTTTTTTAAAACCATAAAAAAAAAAAACAATCCCTACAACGAAACCACTGGAGACTACATGGACCAGAAGGCAAAGAGTCTGGAAGAACACAGGAAGTGACATCACAGCAGAGTGAATGCTTTTTAGTGAGACTTGGACAGTGGGCCAGTTGATCGTGAGCAAGGTGTCAGGAGGCATCGAAACGCGTTGATCAAGTCTGCTGAATATGCCCAATTGAAAGAAGGAGTAAAATAAAAGCGGTTTGTTACTTCGAGAGTGCGGCCCGTTATTTCTTCCTGGCTAGGAAGATTTGAGTTTCAATAAGCAGCGGCGTGGTTCGGCCGCAGGAGAACGCACCCACGTGGAGCGCTGCGATATCGGCATTCAGAAACCATAGTGGATGATATATATATATATATATATATATATATATATATATATATTACCTACTGGCGGTCGCCAGTAGGTAGTTATAGTTAGGACCCTGTTTCCATAGGAAAACCGCAACATTCTATTTTGAATAACTTTGGCGCCGGTCGACGAATCCTCGCGAATTTCTCAAAATAGGTGGGGCGCTACGCTCCGCTCCTACCCTGAAAGTCTCGGGGGGATTCGTCAAGCGGGGGCTGAGATAAAAGGGGGGTCCCAAAACGCGTTTTTACCATGCATTTTTCCATAGGACCTTTAGACAGGGCTACAGCCCGAACGGCTGAACAGAATTACTAGAAATTTGGCAGAGAGGTAGTCCTCAGGTCAAGGAAGTGCCTTTTGTAGGTTTGGTGTAAATCTGTTCAGTAGATTCTGAGAAAATAGCCTTTAAATCAATATATATATCTGAGCCAGCTTACGGTACGCTTACCGTAAGCTTACCGTACGCGTACGGTGGCGTGCGCGAGCGCGATTCTGATTGGCTGTTACATCTAAGTAAACATTCGAATCGGTCGAAACCAGGAAGCGGCGGCTGCCATTTTCTCTCTCGCACTCTGAGGGGGGGGCTGTAAACAAAGGCAAAAAACATATAAAGGGGCTGTTTAGACAGCGCCCATGCACATAGCCATGTTAGTTGAGTCCTCAAAGATCCCCCAAGGCCAAAAACGGTAAATTTTTTTTTTTTGAAAATTTCGCCGATTACGCTTACCGTACGCGTACGGTGTGCTTACGCTAAAAATTTTAATTAAAAAAAAAAACACTCTCTGTGCATGGCATATTATTGTCATCACTTACAAATTAAATTTAACAGATTACCTATCACAAGGAAGCGCATAATATGTCCTCCATGTGCGCACGGTGCGTAACGTGGGCACGCGGTGCGCATAGCGCACTGCGTGCCCACCTTGTGTGTACGGCACTAACTGCATAAAGTGGGCACGCGGTGCACGAAGCGCACCGTGCGCGCACGGAACGAACTGCGTTAAGTGGGCGTGCACGTCACAAATGGCGTAAAGTAACTTAGTATTTAAAAAACCGTACAAATTCACTGAAAAAACCATAGGTTTCACACACGTTATAGTTAGGAATTAGCATTTAAAAAACCTTGCTAATTCAATGAAAAAACCATAGGTTTCACACATGTTATAGTTAGCTGGAAATTTTACTGATAAAAAACCAATGAAATTCCCCCGTTATAGTTACTGTAGGCAACTATAACTCACGCGACTGCAATCCTCTGCTGATGACATATGTGTCTTTATGAAAAAAAAATATTTGTAATATATGTATAGCTAAAATTTAATGGAAGAAGACATGGGCAAATAAGTGTCTAAATACAGTATTAGCATCAGCAGAGGATTGCGGTCGCGTGAGTTATAGTTGCCTACAGTAACTATAACGGGGGAATTTCATTGGTTTTTTATCAGTAAAATTTCCAGCTAACTATAACATGTGTGAAACCCATGGTTTTTTCATTGAATTAGCAAGGTTTTTTAAATGCTAATTCCTAACTATAACGTGTGTGAAACCTATGGTTTTTTCAGTGAATATATATATATATATATATATATATATATATATATATATTTCCTACTGGCAGTCACCAGTAGGTAGTTATAGTTAGGACCTATTTTCCATAGGAAATCTGCAACATTCTATTTGGAATAACGTTGGC
Organism: Triturus cristatus; assembly: GCF_964204655.1. NCBI lineage: Eukaryota > Metazoa > Chordata > Amphibia > Caudata > Salamandridae > Triturus > Triturus cristatus. Next base: position 873,354,343 of record NC_140579.1, on the reverse strand, counting down.
GCCGATTGACAAATCTTCGCGAAATGTTCCAAACTTTTGACCAGCTCCGGTCTGCTCCTATCCTGAAAATTTCACGGTGATTCGTCAAGCGGGGGCCGAGAAAAAAGGGGGCCTCAAAATCGCGTTTTCCCCATGCATTTTCCCATAGGACCTGTTGACGCAGCTACAGTCCGAACTGCTGAACGGAATTACACCAAATTTGGGAAAGAGATAGTCCTCAGTTCAGACTCGTGCCTTTTGCTTAAATGGTGTAAATCTGTTCAGTAGTTCCTGAGAAAATTAGAGTTAAAAAGATAGATATATCTGGGCGGAGCCTAACCACACATCTCATCGTGAGATCTGATTGGCTGTCAGTACTTCATCCAAGAAGTGTTGGCAGCCATCTTGGGACCAATATACATGATAGCACCTCATTAAAAAGCTATGCAGTTAATAGAAGGTTTTAAGACTTTAGTTACATTATAAATCATTTGTTGATGGTACCATACTCATTTTAGGAATTGTGGTGTGTTCTAAGGTGATTTTACCATGTGAAAAAGCCTTCTGCTGTGGTATCATGAATCATGTTTGAGAGAAAACTATTTTCTCATGCTTTTCCCACAGAGGTTTAGAAGGTGATCTATAAGCTAAACTGAGAGCATATTTTCTGCAAATTCACATTATCTTTCTCAGTCATGTGAGAATGAAGTCTGACATTCTCAGTAAAACATGTACATCCAACAAGTGCAGAGACTGTCAGTTGATTCCTTTGTGTTCTACTGCAGCTTCCCAGAGTATTCTAAAGAACAACTAGCTAACAGTCCTACTTATGACAAACGTATTGCACACCTGAAGCCATCTTGATTGGAATAATGTGGTAACTCTTAAAACATTTAATTTAAAAAGGAAAAAAATGAGGGGGCTCATTTTGCCATAGAAAGTATGATTAGTGCTGCAGAAAGAAAAATGAGGGCACATTTTGAGTGACTTCTCAAATCCTCTTCTATTTCATTAAAAAATTCTGACATGCAGACTGAAACATGCACTTTCAATACCAGCAGCAGACTTCCCTGGTGAGGAGTAGTTTTACTACAGTGATCTAATAAGCAACTAGAGTGCTAACATTCTGAATTTATGGCAAATGTGTGACACATCTGAATGCCTTCTTGATGGAATCAAAGTAAAAAACTGAAAGTATTTCCTACTGAGGAGACTGTAGTAAATGAGGAAATTAGGAAACTTCATAACAAATAAGTCTCCCAAAACGGCCACCAGAGACAAAAGAGCCCAAATGTAGCACAAATATCACCCAGATGTAGCCCAAGTATAGCCCAATGACAGAATGTCCCAGAGTGTTCTAACGAACAACTAGAGCGCTAACAGTCTTACTTATGACAAAAGTATGGCACACCTGAAGCCATCTTGATTGGAATAAAGTGGTAACACTTAAAACATTTAATTTACAAAGGAACAAAATGAGGGGGTTCATTTTGCCATAGAAATTATGATCAGTGCTGCAGAAAGAATAAATCTCCCAAGATGGCCACCAGAGACAAAAGAGCCCAAATGCAGCACAAATATCACCCAGATGTAGCCCACATGTAGCCCAAAGACAGAAGTGTGCAAAACACTTATTTTTTGTGTATTTGCAGTTTTATATAGTGCAGACTTGTCAGGTATTGGAGTGCTTTACATGAGCATTGGTTACATCACACAAGATCAAATTCATTTTGGTTGTAGACATGGGGAGATTAAGTGATTTGACCAGAATCACAGAATGTTGAGCTGAAGCAGAAACTCCAACCTGGTTCCCCAGTTGCAAAGTCTGCAGCTCTGGAAGTAACACCACATCCTCTACCCTAAGTGCAACATTTAATCAAGTGGTCAACTGCATAAAAAACATAAAGATTACAAATAATTTAAAAGTTCTTTGTCGCTATTTGAAAACTGGGAAAATATGTCCTCATTTTAGTTTTTTAGAGCACTAACCATAATTTTGATGCAAATAAGACCCTCTCATATATGTAATTTCTAAAGGAAATGCTCTAGGTATTACAGTTTTGATTACATCAAAATGACGTCAGGCGTTCCACACTTTTGTAATAAATATAGAATGTTAGCAATCTAGTTGTTCATTGGGATACTGCTGAGAGGCAGACGGCAGGGGCACGGACTCTGAAAATTGAAGGCAGGTAGGAGAGTGCAGAGGCAACAATTTGACCACACTGGGCAGGCAGGAAGGGCAGTGGCAGCACAACAGACCATGGAGGGCAGTGGAAAGGGGGGCAGGGGCAACAAACCAACAATACAGGACTGGCAAGAGAGGCTGTGGCAATATAATAGACCAATGTGGGCAGAAGGAAGAGGCAGTGGTAGTACAACCATACATGCCAATAGACCCGTTTCAGCCAGGAAACGTCCAATGTGTTTAAGCTCAAATGGGCTTTATTTGATCTGTCTCCTGTCTACAATCTCCTGTTTTTCAATGTAACTCAAAGGGGAAAATCAATACCCCAGTTTTTTTTCGAAATCGCCCTCTTACCAAGTTCAAAATGTTCGCAAGTATGGTAGGCAGGAGGAATTGGGTAGGGACATGGACTCAGATAAAAGAGGACAGGAGGGACATGGAGAGGTGCACCAAACTGACCCTACAGGGCAAGCATCAGGGTTTGCAGCAGCACAATACACCACACAGGGCATGCGGGATGGGAGTGCAGCACAACAATCCATAGACAGCAATAGGTAGGGGACAGAACCATGTACATGGACAACAAAGAACAGAGGGGAAAGAGGCAATGGTATCTAGCTGACAATAATGGACAGACAGGAGAGAAAGCTGCAGCATAACAGACCATAAAGGGCAGGAGGGACAAATCAGGGGCATTACAATGGAACAGACAAGCCAGGAGGGAGGGAATATGAGTCTGCACATGGAAACAGAGGGCTGGGGGCAAGGGGGCAGGGCAGGAGAAGCAAGATGACCATGAAGGTCAGGCAGGATGGGCACTAGAAACAAGACACACCATGGAGAGCAACAATGAGACTATGAAGGCATACACACAGAGCATGGAGGGAAGGTGGGAGGGGGTCAGGGGCAGCTAGCTGACCACACAGGGAAGGTGGGAGGGGCCATGGCAGCACAGAAGACCATGCATGGCAAGCGGGAGGGTTAGTGGCAGCACAATGGCTATGATGGGCAAGAAGGAGGGTGCAGGGGCATGCACAAAGGACCATGGAGGATAGAAGGGAGGGTCAGGACTTGGGCACAGACAAGAGAGTTCAGGGGAAGGGGCCTCACAACAGACCGCGCGGGGCAGGCAGGAGGAGCAGTTGCAGCACAACAGACCAGGGAGGGCAGAAGGGTGTGGCAGTAAAATGGACCATGGAGGACAGGAGGAAGGGGATAGGGGCATGGCATGTGGACAGGCAGGGTGGAGGTGGCAGGGACAGGTTACAGTCATCTGACGATGCTAGGCAGGTGAGAGGGGAGTGGCAGCTCAACAGAACACTCAGAGTAGATAGGAGTGGAAGGTCCATGGAACATGGTGGGCAAAAAGGATGGAGAAGGGGTATGCATGAAGACATCGGAGAGCAGGGGGAAGGAGAATAGGGGCAGCAAGCTAAGCACAGAGGCTAAGCAGGAGGTCAATGATGGGCCATAGAATTGAGCAATGGAGGGCAGGAGGAGTGGACTTGTACATCATGCTAAATGGAGGGCAGTGGCAGCACATCAGACCATGCATGGCAGGAGGGAGGAGGCTAGTCCATGGATTCAGACAACAGAGGAGGTGGATGGGGCAGCAAGCTAACTGTTCAGAGAAGGTGGGTATTAGGAACTTTATTGTTTTTAAAATGTGTGTCTGTGCGAACTACTTAAAATATGAACAAGTATGCAGCATAATCTCACTTTTATTCAGGAAGAAGAGGATGTTTGTGACTGTGACTCCGGGCTCACTTGGCAGAAACATTCCCTGACCCTCCACCCCCATCGCAAAATGTAATGCCCGTGAAAAGGGTAGGTGGACGCAGTGTTATATAGAACATAGTCCTGAGAGCACGATTGAAAATGAAAACTATATAGATATAGTATATGGTATAAACTATGCATCAAAAAGTCTGATATAAGATGAACCGGGTGTGAAATATAATATGCAATACATTGTGCGCAATGACAGATTCATTGGAGAGCGCGAGATAGCACAGGCACTAGCGCATGCTCTGCGATATGCGCCCTGGAGTGTAATATGCACAGGGCAGTGTTGTGTAACCTAACTAGTCTCTAAAGTTGTAACATAAAATATGTGCTGGAGAGTGTAACGTTGCATATGCACTGTGACAAAGATATGGATCCCAGATTGTAATATGTATGGCATAGCGCTGTGTGTTATAACATAGGCATTGAGGAAGGCACGTTAGATGGGGCAATATAACCTGTGCGAAGGCAAGTGTGGCATGACATATTCACGGGGTGGTGTTACAGTGCACATGGGCTAGAGAGTGTCATAGCATACGCACTAGCTGGTGGAATACAACACAGAGGTGTATGGCATTCGGCGGGCACTGGTGGGTGTAACACAGCATTGGGCTCAGCCAGGAGCACGCTGTGACTCTCAAGTGAGGTTTGTCTCCTTTCCAGAGAGTAAAATAAAAAGTATTACACATCCTGCGGTGGATGTGTGTTTTATTAACCGTGAGGGGGGTTTCTTGCATAGTTTGGTCGAATTTTTGTCGAATCCCCTTTGATTGGATTGGTGTGCGTGTGTATTAAATGTGCCCGTCAATAGCTACCCATGTTTGTATAAATAAACAAGAAGGCTGTCTACTTGAAGAGTACCCACCGGGGGGGGCGCCGGGATTAGGCACGGTAGGGCGTCAGACACGTCAGAGCTTCACTAGCAGTGTAAATACATTCCACGTGGATTCATTGTATGCATAGTCGCCTTTTAATGAATATCACGCAAATCGTCATGGTGATAGGTACATACGGTTTGTCCAGCATGTCCTAGGTGTTTCTATAAATATATTTTAAAAACAAATAATAAAAAACAAAGGCCGGCCCTGGGGGGGGTGGGGTCCCTGGGGCCATAAGTGGCCTGAGGAGGGGGTCAACGCAGCCCCCCTCCTAAAGAATAATAAAAAAAAAAAGGCCATGAACCGGGAGTTGGGGTCCCCGGGGCCGATTAATGCCTTGGGAGGGGGGCCACGTGGCCCCCTTCCAAATTTATTTTTTTCAACAAAAAAAATTAGGGTGCAGACCCTGGGGGATGGGGTCCCCAGGGCCAATAAATTAGAAAAAGAAGAAGGGGCACACAGCCCTCCTTCTTGAAAAAATAAAAAAAATAAAAGACCGGCATCGCGCCGGAGGCCACGCCCCCTCCTTGCAGCACTCTGCAAACGCACCCCCTGGCCAGTTGTAAGTTGGGGGATTAATTCCCCTTCAATACTGAGGGTCCCTGAGGGCCAACTAGCCCAACAGGTATCTCCAGTATGCACCAGGGAGCTGCGTTGCAGACAGGTGTTCTGAGGCCACGCCCCTTTTTACACCTCTATGCAACGCAGCTCTGTGGCGCTTACTGGAGGTACCTAGTGGGCTAGTTTGACCCTAGGGACCCTTAGGATTCAAGGGGACTTAATCTCTCAACTTAGAACAGCCACAGGGCGCATTTACACAATGGTGAAGGAAGGGGACGGGGCCTGAGTTGACGTGTGCAAACACGCCCTGTGGCGCGTTTTAAGTAGGGAAAATAATTCCCTTTTAATCCTGAGTGACCCTGGGGGCCAACTAGCCCACCAGGTGCTTCCAGTAAGCGTCACTGCTCTGCGTTGCAGATAAGTGGTGCAGGCCGTGCCCCTTTTTACACCTCTGCAATGGCGCTTACTGGACGTACCTAGTGGGCTATTTTGCCCCTAGGGACCCTCAGGATTCAAGGGGACTTAATCTCCCAACTTAAAACGGCCACAGGGCGTGTTTACACAGTGGGGAAGGGAGGGGACGGGGCCTGAGGTGACGTGTGCAAACACGCCCTATGGCGCATTTTAAGTTGGGGAAATAATTTCCCTTCAATACTGAGGGTCCCTGGGGGCTAACTAGCCCACCAGGTGCTTCCAGTAAGCGCCACTGAGCTGCGTTGCAGAGCGGTGGTCCAGGCCGTGCCACTTTTTACACCTCTTTGCAACGCAGCTCTGTGGCGCTAACTGGAGGTACCTAGTGGGCTAGTTGGACCCTAGTCAGTAAGCTTAGGGGGAGGGGGAGCTTCACATTTTACAACATTCACTGTTTCCATCATGTCAAAATACATTATACAACAAGCAGGGGCCAAAGGGACAGTGGAAAGGGAGACAAATGCGGATTAGTAGGAGTACTAAGAGCAAAAACACAATATTTTGTAAATTGTAAAATAACCAGCATTTTTGAAGCATTTCAAAACAGAAAGGGAGAGATTGTGTGCGCGTTTTTGCTTGTGTGTATGTAAAACTTCCTGGTTAAATCCGACAGACAACTCACCATACCTGACAGAAAGCACTTGTACCCAACTATCAACCAGAAAATACATTTATTGAGGGGGTGCAACACCCCAAACCCCCCCTGAAGCTACTCCCTAGGGTAATTGGTGACCCTGGTGGAACCTACTTGTTCTCAAATAGACAGCACAGTTCTACCGTAGAAAAACTTCACGTCAACTACATTTTTATGTACATACCTGACTCTCCTTTCACATCACTGCATTATAACTGTTTTCGTCATCCTCTATTATAAATGCTCTTTTGCGCTCCTAGAAGGAGTCGGACAAATATGTTATTCTTCAAAATTCGCACTCATGTACAATGTAACGCAAAAAAATGTAATGCCTAAAATACAATTTCCTCTCAACAACATTCTGTTAGAATGCAGGCTCTGTGAAACTGTGACTCCAGTTGCCGTCTTTGGAAAGGTGTTCATCCCCTGGGTTTCTCTGCAGTCAAGCATGAAAACGCAGCAGCTGTTGTCGTACCATGCCACTGAACTTAATTATGAACTGCACGAGAGGCTGAGGTCCAGCGCAGGTTGGCATGCCAGATGAGATCCCTTTGAAATTCTCTGATTATGTTCATGCCATCTGTGAAGGCCTCACCACCCTTGTTAAACATTTCTCAGTTTTTGTTTGCATCAGTGATAAGAAAATCCCAGTTCTGAAGCACCGAGATGGTGAGATCACATTTAAAGTCTGTAGGTGGCAAGCTTTGCCAACTAAGGAAGTCTCAGTTTTAACTATAGGCCACCGATATCAGACGCTACCTCGATTACATTTACACCGTTGGTACATTACAACGTGCTCATTACAGCAAATACGTTTACAGCCGTAATGTGCCACATTACAACACGTTATTTTTTAAATGCGTTATTTTTATTTTAAACAAAACATATTTTTTATTTACATGTCTGTGTGTGTGTATATTACCTACTGGCGGTCGCCAGTAGGTAGATATAGTTAGGACCTATTTTCCATAGGAAATCCGCAACATTCTATTTGGAATAACGTTGGCGCCGATTAACGAATCTTCGTGAAATTTTCCAAACTTTTGGCCAGCTCCGGTCCGCTCCTATCCTGAACATTTCACGGTGATTCGTCAAGCGGGGGCCGAGAAAAAAGGGGGGTCCCAAAACGTGTTTTCCCCGTGTATTTTCCCATAGGACCTGTTGACGCACCTACAGCCCGAACTGCTAAACGGAATTTCACCAAATTTGGCAAAGAGGTAGTCCTCAGTTCAGACTCGTGCCTTTTGCTTAAATGGTGTAAATCCGTTCAGTAGTTCCTGAGAAACTTAGAGTTAAAACGATGGATATATCTATGGCCTAGGAGGATCCGCGCACCCTGCACGAGCTGTATTCTAATTGGCTGTCAACACTCCATATCAGGAAGTGTTGGCAGCCATCTTGTGCCTCGGTAGAACCGAGGCACACGAAACCTAAAAAACAAATGCGAAAAATGCAAAAAGGGGGCAGGGTAGAAACACCCTGACCCCCAAGGCTTGCTCAGGGGGTCCCACAAGGACCCCCAGGGCCAAAAAATAAATAAAAAAATAAAAAAATCGGCGAGATTCGCGCAGACCAGCACGAATTTCGGCCGAAAAAAAAACCATTCAGCGCGGGCTCCCACGCTGAATATGCTTATTTGCCTCTGGGGGCCACATCCCGGGGGCATAATTAAAAAAAAAAAGTGTGGGGGGTCCCATTCCCCCCACACTGCCCCGGAGACCGCCACCCCCCCGGGGCTCAAAGATTGACTATGCGGGGGGCTCAGCCCCGGGGACCGCCACCCCCGGGGCTTCGTTAACATGGGTGGGGGGCTTGCAGCCCCCCAGCCCTGGGGACTGCCACCCCCCCGGGGCTTAAAACAATTTGATGTGGGGGGGCTCTCAGACCCCCCCCAGCCCCGGGGACTACCACCCCCGGGGCAACTTAAACATGTGGGAGGGGGGCCACGCGGCCCCTCCTGGAGCCTTGTATTGGCCCTGGGGACTGCCACCCCCCAGGGCCGGCTCCTGCAGTGTCCCGGGGTGCCCACCCCTGGGACTCTGCAGTTTGCAATGGCAGGGCGGGAGCCTTGCAGCTCCCACCCTGCCATTGCAAACTGCTTTGCTTCATTGAAGCGAGAGCAGGGAAACCTGCTATCGCTTCAATGAAGGAAAGCAGATTGCTTTTCCACATAGGAAGCAGCATGTTAGCTGCTCCCCATGTGGAAAAGCAATGCCGGCTCCCGCAAGAGGCAGGGAGCCGGCTGGGAGCCGGCTGGGACCGTGGGGGGATTGGGGACTAGAAGTGGACCAGGAGGGGGGCCACGTGACCCCCTCCCCCATTAAATAAAAAAAAATATATAGAACAATGGCCGGCCCCGGGGATGGGGTCCCCAGGACCTTAAGTGGCCACAGGAGGGGGGCTACGCAGCCCCTCTCCATAATTTTTCTTTTTTTTAAAACAAAAGGGCCATGCCCCGGGGGATGAGGTCCCTGGGGCAAATTATGGCCTCGGGAGTGGGGCCACGCAGCCCCCGTCCCGATTTAAAAAAAAAAAAAAAAAAATTGGGGGCAGGCCCTGGGGGATGGGGTCCCCAGGGCCAAAAAAATAGAAAAAGAAGGGGGGCTACACAGCCCTTCTTCTAAAACAAAGAAGAACAAAAAAACAATTTGCCCCCGGGATTTGGCCCACCCTGGGGCTAATTATTAACAAACTTGTATTTCCTTCCATAGGAATCCCATTATGTGGTTTTCACCAGAAAAGTTTCTAAGTGTCCATTTTTGAAACGTACAAATATTCCTCTAAAATCAGCCGAACTACGAATTCCGATTTACTCACCTGTTATCAGGAGAGAACCCAGGGCTGCATCTTTTAGCCCAGCACTGACCCTGAAAAGTAAGTCTAAGCATACTTACCAGTAGCATGTATTTCCTTCCATAGGAATCCATTTTGTGGCTTTCACCAGAAAAGTTTCTAAGTGTCCATTTTTTAAACTTACAAATATTCCTCTAAAATCAGCCGAAGTACGAATTCCGATTTACTCACCTGTTATGAGGAGAAAACACAGCGCTGCATCTTTCAGCCCAGCACTGACCCTGAAAAGTAATTCTAAGCGTACTTACCAGTAACTTGTATTTCCTTCCATAGGAATCCATTGTGTGGTTTTGTGCAGAAAGGTTTTTGTCTATTTTCACAAACTAAAAATATTCCTAAAAAATCGTCTGTATGACTTAAACACATTCTTTCAACTGTTTACAGGAGATTGGCCAGTGCTGGATCCAGGATCCACCACTGAGTAAGAAAAATTAACGATAACACTACTTACCTGCTAAATGAATTTTCTGCCATAGGATAACAATGGTGATTCTATGTGAAAATTATTCAAAGTGTCAACTTTTAAAATACAATAATAATCCTTAAAAATCACTATTGTAACCAAAACGCTTTTACTCAACTTTTTACAGGAGATGTCTAAGGACTGAATATAGGATCCAGTCCTGTGGTTAGAAAAGTAATCCATAAAGTAACTAATTGCATTTGACTAGAAATTCACTTTGAACTCAATGTTGCTTTGTCTTTGAAATAGTGTTGCCCATTGCAACAACTGTAACTACTGTACTTAAAAGTCTATTGCCTATTTGCAAAGTATTTAAACTAAAGTAATTCATTCTGAAAAAGTATATTTTGTATTGCAATGTATAATGTAATTAAAAAAATAAAATATCTAAAAAAAAAGTATAAACAATGTAGTAAATCAGTATAAAAAAAATCAGTATAACAATTAATACATTAAAAATTGTCATTTACAAAACCTTTGAAATTCACTGAAAAAAAATAGGTTTCAGGCCTGATATAGTTAGGAATTAGCATTTAAAAAACCTTTGAAATTCACTGAAAAAACCATAGGTTTCAGGCCTGATATAGTTAGGAATTAGCATTTAAAAAACCTTAGAAATTCACTGAAAAAACAATAGGTTTTAGGGGTGTTATAGTTAGCTGGACATTTCACTCGAACAAAACCATTGAAATTCTTCTGATATAGTTAATTGTACTAACTACATCTCGCGAGCCTGCAATCCACTGCTGATGATGTCACATATTACATAATTCATGACATGGTCAGTGACATCACTGATGACATCTCAAATGACATCACTGATGATATCATTGATGACATCATCCACGTGACAATCAGATACACCTCATCATACACTAGTATAATCTTTCATCACTCACTGTAAAATACAGAGTGACAGATTTAAAACCATTGACACACCAATACAAGTTTCTAAACACCCACTCAGTGATTCCTAGATCTATACACACTTCTAATAACTTACCTATAGATTCACTCATACTTGCTGTCAATGATCAATAGAACACTATCAAATATACTTATACACCTATATCGACATTACACACCAGCACACATCCTAATCACTTATTAAGTCATCCTACTCACTTATGCAAACAATGGATCATACTTACTTTTACTTAGCTATACACTTAAAAAAACACCACTTCATCTATTCATATAGAGCATAGCTCATACTTAGTGTGTTATAAAATCACTATTACAACTATACAGTTATCCATACAGTCACTCATACAATCACTGAGTCTTACGTACACTTACTTATCTACAACAACTGACACATACACTAGCTTTTATTTTTCTAGTTTGTTGGACATGTACCATTGAGACATATATTTGCTCATCGCCACACCCATAAAGATATTCACTCACCCAAACAACTGTTATAACATGTAGTTTTAACTTCTGATACCTACTGAATCAACTATTCACACATCTTTGGGCTGTCACACACCCCCCACCGAACCACACACACATTCACTCTCCCATACAAATACTCAGTTAACTAATCAATAACTAATATATATTTTCACATAGCTAGTAACCAACTGGTGCAGCAGTTTACACAACAACTGACAAAGTGATACAGATATTCACACAGTTTAGTCACTATCCAATATATTTAGTGAGACACTATAAATTAGTCAAGTAAACAGTCAATCACACTGCTACTAAATCCTCCATCCAGATATTTATATTTATATATCCACTCATTCTTCAATGCAAATTGATATATATATAATACATATTTAAATAACGAACCAAACCACATTCACTGGATGATGTCATCAGTGATGTCATCAGTGATGTCATTTGAGATGTCATCAGTGATGTATGTCACTGACCATGTCATGAATGATGTAATATGTGACATCATCAGCAGTGGATGCGGGTGCGCGCGATGTAGTTAGTACAACTAACTATATCGGAAGAATTTCAATAGTTTTGTTCGAGTGAAATGTCCAGCTAACTATAACACCCCTAAAACCTATTGTTTTTTCAGTGAATTTCTAAGGTTTTTTAAATGCTAATTCCTAACTATATCAGGCCTGAAACCTATGGTTTTTTCAGTGAATATATATATATATATCCAAATGCATAACCAATAAAGGCATAAAGAATTAGCAACAGATCAAGCATTTCTCACTATTAAAACAAACGCATGATTAAGACATATTAAAATCATTCATGCCAAACAGTAATAGCATCTTTTTGGTAGAAACAGGTGGACAACGGGGAGGTGGGTGGGACAGTGAGGAATCCCAAGGCAGATACTGTATCCACCAGAAAAAGCGTTACTGAAGGTAAGTAACTTGTTCTTCTGATGGATACTTCTGCCTGTGGATTCCTCACCTTTTGATTGGAATCCCCAAGCCGTACCTCACCCGGAGGAGGGTGTCCACCTGAGTAGACCAAAAAATCTTGCAAAACAGATCAAGCAAAATGGCCATCCCTCCTAACCTCCGAATCCAATAATAATCAAATAATTTTTAGTCGAAATTATACTGAAATAATACTTTAAAAATACTTTTATTAATAAATTTAGACAAACACCTAAAGGTAAACTTTTATTTATAATTAATTTAAAGATATTTCATACTTTACAAATTATGCCGAAGTCGCGACCCCAGCACGACTTTTCAAAATGGCTGCCAGAATGCGCGCAGCCTTCGTGTAGGGTGTGCGAAGGGCGCGCGACTCCTATATAATATAATATAAAAAAAAAGATTGACTATAGTTTTCCTAACTAAAAATTATTCATAATTTTTTTTAATATATATATATATATATGTATATATATATAGAAAATAAAAAAAAACATAGGATTGAGGTACATTAGACTTACAAATTTTCATTTAAAAAACTTTGAAATTCACTGAAAAAACCATAAGTTTCAGGCACGTTATAGTTAGAAATTAGCATTTAAAAAACCATAGAAATTCACAGAAAAAAATCATAGGTTTTAGGCACGTTATAGTTAGAAATTAGCATTTAAGAAACCATAGAAATTCACTGAAAAAAACATAGGTTTCAGGAACGTTATAGTTAGTTGGACATTTCACTTGTATAAAACCATAGAAATTCCGGCGTTATAGTTAGTTCAGCTAACTATAACTTGTGCCCCCGCAATGCACTGCTGATGACATCACATATTACATCATTCATGACATGGTCAGTGACATCACTGATGACATCACTGATGACATCACTGATTACATGTCAAATGACATCACTGAAGACATCAATGATGCATTATCCCTGTGAAAATCTGATGCACCTCCTCACACATGAATATAACCTTTGATACACCCACTCTAAAATACTGACTACTATTTTCGAAAAAATAGACACATCAATACCAGTTACTAAATATGCACTGTCTGATTCCTAGGTCTACACACACATCCACTCATTCACCCATACAGTTACTCATACATGCAGTCATTCATCAATATAACACTATCATATGCACTCATACACCTATACAGACACTCACACCTGCGACATATCTAGAGTTACTCACACACCTAGTCAGTCATGCAAAGAATCAATCATTCTTCCATTTACTCAACTATACAGTTATACAGACACCACCTCACTTATTCATACAGATACTAACACATAATTACTCTCTTATAGACTCACTGATACAAATACACACTCATCCATTAAGCCACTCTCACAATTACTGACGCTCACATATAGGTATTTATATACACCATCACTCACATATACTGCCTTTTATATATGTAGTTACTTGTGCATGTACCACTGAGACATCCATTCTCTCACCAACACACCCATGCACACACTCACCCACCCATACAGCTGTTTCCACATGCACTCTTGAACCCATACACCCAGTGAATCAACCACTCACACATCTATGCACAGAGTCACACTCCACCCACCCACCCACACACACACTCAGGCAGCCATACAAATACTCAGGCAAGCAATCAATAACCCATATAGACACTCATGTAACTACTCACCAACCCATGCAGCAGCTTACAACAACAGACAGACTTATACAGACTTTCACTCAGTTTATTCACTAACCCATGCATTCAGTAAGACACATTTAATCACTCACTTATACAGTCAGTCAAGTACCTACTAAATCCTCCATACAGACATATATACACCCACTCATTCTTCAATACAGCTTGGCATATATATAAAAAAATTTAAACTTTACAGAAACACACAGTCACTGGATGATGTCATCAGTGATGTCATTTGACATGTCATCAGTGATGTCATCAGTGATGTCACTGACCATGTCATGAATGATGTCATATGTGATGTCATCAGCAGTGCATTGCGGGGGCGCGAGTTATAGTTAGCTGAACTAATTATAACAACGGAATTTCTATGGTTTTAAGTGAAATGTCCAACTAACTATAACGTTCCTGAAACCTATGGTTTTTTCAGTGAATATATATATATATATATATAATATGTAATTTTAAATTATACCTCTGGAAATATGTAAAGGTCAAAGATTTATTGGGATACTTTGCTGTGCAAGCGTATGATGAATAAATTTTTCAAATGCACATCTATGTATGCATTAATGCTTCCAAAAAGTTAATGACACTTTTTTCAAATTTTTCTACATTTAGAGATAGATGATGAGCCTCATTTACAAGGCCCTTATGATGCTGGCACAGTGTGGGGGCCCATATTACTTTGCCATGCAAATTCACGATGCGTGGCTTTTCATTGCCTTGTAAATATGTTCCTCTTTCACGCATAACCCTGTGTGATGGGCCGTACCATGTGTGTTGCTGTGGATTTTCCCATGGTATATCCATGAATTCTCCTGCATTCCCAGATTAACAAGGTTTCATAAACCTCGGAATGCGTCAGTTTTTATATGCCTCTCCACGGGAGGCACAGGAGTTCTTCAGCGAGGAGAATGTCTTTATTTCTCCTCATTTTGTCCTGTTTCAGCAACAACAGGAATCATCCCTGAGACGCAGGCACCCTTGCACCATGGCACAAGGGTGCCTGCGCTGGTGCACGGCAACCAATTGTGCACCAGTGGTGGGAAAAGCTCACAGATGCATTGTATTTATGTAAATATGATGCATCCCTGTACTTTTAAATGGTGCACGAAAATGGTTTGCAGGACTGCGTCAATTTGTTGTGATTGAGGGCCGTTTTTTTACTAAGGAAAAAAGTTTATATTGTATGTATGACCTTTCATTTTTAGAGTCTTTGCCCCTTTGCTAACAAAGATATGAACTTATTCCTGCTCTGCAAACTACTACATGCCTTTCAAATCATTCTCCTAGTTGAAAGTCCCCTAGCTTCCACCATGAGGAAATTTATATAAACATATATTTAAACCATGCATGTGACATTCTCTATATGAATACATGTATGTGAGTGTCTATTAACATTATCTGAACTATGAAAATGATTCTACACTTGCAAATAAATCCATTTGCTCAACCTGAAGCAAGGTTTTTTTGGGTGGCATGATAATGTAGGTCAGGCTATTGTTCATAGGTTCCGATTGTAAATCTTCACCCAATAGAATACAAAATGAAGCAAGACATTTGCTTTGATCTTCTTGCTCAAATAAATATGTTATTCTAGATGATGTTCTGCAGGTTTAACATCTTTAAGTTAATCCATGACCATTAAAAAACAAATTGTACTTCATTCTATAGAAATGTATAAATGACAATTGCATCTTAGCACAAAGCTTGAATGCTCCAGTTACAATGTGTTCTTGTTCACTTTTCATTATAGTTTAAAACAATCTCCATCATAGACGTATATAAATACTCATTCATAGAACTATTAGTTCATGTATATGTTGTTAAAATCTTATCATATAAAATTTGGAGCAGCCCCAAATGTGTTGTGTTTTCTTAATGTTGAAACAGTAATGAAGAAACATAAATTGTAATATATGCTTCATATTTTTCAGGAGGTGTTCTACACATGGGCTGCACACATTCAGTCACGTATTACAGTTTGCCACTGTGGTGGCAAGAATCTGCATGTGATCATGCAGCTGGGCTGCTAAGTTTTTTATACCCACCATCAATCTATATATCAGATATTGCTGGTCAGGTTGCTAGACACACCAACAACCGAACAGAGCAACAATTCTTTCAACCCTATGTTGGGCGACTATGTGCAGCAACTGAGGAAAATATCCAGAAAGCCACAGAGAAGACCCTGAAGATTGAAATTCCTTGGCTGAAAAATGTATTATCTAATGATCCAATGGAGTCCATGAAAATGTCTGAGAATTAATTTTATCAGAAACAGCATTCCATATCTGGCACACACAAACGATTGTCTTTGTATGATCGATTTCACGAAAAGAACCAGAAACAAGCAGAAGAAAAATTAAGGAGCATTGCTTTAACTCCAGACTTGCTTGGATACTTAAACACTGATGAGGCTGAGCAAGTGAATCATGCTGTTGCTTCGAACCGTTACTTTGTCTGCGATATGAAAGAGTTGCATTTCTTAGTTTCAGTTCGTCTTCTATTTCATTTAAACAATGAAAACATTAACAAAACATTTGAAAAGCAAATGAACAAAATTACATCAGCCAATTTTACTTTACTTTCTGATGAAAGGATTGCACTTGAAGGAGCAGGTAAGATTTATAATAAAATTCTTTTTTTACATGAGTTTATATTAATAAAACTTTATAACAAATGACGTATGAAATGTAATTCAAAAGTCCCACATTACAACACTCATTAATGCGATTAACAATTCTTACACTTGCTTTTACTTGAGAAGGTGTAGTACTTTATGACATATATTTATAAAAACTACTTTTATTTGGTAGATGCAAAGGAGAACCACAGAATTAAATCCAGGAAGCTCATTAAAACTGAACAAAAGCAAGAGCTAACACACTAAGAAACATTGAAAGAGAGTATGATTCATAGGTTTTCTGTTGGAAATTTTCTGATCAATTCAAGTGATGAGGTGAATAGAAAAAGGAAGGTAGTATTTAAAATTGATTATGTTTGATACTCTGCCGCAGGTATGATTGACTGATATTGATTAATTTTGGAATGATGCATTTCTTTAAAAAAAAAATGCTTATGATATAATTCAAAAAACGCTTTTTAAAAAATATGTTTCTACAAGAAAAGTGATAATTAGTTGAAGTGGATGACAACCCACCTTATGATTAATCAGGTTGTAACTCCCACTGCTATTAAAGTTACCAAATCTCAATCCCTTAATAGTTATGGCACAGAGCAGACAAGCTTAACTTAGAGCAATGTGTGAAGCATGTATCTGCACCAAAAGAGTAATATATTAAAAAGAAAACACAATAAAATCAGATTAAATTTAATGTTAATAAATACAATTACACTAAAATTATAGCAATCCACTTTTGGCAGCCTTTAGACATGAATTTTTACATTTCTAGGAAAAATTGGCTACCAAAAACACTACGTGTCAATGTGGAACAACTGGTAGTGGAACACTGAGACGTACTCATGATTTCAGGCTGCCCAAGGTACTGGACAGTCGGCAACAGAACCCAAGTTCGACACGGAAAGAGGTTTAATCTGGGGTCCTAGTCCCAAGAATGGAAGTCAAAATATTCAGGGCAAGACAACAGGCTGTATCAGAAAAGATTTTCACCATATGGGATAGCCATTAAGCGAGATCTGCATAATGCTATTGGTTTACACAGGAAAAGCTAAGAGTGGAAAAATATAATTTTACACCAGAGAAGTTTTCTAATTGCCAAATGCATTTGCACCTTCACAAAATCAAGAGTTTTGCATTAGTACTCACGCCTTTATTCAGAGCGCTGAATCCTTCAGGTGGTAAGGGTGTGGACTGTATCTGATGATGGCTCCAAGATGGCTCCAAGAAATAGTTCTCTGCAAGCTCAAGCTCACACTTGATTTCGGTGAAAAGATTTGAGCAAAAGAAGTTTGTTTCTTCGGCCCAACAGCAACACAACCTTGACGGATTAGCTTGGCAGTTTTGTCCTGGGCCTCCAGAGTTCTTCCAGTCAAAAATGTTTCTCAATCCCAGGTTTTTATTTATGCAGTAGAAGTCTATTGAGACACCGCCAAGGCTTCAAGGACATCAAGTAAATCAATTGGGGTGTAAGAATCAATCCATCAGAGGCCACCAGCAGGGTCTAGATCATCTTTGTATCTCCAACAACTGTAGGTAAAAGTAGATCTTATAAAAAGGGCAGGCTGTACTGTCTATTAACAGGATGTGGGTAAATAATCTATACCATTCATAAGAGAATAGTTGGCATAGTGAATCTATCCTAAAGACAGGCACCAAGTTACACAACAATAGTTTGTCTGTAAAGAGTGAAGACGTTTGTCTGATCTGTCATGGCCCTAATAAAACGAACAATATCATTCCTTAAAAAAAATCCATGCAACGAGATAGGCGAGTTAATGTTAAATTTCATACAGGGTGTAATGACCAAGAGTATGTTCAAGCCCAAAAGCAGTCCCTGACACCCCAAAGTTCAATAAACCGCATGTATAGATGTTAGTCAAGAACATCCCACATGGAGCATGCACTGTTTTAATGGAACATGCACATCATGGCAATATTAAAGAACCAATCAATATTAGTTGAAATGTGTCAAGAGAAGCACATCAATGTATCAACTTTCCCCCTACATATAATAACTACTAACCACTTTGTCAGAGCACCCAACTAATGTAAGTGTAAAAAGCCAGTGTCTGTTCATGGTGACGTGTTCATAAGGATCATATCAGTGTAAAACTTGCACCATAGATGTACTACTTATTAGCTAACAATGATAAAAGTAAACAGCAGCCAATACAGTACCGCTTCTTCAACCATTATCATTGCGTCGCACTGTAGGAGAGTCAGATAACAAAAATACGTTAGCCCTTATTCCTAAATATTTACAAAACATACACCAGACCACAATCTAACTCGAAAGAGATGACTTTCGTCTTTCTAAATGGTTTGGCATGGTAGCACAGAGACCCTCAGCATGTCATGAAAGTAAAGACAGGCAGGAAGATTTTTTAATATCGTTACTGAAATCCATAACTTAAAAACTGTCTAGCCTTACTTATGACTAAAAGGTCGCCATCTTGGGGTGTAGTGATCACCTCTAAGAAAATGGGAATATCTGTTAACTTATATGGTTGTCAGTCTTGGTGTAGAAACAGCTGACAATTATAAAACATAAGACGTAGTGCAAATGTGTATGTGTATAAAACCGTAATTCAAGTCCCCAGCACACGTTGAAATCTGACAATGCAATAAATGACAGGAGTAGCTATTGTAAGTCACAATAAAATATAGCCAGAAATCAAAGTTGTTTCCTTGATCTTTTAATCCTTCTCATGGATACTTCAAACACAGATCTTTAAGCCAACACGCGTTTCGTCGCCTTAGTAATATGTACATGCAAATTATTCAAGGCTTTGCAGTTTTCTTATTTGAAGTGTGGTGATAATTCCATCCCACACTGTGCTTCGGCCTGTGTTAAGCAGTAACGATGCATGCAGTAACGATGCATTTCTTAAATAAACTCACTCTTCAATATTGGAGTTAGATCACATCTCAGTATTCCTGTAAACATCTCGAGTCCACACGCCGATTTCTCGTGTATGAGCTTGAATTATGTTGCATTGTAGCTTAGGCCACATGATTTGGGGAGGCGGGTGGTTCTCTCCACCCTACAGCACCGTACTAATTGAGACTATTCAATCAATATTTAGTGAATATACCCTCTCAGGTGCCATTTCCCTATTACCCATACCACCATTCCATCCTGTGTGTACAAAACCGGTTTAAGACTACGGTGTAATGTCTGAAGTCTAATTTTGATCAGTGGACCAATGAAACTTATTATTATCAGCATAGCTACCGGGAGGCATCCCAGCGCTAACAGCACCAGACAGGGCAGAACCTAAGTGGTTTATGGGACGGCGTTATGGAACAACAAGGTTTTGAGGAGCCTCAGAAAGGGTTAATGGGGGGTCACTGAACGAAGATGTGGAGGGAGAGTGTTCCACAATCTAGTAGTGTTACACGAAAAGGAACTGCCTCCACAACTTACCCTTTTAGTTTTAAGGATTAAGGCTAAGTATAAGTTAGCTGAGCAAAGGCATTACCTGGGACGGTAGAAAGTGATGAGAGAGTGATTAATTGGGGGTACTTTCCCCCAGAGGGTCTTAAGGGCTATGTAAAGAGATTTAAATGTAATTCTTTTATTAATTGGCAGCCCGTGTAGAGCCTTCAAGGCCGCCTTAGCGGAATGCATTTTTTGGAATATTAAGCAGCATCCGTGCAGCAAAATTCTGCGCAACTTCCTTATCGTTGACTTTGGGGCCTCAAGATAGAGGGAGTTTCCGTAGTCCGGGGAGGTAAGCATCAGAGCTTGGATCATGATTCTCCTTGCCATCACGTAAAGGAGAGGTAAGACTGTCTGAAGCAATCTAAGAATGACATAGCAGGTTGCTGCCAGTTTCACTGCTTGGTGGTCGAATTTAAAGGACTTATCCAGCCAAACGCCTAGACTTTTAATCTTTGTATTGGGGATCGGAGCAGGGCCAAGACAGTTTGGCCATGTCCTTTTGAGGTCAGCAATGGGGGGTTGCCCAGGACGATTAACTCTGTTTTATCTCTATTGAGCTTAAGAAAGGAGTGTTCTTTCCAGTTTGCCACTTTCTCGAGACAGAATTCCAGGTCAGATGGAGAATTCTTGGGGTGGTTAAGAAGTAGAAGTTAAGTCAACCCATTACCAAAATAGAACGGCAATTGTTTATCTTGTGCGATTAGTCCAATCTGACGTATCCATCATCCAGTAAAGAAAAAACATCACAATCTATATTTAATTGGTCACAGTTCCCCTTGCCAAGAAGTATATGAGAAATTGCATCCTCAAGCCTAGATACCTTAAAACACTTAGCTTTTTGGTTCACTTATTTCAATCAGTACCATCCTTGAACTTTGGAACAAATCCACTTGCATTCCTTGGTGTTGTATAGCGTTGCAAAATTGCTACCTCTTGGGTCATGTTTCATCACCTCCACCACCTGCCAATTAATCTTGTCATCTGCATGGCCTATTTCAGTGTCTAACCTGGGAGGCATCTTCCACTTTCCACTTGATCATGCTGCAATATTGGCTTTTTCTATGCTCTACCATCTGTGAACTTTGGCCAACATAGAACATACTGAAAGGATAAGAAATTACACCGCTTGCAATCTTTGTATTACAGTTGGATAATGACCCAAGATGAAATTGTTTAAAATTTGTCTCAAATGTTTCTGTGTTCTTCGTGAACCTACACTTTTGGCAATAACCACACTTGTAATTACCCTGTGATTCTGGGGCTGCCCAACAAGATTTAATAATGGTCATTGGACTCAAGAAGACTTAGCATCTGATAGAAGGAGCATCCTGGAAATCTACCACCTCACTCACAACATCCATACTTGTGCTCAACTCCAGGCCGCTGATACACACCCAGGTCTTATGAAACCCACATCCAAGGAGAGCGAGTAAGATTGATTGCCAAGCCACTGAGCCTCTTGGCAAAGTTGCTCTGACTAAAACCGCTATAGTACTGTGACATTTTGGGTCCCGATTTAGAGTCTGGCGGAGAGCTTCTGTCCATCTCATTATGTTCAGGTGTACCTTAGTATGTAGATGTGGGGACTACTCTGTTTCTGACTCTGACATACACCAAGGACAGTACAACAGTGTAAGGGGTATTGAAAGCTTTGTCATTTGTCTGTCTGTCCTGTTTATGCTGGTCATTCAAATGGCAGATTTTCACTGCGGGTCACCGCCTGGTAAAGCCTGCTGTATGGCACAGTAAAAACTGCCAAATGGCCTTCACAAATTGGTTAAAAAACCATTGGCATGGGGGCAGTGTTTTTATTATTTTCAAAAACAAAAACATGCTTTGGTGTATTTTTTTAAATAAAACAATTATAAAAAAGTTGAAACATGTCAACTTTCAATGCATTGGCAGGAACGGGTGTAACGGTGCTTCACAGTAATACAAGTGATGTCGACTTGCAAATGAACATCCCTAAATATGGTGGTAAGAGTACTCACATCATGGCGGGAATTAAGAAATCCACCATGGCAACAGTCTGCCAGAGTACAAATCGGCCTGACTTTTAAGAATTCATTGTGGGAAATCTTAAAACATACTCTTTCTAGATGGGCCTAGCCTGAAGGTTGCCTCATGTGAATAGAGATTAACCAGTTTCCTTAGACAGGATACTGGGACTCTAGGACTCACCCAGACAATGCAAGAGCACAGGCCTTTCCCATTTGAACAATTATTAATTAGGGTTGTTGAGCGTGTTTTGAGTTGTAAGTCTGTGTATACCTTGGATCAACCTTACTTGCAAGAAGTCTTAGTCTGTTTGATCTGTGCTACCACTGAGACTCAAGTGCTTAAGGTGTAGTACTTAATATAGTTATTCAGAACTGATGGTGGACTGGGACCTGGGACCTGAGACCTTTGGATTAAAAGGACTCAACCACCTTGGTTGGGCTCAGTAACTCCTGTATTACCCATGGCCTTCTGACGGATGGCCTCTCCTGTCTCAAGAAAGTGACAGATTCCACCTGAAAAGGGCTCAGCCTTTGTCCTCCAGTCAGGAAGGAACCAAGCCCAGTGGGGGGAAGAACTACCTTTAAAACTGGTTTAGATTGACCACAGAGGAGAAGACTGCTCATTAACCTGCCCCGGTCTCTAGGTGGGTACAGAGACACTGCACAAGGGGAAGAGTTTATTGACTTCGAAAATCTTGGGAGTGGGGGCACCTTGAGATTGTTTGCTATGAGGCACACAAGAAATGCTGCAAAGGTTTGTATGATTACCCCTTGGAACTTTATACTAAATTGGTTAGGGAGGAGCCAGGAATGCTTACACCCATTAGCTGGTACCTGGCATGTAGCACACCCAGATACACACTTTATAAGACTTTGTGGACCTGTGAAAGAATAAAAGAGGACTGGACCCGCTGTCCGTGCCCTCAGAGGAGCACTGAATGACAAGACAATGCTTGCTCTTGCACCGAGGACAAAGAAGTGCACTTCAAAAGTCGATTTGCTGAACTCCTGTGTGACAACAAGGACACAACCTGTAAGTGACCTTTCTCTGAAGTATCCAGCTGACCAGTAGGAATTGGGCTTGACATGAAACCTGCAGGTGCCCTCTGTTGGAGGGAGTCTTAACCCCCAAATGCTATTCCTAAGCTCCTTGGACATTTTGCTGCATTTAACTGGATTTCTCCTACAACATCTGAAAAAATGATTTAGAAATGTTGAATTTCAAGACTACCGGAGACTGAGATAAACCACCCCAGCCTATCGGCCCATAGCTAAACCTTACTAAGCTAAGAAGTCCAGTTTCTCCCACTCTGACCTTCTCAAGCAACATAAAACTCAATTCAGCAGTCCTTTAGTGAAAAGGTATCTATCCTTGTGGAATGCATCATCAGCTACAGCTTGCTGCCTTGTCCCGCTGGAAGATTATGAGCTCCCAAAAAGGGACTACAGATCAGCAGATGAACTACCAGTTATCTCATACACACTAATACAACTAGCATTGGATATAATATGGCGGACAGAATGCCAGTCACATTGGTGCTTAAGTAACATATTCGCCAAACTCTACATCAACCCCTAAGTCAAAAAGTAGAAGGCTTGACAGGGTGAAGTTGCTAAAAGTATCTGCCGATGTGAGGACTTCCCTGGGGAGGATTTAGAATTTTCTGTTCGGAGCTTTCCCTGCTAAAACCAACAGCACAAGTTAAAACCCCGGGCACGGTGAAATATGGTTGGCATTTCCAACAAGCGGTCCACCGGAAATAAAAAATAGTTTCCAATCTCTTGCAAAGATTGACTACCATTGGTGCTTTGTGCTTTTTGGCACAATTTTGCTTTAAATCTATACAAAATGATATCAATAAACTTTATTTATTAACATTTTCTCTTCTTTTCTAATTCAGTTTATGATTTCTATTGCTTGGTGTTATGAATTTATTACAGTTTTGGTACTGTATAAATACTTTGAACACTGTTCTAAGTTGAGCCCTTCTGCTCTGTGTCGTAGATACCAGATGGCTGAGTGCAGGTTAATTTAGTTACTTTAAGGGTGCATCCTGACACCCTGAAAAGGATTGTTGTTGCACTTGGCCCTTTTTGAAGGGTCATCCCTGAACTTTTTGCCTTCCTCCTGTATTTTTTCTGACCTGTTGTTGGCTGTTTTATGAATCTGGGCACTTTACCACTGCTGATCACTGCTAAAGTGCATATGCTCTCCCTATGATAAATTGATGTATGGATAAGTGACTCCATGATTGGCTTATTTGGTTTACTTGTCAGACCCTAGTACAGTGCACTGCGTGTGCCCAGGGCTTGTAAATCAAACGCTGCTGGTGGGCTTGCAGCACTGGTTGTGCCACCCACAGAAGCAGCCTGTAGAGTGTGTCTCAGATCTGCCATTGCAGAGCCTGTGTTTAGTCTGGTACTGCCATGCTGACTGGGTAAGTGGACCCACTTGCCAGTCCCTAAACCTTCCCTTTTCTTCATATCAGGCACCCCGATGGTAGGCCCAAGAGCAGGGTGCATTGTAAGTATAATGTAGGACATGCCCTGGTGTGTGTGGCATGTCCTAATAGTGAATTACAGCCATTTTTGTTTTTCACTATTGGAAGGCTACCTGTTCGACCCATAGGCCATAATGGGCAGTTTGATTATTACATCCTATAATCCTAACTGACTCAGGGAACTAGGTAGAAATTCAAGTTTAGTATGCCTGAAATCAGAATGAAAAAATGCATCTTTTAGTGAAGTTGGTTTTAACGTTCTGTGTTTGAAAATACCACTTTTAGAAAGTAGGTATTTCCTTGTCTAACCATCCAAGCCTGCCTCTGCTAGGTTGCGTATTCCTTGTCTGGAGCTTGAGTGACAGAGGCTGGGGGATTCCAGGAGACATGGTGAGTCAGCACAGGGCTGAATAGAAAGATCTGCATGTAGATGGGTGGGAGGAGTTGCACCTGGGACCTGAATAGGGCTGTGCCTTCCCTCCACAATGCTGGCTCCACCTCCTGTGGTGCGTCTGATGTCCCTGGCCTGAACTGTGAAAGGAAAGAAGGAGTCTTGTAAACAGAGTGCGCCAGGACTGACCAGAACTGGTTTGGACTAGGCAAAGGCCTCTCTGCCTTCAGAGAACACAGAGAAATTGAGTATAAGTATGGGGACCCAAGCCCAAGAACTTTAGATCACTTTGGGAAACAAGAAGAAACCTTTGCTGAGGAGAGGAACCAGAGAGACTGAGGAATGACTATCCCTAAGCTGAAGTGCTGCTAGGGGGATTGACCTGCAGTGGTTGTCTAAACAGCCAAAGAAAGGAGAGAGGAACTTTGTGTGTACTTTCATCAACTTGTAAAGGATTTCCAAGGGCTTGAGAGAGAGCTTGCCTCCTGCTGAAGTCTCAGGGACAACAGACTTCACCCACCAGCTTCCCAAGAGTTCTTTTGGAAGTGCCTGCTGCTGTGCGAGACTTTCTGAAGGACTGCGTGTCGCAAGGAGCTGGAAGCGCAACTCGAGAAGAAGAAGCATGTTGCCGCTGCAGCTGCTGTCGTCGCATCGCCGAAGAAAAGGATCGACGTCGCATCAGATGCCGCCGCATCAACGGAGAAGCGTGTCGCCACTGCAGCAGTTGTTGCATCGTTGCCGAAGCACCTCGCATGGCCGGAGAGGAGGATCGACGTCGCATCAAACGCCGCCGCATCACTGAGAAGCATGTCGCAAGGACTGTCACGGCTCAGAAGAAGCGTTGAGTCGCCTCACGGCTGTCGCATCATTGCCGAAGCGCCCCGCATCGCCGGAGAAGAGGATCGACGATGCACTGAAAATTTGGGGACCCCTTGGCGCCCACTGGGGTTTGATTTTGAGTGGACTACAGTAACCAGAATTCTCTGCGGCACACGCCCATATGGGAGGAACATTTATTGTGCTTAGGTGGACTGCTCTTGCTTTGGGGTTTCCTGTGCCAGTGATCAAGGGCGTCTATACGCCCGAAACGCATTTGGCAATATTTGTGTGCTGCTACTTGGTTGAGACAATCCTTGGAATAAAATGGATTTAACACGCTGGGATGTGGCCTCGTCATTTGGAGGCAACTCGTGGTTTTTGTATATAGTGGCTGGCACGGCTGCGATGGGGCCCCACTGCAGAACAAGCGGGTCCGGAG
Source organism: Triturus cristatus (assembly GCF_964204655.1). NCBI lineage: Eukaryota > Metazoa > Chordata > Amphibia > Caudata > Salamandridae > Triturus > Triturus cristatus. The sequence goes on along the minus strand of NC_140579.1, from coordinate 873,328,243 downwards.
TGCAGTGTACTAAGAAGCAGTTCTGGAACAGTGTGTCCGTTCTGAGGAGGGTGGAATCGTTCCTTTACCTCGTTGCAACGCATACCCACTAGGGTAAGACTGAAAATTTGGGGACACCTTGGCGCCCACTGGGGTTTGATTTTGAGCGGACTACAGTAACCAGAATTCTCTGCGGCACACGCCCATATGGGCGGGACATTTATTGTGCTTAGGTGGACTGCTCTTGCTTTGGGGTTTCCTGTGCCAGTGATTAAGGGCGTCTATAGGCCCAAAACACGTTTGGCAATATTTGTGTGCTGCTACTTGGTTGAGACAATCATTGGAATAAAATGGATTTAACACGCTGGGATGTGGCCTCGTCATTTGGAGGCAACTCGTGGTTTTTGTATATAGCGGCTTGCTCGGCCGCGATGGGGCCCCACTGCAGAACAGCCGGGTCTGGAATGCAGTGTACTAGGAAGCAGTTCTGGAACAGTGTGTCCATTCTGAGGAGGGTGGAAGCCTCCCTTTACCTCGTTGCAGCGCATACCCACTAGGGTAAGACTGAAAATTTGGGGACCCCTTGGCGCCCACTGGGGTTTGATTTTGAGCGGACTACAGTAACCAGAATTCTCTGCGGCACACGCCCATATGGGCGGGACATTTATTGTGCTTAGGTGGACTGCTCTTGCTTTGGGGTTTCCTGTGCCAGTGATCAAGGGCATCTATACGCCCGAAACGCGTTTGGCAATATTTGTGTGTTGCTACTTGGTTGAGACAATCCTTGGAATAAAATGGATTTAACACGCTGGGATGTGGCCTTGTCATTTGGTGGCAACTCGTGGTTTTTGTATATAGCGGCTGGCTCGGCCGCGATGGGGCCCCACTGGAGAACAAGCGGGTCCGGAGTGCAGTGTACTAAGAAGCACTTGTGGAACAGCGTGTCCATTCTGAGGAGGGTGGAAGCGTTCCTTTACCTCGTTGCAACGCATACCCACTAGGGTAAGACTGAAAATTTGGGGACCCCGGGTGCCCACTGGGGTTTGATTTTGAGCGGACTACAGTAACCAGAATTCTCTGTGACACACGCCCATATAGGCGGGACATTTATTGTGCTTAGGTAGACTGCTCTTGCTTTGGGGTTTCCTGTGCCAGTGATCAAGGGCGACTATACGCCCAAAACATGTTTGGCAATATTTGTGTGCTGCTACTTGGTTGAGACAATCCTTGGAATAAAATGGATTTAACACGCTGGGATGTGGCCTTGTCATTTGGTGGCAACTCGTGGTTTTTGTATATAGTTGCTGGCTCGGCCGCGATGGGGCCCCACTGCAGAACAAGTGGGTCCGGAGTGCAGTGTACTAAGAAGCACTTCTGGAACAGTGTGTCCATTCTGAGGAGGGTGGAATCGTTCCTTTACCTCATTGCAACACATACCCACTAGGGTAAGACTGAAAATTTGGGGACCCCTTGGCGCCCACTGGGGTTTGATTTTGAGTGGACTACAGTAACCAGAATTCTCTGTGGCACACACCCAAATGGGTGGGACATTTATTGTGCTTAGGTGGACTGCTCTTGCTTTGGGGTTTCCTGTGCCAGTGATCAAGGGCGTCTATACGCCCGAAACGCGTTTGGCAATATTTTTGTGCTGCTACTTGGTTGAGAATATTCTTGGAATAAAATGGATTTAACACGCTGGGATGTGGCCTCGCCATTTGGAGGCAACACGTGGTTTTTGTATATAGTGGCTGGCTCGGCCGCGATGGGGCCCCACTGCAGAACAAGCGGGTCCGGAGTGCAGTGTACTAAGAAGCAGTTCTGGAACAGCGTGTCCGTTCTGAGGAGGGTGGAATCGTTCCTTTACCTCGTTGCAATGCATACCCACTAGGGTAAGACTGAAAATTTGGGGACCCCTTGGCGCCCACTGGGGTTTGATTTTGAGAGGACTACAGTAACCAGAATTCTCTCGGCACACGCCCATATGGGCGGGACATTTATTGTGCTTAGGTGGACTGCTCTTGCTTTGGGGTTTCCTGTGCCAGTGATCAAGGGCGTCTATACGCCCGAAACGCGTTTGGCAATATTTGTGTGCTGCTACTTGGTTGAGACAATCCTTGGAATAAAATGGATTTAACACGCTGGGATGTGGCCTAGTCATTTGGAGGCAACTCGTGTTTTTTTTTATATATATATATATATATATATATATATATATATATATATATATATATATATATTCACTGAAAAAACCATAGGTTTCACACACGTTATAGTTAGGAATTAGCATTTAAAAAACCTTGCAAATTCACTGAAAAAACCATAGGTTTCACACATGTTATAGTTAGCGGAAATTTTACTGATAAAAAACCAATGAAATTCCCCCGTTATAGTTAGTGCAGGCAACTATAACTCACGCGACCGCAATCCTCTGCTGATGCTAATACTGTATTTAGACACTTATTTGCCCATGTCTTCTTCCATACATTTTTAGCTATACATATATTACAAATATTTTTTTTTCATAAAGACACATATGTCATCAGCAGAAGATTGCGGTCGCGTGAGTTATAGTTGCCTGCACTAACTATAACGGGGGAATTTCATTGGTTTTTTATCAGTAAAATTTCCGCTAACTATAACATGTGTGAAACCTATGGTTTTTTCAGTGAATTTGCAAGGTTTTTTAAATGCTAATTCCTAACTATAACGTGTGTGAAACCTATGGTTTTTTCAGTGAATTTGTACGGTTTTTTAAATGCTAAGTTACTTTACGCCATTCGTGGCGTGCGCGCCCACTTAACGCAGTTCGTTCCGTGCGCGCACGGTGCGCTTCGCGCACCGTGCGCGCACAGTGAGCACGTGGTGCGCTTCGCGCACCGCGCGCCCACTTTACGCAGTTAGTGCCGTGCACGCACGGTGGGCACGCGGTGCGATGACAAAGCAAGAAAGCACGTCAACAAATCTGTTTCTGCTTTCCTCCGTGACTATGGTATGGGTGCCATTTACCACAACAACTTGCGTTATGACATGCAAGACATTTATAGAGGAGATGGTGTGCACTTCAATGATGAAGGGAACAGAGTCTTCCTCTTGAACCTTAGACTCTGCATCGGTACTTACTTGTAGGTACCACTAAAAAATCATTTCATAAACACAACGGCTCTTTTTAGAGCCCCCTAATATCTAAACACTTAAATCTGATTTTCATTTTTTTTTTTTTTTTTTTCTACCGTACGCTTACCGTAAGCTTACCGTACGCGTACCCCGTGATTTTTTAAAAAATCAATAAATGTTTTTTTTGTACTTTTCTGTCCTTCTTTGACCCCCTTACAAATGTTAGGGGGTCTGTAACTCTCCTCATTGCCCCCTTTCCTTGTTTTCACTCTTTTTTTTCAGAGTGAAATACACAAAATGGCGGCCGCCGCTTCCTGGTTTCGGCCGATTCGAATGTTTACTAAGATCTAAGAGCCAATCAGAATCGCGCTCGCGCACGCCACCGTACACTTACCGTAAGCGTACGGTAAGCGTACCGTAAGCGGGCTCAGATATATATATTGATTTAAAGGCTATTTTCTCAGAATCTACTGAACAGATTTACACCAAACCTACAAAAGGCACTTCCTTGACCTAGGGACTACCTCTCTGCCAAATTTTGAGTAATTCTGTTCAGCCGTTCGGGCTGTAGCTCGTTCTAAAGGTCCTATGGAAAAATGCATGGGAAAAACGCGTTTTGGGACCCCCCTTTTATCTCAGCCCCCGCTTGACGGATCCCCCCGAGACTTTCAGGGTAGGAGCGGAGCGTAGCGCCCCACCTATTTTGAGAAATTCGCGAGGATTCGTCGACCGGCGCCAAAGTTATTCAAAATAGAATGTTGAGGTTTTCCTATGGAAACGTGGTCCTAACTATAACTACCTACTGGCGACCGCCAGTAGGTAATATATATATATATGTATATATATATATATTTACTGAAAAACCATAGGTTTCAGGGGTGTTATAGTTAGCTGGACATTTCCCTCGTACAAAACCCTAGAAATTCCCCCGTTATAGTTAGTTCAGCTAACTATAACTCGCGCGTCCCCTCAATGCACTGCTGATGACATCACATATTACATCACTCATGACATGGTCAGTGACATCACTGATGACATCTCAAATGACATCACTGATGACATCACTGATGACGTCATCCAGTGATTCTGTGTTTCTGTAGAGTTTTAATATGTTTAATATATATAGGGAAAGACCTATGGAAGAATGAGTGGGTTTATAAGTGTGTGAATAGATGAATTTCTAGGTGTGTGACTGACTCTATAAGTGAGTAATTAAATGTATCTTACTGCAGACTAGTGACTAAACTGTGTGAATGTCTGTATCTGTCTGTCTGTTGGTGTATAAGTGGCTGCATGGTTTTGTGAATAGCTATATGAGTGTCTATATGGGTTATTGATTGGTTGTCTGAGTATCTGTATGGGTGCCTGAGTGTTTGTGTGGGTAGGGTGTGTGTGACTCTGTGCATAGATGTGTGAGTGGGTGATTCTATGGGTGCATGGTTTTAAGAGTGCATCTGTGATGGGTGTGTTAGTGATTGAATGTATATCTCAGTGGTTCATGCGTGAGTAACTACATATGTGAAAGGCAGGGTATATGTGTGTAAGAGTATATAACTGGGTATATGTGAGAGTGTGTGATTGTGAGAGTGGCTGTATGGATGAGTGTGTGCTTGTTTCAGTAACTGTATAAAAGTATGTGGTAGTATTTTTATGAGTACGTGAACTTGTGTGTGTATAACTGTATAGGTGAGTAAATTGGAGTGTGATTAATTATTTGCATGATTGACTAGGTGTGTGAGTATGTCTATGGATGATTGGCGGTGTCTGAGTGTCTATATAGATGTATAACTGCATATGATAGTCCTGTACTGAGTGACTGTAAGTATGAGTGACTCTACAGGTGAGTGAGCGGAGGTGTGTGTAGACCTAAGAGTCAATGAGTGTGTATGTAATTATTGGTATTGGAGTATCTATGGTTTTAAGAATGGCCGTCTGAAATTTTGAGTCGGTGTATCAAAGGTTATGTTAGGGTGTGAGAAGATGCACTAATTTATCACATGGATGACGTCATCAGTGATGTCATCAGTGATGTCATTTGAGATGTCACCAGTGATGTCATCAGTGATGTCACTGACCATGTCATGAGTGATGTAGTATGTGACGTCATCAGCAGTGCATTGCGGGGGCGCGAGTTATAGTTAGTTGAACTAACTATAACAGGGGAATTTCTAGGGTTTTGTACGAGGGAAATGTCCAGCTAACTATAACGCCCCTGAAACCTATGGTTTTTTCAGTGAATTTCTAAGGTTTTTTAAATGCCAATTCCTAACTATAACGTGCCTGAAACCTATGGTTTTTTCAGTGAATTTCAAAGGTTTTTTAAATGCCAATTCCTAACTGTAACGTGCATGAAACCTATGGTTTTTTCAGTGAATTTCAAAGGTTTTTTAAATGCTAATTCCTATCTATAACTTATCTCTGAAGATATCATGTTTAATGATTTTGATTGGATTTCTATATTTTTCAAATTCAGTGTGTCATTTAATTAAATTAATTTTTTTTAAATACTTTTTTATCACCATTTTTAAACGTATTTTTTCAACTAATTCTTTTAAAAATTAAAAAACACTATTTGAACTTAATGGGTTTTTCAAACATATTTTTTTATATTTTTCAAAATATTTTTTTAACTATATGTGCAAAACTTTATTTTATACATTTTTTTTCCATGTTTTTGGATCCGCGCACCCTGCGCGCACCGTTCTCAATCCCTATGCGATAGCATCCGCGCATGGTATGCATCGGGTTCGTGGTTAGTGCGCGATTCCAATGCGACCGGTACGTGACTCCCAGCCTATACGCGACAAGTTCGATGTACGTAACGCGACGTTTACGCGCTTTCGCGATGCATCATCCGCGTCTATGACGCGGTGGGTGCGCGGATCCCGTGAAGTATTTAACATTTAAAAAATTCTTTTTTTATGTATTTCATGTAAATATTAATTGAAGACAAACTCTAAACTAGTCTTAAAAGTAATATATTTTGACATCTAATCCTATATTTCTTTTTAATTCAATTTCGCGGATGCACGCTGGGTGCGTGCTGCGTAAGCGCACGGTGCGCGGATCCCATGTGACCTCCAAAAAAAGAGATTTGATTGGTTCATTACACTTCCTGTTCTAACTACTGAAAGACCCCACCTATTTCAATCATTCTTCTTTGAGCTTCTTTGGAGAACCACCTCTTGGGAGAGAAGAAGATTTTTTAGACTAAGTTTACACTTAGCTCTAACTTTTTTCAACCAAAAATGGCTTCAGGGCAGCAGGCATCACCTGCATCACCTCATAGTTCTGAGGATGAATTTTTGCCGGAGGCACCACTCAAGAAACGTTTTTCTTCAGTGGTGTGGAAACTTTTTACTTTTCCCGTGGGGCAGAATAAGACAAATGCCACCTTGGTCATGTGCAAGATTTGCAAAAGAGTCCTATCGAGAGGGGATCCTAACAAGAAATACTCTTGCGGCACGGCAAGTATGATGAAGCACATGAGGACCCTTCATCCAAACAATCTTGCAAAAGGAGAGTGCCGACGGATGAGAAACACTCCTGCTCCTGCGCCATCCACCTCATCGCAGCCAAGCACATCAAGAGTGCATCCATCAGCCCAAACCTTGGACATCCGTCCTCAATTTCAATTTTTAAAAGTGCTCTGCGCTAAGTGCAATAAGACTTTGTGCTATGGCGAGCAGTCGATCGATCTGATCTGCCGCCGCCAGGAAAGTCATATTTGCTAGGTTTTTTTTTTTATTGTTCCCTGAAGTTCATTGTTTGGTTCCTCCTGTTTTTTTTTTTTGTTTTTTTTTCAGAAAAAACAAAAAAATCACAAAATTGTTAGAAAAACCAAAAAAAAAAAATATAAAAGAAAGAAGAAAAAAAAAGTTCTTGTAAGAACTAACTTTCCTGGTTTAAAAAAAGAGCTAAATTTCTTTGCTAGTGTGTGAAAGTTTAGATGAATGTATCTGTAGTATGTAATTGACTGAATGAATGCATTAGTAGCGTATGGTGAATGTATAAGTGCAGAACTATAAGGAAGTGCTGCAGCATCACACAGTAACCTCTTTAACTGCAGTGTGTTGTAGTACTTCTGAAGCACAGGAATGCAACATATGTACATAAATATGTTGCAAATCTATGCTTCTCTCTGCACGGCTGCTTAAACTGCAGCCATGTGGTGACACAAGAACCCTTGCACCATAGTGCAAGGATATCTGTGTCATGTGCTGTTTGTTTTTCTACAGGAAGACACACCTTCCTGCACAAAAACAATGAGAAAATGCATTTTTCTCCTTCAATGTATGCTGAACATTTCAGCATGCATTGAAGATATAAAAATGTGGAGAAAATAAAACAATTCTCTTTGTTGTGCTTTCCTACACCAATTTTAGAATGGTGCACCATTCACACACATATCGAGATTTATGATTTCTGATAAATCTAGACATGTGTCTTGTTCTATGAGTATTAAGTGCAATCATGCACAACAACACTTATAGAACACCCTTCCAACACAAAGTGGTCTAAATGATGAGGTTGTATTTACATGGAGTATAAAAAGTGCACAGAGTGCCTTTTCCTCTCTTTGTAAATACAAAAGCGTATCTTGCACAATAACTATGTTACAAAAAGTGACATATTTCCGTTTTTAAATTTCCTTGCGAATGATAGAAGGTTAGCACAGAGTTTTGTCTGCAAAGATTTTCAAAGAAGAATGATTGAAATGATTGCGGTCCTTCAACAGCTAAAAACGTGAAATATTATGAACCCCTCAAATCTCTTTTTTTGCAGGTCACATGATATCTGATTATGGTCAGATTTCAAAACTACATAAACAGAGTGTTTTTAGAAACGTGTTTCAACTTTGTAGCTTCTTGCAGGCCTCTTCATTCTGCATATTGAGACTGAGTTAAACTTACCTTCACAGTAATAGGAATAACAAATGGTATTCATTGTTTGCTGTTTTTCATTCAAATATAAATTCTTAAAAATTGCTTATTTTAAAATTTGGATCTGTGAAAGAAAAGAAAAAAAAAATTATAACATATTATAATACATTTTTTACAACACCACACAATTTCCACAAAGTAATGTGTTTGCCTTTTTTGCTGTTCTCAGAATATATTGAATTTCACTCGAAATAGTGATTTCAATGGTACTCATCACTTAACAGCGGGCAAAAAAAAACAATCAGAAAGATTGTTAAAAAAAAACCAACATACTATTCTCAGTAAAATACCAGGAAATACAAATCATACATATATGAAATGCTTACAGATTACAAAATTTTATAACTTTAACTTATAAAAACTGTAAATGTTGCCGCATTAAAATAATCACCGAATAAATGACCACCAAAAAGTCCATCATTCAAAAATATACCTTTCCTTGAGGCCAAATGGTATTTTTGCACTTCTTCTTTATGTAAATGGTCCAATGGTAGTCCTATTAAATTATAATAATAAATTCCTCGGAGAGTGAATTATCTTCCTAAAACTTTGGCTTTAAAAATATTAGGTAGGAATTTTGTAATTCCCTAGGCAAACGCTGTTTGAAAACCAACTGGGCATCATTACAAAGTGTCCAGCCTTTGTCACATTTTAGATAGGCAGTGTAATGTCCCGATGTGGTGGAAGGACCATCATGGAAAATTATTGCAATTGCTACAAAAGTCCTTCCTGATATTGATAGTTGTGCTGCTACAAATTGTTTTATTAAAGTATCCGTCAGCTGTACAACGTTGCATCATTAAAATTATGTATTTTCCATATTTTGTTAAGAATAATGTGGATAACATTTCTGATTTACATTGGCTACACTCCATGTTTTGAATTGCACCTTTCACTAATTTATTGAAAGACACTGATTTACAGTCTGGTAATGTGAAATACAGAAATCTCTCAGTGTCTACATTGGTGCTACATGTATACATGCAATTTTCACAATAATGTTCCCATTTGTAAGAAAGGCCAAAAATATTTTCTATTTCTACACCTTAATTTTCAAAAATTGTAAGCATATACATTAAAAATTCCTGTGCATCTTGTTGGATATTTTGTGTAAATTGTGTAGAACCAGAACACACATCCAAAAGATTACGAACATCTGAAACAGATTGTATTTTACTTCTATCTGTTGTCAATTTTTCATAAACAGAATGCAACAGAGAACAAAATCTTTTTTCCCGATTCTGCATAATTTGTGCTTGCAAACCTTCCAGATAAAAAACAACATTGACCACTACATTAGCATAGCAGTTGACACCAGAACTATTTTCAAACTTATAACCAACAATCTCTTCAACAGTGTCCAATTTCTTTTTACCTGCAATCACAACATTATCTTGTTCTTTTCCCTTCTTGACATCTTCAGTACAGATATTCTCTAACCTTCTTTTTCGACCAACCACACGCTTTTCAAATACAGGATATTGACCTAAATTGGGAGCATACACCCTTCTTAACCTATTATACTCTTTTACACAGTTTGCATCTGCAGTAACCTTTGTCTCATTAAAATCAATCAAAAACTACCCAGATAATGTTCTGACTCGCGACAAAGCAACATATGCCATACCCTCTTTAAATACAGTAGATCCAATGTTCACCAATGCACTGTCTACACTCAATCCTTGAGATTTATGAATAGTCACGGCATATGCCAGAGAAAATGGAAATTGTTTCCTACGGACAAATACATCTTTAACAAGCAGAAAACGAACTGAACAACGACCAATTTCTTTAACTTCATCAATCTGATCAAAGTTAATTTTTAAAAATTCTATTCCTTCTTTATTCTGATAATTCACAAAATCCACCACTTTGCCCATTGCACCATTAACTAAACCTTTCTCTACATCCAAATTACGCCTTAAAATTACCCGACAGTTTACACACACATACAGTGTCTTTTTCAAACCAGCAGTTTTAGACATTTTTTTTTCTAAACAATCTAGTTTTGATCTCAACTTACCCGTCAAAATAATAGTGATTCCTTCATGTAGTATTTTATCGATGGCTTCCATTTTTCCAATTTCTTCATTTTCCAATTTTAATAATTCTTCGTTGAATATTGAACACTCACGCAGTGTCGGCATTAAGCAAATCACTGACTTATTTTTAGCAATTTCCACGTACACTTTTGCAGCAACTGCATTTTCATTTGGAAAGACATTGCAAAGTAATCGACTCTCCAAAGCTTCTTTCCCTTTTTGTTGAAAGAATTCCAATTCTTATATCTTGAAGAATACTTCCATATTCAGCATCATTTGCCTGTCGCATATTTGTTGTCAGTTCTTTGTATTCAAAATTACTCCAAATGTTCACATTACCAACACTGCCAAGAGACTTTCTGGTATCTTCATGGGAAAGTGATTTAAATGCCGGTTGTCCTTTTACCGGTGTCAGTTCCAGTAGAGCTCCGAAAACTATGACGTGTTTTCCTCCAAATAACACGTCATACTCTGTTTTAAGAATTTGCTGCATTCTTAAATGCACAAAGGCAAGCATCAAGTTTGAAACCATGCTCACCTCATCAATAATGAGAAGTTTCATTTTCTTCAGCACTCTTGAAACTTCACAACAAGCTTCTCCAGATAGTTTGTGGTATTCCAATTTGTTCTCATGCTCTACTGGCAGCATTAGTAAACGATGTAAAGTAATTCCTTTAATGTTATGTGCTGCCAACCCAGTTGGAGCAGTGACAACACAAGACAAATGCGACTCAGTTGTTTTTTGCAGATAACTTGTAATTACTTTAATTAAGAAACTCTTTCCTGTTCCAGCTTGACCACTCACATACATTCGGATAGGTTGAAATGATGTACATAAGCACACTCTCTTTTCATGAAGTAATCCATGGTCAATCTGCTCTTTCACTTGCTGATATATTTGTTTCTGTTCAACATTTAGTTGCTCTTCCAAGTTTCCTAACTGTATTGCATCTTCTTGTGCTTGATACATTGCTGTTTCCACCTCATTCATTGCATTCGCTGCTTCATTTTCAACAATTGGTTGTCCTAGTGGATCTTGACTCAGTGCAGCAGAACTTTGACTGTCTTGAGAACTGTCTCTAGCAATCTCAGCTGCAATTGTAGCTTCTTGATCAATTTCATCATTCAACATTTTCACATAATTTGCGAAAGCACTGCATTGTATGCTATCTTTACAAGCATTAAATGAATCTTCATAGCTGGGAAAATCTCCAAGTAATTCCTGTTCAGAACGCCATGGTTTGAACATTTGCAAAAGGGCTAAATAGTAAAATTCCCTTTTGTCAGCAGTGTCGCAACTCAGTTTTCTGTGATTAATTAAATTTCCTTTCCTTTGTTTCACCAGACATCCTTCAGAACCAATCACTCCATATTTTCCATCGTTGATGTTCTCTGTAATATTCCGTTTAAAAGTGTAGTTTTGCAGCACTTCATAGAGACACATGTTCTCAAGATGATGACTTCTCTTTGGATAGTATGTGTCCAACATATTGGTTTTCAAAATATCTGAACTTTCAGGGTCATTTTCTGCTAAATATTCAATTTCTTGAACAGATTTCAGTACCCGATTTCGCATTCCTGCAAGACCTAGACTCACCGAAATGATTCTTCTACTTTTGGAATATAGACTTGCAGATGATAACCGATCTGAACATTCATATGCTCCAATTTCACGATGCGATAACATCTTCAAACTGAAACTGTATAATTTCTTACTTAGAGTCTTCTCATGAGAAATCTTTTCCCACATTTCTTTCAATTCAGTCTTTTCTGATTTAGTAATGTAAGACATTACATATCGAGCAACAGCAATGGAATTTTCTGCAACATACTGAATATCCATGTTAGCGTTCCACATGGATAAAATAACTGGATTGTAGTCATTTATGTATTTTGATTCTTCGCTTCTTCTTAAGTTGTAGGTGTTTTTCGGAGACTTTCTTGTGATAGTATGTCGTACAGCTGATATAAAACTGTTCACTCTTCCTTTGGCTAATACAGTACGTGGAAATCCAAAACGACATTTGGTATAGAACTTATCCTTTGACTTGTACTTTCGTCGACAGTATTTTCCACACCTATGGCTTTGAAATCGTAAGACTTGTTGTTTTAAGTTTTTCTCTTCTCTGCTATTTGGAAGAGCACATGTAGCATAATCTTCAATGAAAGACAAAACAGTTTCATCTGAATCTGTTCCAAATTTGGGGGCGTCCTTGACCCATAAAAACATATGTATGTGAGGAGCACCTCTTGCTTGATACTCCTTTCTCCAAAAGAAATCCACAACTTCTCCAAGAGGAGGATTCTTTTTATTGCAGATGAAAGACATCATAGCTTCAAATCTATGATTGAAATATCTGCATACATTGACAGGATCCAAAGAGCACAATTCTCCAGGTGTCTTGTATTCAATATTTTTTATATTGGAATTTGCCTCTAAAGAAATTCAAGTAAATCATCCCAAGCATACTCAGCACAGCTTAGTGTAACAAACCATGTAGGAGTTCCCAAGTTTCGTAGCACGCATTTCAGTTCTCCATGTCGACGGTACCAATATTCATAAGTCCCACGCTGACATGCCATCAGATTAATCAACTGAGATTCTAAATGATCATCTCTCTGATGCACTTTATCCATAAAATCCTTTGCAGTTACATTTTGAAGATGCATTCCAGTTTTTAAAATGTGATTTACTGCATATGAAAGTCCAGACAAGTCACTTTCAAACAGAAGATGAAACATATAAGGGACACATTGTTGAAATCTTGGATCTTCTGCATATAATCTTGTTGTCCGATATTCAGATGGAGGAACCTGCACAGGACATTCATCATATCGTTCACCTTTTCCTGTTGGAAACAACTGCGGGAAACAACGAGCTTCCAAGCTCTCTTCCCATACACTCATGGGACTTCCTGTTGCTTTTTTCACTTGAAACAACTCAATTTTATTCCCCATCGCCTCTTTGGAATGAAGTGGATGTATACTGTAATGTTCATAGATCTCTTCACATCTGGACATGTCCACTTTTTCAATTTGTCCACTTAATGTTTCACTAACTTCTGCTAAATCTATTTCTTCTTCTCCAACAAACACATTTCTATAGTACTCATTATTTTTTAACAGATACAATGATGCCTTTTGCACTTTTCTAACATCCACTAACTCTTGCCAGATTTTCTTATTCTTAGTAGGAACACCATTAACTAGAATGACTAGTGACTCATTTTCTGCATGATCTACACCAATAGTTTCAACATTTTTCCTTAAATCTAATGGTGAATACACAACTCTTCCTTTCAATCCTCTTTGCAACTCTGATGGAGGTAATTTACTTGTTTTGGGCTCCATACGAACAATAGCCTGAAATGGGTGAACAAATTGTATCAGAATAGACTCATACGTATTTAAATCTATCAGCTCTGGAGGAATAGCAACCAACTCTAGATTATTATGAACAGCTCTAGCAGGCATTTTATTCTCATCTAATTTATTATAACGATATTTGCAAATACGCTGCTCACATCCCAAATCAAAACAATCCTCTACCAACAAATAAGTTGCAAATTCCATCCACTTATCATTATCTTCTATTTCACTTTTTAAATACAGATTGACACCCCTAGTCTGATTTTTATAGTGACTTCGCCGACAACAAATACAAGAAACATTTGGTCTTTCACCTGAAATTATCTTAAACTTTTGTGATTTCATCCTCAAATGTTTCTGTAATTACAGGTTCTACATTGTCTTCAACATTTTGTTCTACTAATGTGTCAGTTTCTTCACTCTCTTACTGAGGCCCAAAGTAACAAAACTCAATATCCTCACAGACCTGCTTCACATCTGAAACTGACCCACGCAAAAGAGCACTGTTCAACTCACTTAACTTTAGTGCTGGACTTTTTGCATAATACAACCTTCTCACTAACTTCCGCATTTGAGTATGATGTACTGCCAGCATTCTGAAATGGTGAAAAACACTTTCACAACCTTTCCTAGAAAGGCAAGCCAGAGAATGACCTTGCAAACCAGTATGTTTTCTCACTCTGCAAGGGTCTAGTCCTTGCAACAGCTTAATCTTTTGTTTTACACTTTTATTAGTATAGACTCGTAAAAAACTACATAATTTTTCAATAGATTCCTTTCGTACACTACAAACACTACTGCAATCCCAAGTGTACACAGGGTTTTTAGCATGTCTCCCGAATACTTCATCAGCTATCACTTCTTCTGCATTTCTTTCAACCATTTTCTCTTTCTCCATTGGACAACCATCACTAACCTCATAACCTCTACCACTGGTGTCAACTGCATACAATAATTTTTCACTTAGTGAATAACTCTCTTCATTAAAAAAAGGCTCTGAACTAGAACTGTGTTTCCATTCTCCCAAAAAAACATCACACAATGTTTTTTTATTAATAACTCTTTTCCTCCTACTTTTGGCCTTCATTACATATATTGGTTTATCTAGTGATCGAATTCTGTTTAACAGTAAAATAAACAGTTTCCTTTTTACTTCAAAAGCCTTTTCCACAATGCTTTCAATATGCTTCTTCTTTTTATAAAATAAAGCTCTCTTTTTATATTTCTTCACAACTTTCAGCAAATTATGCACTACTCTCTTGTAAAATATTTTTTTGCGTAATTCCTTATACTGATTTTGTCTTCTTTTACCATACTTTATCTCCTTTGACTGAACATTTGCTTTTTTACTTTTCCTCTTATTTTGATTTTTTTTCTTACTTAAAAAATTCTCTGAACTTGCAGCATTCTCTACATTCTGTTTGCTCCTACAAACATTTTTAATAAATTGCTTTGTAATCTTACCAGAAGATGTTTTCCTTTTAGCCACATTATCTTGTTCATTCAATACTTCTGGTTCATGTTTCTTCAAATAATCCTCCTGTCTCTGTTCTTTCCTTTTTCTTTTGTTTCTGGCATAATTTCTCGATTTTAACGTTGAAAAACAGTATCTGCAAAAAAGAATCACAAATAAATGTATATTAATAACTTTCAAATTTACAGTATTCCATTACTGTACAAACACATTTTATATAAAAACAGACTAAGAAACTATGGCCCTGAACCACAAGTGTGATGATGATTAAAACACTACATACATAGTGCATACTACTTTGAAGCAGTTCATGCCCTAAAGTCTACCTCACTAAAAGACTACATGCTAACTGACTGAATGATTACAGTACTAAAAGGAGGCACACTGGGTGAGTAACAGGGTGTTTGCTAGAAGTGTATAAATACTAACTGGGGAATTGAAGTTGCGAAAGACAACTGTGTAGCTGATTAGAGAACTGAATGCATACTAGATAGGCATTTAAAGCAGTCCATGTGCTAAGGCCCGGCTCACTGCATGAGTACTTGGGTACTGACTGAATGATTAGACTACAGCAAGGAGACTGCCTGGATGAATTTATAAGTGGTAGGCTTTTCGCACAGGGAATGGATTAGTACTTGGTACTGAATGGGTCACTAGAAGAGTGCAAAGGGAGTGACAGGATGTTTACTGGACTATATGGATACTGACTAGGAAATTGAAAGTGTAAAAGACAAGTCTCTAGGTGGTTAGAAGACTGCATGCATAGTGCATAGGGGTTTGAAGCAGTCCATGTACTAAGGCCTGGCTCAGTGCATGAATACTTAGACAGTGACTGAATCATTAGAGTACTGGAAAGAGAGTGTCTTGGTGAATTTATAAGTGTTTGGGTTTTGGCGCAGTGAATGGATTACTACATGGTGCTGAATGGGTCACTAGAAGACTGCAAAGGGAGTGACAGGGTGTTTCCTGAAAGTGAACGGATACTGACTAGGGAATTGAAGTGTGAAAAACAACTGTGTAGGTGGTTAGAGAACTACATGCATACTGCATAGACATTTGAAGCAGTCTATTTGGTAATGAATGGTTCACAACATAAGTACTTAGAAACTGACTAAATCATCAGACTACTTCTAGGACAGTGCCTGGGTAAAAATTTTAAATTTTCAGTTTTGGTGCAGTGAAGTCAATACTACATGGTACTGCACTTTAGTGTCAAAGCATGACTCATTTTATCAATGCATAAGCAAACACTGGCTTCTAATGCTACTAAAACTTGACAATATGAAGAGGTCTTATAACAGTTATCTGTCAGCAAATACACGATGTTACCAAACGCTTCTCTCACAGTGGTTCCCAAATGCACACAGACTCACAGTGTGATTCTAGACAAGCACCACTATCCCTAGGAGTTTACCAAAACTCATTCACTACACTGGAAGTGGTAAGGGAACTGCACACAATCTACACATTTCACAACTACACTTTACTGTCAATACCTACCTCATTTAATGGAAGCATAAGCCAGAACTGTCTTCTAATGCTACTAAAACTTCACAACATGACATGTTTTAAAACAGTTATCTGTCAGCAAATACACGATGTTACTAAACGCTTCTCTCACAGTGGTTCCCAAATGTACACAGACTCACAGTGTGATTCTAGACAAGCACCACTATCCCTAGGAGTTTACCAAAACTCATTCACTACATTGGAAGAGATAAGGGAACTGCACACAATCTACATATTTCACGACTGCACTTTAGTGTCAATGCCTGACTCATTTAATCAACACATAAGCAAACACTGGCTTCTAATGCTACTAAAACTTGACAACATGACAGGTTTTATAACAGTTATCTGTCAGCAAACACACAATGTTACCAAACGCTTCTCTCACAGTGGTTCCCAAATGCACACAGACTCACAGTGTGATTCTAGACAAGCACCACTATCCCTAGGAGTTTAACAAAACTCATTCACTACACTGAAAGTGGTAAGGGAACTGCACACAATCTACATATTTCACGACTACACTTTACTGTCAATACCTAACTCATTTAATGGAAGCATAAGCCATAACTGTCTTCAAATGCGACTAAAACTTCACAACATGACATGTTTTAAAACAGTTATCTGTCAGCAAATACACGATGTTACCAAACGCATCTCTCACAGTGGTTCCCAAATGTACACAGACTCACAGTGTGATTCTAGACAAGCACCACTATCCCTAGGAGTTTACCAAAACTCATTCACTACAGTGGACGAGGAAAGGGAACTGCACACAATCTACATATTTCACGACTGCACTTTAGTGTCAATGCCTGACTCATTTAATCAATACATAAGCAAAGACTGGCTTCTAATGCTACTAAAACTTGACAACATGACAGGTTTTAAAACAGTTATCTGTCAGCAAATACACAATGTTACCAAACGGTTCTCTCACAGTGGTTCCCAAATGCACACAGACTCACAGTGTGATTTTAGACAAGCACCACTATCCCTAGGAGTTTACCAAAACTCATTCAGTACACTGGAAGTGGTAAGGGAACTGCACACAATCTACATATTTCACGACTACACTTTACTGTCGATACCTGACTCATTTAATGAAAGCATAAGCCATAACTGTCTTCTAATGCTACTAAAACTTGAGAACATGACATGTTTTAAAACAGTTATTCGTCAGCAAATACACAATGTTACCAAACGCTTCTCTCACAGTGGTTCCCAAATGCACACAGACTCACAGTGTGATTCTAGACAAGCACCACTATCCCTAGGAGTTCACCAAAACTCATTCACTACAGTGAAAGTGGTAAGGGAACTTCACATAATCTACATATTTCACAACTGCACTTTACTGACAATGCCTGACTCATTTAATGAAAGCATAATCCATAACTGTCTTCTGATTCTACTAAAACTTGACAACATGACATGTTTCAAAACAGTTATTCGTCAGAAAATACACGATGTTACCAAATGCTTCTCTCACAGTGGTTCCCAAATGCACACAGGCTCACAGTGTGATTCTATACAAGCACCACAATCCCTAGGAGTTTAGCAAAACTCATTCACTACAGTGGAAGTGGTAAAGGAACTGCACACAATCTACATATTTCACGACTGCACTTTAATGTCAATGCCTGACTAATTTAATCAACGCATAAGCAAAGACTGGCTTCTAATGCAACTAAAACTTGACAACATGACAGGTTTTAAAACAGTTATCTGTCAGCAAATACACGATGTTACCAAACGCTTCTCTCACAGTGGTTCCCAAATGCACACAGACTCACAGTGTGATTCTATACAAGCACCACTATCCCTAGGAGTTTACCAAAACTCATTCACTACACTGGAAGTGGTAAGGGAACTGCACACAATCTACATATTTCACGACTACACTTTACTGTCAATACCTAACTCATTTAATGAAAGCATAAGCCATAACTGTCTGCTAATGCTACTAAAACTTCACAACATGACATGTTTTAAAACAGTTATCTGTCAGCAAATACACGATGTTACCAAACGCTTCTCTCACAGTGGTTCCCAAATGCACACAGGCTCACAGTGTGATTCTAGACAAGCACCACAATACCTAGGAGTTTAGCAAAACTCATTCACTACAGTGGAAGTGGTAAAGGAACTGCACACAATCTACATATTTCACGACTGCACTTTAATGTCAATGCCTGACTAATTTAATCAACGCATAAGCAAAGACTGGCTTCTAATGCTACTAAAACTTCACAACATGACATGTTTTAAAACAGTTATCTGTCAGCAAATACACGATGTTACCAAACGCTTCTCTCACAGTGGTTCCCAAATGCACACAGGCTCACAGTGTGATTCTAGACAAGCACCACAATCCCTAGGAGTTTAGCAAAACTCATTCACTACAGTGGAAGTGGTAAAGGAACTGCACACAATCTACATATTTCACGACTGCACTTTAATGTCAATGCCTGACTAATTTAATCAACGCATAAGCAAAGACTGGCTTCTAATGCAACTAAAACTTGACAACATGACAGGTTTTAAAACAGTTATCTGTCAGCAAATACACGATGTTACCAAACGCTTCTCTCACAGTGGTTCCCAAATGCACACAGACTCACAGTGTGATTCTATACAAGCACCACTATCCCTAGGAGTTTACCAAAACTCATTCACTACACTGGAAGTGGTAAGGGAACTGCACACAATCTACATATTTCACGACTACACTTTACTGTCAATACCTAACTCATTTAATGAAAGCATAAGCCATAACTGTCTGCTAATGCTACTAAAACTTCACAACATGACATGTTTTAAAACAGTTATCTGTCAGCAAATACACGATGTTACCAAACGCTTCTCTCACAGTGGTTCCCAAATGCACACAGGCTCACAGTGTGACTCTAGACAAGCACCACAATACCTAGGAGTTTAGCAAAACTCATTCACTACAGTGGAAGTGGTAAAGGAACTGCACACAATCTACATATTTCACGACTGCACTTTAATGTCAATGCCTGACTAATTTAATCAACGCATAAGCAAAGACTGGCTTCTAATGCAACTAAAACTTGACAACATGACAGGTTTTAAAACAGTTATCTGTCAGCAAATACACGATGTTACCAAACGCTTCTCTCACAGTGGTTCCCAAATGCACACAGACTCACAGTGTGATTCTATACAAGCACCACTATCCCTAGGAGTTTACCAAAACTCATTCACTACACTGGAAGTGGTAAGGGAACTGCACACAATCTACATATTTCACGACTACACTTTACTGTCAATACCTCACTCATTTAATGAAAGCATAAGCCATAACTGTCTGCTAATGCTGCTAATGCTGCTAAAACTTCACAACATGACATGTTTTAAAACAGTTATCTGTCAGCAAATACACGATGTTACCAAACGCTTCTCTCACAGTGGTTCCCAAATGCACACAGACTCACAGTGTGATTCTATACAAGCACCACTATCACTAGGAGTTTACCAAAACTCATTCACTACACTGGAAGTTGTAAGGGAACTGCACAAAATCTACATATTTCACGACTACACTTTACTGTCAATACCTAACTCATTTAATGAAAGCATAAGCCATAACTGTCTGCTAATGCTACTAAAACTTCACAACATGACATGTTTTAAAACAGTTATCTGTCAGCAAATACACGATGTTACCAAACGCTTCTCTCACAGTGGTTCCCAAATGCACACAGGCTCACAGTGTGATTCTAGACAAGCACCACAATCCCTAGGAGTTTAGCAAAACTCATTCACTACAGTGGAAGTGGTAAAGGAACTGCACACAATCTACATATTTCACGACTGCACTTTAATGTCAATGCCTGACTAATTTAATCAACGCATAAGCAAAGACTGGCTTCTAATGCAACTAAAACTTGACAACATGACAGGTTTTAAAACAGTTATCTGTCAGCAAATACACAATGTTACCAAACGCTTCTCTCACAGTGGTTCCCAAATGCACACAGACTCACAGTGTGATTCTATACAAGCACCACTATCCCTAGGAGTTTACCAAAACTCATTCACTACACTGGAAGTGGTAAGGGAACTGCACACAATCTACATATTTCACGACTACACTTTACTGTCAATACCTAACTCATTTAATGAAAGCATAAGCCATAACTGTCTGCTAATGCTGCTAAAACTTCACAACATGACATGTTTTAAAACAGTTATCTGTCAGCAAATACACGATGTTACCAAACGCTTCTCTCACAGTGGTTCCCAAATGCACACAGGCTCACAGTGTGATTCTAAACAAGCACCACAATCCCTAGGAGTTTAGCAAAACTCATTCACTACAGTGGAAGTGGTAAAGGAACTGCACACAATCTACATATTTCACGACTGCACTTTAATGTCAATGCCTGACTAATTTAATCAACGCATAAGCAAAGACTGGCTTCTAATGCAACTAAAACTTGACAACATGACAGGTTTTAAAACAGTTATCTGTCAGCAAATACACGATGTTACCAAACGCTTCTCTCACAGTGGTTCCCAAATGCACACAGACTCACAGTGTGATTCTATACAAGCACCACTATCCCTAGGAGTTTACCAAAACTCATTCACTACACTGGAAGTGGTAAGGGAACTGCACACAATCTACATATTTCACGACTACACTTTACTGTCAATACCTAACTCATTTAATGAAAGCATAAGCCATAACTGTCTGCTAATGCTACTAAAACTTCACAACATGACATGTTTTAAAACAGTTATCTGTCAGCAAATACACAATGTTACCAAACGCTTCTCTCACAGTGGTTCCCAAATGCACACAGGCTCACAGTGTGATTCTAGACAAGCACCACAATCCCTAGGAGTTTAGCAAAACTCATTCACTACAGTGGAAGTGGTAAAGGAACTGCACACAATCTACATATTTCACGACTGCACTTTAATGTCAATGCCTGACTAATTTAATCAAAGCATAAGCAAAGACTGGCTTCTAATGCAACTAAAACTTGACAACATGACAGGTTTTAAAACAGTTATCTGTCAGCAAATACACGATGTTACCAAACGCTTCTCTCACAGTGGTTCCCAAATGCACACAGACTCACAGTGTGATTCTATACAAGCACCACTATCCCTAGGAGTTTACCAAAACTCATTCACTACACTGGAAGTGGTAAGGGAACTGCACACAATCTACATATTTCACGACTACACTTTACTGTCAATACCTCACTCATTTAATGAAAGCATAAGCCATAACTGTCTGCTAATGCTGCTAAAACTTCACAACATGACATGTTTTAAAACAGTTATCTGTCAGCAAATACACAATGTTACCAAACGCTTCTCTCACAGTGGTTCCCAAATGCACACAGACTCACAGTGTGATTCTATACAAGCACCACTATCCCTAGGAGTTTACCAAAACTCATTCACTACACTGGAAGTGGTAAGGGAACTGCACACAATCTACATATTTCACGACTACACTTTACTGTCAATACCTAACTCATTTAATGAAAGCATAAGCCATAACTGTCTGCTAATGCTACTAAAACTTCACAACATGACATGTTTTAAAACAGTTATCTGTCTGCAAATACACGATGTTACCAAACGCTTCTCTCACAGTGGTTCCCAAATGCACACAGGCTCACAGTGTGATTCTAGACAAGCACCACAATCCTTAGGAGTTTAGCAAAACTCATTCACTACAGTGGAAGTGGTAAAGGAACTGCACACAATCTACATATTTCACGACTGCACTTTAATGTCAATGCCTGACTAATTTAATCAACGCAAAAGCAAAGACTGGCTTCTAATGCAACTAAAACTTGACAACATGACAGGTTTTAAAACAGTTATCTGTCAGCAAATACACGATGTTACCAAACGCTTCTCTCACAGTGGTTCCCAAATGCACACAGATTCACAGTGTGATTCTATACAAGCACCACTATCCCTAGGAGTTTACCAAAACTCATTCACTACACTGGAAGTGGTAAGGGAACTGCACACAATCTACATATTTCACGACTACACTTTACTGTCAATACCTAACTCATTTAATGAAAGCATAAGCCATAACTGTCTGCTAATGCTACTAAAACTTCACAACATGACATGTTTTAAAACAGTTATCTGTCAGCAAATACACGATGTTACCAAATGCTTCTCTCACAGTGGTTCCCAAATGCACACAGGCTCACAGTGTGATTCTAGACAAGCACCACAATCCCTAGGAGTTTAGCAAAACTCATTCACTACAGTGGAAGTGGTAAAGGAACTGCACACAATCTACATATTTCACGACTGCACTTTAATGTCAATGCCTGACTAATTTAATCAACGCATAAGCAAAGACTGGCTTCTAATGCAACTAAAACTTGACAACATGACAGGTTTTAAAACAGTTATCTGTCAGCAAATACACGATGTTACCAAACGCTTCTCTCACAGTGGTTCCCAAATGCACACAGACTCACAGTGTGATTCTATACAAGCACCACTATCCCTAGGAGTTTACCAAAACTCATTCACTACACTGGAAGTGGTAAGGGAACTGCACACAATCTACATATTTCACGACTACACTTTACTGTCAATACCTCACTCATTTAATGAAAGCATAAGCCATAACTGTCTGCTAATGCTGCTAAAACTTCACAACATGACATGTTTTAAAACAGTTATCTGTCAGCAAATACACGATGTTACCAAACGCTTCTCTCACAGTGGTTCCCAAATGCACACAGACTCACAGTGTGATTCTATACAAGCACCACTATCCCTAGGAGTTTACCAAAACTCATTCACTACACTGGAAGTTGTAAGGGAACTGCACACAATCTACATATTTCACGACTACACTTTACTGTCAATACCTAACTCATTTAATGAAAGCATAAGCCATAACTGTCTGCTAATGCTACTAAAACTTCACAACATGACATGTTTTAAAACAGTTATCTGTCAGCAAATACACGATGTTACCAAACGCTTCTCTCACAGTGGTTCCCAAATGCACACAGGCTCACAGTGTGATTCTAGACAAGCACCACAATCCCTAGGAGTTTAGCAAAACTCATTCACTACAGTGGAAGTGGTAAAGGAACTGCACACAATCTACATATTTCACGACTGCACTTTAATGTCAATGCCTGACTAATTTAATCAACGCATAAGCAAAGACTGGCTTCTAATGCAACTAAAACTTGACAACATGACAGGTTTTAAAACAGTTATCTGTCAGCAAATACACGATGTTACCAAACGCTTCTCTCACAGTGGTTCCCAAATGCACACAGACTCACAGTGTGATTCTATACAAGCACCACTATCCCTAGGAGTTTACCAAAACTCATTCACTACACTGGAAGTGGTAAGGGAACTGCACACAATCTACATATTTCACGACTACAATTTACTGTCAATACCTAACTCATTTAATGAAAGCATAAGCCATAACTGTCTGCTAATGCTACTAAAACTTCACAACATGACATGTTTTAAAACAGTTATCTGTCAGCAAATACACGATGTTACCAAACGCTTCTCTCACAGTGGTTCCCAAATGCACACAGGCTCACAGTGTGATTCTAGACAAGCACCACAATCCCTAGGAGTTTAGCAAAACTCATTCACTACAGTGGAAGTGGTAAAGGAACTGCACACAATCTACATATTTCACGACTGCACTTTAATGTCAATGCCTGACTAATTTAATCAAAGCATAAGCAAAGACTGGCTTCTAATGCAACTAAAACTTGACAACATGACAGGTTTTAAAACAGTTATCTGTCAGCAAATACACGATGTTACCAAACGCTTCTCTCACAGTGGTTCCCAAATGCACACAGACTCACAGTGTGATTCTATACAAGCACCACTATCCCTAGGAGTTTACCAAAACTCATTCACTACACTGGAAGTGGTAAGGGAACTGCACACAATCTACATATTTCACGACTACACTTTACTGTCAATACCTCACTCATTTAATGAAAGCATAAGCCATAACTGTCTGCTAATGCTGCTAAAACTTCACAACATGACATGTTTTAAAACAGTTATCTGTCAGCAAATACACGATGTTACCAAACCCTTCTCTCACAGTGGTTCCCAAATGCACACAGACTCACAGTGTGATTCTATACAAGCACCACTATCCCTAGGAGTTTACCAAAACTCATTCACTACACTGGAAGTGGTAAGGGAACTGCACACAATCTACATATTTCACGACTACACTTTACTGTCAATACCTAACTCATTTAATGAAAGCATAAGCCATAACTGTCTGCTAATGCTACTAAAACTTCACAACATGACATGTTTTAAAACAGTTATCTGTCAGCAAATACACGATGTTACCAAACCCTTCTCTCACAGTGGTTCCCAAATGCACACAGACTCACAGTGTGATTCTATACAAGCACCACTATCCCTAGGAGTTTACCAAAACTCATTCACTACACTGGAAGTGGTAAGGGAACTGCACACAATCTACATATTTCACGACTACACTTTACTGTCAATACCTAACTCATTTAATGGAAGCATAAGCCATAACTGTCTTCAAATGCGACTAAAACTTCACAACATGACATGTTTTAAAACAGTTATCTGTCAGCAAATACACGATGTTACCAAACGCATCTCTCACAGTGGTTCCCAAATGTACACAGACTCACAGTGTGATTCTAGACAAGCACCACTATCCCTAGGAGTTTACCAAAACTCATTCACTACAGTGGACGAGGAAAGGGAACTGCACACAATCTACATATTTCACGACTGCACTTTAGTGTCAATGCCTGACTCATTTAATCAATACATAAGCAAAGACTGGCTTCTAATGCTACTAAAACTTGACAACATGACAGGTTTTAAAACAGTTATCTGTCAGCAAATACACAATGTTACCAAACGGTTCTCTCACAGTGGTTCCCAAATGCACACAGACTCACAGTGTGATTTTAGACAAGCACCACTATCCCTAGGAGTTTACCAAAACTCATTCAGTACACTGGAAGTGGTAAGGGAACTGCACACAATCTACATATTTCACGACTACACTTTACTGTCGATACCTGACTCATTTAATGAAAGCATAAGCCATAACTGTCTTCTAATGCTACTAAAACTTGAGAACATGACATGTTTTAAAACAGTTATTCGTCAGCAAATACACAATGTTACCAAACGCTTCTCTCACAGTGGTTCCCAAATGCACACAGACTCACAGTGTGATTCTAGACAAGCACCACTATCCCTAGGAGTTCACCAAAACTCATTCACTACAGTGAAAGTGGTAAGGGAACTTCACATAATCTACATATTTCACAACTGCACTTTACTGACAATGCCTGACTCATTTAATGAAAGCATAATCCATAACTGTCTTCTGATTCTACTAAAACTTGACAACATGACATGTTTCAAAACAGTTATTCGTCAGAAAATACACGATGTTACCAAATGCTTCTCTCACAGTGGTTCCCAAATGCACACAGGCTCACAGTGTGATTCTATACAAGCACCACAATCCCTAGGAGTTTAGCAAAACTCATTCACTACAGTGGAAGTGGTAAAGGAACTGCACACAATCTACATATTTCACGACTGCACTTTAATGTCAATGCCTGACTAATTTAATCAACGCATAAGCAAAGACTGGCTTCTAATGCAACTAAAACTTGACAACATGACAGGTTTTAAAACAGTTATCTGTCAGCAAATACACGATGTTACCAAACGCTTCTCTCACAGTGGTTCCCAAATGCACACAGACTCACAGTGTGATTCTATACAAGCACCACTATCCCTAGGAGTTTACCAAAACTCATTCACTACACTGGAAGTGGTAAGGGAACTGCACACAATCTACATATTTCACGACTACACTTTACTGTCAATACCTAACTCATTTAATGAAAGCATAAGCCATAACTGTCTGCTAATGCTACTAAAACTTCACAACATGACATGTTTTAAAACAGTTATCTGTCAGCAAATACACGATGTTACCAAACGCTTCTCTCACAGTGGTTCCCAAATGCACACAGGCTCACAGTGTGATTCTAGACAAGCACCACAATACCTAGGAGTTTAGCAAAACTCATTCACTACAGTGGAAGTGGTAAAGGAACTGCACACAATCTACATATTTCACGACTGCACTTTAATGTCAATGCCTGACTAATTTAATCAACGCATAAGCAAAGACTGGCTTCTAATGCTACTAAAACTTCACAACATGACATGTTTTAAAACAGTTATCTGTCAGCAAATACACGATGTTACCAAACGCTTCTCTCACAGTGGTTCCCAAATGCACACAGGCTCACAGTGTGATTCTAGACAAGCACCACAATCCCTAGGAGTTTAGCAAAACTCATTCACTACAGTGGAAGTGGTAAAGGAACTGCACACAATCTACATATTTCACGACTGCACTTTAATGTCAATGCCTGACTAATTTAATCAACGCATAAGCAAAGACTGGCTTCTAATGCAACTAAAACTTGACAACATGACAGGTTTTAAAACAGTTATCTGTCAGCAAATACACGATGTTACCAAACGCTTCTCTCACAGTGGTTCCCAAATGCACACAGACTCACAGTGTGATTCTATACAAGCACCACTATCCCTAGGAGTTTACCAAAACTCATTCACTACACTGGAAGTGGTAAGGGAACTGCACACAATCTACATATTTCACGACTACACTTTACTGTCAATACCTAACTCATTTAATGAAAGCATAAGCCATAACTGTCTGCTAATGCTACTAAAACTTCACAACATGACATGTTTTAAAACAGTTATCTGTCAGCAAATACACGATGTTACCAAACGCTTCTCTCACAGTGGTTCCCAAATGCACACAGGCTCACAGTGTGATTCTAGACAAGCACCACAATACCTAGGAGTTTAGCAAAACTCATTCACTACAGTGGAAGTGGTAAAGGAACTGCACACAATCTACATATTTCACGACTGCACTTTAATGTCAATGCCTGACTAATTTAATCAACGCATAAGCAAAGACTGGCTTCTAATGCAAATAAAACTTGACAACATGACAGGTTTTAAAACAGTTATCTGTCAGCAAATACACGATGTTACCAAACGCTTCTCTCACAGTGGTTCCCAAATGCACACAGACTCACAGTGTGATTCTATACAAGCACCACTATCCCTAGGAGTTTACCAAAACTCATTCACTACACTGGAAGTGGTAAGGGAACTGCACACAATCTACATATTTCACGACTACACTTTACTGTCAATACCTCACTCATTTAATGAAAGCATAAGCCATAACTGTCTGCTAATGCTGCTAAAACTTCACAACATGACATGTTTTAAAACAGTTATCTGTCAGCAAATACACGATGTTACCAAACGCTTCTCTCACAGTGGTTCCCAAATGCACACAGACTCACAGTGTGATTCTATACAAGCACCACTATCCCTAGGAGTTTACCAAAACTCATTCACTACACTGGAAGTTGTAAGGGAACTGCACACAATCTACATATTTCACGACTACACTTTACTGTCAATACCTAACTCATTTAATGAAAGCATAAGCCATAACTGTCTGCTAATGCTACTAAAACTTCACAACATGACATGTTTTAAAACAGTTATCTGTCAGCAAATACACGATGTTACCAAACGCTTCTCTCACAGTGGTTCCCAAATGCACACAGGCTCACAGTGTGATTCTAGACAAGCACCACAATCCCTAGGAGTTTAGCAAAACTCATTCACTACAGTGGAAGTGGTAAAGGAACTGCACACAATCTACATATTTCACGACTGCACTTTAATGTCAATGCCTGACTAATTTAATCAACGCATAAGCAAAGACTGGCTTCTAATGCAACTAAAACTTGACAACATGACAGGTTTTAAAACAGTTATCTGTCAGCAAATACACAATGTTACCAAACGCTTCTCTCACAGTGGTTCCCAAATGCACACAGACTCACAGTGTGATTCTATACAAGCACCACTATCCCTAGGAGTTTACCAAAACTCATTCACTACACTGGAAGTGGTAAGGGAACTGCACACAATCTACATATTTCACGACTACACTTTACTGTCAATACCTAATTCATTTAATGAAAGCATAAGCCATAACTGTCTGCTAATGCTGCTAAAACTTCACAACATGACATGTTTTAAAACAGTTATCTGTCAGCAAATACACGATGTTACCAAACGCTTCTCTCACAGTGGTTCCCAAATGCACACAGGCTCACAGTGTGATTCTAAACAAGCACCACAATCCCTAGGAGTTTAGCAAAACTCATTCACTACAGTGGAAGTGGTAAAGGAACTGCACACAATCTACATATTTCACGACTGCACTTTAATGTCAATGCCTGACTAATTTAATCAACGCATAAGCAAAGACTGGCTTCTAATGCAACTAAAACTTGACAACATGACAGGTTTTAAAACAGTTATCTGTCAGCAAATACACGATGTTACCAAACGCTTCTCTCACAGTGGTTCCCAAATGCACACAGACTCACAGTGTGATTCTATACAAACACCACTATCCCTAGGAGTTTACCAAAACTCATTCACTACACTGGAAGTGGTAAGGGAACTGCACACAATCTACATATTTCACGACTACACTTTACTGTCAATACCTAACTCATTTAATGAAAGCATAAGCCATAACTGTCTGCTAATGCTACTAAAACTTCACAACATGACATGTTTTAAAACAGTTATCTGTCAGCAAATACACGATGTTACCAAACGCTTCTCTCACAGTGGTTCCCAAATGCACACAGGCTCACAGTGTGATTCTAGACAAGCACCACAATCCCTAGGAGTTTAGCAAAACTCATTCACTACAGTGGAAGTGGTAAAGGAACTGCACACAATCTACATATTTCACGACTGCACTTTAATGTCAATGCCTGACTAATTTAATCAAAGCATAAGCAAAGACTGGCTTCTAATGCAACTAAAACTTGACAACATGACAGGTTTTAAAACAGTTATCTGTCAGCAAATACACGATGTTACCAAACGCTTCTCTCACAGTGGTTCCCAAATGCACACAGACTTACAGTGTGATTCTATACAAGCACCACTATCCCTAGGAGTTTACCAAAACTCATTCACTACACTGGAAGTGGTAAGGGAACTGCACACAATCTACATATTTCACGACTACACTTTACTGTCAATACCTCACTCATTTAATGAAAGCATAAGCCATAACTGTCTGCTAATGCTGCTAAAACTTCACAACATGACATGTTTTAAAACAGTTATCTGTCAGCAAATACACGATGTTACCAAACGCTTCTCTCACAGTGGTTCCCAAATGCACACAGGCTCACAGTGTGATTCTAGACAAGCACCACAATCCCTAGGAGTTTAGCAAAACTCATTCACTACAGTGGAAGTGGTAAAGGAACTGCACACAATCTACATATTTCACGACTGCACTTTAATGTCAATGCCTGACTAATTTAATCAACGCATAAGCAAAGACTGGCTTCTAATGCAACTAAAACTTGACAACATGACAGGTTTTAAAACAGTTATCTGTCAGCAAATACACGATGTTACCAAACGCTTCTCTCACAGTGGTTCCCAAATGCACACAGACTCACAGTGTGATTCTATACAAGCACCACTATCCCTAGGAGTTTACCAAAACTCATTCACTACACTGGAAGTGGTAAGGGAACTGCACACAATCTACATATTTCACGACTACACTTTACTGTCAATACCTAACTCATTTAATGAAAGCATAAGCCATAACTGTCTGCTAATGCTACTAAAACTTCACAACATGACATGTTTTAAAACAGTTATCTGTCAGCAAATACACGATGTTACCAAACGCTTCTCTCACATTGGTTCCCAAATGCACACAGGCTCACAGTGTGATTCTAGACAAGCACCACAATCCCTAGGAGTTTAGCAAAACTCATTCACTACAGTGGAAGTGGTAAAGGAACTGCACACAATCTACATATTTCACGACTGCACATTAATGTCAATGCCTGACTAATTTAATCAACGCATAAGCAAAGACTGGCTTCTAATGCAACTAAAACTTGACAACATGACAGGTTTTAAAACAGTTATCTGTCAGCAAATACACGATGTTACCAAACGCTTCTCTCACAGTGGTTCCCAAATGCACACAGACTCACAGTGTGATTCTATACAAGCACCACTATCCCTAGGAGTTTACCAAAACTCATTCACTACACTGGAAGTGGTAAGGGAACTGCACACAATCTACATATTTCACGACTACACTTTACTGTCAATACCTCACTCATTTAATGAAAGCATAAGCCATAACTGTCTGCTAATGCTACTAAAACTTCACAACATGACATGTTTTAAAACAGTTATCTGTCAGCAAATACACGATGTTACCAAACGCTTCTCTCACAGTGGTTCCCAAATGCACACAGGCTCACAGTGTGATTCTAGACAAGCACCACAATCCCTAGGAGTTTAGCAAAACTCATTCACTACAGTGGAAGTGGTAAAGGAACTGCACACAATCTACATATTTCACGACTGCACTTTAATGTCAATGCCTGACTAATTTAATCAAAGCATAAGCAAAGACTGGCTTCTAATGCAACTAAAACTTGACAACATGACAGGTTTTAAAACAGTTATCTGTCAGCAAATACACGATGTTACCAAACGCTTCTCTCACAGTGGTTCCCAAATGCACACAGACTCACAGTGTGATTCTATACAAGCACCACTATCCCTAGGAGTTTACCAAAACTCATTCACTACACTGGAAGTGGTAAGGGAACTGCACATAATCGACATATTTCACGACTACACTTTACTGTCAATACCTCACTCATTTAATGAAAGCATAAGCCATAACTGTCTGCTAATGCTGCTAAAACTTCACAACATGACATGTTTTAAAACAGTTATCTGTCAGCAAATACACGATGTTACCAAACGCTTCTCTCACAGTGGTTCCCAAATGCACACAGGCTCACAGTGTGATTCTAGACAAGCACCACAATCCCTAGGAGTTTAGCAAAACTCATTCACTACAGTGGAAGTGGTAAAGGAACTGCACACAATCTACATATTTCACGACTGCACTTTAATGTCAATGCCTGACTAATTTAATCAACGCATAAGCAAAGACTGGCTTCTAATGCAACTAAAACTTGACAACATGACAGGTTTTAAAACAGTTATCTGTCAGCAAATACACGATGTTACCAAACGCTTCTCTCACAGTGGTTCCCAAATGCACACAGACTCACAGTGTGATTCTATACAAGCACCACTATCCCTAGGAGTTTACCAAAACTCATTCACTACACTGGAAGTGGTAAGGGAACTGCACACAATCTACATATTTCACGACTACACTTTACTGTCAATACCTAACTCATTTAATGAAAGCATAAGCCATAACTGTCTGCTAATGCTACTAAAACTTCACAACATGACATGTTTTAAAACAGTTATCTGTCAGCAAATACACGATGTTACCAAACGCTTCTCTCACAGTGGTTCCCAAATGCACACAGGCTCACAGTGTGATTCTAGACAAGCACCACAATCCCTAGGAGTTTAGCAAAACTCATTCACTACAGTGGAAGTGGTAAAGGAACTGCACACAATCTACATATTTCACGACTGCACTTTAATGTCAATGCCTGACTAATTTAATCAACGCATAAGCAAAGACTGGCTTCTAATGCAACTAAAACTTGACAACATGACAGGTTTTAAAACAGTTATCTGTCAGCAAATACACGATGTTACCAAACGCTTCTCTCACAGTGGTTCCCAAATGCACACAGACTCACAGTGTGATTCTATACAAGCACCACTATCCCTAGGAGTTTACCAAAACTCATTCACTACACTGGAAGTGGTAAGGGAACTGCACACAATCTACATATTTCACGACTACACTTTACTGTCAATACCTCACTCATTTAATGAAAGCATAAGCCATAACTGTCTGCTAATGCTGCTAAAACTTCACAACATGACATGTTTTAAAACAGTTATCTGTCAGCAAATACACGATGTTACCAAACGCTTCTCTCACAGTGGTTCCCAAATGCACACAGACTCACAGTGTGATTCTATACAAGCACCACTATCCCTAGGAGTTTACCAAAACTCATTCACTACACTGGAAGTTGTAAGGGAACTGCACACAATCTACATATTTCACGACTACACTTTACTGTCAATACCTAACTCATTTAATGAAAGCATAAGCCATAACTGTCTGCTAATGCTACTAAAACTTCACAACATGACATGTTTTAAAACAGTTATCTGTCAGCAAATACACGATGTTACCAAACGCTTCTCTCACAGTGGTTCCCAAATGCACACAGGCTCACAGTGTGATTCTAGACAAGCACCACAATCCCTAGGAGTTTAGCAAAACTCATTCACTACAGTGGAAGTGGTAAAGGAACTGCACACAATCTACATATTTCACGACTGCACTTTAATGTCAATGCCTGACTAATTTAATCAACGCATAAGCAAAGACTGGCTTCTAATGCAACTAAAACTTGACAACATGACAGGTTTTAAAACAGTTATCTGTCAGCAAATACACGATGTTACCAAACGCTTCTCTCACAGTGGTTCCCAAATGCACACAGACTCACAGTGTGATTCTATACAAGCACCACTATCCCTAGGAGTTTACCAAAACTCATTCACTACACTGGAAGTGGTAAGGGAACTGCACACAATCTACATATTTCACGACTACACTTTACTGTCAATACCTAACTCATTTAATGAAAGCATAAGCCATAACTGTCTGCTAATGCTGCTAAAACTTCACAACATGACATGTTTTAAAACAGTTATCTGTCAGCAAATACACGATGTTACCAAACGCTTCTCTCACAGTGGTTCCCAAATGCACACAGGCTCACAGTGTGATTCTAAACAAGCACCACAATCCCTAGGAGTTTAGCAAAACTCATTCACTACAGTGGAAGTGGTACAGGAACTGCACACAATCTACATATTTCACGACTGCACTTTAATGTCAATGCCTGACTAATTTAATCAACGCATAAGCAAAGACTGGCTTCTAATGCAACTAAAACTTGACAACATGACAGGTTTTAAAACAGTTATCTGTCAGCAAATACACGATGTTACCAAACGCTTCTCTCACAGTGGTTCCCAAATGCACACAGACTCACAGTGTGATTCTATACAAGCACCACTATCCCTAGGAGTTTACCAAAACTCATTCACTACACTGGAAGTGGTAAGGGAACTGCACACAATCTACATATTTCACGACTACAATTTACTGTCAATACCTAACTCATTTAATGAAAGCATAAGCCATAACTGTCTGCTAATGCTACTAAAACTTCACAACATGACATGTTTTAAAACAGTTATCTGTCAGCAAATACACGATGTTACCAAACGCTTCTCTCACAGTGGTTCCCAAATGCACACAGGCTCACAGTGTCATTCTAGACAAGCACCACAATCCCTAGGAGTTTAGCAAAACTCATTCACTACAGTGGAAGTGGTAAAGGAACTGCACACAATCTACATATTTCACGACTGCACTTTAATGTCAATGCCTGACTAATTTAATCAAAGCATAAGCAAAGACTGGCTTCTAATGCAACTAAAACTTGACAACATGACAGGTTTTAAAACAGTTATCTGTCAGCAAATACACGATGTTACCAAACGCTTCTCTCACAGTGGTTCCCAAATGCACACAGACTCACAGTGTGATTCTATACAAGCACCACTATCCCTAGGAGTTTACCAAAACTCATTCACTACACTGGAAGTGGTAAGGGAACTGCACACAATCTACATATTTCACGACTACACTTTACTGTCAATACCTCACTCATTTAATGAAAGCATAAGCCATAACTGTCTGCTAATGCTGCTAAAACTTCACAACATGACATGTTTTAAAACAGTTATCTGTCAGCAAATACACGATGTTACCAAACCCTTCTCTCACAGTGGTTCCCAAATGCACACAGACTCACAGTGTGATTCTATACAAGCACCACTATCCCTAGGAGTTTACCAAAACTCATTCACTACACTGGAAGTGGTAAGGGAACTGCACACAATCTACATATTTCACGACTACACTTTACTGTCAATACCTAACTCATTTAATGAAAGCATAAGCCATAACTGTCTGCTAATGCTACTAAAACTTCACAACATGACATGTTTTAAAACAGTTATCTGTCAGCAAATACACGATGTTACCAAACGCTTCTCTCACAGTGGTTCCCAAATGCACACAGGCTCACAGTGTGATTCTAGACAAGCACCACAATCCCTAGGAGTTTAGCAAAACTCATTCACTACAGTGGAAGTGGTAAAGGAACTGCACACAATCTACATATTTCACGACTGCACTTTAATGTCAATGCCTGACTAATTTAATCAACGCATAAGCAAAGACTGGCTTCTAATGCAACTAAAACTTGACAACATGACAGGTTTTAAAACAGTTATCTGTCAGCAAATACACGATGTTACCAAACGCTTCTCTCACAGTGGTTCCCAAATGCACACAGACTCACAGTGTGATTCTATACAAGCACCACTATCCCTAGGAGTTTACCAAAACTCAATCACTACACTGGACGTGGTAAGGGAACTGCACACAATCTACATATTTCACGACTACACTTTACTGTCAATACCTAACTCATTTAATGAAAGAATAAGCCATAACTGTCTGCTAATGCTACTAAAACTTCACAACATGACATGTTTTAAAACAGTTATCTGTCAGCAAATACACGATGTTACCAAACGCTTCTCTCACAGTGGTTCCCAAATGCACACAGGCTCACAGTGTGATTCTAGACAAGCACCACAATCCCTAGGAGTTTAGCAAAACTCATTCACTACAGTGGAAGTGGTAAAGGAACTGCACACAATCTACATATTTCACGACTGCACTTTAATGTCAATGCCTGACTAATTTAATCAACGCATAAGCAAAGACTGGCTTCTAATGCAACTAAAACTTGACAACATGACAGGTTTTAAAACAGTTATCTGTCAGCAAATACACGATGTTACCAAACGCTTCTCTCACAGTGGTTCCCAAATGCACACAGACTCACAGTGTGATTCTATACAAGCACCACTATCCCTAGGAGTTTACCAAAACTCATTCACTACACTGGAAGTGGTAAGGGAACTGCACACAATCTACATATTTCACGACTACACTTTACTGTCAATACCTCACTCATTTAATGA
Source organism: Triturus cristatus (assembly GCF_964204655.1). Taxonomy (NCBI): domain Eukaryota; kingdom Metazoa; phylum Chordata; class Amphibia; order Caudata; family Salamandridae; genus Triturus; species Triturus cristatus. Next base: position 873,292,481 of record NC_140579.1, on the reverse strand, counting down.
AAGCATAAGCCATAACTGTCTGCTAATGCTGCTAAAACATCACAACATGACATGTTTTAAAACAGTTATCTGTCAGCAAATACACGATGTTACCAAACGCTTCTCTCACAGTGGTGCCCAAATGCACACAGACTCACAGTGTGATTCTATACAAGCACCACTATCCCTAGGAGTTTACCAAAACTCATTCACTACACTGGAAGTGGTAAGGGAACTGCACACAATCTACATATTTCACGACTACACTTTACTGTCAATACCTAACTCATTTAATGAAAGCATAAGCCATAACTGTCTGCTAATGCTACTAAAACTTCACAACATGACATGTTTTAAAACAGTTATCTGTCAGCAAATACACGATGTTACCAAACGCTTCTCTCACAGTGGTTCCCAAATGCACACAGGCTCACAGTGTGATTCTAGACAAGCACCACAATCCCTAGGAGTTTAGCAAAACTCATTCACTACAGTGGAAGTGGTAAAGGAACTGCACACAATCTACATATTTCACGACTGCACTTTAATGTCAATGCCTGACTAATTTAATCAACGCATAAGCAAAGACTGGCTTCTAATGCAACTAAAACTTGACAACATGACAGGTTTTAAAACAGTTATCTGTCAGCAAATACACGATGTTACCAAACGCTTCTCTCACAGTGGTTCCCAAATGCACACAGACTCACAGTGTGATTCTATACAAGCACCACTATCCCTAGGAGTTTACCAAAACTCATTCACTACACTGGAAGTGGTAAGGGAACTGCACACAATCTACATATTTCACGACTACACTTTACTGTCAATACCTAACTCATTTAATGAAAGCATAAGCCATAACTGTCTGCTAATGCTGCTAAAACTTCACAACATGACATGTTTTAAAACAGTTATCTGTCAGCAAATACACGATGTTACCAAACGCTTCTCTCACAGTGGTTCCCAAATGCACACAGGCTCACAGTGTGATTCTAAACAAGCACCACAATCCCTAGGAGTTTAGCAAAACTCATTCACTACAGTGGAAGTGGTAAAGGAACTGCACACAATCTACATATTTCACGACTGCACTTTAATGTCAATGCCTGACTAATTTAATCAACGCATAAGCAAAGACTGGCTTCTAATGCAACTAAAACTTGACAACATGACAGGTTTTAAAACAGTTATCTGTCAGCAAATACACGATGTTACCAAACGCTTCTCTCACAGTGGTTCCCAAATGCACACAGACTCACAGTGTGATTCTATACAAGCACCACTATCCCTAGGAGTTTACCAAAACTCATTCACTACACTGGAAGTGGTAAGGGAACTGCACACAATCTACATATTTCACGACTACACTTTACTGTCAATACCTAACTCATTTAATGAAAGCATAAGCCATAACTGTCTGCTAATGCTACTAAAACTTCACAACATGACATGTTTTAAAACAGTTATCTGTCAGCAAATACACGATGTTACCAAACGCTTCTCTCACAGTGGTTCACTTTAATGTCAATGCCTGACTAATTTAATCAACTCATAAGCAAAGACTGGCTTCTAATGCAACTAAAACTTGACAACATGACAGGTTTTAAAACAGTTATCTGTCTGCAAATACACAATGTTACCAAACGCTTCTCTCACAGTGTTTCCCAAATGCACACAGACTCACAGTGTGATTCTAGACAAGCACCACTATCCCTAGGAGTTTACCAAAACTCATTCACTACACTGGAAGTGGTAAGGGAACTGCACACAATCTACATATTTCACGACTACACTTTACTGTCCATACCTAACTCATCTAATGAAAGCATAAGCCATAACTGTCTTCTAATGCTACTAAAACTTCACAACATGACATGTTTTAACCCCTTCCCCGCTCATGACGGAACCACTCCGTCATGAGCCACGGTTGCCCTGTGCTCATGACTGAGTGGTTCCGTCATGCTGTGGCCGTTGGCGGCCGCTCCGCCCACGCGGCGCTAATTCCCCGCCTGTGCGGGCGATTAGCGCAGTGGGCGGAGACGTGACGGAACCACTCCGTCATGAGCACAGCTCAACCGTGGCTCGTGACGGAGTGGTTCCGTCACGAGCACAGCGCCACCGCGCTGCCCCCAAACCCCCCCCAGCGCCGCGGCGGAATTCCTGCCGCGGCAAAGGGGTTAAAACAGTTATCTGTCAGCAAATACACGATGTTACCAAACGCTTTTCTCACAGTGGTTCCCAAATGTACACAGACTCACAGTGTGATTCTAGACAAGCACCACTATCCCTAGGAGTTTACCAAAACTCATTCACTACAGTGGAAGAGGTAAGGGAACTGCACACAATGTACATATTTCACGACTGCACTTTAGTGTCAATGCCTGACTCATTTAATCAACGCATAACCAAAGACTGGCTTCTAATGCTACTAAAACTTGACAACATGACAGGTTTTAAAACAGTTATCTGTCAGCAAATACACGATGTTACCAAACGCTTCTCTCACAGTGGTTCCCAAATGCACACAGACTCACAGTGTGATTCTATACAAGCACCACTATCCCTAGGAGTTTACCAAAACTCATTCACTACACTGGAAGTGGTAAGGGAACTGCACACAATCTACATATTTCACGACTACACTTTACTGTCAATACCTCACTCATTTAATGAAAGCATAAGCCATAACTGTCTGCTAATGCTGCTAAAACTTCACAACATGACATGTTTTAGAACAGTTATCTGTCAGCAAATACACGATGTTACCAAACGCTTCTCTCACAGTGGTTCCCAAATGCACACAGACTCACAGTGTGATTCTATACAAGCACCACTATCCCTAGGAGTTTACCAAAACTCATTCACTACACTGGAAGTGGTAAGGGAACTGCACACAATCTACATATTTCACGACTACACTTTACTGTCAATACCTAACTCATTTAATGAAAGCATAAGCCATAACTGTCTGCTAATGCTGCTAAAACTTCACAACATGACATGTTTTAAAACAGTTATCTGTCAGCAAATACACGATGTTACCAAACGCTTCTCTCACAGTGGTTCCCAAATGCACACAGGCTCACAGTGTGATTCTAAACAAGCACCACAATCCCTAGGAGTTTAGCAAAACTCATTCACTACAGTGGAAGTGGTAAAGGAACTGCACACAATCTACATATTTCACGACTGCACTTTAATGTCAATGCCTGACTAATTTAATCAACGCATAAGCAAAGACTGGCTTCTAATGCAACTAAAACTTGACAACATGACAGGTTTTAAAACAGTTATCTGTCAGCAAATACACGATGTTACCAAACGCTTTTCTCACAGTGGTTCCCAAATGTACACAGACTCACAGTGTGATTCTAGACAAGCACCACTATCCCTAGGAGTTTACCAAAACTCATTCACTACAGTGGAAGAGGTAAGGGAACTGCACACAATGTACATATTTCACGACTGCACTTTAGTGTCAATGCCTGACTCATTTAATCAACGCATAACCAAAGACTGGCTTCTAATGCTACTAAAACTTGACAACATGACAGGTTTTAAAACAGTTATCTGTCAGCAAATACACGATGTTACCAAACGCTTCTCTCACAGTGGTTCATTTTAATGTCAATGCCTGACTAATTTAATCAATGCATAAGCAAAGACTGGCTTCTAATGCAACTAAAACTTGACAACATGACAGGTTTTAAAACAGTTATCTGTCAGCAAATACACGATGTTACCAAACGCTTCTCTCACAGTGGTTCCCAAATGCACACAGACTCACAGTGTGATTCTAGACAAGCACCACTATCCCTAGGAGTTTACCAAAACTCATTCACTACACTGGAAGTGGTAAGGGAACTGCACACAATCTACATATTTCACGACTACACTTTTTTGTCAATACCTAACTCATTTAATGAAAGCATAAGCCATAACTGTCTTCTAATGCTACTAAAACTTCACAACATGACATGTTTTAAAACAGTTATCTGTCAGCAAATTCACGATGTTACCAAACGCTTCTCTCACAGTGGTTCCCAAATGTGCACAGACTCACAGTGTGATTCTAGTCAAGCACCACTATCCCTAGGAGTTTACCAAAACTCATTCACTACAGTTGTAGAGGTAAGGGAACTGCACACAATGTACATATTTCACAACTGCACTTTAGTGTCAATGCCTGACTCATTTAATCAACGCATAAGCCATAACTGTCTTCTAATGCTACTAAAACTTCACAACATGACATGTTTTAAAACAGTTATCTGTCAGCAAATACACCATGTTACCAAACGCTTCTCTCACAGTGGTTCCCAAATGTACACAGACTCACAGTGTGATTCTAGACAAGCACCACTATCCCTAGGAGTTTACCAAAACTCATTCACAACAGTCGAAGAGGTAAGGGAACTGCACACAATCAACATATTTCACGACTGCACTTTAGTGTCAATGCCTGACTCATTTAATCAACGCATAACCAAAGACTGGCTTCTAATGCTACTAAAACTTGACAACATGACAGGTTTTAAAACAGTTATCTGTCAGCAAATACACGATGTTACCAAACGCTTCTCTCACAGTGGTTCATTTTAATGTCAATGCCTGACTAATTTAATCAATGCATAAGCAAAGACTGGCTTCTAATGCAACTAAAACTTGACAACATGACAGGTTTTAAAACAGTTATCTGTCAGCAAATACACGATGTTACCAAACGCTTCTCTCACAGTGGTTCCCAAATGTACACAGACTCACAGTGTGATTCTAGACAAGCACCACTATCCCTAGGAGTTTACCAAAACTCATTCACTACACTGGAAGTGGTAAAGGAACTGCACACAATCTACATATTTCACGACTACACTTTTTGTCAATACCTAACTCATTTAATGAAAGCATAAGCCATAACTGTCTTCTAATGCTACTAAAACTTCACAACATGACATGTTTTAAAACAGTTATCTGTCAGCAAATACACAATGTTACCAAACGCTTCTCTCACAGTGGTTCTCAAATGTACACAGACTCACAGTGTGATTCTAGTCAAGCACCACTATCCCTAGGAGTTTACCAAAACTCATTCACTACAGTTGTAGAGGTAAGGGAACTGCACACAATGTACATATTTCACAACTGCACTTTAGTGTCAATGCCTGACTCATTTAATCAACGCATAAGCCATAACTGTCTTCTAATGCTACTAAAACTTCACAACATGACATGTTTTAAAACAGTTATCTGTCAGCAAATACACCATGTTACCAAACGCTTCTCTCACAGTGGTTCCCAAATGTACACAGACTCACAGTTTGATTCTAGACAAGCACCACTATCCCTAGGAGTTTACCAAAACTCATTCACAACAGTCGAAGAGGTAAGGGAACTGCACACAATCAACATATTTCACGACTGCACTTTAGTGTCAATGCCTGACTCATTTAATCAACGCATAAGCAATGACTGGCTTCTAATGCTACTAAAACTTGACAACATGACAGGATTTAAAATAGTTATCTGTCAGCAAATACTCAATGTTACCATATGCTTCTCTCACATTGGTTCCCAAATGCACACAGACACAGTGTGATTCTAGACAACAACCACTATCCCTACGAGTTTACCAAACCTTATTTACTACTATGGAAGAGGTAAGGGAACTGCACACAATGTGCATATTTCAAAAGTGCACTTTTGTATCAAAGTCTGGCTCATTTAAACAACGCATAAGCAAAGACTGGCTTCTAATGCTACTAAAACTTGAAAACATGCCAGGTTTTAAAAGAGTTATCTGTCAGCAAATACAAGATATTACTAAATGCTTCTCTCACAGTGGTTCCCAAATGCACACAGGCTCTCTGTGTGATTCTAGACAAACAACACTATCCCTTGCACTATACCAAAACACATTTCTTCATCTACAAGGAGTACTACATTTTACTGCAGAAACATAACTCATTTCACAAATTCATAAACAATGACTGGTTTCTAATTCTACCAAAATATAAAAACTGCATAGTTATCTCTTTACAAACACATGAAAAAAACAAATCTTTATCACAAAATGGTTTCTACATGCACACACACTGTCAATAAGATTGTAGAGAAAAAAGTACTCCCTACACTTTAGCAGAAGAAATACATTACTCTGATTAAAATAAAAATAGTCTACATACATCCCCTCACAATTAAATAACTCACCTTTCAAGATGTTTTGTAGATTAAGAAGTATATCAGTCACACACCAGATATCAGTCACACACCAGATTTTCTTATACAGAATCTCTGCACTGTGCACCTGTCAGCAGAACCAAATAATGGCAAAGTTTCCCTCTCATTTTCCACACATATACATGTAAACATCAAATCACATTCCTTCCCACATAAATTCAAAAGCAAACACACATTTCTATTGGTTAAACATTTCAACCCTTTCCAAATGACATAAACTTCAACCCTTCCCCCATCTGCTTTCTGCCCGTTACCATAGAAACAGGTCATGGAACACTGTACTGAGCACACAGGTCACAAGTTCAGCACACACAATGTTGCTAATCAAAACAGCAAGTGTGCCTGACATCTCAACATATCAGCTTATCATATATAATGTTCCTTACAATCAGTTTTTGTTAACCAATAAGAATCATGCGTTTAAAAAACAGAAATATGCACCCTACCTTTCAGTGTAGAAGGTTGTTAAACAACCAATGATTTCTTGTCTTTTTTCAAAATTGCATATTAGCCACCATTTTAGAAACATCTTACTTTCCAAACTGCCATTTCATTTACAGAGACCATCTGAGTGCATCCAGACCTCCTTACAAGATGCTTACAGTGTGGATTGTGGGACACAGCTACATTTTCTGGAGCCAAAGGTATGCAGAAAACAAAGGCATTCACAAAGACCTAGGTTTGCCAAATGTAGCCATTAAATGGATTGGACAGAGAGGGTTAAAGTGGCACCAATTGATGCCATTGGTGAAATCCTTCATGCAAATCCAACACCCTGACCTCATAATAGTGCACTGTGGTGGCAATGACCTAGGCACTTTGACTGGGGTAGGTCTGGAAATGCTTATGAAGGACACCTTTGCAGAACTGATTTCACTTTTCCCTAAAACTGCCTTTGTGTACTCTAACATATGCCAAAGGCAGAAATGGAACTGGTCCGATCATTTTTGTCCACAGATTGAGAAAGCTAGGAAACATGTGAATAAATCTGTTTCTGCTTTTCTCCGAGACTACAGAATGGGGTCCATTTACAATAACAATCTGCGCTTTCATATGAAAGAGATGTATAGGAGAGATGGAGTACACTTTACTGATGAAGGAAACAGAGTCTTCCTCAACAACTTTAGACTCTGTATAGGTACTTACTTATAAGTACCAAACACTCTCAACGAACACAACGGCTCTTTTTAGAGCCACTCAAGAACAACACACTTAAGCTTCATCTTTATCTCCCAACAATTTCATTTTTTTTCCCTTGGATCCGCGAACCCACCGCGAGAGGATCCGTGCATCCAACGCGATAGGATGCGCGCACCATGCGCGCATTTCGACGTTTTCTTTTTTTTTAAAAGGGGGCCCCACGGGGTCCTTCTGGGACCCCCTAAGCACCTCTAGAGGGTCAGAGTATTTCCACTCTGCCCCCTTTATATGTTTTACACACTTATTCCCCTTGCTTCTTCAGCCTCGCTTCTCCCTAGGCAAAAAATGGCCGCCAACAGTTCCTGGTTTCGAATGTAGAGAGACACTCGACAGCCAATTAGCATTCAGTGCACGATCGGGAGGGTGCGTGCTTGGTTCGGGGGGTGCACTTACGGTGCGTGTACGTTCCGCGGATCCTCCGCGGCTATAGATATCACTAACATTTTTACCTTAATTTTCTCGGGAACTACTGAACAGATTCACACCATTTATGCAAAAGGCACGAGTCTGAACTGAGGACTACCTCTTTGCCAAATTTGGTGTCATTCCGTTCAGCGGTTCGGGCTGTAGCTGCGACAACAGAGCCTATGGGAAATTGCATGGGGAAAACGTGTTTTGGGACCCCCTTTTTTCTCGGCCCCCGCTAGATGAATCACCACAAAACTTTCAGGGTAGGAGCGGAGCGGAGCTGGCCAAATGTTTGGAAAATTTCGTGAAGATTCGTCAATCGGCGCCAGACGTATTGGGAATAGAATGTTGCGAATTTCCTATGGAAAATAGGTCCTAACTATAACTATCTACTGGCGACCGCCAGTAGATAATATATCTATCTATATATATATTCACTGAAAAAACCATAGGTTTCAGGGGTGTTATAGTTAGCTGGACATTTCCCTCATACAAAACCCTAGAAATTCCCCCGTTATAGTTAGTTCAGCTAACTATAACTCGCGCGCCCCCGCAATGCATTGCTGATGACGTCACATATTACATCACTCATGACATGATCAGTGACATCACTAATGACATCACTGATGACATCACTGATGACGTCATCCAGTGAGTCTGTGTTTCTGTAGAGTTTTAATATGTTTAATATGTATAGGGAAAGACCTATGGAAGAATGAGTGGGTGTATAAGTGTGTGAATGGATGATTTTCTAGGTGTGTGACTGACTCTATAAGTGAGTCATTAAATGTATCTTACTGCAGACTAGTGATTAAACTGTGTGAATGTCTGTATCTGTCTGTCTGTATAAGTGGCTGCATGGTTTTGTGAATAGCTATATGAGTGTCTATATGGGTTATTGATTGGTTGTCTGAGTATCTGTATGGGTGCCTGAGTGTTTGTGTGGGTAGGGTGTGTGTGACTCTGTGCATAGATGTGTGAGTGGGTGATTCTATGGGTGCATGGTTTTAAGAGTGCATCTGTGATGGGTGTGTTAGTGATTGAATGTATATCTCAGTGGTACATGCGTGAGTAACTACATATGTGAAAGGCAGGGTATATGTGTGTAAGAGTATATAACTGGGTATATGTGAGAGTGTGTGATTGTGAGAGTGGCTGTATGGATGAGTGTGTGCTTGTATCAGTTATTGTATAAGAGCGTATGAATGTGGTAGTATTTTTATGAGTACGTGAACTTGTGTGTGTATAACTGTATATTGGAGTGTGATTAATTATTTGCATGATTGACTAGGTGTGTGAGTATGTCTATGGATGATTTGCAGTGTCTGAGTATCTATATAGGTGTATAAATGCATATGATAGTCCTGTACTGAGTGACTGTAAGTATGAGTGACTCTACAGGTAAGTGAGCGGAGGTGTGTGTAGACCTAAGAGTCAATGAGTGTGTATGTAGTTATTGGTATTGGAGTATCTATGGTTTTGAGAATGGCAGTCTGAAATTTTGAGTCGGTGTATCAAAGGTTATATTAGGGTGCGAGAAAATGCACTAATTTATTACATGGATGATGTCATCAGTGATGTCATCACGGATGTCATTTGAGATGTCATCAGTGATGTCATCAGTGATGTCACTGACCATGTCATGAGTGATGTAATATGTGACGTCATCAGCAGTGCATTGCGGGGGCGCGAGACTTCTTGTTAGTTGAAGTAACTATAACGGTGGAATTTCTAGGGTTTTGTATGAGGGAAATGTCCAGCTAACTATAACACCCCTGAAACCTATGGTTTTTTCAGTGAATTTCTAAGGTCTTTTAAATGCCAATTCCTAACTATAACGTGCATGAAACCTATGGTTTTTTCACTGAATTTCAAAGGTTTTTTAAATGCTAATTCCTATCTATAATTTATCTCTAAACCTATGATGTTTAATGATTTTCATTGAATTTCAAAATTTTTCAATTTCAGTGTGTCAATTCCTTTAATTATTTTTTTTAAATACTTTTTTACACCTTTTTTGAACTTACTTTTTCAATTAATTCTTTTAAAAATTAAAAAATATTTGTTTTTATTGGGTTTAAAAAAAAATGTTAATGTTTTAAAATATATTTTTATATTTTTTTAAATATTTTTTAAACTATATTTTCAAAACTTTATTTCTTATTTTTTTTTTCCATTTTTTTGGGATCCACGCACCCAATGCGCTAGGAACCGCGCACCCTGCAGGCATTTCCTAGCGCGTTTCAGGCCTGCCTGCGTTACAGGCAGGGGGGTCTGAAACCTATGGTTTTTTCTGTGAATTTCAAAGGTTTTTTAAATGCTAATTGCTAACTATAACATGTCTGAAACCTATGTTTTTTTCAGTGAATTTCAAAGATTTCTTAAATTACAATTTTTAAATGTAATATTAGTTATATTTATTTTTTTTGATACTGATTTTCTAATTTATTTTAACTATTTATTTTTATATATTTTATTTTTTAAATAACATTACATATTTTTATATAAATGGAAAAAATGTTTTTTTCAAATATTGAAACTCTAATGTTTTTTTGTTTTATTTATTTTTTTAAATATATTTAGATTAGTTTCATGATTGTTTTTTTTTTCAAATTTTTTTGGGGAGTCGCGCATTCAAAGCGTACCTTTCTCGATCGCTGCGCGGACCTAGCCACCATTTTAGGATTGTTGTGTAGGATCCGCGTAGGATGTGCGATGGGTGCGAATTTTCCTGTGCGATTGCTATGCGACCGGTACACGACTCCAGGTGCATACGTGACACATACGTATTACTTTACGTGACACTCATGCGCTTGCGCGTGACGTCATATACGTGTTTGAGGTGTTAGGAGTCGCGCACCCAGCGCGTGCACACCAGGGGGTCACGCTGAGCGCCACGCTGGGTGCGTGAATCCTAATTTGCCCGTAAAAAAAAATTAGCACCTATCACTAATTTCTATTCTCCCTGGGGACCACATCCCCCGGGGCCTATATACAACGTTGGGGACTGTGGGGGGATCCCCAATGCCCCCACGCTCCCAGCCGGCATCCCACGTCCTTCGGGAGCTGGCATTACTTTAACATGCAGCTCCCCGTGTGGAAAAGCAATATGGTTTGCATTTTGAAAGAGAGATCAGGTTTCCTACTCTCTCTTTCAAAATCCAAACCAAGTTTGCTATGACAGGCCATAGCAAACAGCAGTGTCCCAGGGGTGGGCACCCTAAGACACTGCAGGAGCCGGCCCTGGGGGGTGGCGGTCCCTAGGGTCATCGACTGCTCCAGGAGGGGGGCCATGTGGCCCCCTCCCACAATATAAAAAGCCCCAGGGGGTGGTGGTCACCGGGGCTTGGGGGGCCTTTGAGCCCCCCCACCCATTTATTTTGTAGCCCTGGGGGTGGCGGTCCCCGGGGCGGCCCCCCATCAAATTTATTATTTTTGCCCCGGGATTTGGCCCCCTCGGGGGCTAATTATTAAAGAAGCACAGGAGTCCGCGCTTCATTTTTTTTTTTTTTTACTGCAGGACCCATGCACCCAAAGCGCATTTTGCAGTTTTTGCAAAAAAAATAATTGGGGGGGGGCTGGGGTCCTTGTGGGACCCCCTAAGCAGGTCTAGAGGGTCTGGGTATTTCTACCCTGCCCCCTTTATACGGTTTGCACACTTCATCCACTGATTTCTTGAGCCTTGCTTCTATCGAGGCACAAAATGGCTGCCAACACTTCCTGGTTTGGAGTGTTTACAGCCAGTTGACAGCCAATTAGCATGCAGCTCGTGATCGGGAGGATGCGTGCTGGGTGCCCATAGGGTGCGCGGATTCTCCGAGGCCATAGATATATCTATGATTTTACTTTTGATTTTCTCAGCGACTACTGAACGGATTTACACCATTTAACCAAAAGGCACGAGTGTGACCCAAGGGCTACCTCTTTGCCAAATTTCGTGTAATTCCGTTCAGCAGTTCGGGCTGCATCTGCGATTTAAGGTTCCTATGGAAAATTGCATGGGGAAAACCCATTTTGGGACCCCCTTTTTTCTCGGCCGCCGCTTGACGAATCACCTGGAGACTTTCAGGATAGGAGTAGACCGGAGCGCCCCACCAGTTTTGAAAAGTTTGCCAAGATTCGTCAACCGGCGCCAAAGTTATTCCAAATAAAATGTTGCGGATTTCCTATGGATAATAGGTTCTAACTGTAACTACCTACCGGCGACCGCCAGTAGGTTTTTATATATCTATATATATTTTCACTGAAAAAACCATAGGTTTCAGGCATGTTATAGTTAGGAATTAGCATTTAAAAAAACCTTAGAAATTCACTGAAAAAACCATAGGTTTCAGGGGCGTTATAGTTAGCTGGACTTTTCACTCGTACAAAACCATTGAAATTCCCCTGTTATAGTTAGTTCAGCTAACTATAACTCGCGCGCCCGCAATGCACTGCTGATGACGTCACATATTACATCACTCATGACATGATTAGTGACATCACTCATGACATCACTGATGACATCTCAAATGACATCACTGATGACATCACTGATGACATCATCCACTGAATGTGTGTTTTCCTGAAAATTACATATGTTTTATATATGTATATCTCAAGGTCGATGGTAGAATAAATGGATATATAAGTGTCTAAATGGATGATTTGTTTTTTAAAAATTGATTGTATAACTGACTGATTAAGTGTATCTTAGTGAATACATGGCTTAGTGAGTAATGTTTAAATATGTAAATATCTGTATCAGTCTCTCACTTTGTGTATAAGTGGCTGCATGGGTTGGTGAGTAGCTACATGAGTGTCTATATAGGTTATTAGTTGGTTTTTTGAGTATCAGTATGAGTGTCTGAGTGTCTGTATGGTTCGGTGGGGGGTATTACGTAGTGCATAGGTGCATGAATGAGTGACTCGCTGTTAGTATGTGTTGAAGACAGCATGTGTGCAGGACTGTATGGGTGGATGAGTGTGTGCATGGGTGTGTTAGTGAGTGAATGACTGTCTCAATAGTGTCTTTATGAGTAACTACATATGTTTTAAACTAGTATATGTGACTATTGGTGTATATAAGTGAGTATATGTGAGAGTGAGAGATTGAAAGAGTTCCTGTATGAATAAGTATGTGTTTCTTTAAGTGATTGTTTAAAAGACTAAGTATGTGTAAGTTTCTGTAGAAGTAAGTGTGGTGGTGTGTGTATAACTGTATATGCAAGTAAATGGATGTTTGATTCTTTATTAGCATGACTGACTATGTGTGTGAGTAACTCTATGGATGAGTGGCGTTGTGTAACAGGATGTATCGGTGTATGAGTACATATGATGAGTGAGTACATGTATGAGTGACTGTATAGGACTGTTGGTGAATGAGTGGATGTGTATGTGGATCTTAGAATAACTGAATAGGTTGTTGTAACTGATATTGGTATGTCCATTGTTTTGAAAATTTTAGTTTCTATTTTTGAATGTGTGTATCAAAGGTTATATAATGGGGGAGAGGAAGTCTGCCACTCTATCACAAGGATGATGTCATCAGTGATGTCATTTGAGATGTCATCAGTGATGTCATGAGTGATGTCACTGATCATGTCATGAGTGATGTAATATGTGACGTCATCAGCAGTGCATTGTGGGCGTGCAAGTTATAGTTAGCTGAACTAACTATAACAGGGGAATTTCAATGGTTTTGTACGAGTGAAAAGTCCAGCTAACTATAACGCCCCTGAAACCTATGGTTTTTTCAGTGAATTTCTAAGGTTTTTTAAATGCTCATTCCTAACTATAACATGCCTGAAACCTATGGTTTTTTCAGTGAATTTCAAAGGTTTTTTAAATGCTAATTTCTAACTATGCCTACAGAGATAGGACATGTGAAGAAAGAAGAAAAAACGCACAGAAAGAAAAAAAGAAATGCAGAAAGAAGCAACAGAAGTCCTCAAAGACGAAGAAAAGTGCAGGAAGAAGGATAACGTGCAGAAAGAACAAACAGAAGAGCAGAAAGAAGCCTTGTTGCAAAGTCATCCTGTACCCTCAACTTTTTCAGACGGATACTGGTGGTAACTGAGTCTGACTAACCAGTCCTAGAGCCAGTGCTATGTTAAAAGACACTCAGAATACAGTGAAAACACCTACATACACTAGGGAACACTATGCGTTGGGGTCCCCCTGTGATCAGCATGACCTCCTCTGTAAGCCCCTAGTATATAATAGGGCAGTGGATTAAAACTACCTCTTAAAACGCGCCACAGGGCGTGTTTGCACAAGTCACCTAAGGCCCCGTCCCCTCACTTCCCCACTGTGTAAACATGCCCTGTGGCCGTTTTAAGTTGGGAGATTAAGTCCCCTTGAATCCTGAGGGTCCCTAGGGTCCAACGAGACCACTAGGTACCTGCAGTAAGCGCCACAGAGCTGCATTGCAGAGAGATGTAAAAAGGGGCACGGCCTAGACCACCTCTCTGCAACGCAGCGCAGTGGCGCTTACTGGAAGCACCTGGTGGGCTAGTTGGCCCCCAGGGTCCCTCAGGATTGAAGGGGAATTATTTCCCCAACTTAAAACGCGCCACAGGGCTTGTTTGCACATGTTAACTCAGGCCCCGTCCCCTCCCTTCACCACTGTGTAAACACGTCCTGTGGCCGTTTTTAGTTGGGAGATTAAGTTCATTTGAATCCTGAGGGTCCCTAGGGTCCAACTAGCCCACTAGGTACCTCCAGTAAGCGCCACAGAGCTGCGTTGCAGAGAGGTGTAAAAAGTGGCATGGCCTGGACCACCTCTCTGCAACGCAGAGCAGTGGTGCTTACTGGAAGCACCTGGTGGGCTAGTTGGCCCCCAGGGTCCCTCAGGATTGAAAGGGAATTATTTCCCCAACTTAAAACGTGTCACAGGGCGTGTTTGCACACGTCACCTCAGGCCCCATCCCCTCCCTTTGCCACTGTGTAAATGTGCCCTGTGGCCGTTCTAAGTTGAGAGATTAAGTCCCCTTGATTCCTAAGGGTCCCTAGGGTCAAACTAGCCCACTAGGTCCCTCCAGTAAGCGCCACAGAGCTGCGTTGCATAAAGGTGTAAAAAGGGGCGTGGCCTCAGAACACCTGTCTGCAACGCAGCTCCCTGGCGCATACTAGAGATACCTGTTGGGCTAGTTGGCCCTCAGGGACCCTCAGTATTGAAGGGGAATTAATTCCCCAACTTACAACTGGCCAGGGGGTGCGTTTGCAGAGTGCTGCAAGGAGGGGGCGTGGCCTCGGCGCGATGCCGGTCTTTTATTTATTTTATTTTTTTAAGAAGGAGGGCTGTGTGGCCCCCCTTCTTTTTCTAATTTACTGGCCCTGGGGACCCCATCCCCCATGGCCTGCACCCTAATTTTTTTTGTTGAAAAAAATAAATTTGGCCCTCTCAAGGCCTTAATCGGCCTCGGGGACCCCAACCCCGGGTCATGATCTTTTTAAAAAAAAAATCTTTAGGAGGGGGCTGCGTTGCCCCCCTCCTCAGGCCACTTATGGCCCCGGGGACCCCATCCCCCGGGGCCGGCCTTTGTTTTTTATTATTTTAAAAAAAAATATATATATAGAAACACCTAGGACATGCTGGACAAACCGTATGTACCTATCACCATGACGATTTGCGTGATAATCATTAAAAGGCGACTATGCATAGAATGAATCCACATGGAATGTATTTACACCGCTAGTGAAGCTCTGACGTGTCTGATGCCCTACCGTGCCTAATCTCAGCACCCCCGCCGGTGGGTACTCTCCAAGTAGACACCCTTGCCGTTTATTTATACAAACATGGGTAGCTATTGACAGGCACATTTAATATACACGCACACCAAGCCATTCAAAGGGGAATCGACAAAAATTTGACCAAACTATGCAAGAAATCCCCCTCACGGTTAATAAAACACACATCCACCGCCGGATGTGTAATACTTTTTATTTTACTCTCTGGAAAGGAGACGAACCTCACTTGAGAGTCACAGAGTGCTCCTGGCTGAGCCCAATGCTATGTTACACCCACCAGTGCCCGCCGAGTGCCTCACACCTCTGTGTTGTATTCCACCAGCTAGTGCGTATGCTATGACACTCTCTAGCCCATGTGCACTGTAACACCACCCTGTGAATATGTCATGCCACACTTGCCTTCGCACAGGTTATATTGCCCCATCTAACGTGCCTTCCTCGATGCCTATGTTATAACGCACAGCGCTATGCCATACATATTACAATCTGGGATCCATATCTTTGTCACAGTGCATATGCAACGTTACACTCCCCAGCACATATTTTATATTACAACTTTAGAGACTAGTTAGGTTACACAATACTGCCCTGTGCATATTACACTCCAAGGCGCATATCGCATAGCACGCGCTAGTGCCTGTGCTATCTCGCGCTCTCCAATGAATCTGTCATTGCGCACAATGTATTGCATATTATATTTCACGCCCGGTTCATCTTATATCACACTTTTTGCTGCATAGTTTATACCATATACTATATCTAGTTTTCATTTTCAATCGTGATCTCAGGACTATGTTCTATATAACACTGCGTCCACCTACCCTTTTCACGGGCATTACATTTTGCGGTGGGGGGTGGAGGGTCAGGGGGTGTTTCTGCCAAGTGAGCCCGGAGTCACAGTCACAAACGTTCTCTTCTTCCTGAATAAAAGTGAGATTATGCTGCATACTTGTTCATATTTTAAGTAGTTTGCACAGATACACATTTTAAAAACAATAAAGTTCCTAATACCCACCT
Organism: Triturus cristatus; assembly: GCF_964204655.1. Classification (NCBI taxonomy): domain Eukaryota; kingdom Metazoa; phylum Chordata; class Amphibia; order Caudata; family Salamandridae; genus Triturus; species Triturus cristatus. Next base: position 873,275,906 of record NC_140579.1, on the reverse strand, counting down.
TCTCTGAACAGTTAGCTTGCTGCCCCATCCACCTCCTCCCTATCCTCTGTTGTCTGAATCCATGGACTAGCCTCCTCCCATGCATGGTCTGATGTGCTGCTGCTGGAGCGGGTTATGCAAAATGTTTGTATACCCATCCCATTTTGCATGTCGTTTTATTAATTAGGTTAATTAATTAATGACGCGAACTAAATTTCGTATGCATATTAATGATAGATAATTAGAACATTGCATGATATATGTCGCTTTGATGATGAAATTGTGATTCGTGCTTTATTTAGTAAGTATAAACCGCATTGAGTGTTGCTTTTGTCGAGATAAATACACACACATATGGGTATTAGCGAGGGAATAACATTTAATTAGTCATTTCTATGTATTAATTTTTTTGTGTTTCTTTGCTTAAGTTGACTATTCTGGCCTATCAAATGATGGCTGCTTTTGGTGCCTAACCCAACTGCTGACGCTGAACCAGGCTTGGGTGAAGTGCGCCTGCGCTAAAAGATGAGCAACAATGGCCCTGTCTTGACCCCAGGCAAGCTGTACTTATCAAGGCCACTGGGAAAGGTGCCAGCGCTACAGACAAAAGGCTTTATTAAAGAACCGGAACCAGCAAGTATGCTGACAACATGGACTAAACATTATGGGAACGAAGAGGTTGACCCCTGATCAGCCAATCAGAACAGTTTAAAACTAAATATTGTTACATTTTGCTATTTAAATTATTATAAAACCCAGAGAATAGAGAGGTTGGAGGGTCGCTCATTCGATTTCCTAATGATATGCTGACGAAGAGGACGGTGACACTGCAGGACAGCTGTTAGCCTGAATCTTTGATGGACTGAATTAAAGCCCAAAATCCTGATGAACTTAACCTGCTAAATTGATGGGCATACATTTGCGAGATTGCCAGATTTGACATAGAGGACGACTTTAGCCAGAATATGTAAATATGAATGGCAACTTGATCAAATGAATGATTTAATCTGCTATATTAATATAAATTTGGATTTGAACATCTACAGAAATTAGTTGGTTTGTTTATTCATTGAAATGTGTTAATGAAAAGGTTAATTAGAGTATTAGAAATTCACTTAAATCTACAACTAACAGATCCATCCCGGTCATGAGGGGAATACCAAATGTAGAATCTAGGGCCTAATGAGTATAAGAAGGGTTTTTAGGTTTGTTGCTCATTAGGGTAAAGTGGTATCTTCCTCCCTCATTATCCAGCACTTGGAAGGATAATCGCCTCTCGTACGGACTGATGGTGAGTGTGTGTTGGTGTTATGGGCTCCACCAGCGAATGTATGGATAGTGTGCGTGTGTGAGATCTTTTGGTCCGCAACGGCAGGGAGGGATTTTGCACTCCGCGCTGGAGCACTGCCACTGCCCTCAATTTAGCATGATGTACCAGTCCACTCCTCCTGCCCTCCATTGCCCAATTCTATGGCCCATCATTGACCTCCTGATTAGCCTCTGTGCTTAGCTTGCTGCCCCTATTCTCCTTCCCCCTGCCCTCCGATGTCTTTGTGCATGCCCCTGCTCCATCCTTTTTGCCCACCATGTTCCATGGACCTGCCACTCCTATCTACTCTGAGTGTTCTGTTGAGCTGCCACTCCCCTCCCACCTGCCTAGCATTGTCAGATGACTGTAACCTGTCCCTGCCACCTCCACCCTGCCTGTCCACATGCCATGACCCTATCCCCTTCCTCCTGTCCTCCATGGTCCATTTTACTGCCACACCCTTCTGCCCTCCCTGGTCTGTTGTGCTGCAACTGCTCCTCCTGCCTGCCCGCGTGGTCTGTTGTGAGGCCCCTTCCTCTGAACTCTCTTGTCTGTGCCCAGGTCCTGACCCTCCCTTCTATCCTCCATGGTCCTTTGTGCATGCCCCTGCACCCTCCTTCTTGACCATCATAGCCATCGTGCTGCCACTAACCCTCCCGCTTGCCATGCATGGTCTTCTGTGCTGCCATGGCCCCTCCCACCTTCCCTGTGTGGTCAGCTAGCTGCCTCTGACCCCCTCCCACCTTCCCTCCATGGTCTGTGTGTATGCCATCATAGTCTCATTGTTGCTCTCCATGGTGTGTTTTATTTCTAGTGCCCAACCTGCCTGAACTCCATGGTCATCTTGCTGCTCCTGCCTTGCCCCCTTGCCCCCAGCCCTCTGTTTCCATGTGCAGACCCCTATTCCCTCCCTCCTGGCTTGTCTGTTCCATTGTAATGCCCCTGATCTGTCCCTCCAGCCCTTTATGGTCTGTTATGCTGCAGCTTTCTCTCCTGTCTGCCAATTATGGTCAGCTAGCTACCATTGCCTCTTTCCCCTCTGTTCTCTGTTGTCCATGTGCATGGTCCTGTCCCCTCCCTATTGCTTTCTATGGATTGTTGTGCTGCACTCCTGTCCCGCATGCGCTGTGTGGTGTATTGTGCTGCTGCAAACCCTGATGCCTGCCCTGTAGGGTCAGTTTGGTGTACCTCTCCATGTCCCTCCTGTCCTCTGTTATCCGAGTCCATGTCCCTACCCCAATTCCTCCTGCCTACCATGATCCAATGTACCATACTTGCGAACATTTTGAACTTGGTAAGAGGGAGATTTTGAAAAAAAACTGGGGTATTGAATTTCCCCTTTGAGTTACATTGAAAGAGAGGAGATTGTAGACAGGAGAGAGATCAAATAAAGCCCATTTGAGCTTAAAAACATTGGACGTTTCCTGGCTGAAACGGGTCTGTTGGCATGTATGGTTGTACTACCACTGCCTCTTCCTTCTGCCCACAATGGTGTATTATATTGCCACAGACTCTCTTGCCAGTCCTGTATTGTTGGTTTGTTGCCCCTGCCCCCCTTTCCACTGCCCTCCATAGTCTGTTGTGCTGCCACTGCCCTTCCTGCCTGCCCAGTGTGGTCAAATTGTTGCATCTGCACTCTCCTACCTGCCTTCAATTTTCAGAGTCCGTGCCCCTGGCCTCTGCCTCTCAACAGTATCCCAATGAACAACTAGATTGCTAACATTCTAGATTTATTACAAAAGTGTGGAACACCTGACGTCATCTTGATGTAATCAAAACTGTAATACCTAGAGTATTTCCTTTAGAAATTACATATATGAGAGGGTCTTATTTGCATCAAAATTATGGTTAGTGCTCTAAAAAACTAAAATGAGGACATATTTTCTGAGTTTTCAAATAGCGACAAAGCACTTTTAAATTATTTGTAATCTTTATGTTTTTTATGCAGTTGACCACTTGATTAAATGTTGCACTTAGGGTAGAGGATGTGGTGTTACTTCCAGAGCTGCAGACTTTGCAACTGGGGAACCAGGTTGGAGTTTCTGCTTCAGCTCAATATTCTGTGATTCTGGTCAAATCACTTAATCTCCCCATGTCTACAACCGAAATGAATTTGGTCTTGTGTGATGTAACCAATGCTCATGTAAAGCACTCCAATACCTGACAAGTCTGCACTATATAAAACTGCAAATACTCAAAAAATAAGTGTTTTGCACACTTCTGTCATTGGGCTACATGTGGGCTACATCTGGGTGATATTTGTGCTGCATTTGGGCTCTTTTGTCTCTGGTGGCCACCTTGGGAGATTTATTTGTTATGAAGTTTCGTAATTTCCTCATTTACTGCAGTCTCCTCAGTAGGAAATGCTTTCAGTTTTTTACTTTGATTCCATCAAGAAGGTATTCAGATAGTGTTATATCCTTACATCCAACAACCTACCATGTTGTCTTAGCAAAAGACTCTGCATTCTGCTAAGGTATGGATGTATGACATTACAACGCGTGTCATTACAACGGGTGCAGTTACATCGCATGCGTTACAACGCATGCGATGTTACAACGCTATGCCATTACAACGCAAGTCTTTACATCGACTTGCACTAGATGGCGTGCTAACATTAGAAAAGTGTAATTTACTATTCCAACTCCAGTCCACGTAACAGTAGGGAAGGTGTTGGGATAGTAAACTACACTATTTGTAATGTTAGCACGCCATCTAGCGCAAGTCGATGTAAAGGCTTGCGTTGTAATGGCATTGCATTGTAACATCGCATGCATTGTAACGCATGCGATGTAAAAGCTGCGCGTGGTAAAAACCGCGTTGTAATGGCTGTTCCCCCTAAGGTATCCATGGTAAATAGAATTGTGAGCAGGCCATGAGAAGTACTGGCGGTTGCAGGCAGAGGAAGTATCTGGGGGTTGTTCCTACTAACTTGAATAAAGACATCTTCAATTTACTTGGTCTGTTCGTCTTAAAAGTGGCGACGAGCAAGGGATATATTTCTATCACAGACTGAAACAGGAAAGGAACTTTCATCGCAAAACAGACCAGAAAAAAGAAGTTTCACGAACTATCAACCCCCAGACAACATCAGCGTTGCAGTTTCCTGCTACAGAAAAATTGAGGACGTATAAGAGTCTGCAAACGAGAATGAAACTGCTGTATTTACAACATTTTTAATGAATCTGCATTCGTCAACATCATACGTGCGAGGGAAAAGGTAGTTAGTCCGAACACGACAACTGTACAGAGTTCTTATGAAGCTACAGCAACGTGAGTAATCAAGAATGTAAAATGTGGAAGTATAGTCTTGTTAAAAATTGATTGACTGCGCAGGGAAATATACGAGTGAATACGGAACCGAGTATACTGAAGGAAATAAATTGCGAAGCTGGATGCATGACTGTGTTCATTTCACATAAAAAAATCTTGGTGCAAAAGAAATTAAGGTGAGCATCACGCGTGCATTGGGAAACTGTACGGGTAAAGAGCACGCCATCGTTAACCATTGTTAAAGTCAAAACAACGTTACAAGCTGAAACAAATTATGGACAGTACTCGTGTTTACCTTTGAACGGTACTACTTGGCCATGATCTAAGACTCGCGCCGTCACGAGGAATCTTCAGCCATCATTGTTTTTTCTTTCTCGCTCTCAGCGCGCGCAATGCACTGTGGGAGCGGCAATGCGTCATGACGTTTGAAACTTCAGACGATCTGTGAACACAATACAAGGTTGCCATAACAACCACCATACGCGCTACAACGCGTTCACGAAGAGAAGTCAAGCAGGAGAAAACTATACATACAATTTTGTGTATTACAATGGAAAAGAACAAATACATTTAACAGGAATACCCATTACAGCCTGAAGGAAGGAAATACTAGTGAAACAAATAAAACGACGGTGACTGCATTAATACCCAATTACAACCTGAAGGAAGGGAAAACTGGTGAAGCGCTTAAGACGACGGTGACTACGTTAATTGTGTTAGTTTGTTATTTTTTTTAACCAGTACTCTCCAATTAATTGTCAATATTAGTGAATTTTATATGTAATAGCTGTAATAGAGTATAAGTGTAAGCATAATTTCCAAGAACATAACATACCTGTAAAATATAGAGTATAATTTTACCTGTTACCTGTTATTTTTAATTCTAACACTGGCAATATGGATATGTCATCTATCGTAGCTCCACCTAAATTCCTACAAAACCCGGGAGAACCCACCTTACCTTGGGAGGATTGGATAGAATCCTTTGAAACTTACTTAGAGGCTATTGGTGGTGAAGATTTCCTAGCGTCCCGGAAAGTAGCTACATTAAAACATAACTTAGGTATTGAAGGTAGGAAAGTCTTAAAAACATTACCTATTGGCACCATTCAAAGACAAATTGTTATAAATGAGAAAAACAATGATGATGAAAATAAAGAAGACAGCGAGGAAACGGAAATACAATACCAGGAAACAGGTCTCAGAGATGAATATATCAATGTTAAAAACGCATTAGAGGAAAATTTTGGGAAAAAAACTAGCATAGTAGTAGAAAGGCACAAGTTTTTTTCGCGATCTCAACAACCGGGCGAAACGGTTGAACAATACATTTCTGTCTTAAGGACACTTGCAGCTACGTGCAAGTTTAGAGATCTTCATGAAGAAATCATAAGAGATCAATTCATAAAAGAACCAGCAACACAAAAATTCAAGAGAGACTACTAGATATGAATAATCCAACCCTTAAAAAAACTATAGAGACAGCAAGAAGAATTGAAAACACGTCCAAATATGTTAAGGAATTAAGTTCAGATAAAGGGGTCACAACAAAATTTTGTGTGGTAGACAAAAAGAAAACCCAACAACAAACTAATAAAAAGGAAAACAACACTAGCAACACACACATCAATCAAAAATTTAACAGAATATGTTACAGGTGTGGCAGCACAAGACATACCGCAGATTCTGAAAGATGCTATGCTGTCAAAGAGAAGTGCTACAAATGCAAAAAAATAGGTCATTTGGCACGCATGTGTAAAGCGGGATCTGTTTTCAATCCAAAATGGAAACACCCTGTGAATGCTATAGATGAATATGTAGAGAATGATAGTTCTGGGAATGAAGGGGAAATAGAAATAATGGTCATATGTGACAACGTCATAAATGAAGTATCTGAAAATTATTTGAGGGACTTAAATCGTAATAGCCTTATCGATCGACACCCACTACCACACATAAACGAAATGATATCTTCAGTGAACAATGCAGCATATTTTTCATTAATCGACTTATCTAATGCATATCATCAGAACAAATTAAATCCTGCATCTAAACATCTCACTTCATTTATCACACCTGAGGGAGCTTTCCAATTCATAAGAATGCCATTTGGGTTGGCTTCCGCAGCAGCAGTTTTTCAGAGGGTAGTGTCAAAAATTTTGACAGGATTACAGAGAATATTAGTATTCCAAGATGATGTGTTAGTCTGGGGTGCCAATCGTCAAGAACATGATGCGACGTTAACCAAGACCTTAGAGAAGTTACAACAAGCAGGTCTGACAGTAGGTATTAAAAAGTGCAAATTTGGCGTGCAAGAGATTGAGTATTTGGGACATACTCTATCTAAAGATGGAGTTAAGCTGAAGAAAAAATTACTAGATGCAATCACAAATGCACCACCACCTCAAGACAAGGATCAACTACGCTCTTTCCTGGGCCTTGCGGAATTCTATTCCAAATTTGTCCGTCAATTTGCCGATAAAGTTTACAGACTTAGACTACTAATGAAGAAGGGTTCAAAATTCAATTGGACAGATGAATGTCAGAATGATTTTACTTTCATCAAAGAACAAATAGTTAAGTCAGTCCATTTGAAACCATTCAATCCCTCGCACCAAAGTATAATAGTAGTAGATGCGAGTGCTTATGGTCTAGGCGCTGTCCTCATGCAAAAACACTTAGACCAAGAACGAATAGTAGCATTTGCATCACGCACATTGAAAGGGGCAGAAGCTACCTACTCTGTAATTGAGAAGGAAGCACTTGCTTCTTGGTGGTGGGTCACATATTTTAGGAACTACATATGGGGTACGCGTTTTGAAATCAGATCAGACCACAAACCACTTATGGAATTGTTTACCACCAAGGGAGTGGCCAGAGCCACTCCCAGAATAGCCAAGTGGTTGTACAGATTGCAAGGGTATGATTTCTCACTAAAGTATGTACCAGGGAACCGCAACGTCAATGCTGACTGCCTTTCACGATTACCGTTGGAATGCGATGACAATGATGTAGATTCCAATGATGATTGTGTGGTAGCAGAAGTTGAGGGGTCATGTAAAGGTGCTATTTCTTGTGAAGAATGGAAAGCAGCCATAAACAATGATAACACTTTTATAGAGTTAATGGTTGAACTATCAAAACCATCTGTCCCTGATGCTATTCTCAAAAAAAAATTGGAGAGTTCTGGACAGTATGGACAGAACTTTCTGTAGTGGAAGGGGTATTACGAAGGAATGGCAGATTAGTAGTTCCTGAAAGCTTATACAATAGGTTACTCAGATTACTACATGAAGGTCACAGTGGGATGTCAGGAATGAAGAGGAGAGCTAGAGAAACATTTTGGTGGCCAGGTATGGACAAGAATATAGAAGAACATGTACGAGATTGCATGGAATGTATGTGCAGTGACAAAACCCACAGAGTACAAGACTCACCTATCTCCTCAACCCAATTCCCTAGCAAACCATGGGAAAAGGTTGCGATGGACATTTGTGGTCCATTCTCATCCAAGGGTATCCTTAACAGATATGCTTTGGTATTAATAGATTACTATTCTAAATGGCCAGAGGTGGCATTTACAAGTGATATTAAGGCATGCAATGTTATAGAGTTCTGCGACCAAATATTTCGCAAGGAAGGCTGTCCAGATAAATTAATCACAGACAATGGCCCACAGTTTATTTCAAATGAATTCAACACATATCTTGACGGCATGGGCATCAACCATCACACTACTGCTGTGTACAATCCGAGAGAAAATGGTCTTGTAGAAAGATTTAATAGAGTGTTGAAAGATTGCATACAATTAGTGGAGGAAAGTGGTGGAGACTGTAAGGAAACAGTGAAGGAAATGTTATCGAACTACCGTACCACGCCTCACTCAATAACTAATGAGTCACCTTTCAAACTCTTGAAAGGAAGACAATCAGGTACAAAAGCTACTCCAGGATGGATGTTTAAGGGGTTCTCACGACCCGTGTGCACAAAGAATTTAGAATGCCGAGTAAAGAAACAACAAAACAAGTATGTACAAAGACACAATGAAAAACTGGGTAAGAACATACAGTGTAGGGTCACAATGGAGGGGTTTGTCAAAATGGTCAGTACCCAAACAAATAACCAAGATTAAAGGTAACAGTGTGTGGTTAAGTGATGGCAGGGTGTGGAATACTCGTAGTGTCACGCTATGTAACAAGTTGGAAGCAAAAACCTGTTCATCAAGAAATACTGATCATAAGACAGTCAAGGAACATGAGGATGCATGCAAGGACAAACGTGCCCGGATGACTCCAAGATGGTTTAGTGATTATGTAACTTATTGAGCATTTTTGTATTTGTTAAGAATACATTTTATAAGTATTTCTGTAATTATATCAATCAATTGTGTATATAGTATTTTTCAATCTGATTGTATTGTAAAGAAAGGAGCTGTGTTATATCCTTACATCCAACAACCTACCATGTTTTCTTAGCAACAGACTCTGCATTCTGCTAAGGCATCCATGGTAAATAGAATTGTGAGCATGCCATGAGAAGTACTGGCGGTTGCAGGCAGAGGAAGTATCTGGGGGTTGTTCCTACTAACTTGAATAAAGACATCTTCAATTTACTTGGTCTGTTCGTCTTAAAAGATAGGTCACACATTTGCCATAAATTCTGAATGTTAGCACTCTAGTTGCTCATTAGATCACTGTAGTAAAGCTACTGCTCACCACGGAAGTCTGCTGCTGGTATTAAAAGTGCATGTTTCAGTCTGCATATCAGAAGTTTTTTATTAAATAGAAGAGGATTTGAGAAGTCACTCAAAATGAGCCCTAATTTTTCTTTCTTCAGCACTAATCATAATTTCTATGGCAAAATGAACCCCCTCATTGTGTTCCTTTTTAAATTAAATGTTTTAAGTGTTACCAGTTTTTTCCAATCAAGATGGCTTCAGGTGTGCCATACTTTTGTCATAAGTAAGACAGTAAGCGCTCTAGTTGTTCTTAAGAACACCCTGGGACATTCTGTCATTGGGCTATACTTGGGCTACATCTGGGTGATATTTGGGCTATATTTGGGCTCTTTTGTCTCTGGTGGCCATCTTGGGAGATTTATTTGTTATGAAGTTTCCTAATTTCCTCATTTACTGCAGTCTCCTCAGTGGGAATACTTTCAGTTTTTTATTTTGGTTCAATCAAGAAGGCATTCAGATGTGTCACACATTTGCCATAAATTCTGAATGTTAGCACTCTAGTCGCTCATTAGATCACTGTAGTAAAACTACTGCTCACCAGGGAAGTCTGCTGCTGGTATTCAAAGTGCATGTTTCAGTCTGCATGTCAGAATTTTTTTATGAAATAGAAGAGGATTTGAGAAGCCAAAATGTGCCCTAATTTTTCTTTCTGCAGAACTAATCATAATTTCTATGGCAAAATGAACCCCCTCATTTTGTTCCTTTTTAAATTAAATGTTTTAAGAGTTACCACTTTATGCCAACCAAGATGGCTTCAGGTGTGCTATACGTTTGTCATAAGTAGGACTGTTAGCGCTCTAGTTGTTCTTTAGAACACTCTGGGAAGCTGCAGTAGAACACAAAGGAATCAACTGACAGTCTCTGCCCTTGTTGGATGTACATGTTTTACTGAGAATGTCAGACTTCATTCCCACATGACTGAGAAAGATAATGTGAATTTACAGAAAATATGCTCTCAGTTTAGCTAATAGATCACCTTCCAAACCTCTGTGGGAAAAGCATGAGAAAATAGTTTTCTCTCAAACATGATTCATGATATCACAGCAGAAGGCTTTTTCACATGGTAAAATCACCTTAGAACACACCACAATTCCTAAAATGAGTATGGTACCATCAACAAATGATTTATAATGTAACTAAAGTCTTAAAACCTTCTATTAACTGCAATGCTTTTTAATAAGGTGCTATCATGTATATTGGTCCCAAGATGGCTGCCAACACTTCTTGGATGAAGTGCTGACAGCCAATCAGATCTCACGATGAGATGTGTGGTTAGGCTCCGCCCAGATATATATGTGATTTTACTTTTGATTTTCTCAGGAACTACTGAACGGACTTACACCATATATGCAAAAGGCACATGCCTGACCTGAGGAGTACCTCTTTGCCAAATTTCAAGTAATTCTGTTCAGCCGTTCGGGCTGTACCTTCGACTAAAGGTCCTATGGGAAAATGCATGGGGAAAACCCGTTTTGGGACCCCCCTTTTTTCTCGGCCCCCGCTTGATGAATCACCCCGAGACTTTCAGGGTAGGAGCTGAGCAGAGCGCCCCATTAGTTTTGAAAATTTCACAAAGATAATTCAACCGCCGCTAAAGTTATTCAAAATAGAATTTTCAGATTCCCTATGGGAACTCGGTCCTAACTATAACTATCTACTGGCGACCGCCAGTAGATTATATATATATATATATATATATATATATATATATATATATATATATATATATATATATATTCCCTTTCGACGATCCCTTCTCATGGATCACAGTTGAGGCGCACACCAGGAAGTATATTTCTTCATACATTTATTTGCCACAAACAAAAAACACCCGACAGACGCGTTTCGGCTACACGCCTTTGTCATTGTCGGCAGGGTCCATATTTTTGCGCATTTTAAAACAAAACAATAAAGTTCATTGACATAGAAAGGGGAGGCAAATTCATCGTCATCATGGAAAGTGAGGAAGTATTTGCAATGCCACATGCATTCCTTAAGCGGTGGCCATATTGTAATGTGCTGTTAAATCATATATTATGAATTCATTCACATTCACACTCATACTTAATTCATGTGTTAAATACACTTTTTGTTGGCGATTATCTTTTTGTACATATATATGTACAGAAATTACGTTTTTGTACAATATCTCGCCCTGAATGGGCAAAAGGGATGTCCCCCATCTATCAATGCACTTCCTACTATCCTTTCTCGCAAATCTCTAAAAACACTGACATTAAACGGTCAGGGATAGTGCAAACTATCAATTACTCTTTTTCAGTATTATTATGTAATATGCACCCAGAGCTCCTCCTCGTCGTTCAATCCAGAGGGGCTCTTGGTTTGCATCTCGATGATATATTTTGATTCCAGCCTCCTTAGTTTTTTTACCCTGTCTCCACCTCTTTTATCCTTCGGGATGTGATCCAGGCAGAAGAACTTTAGGAGGTTTTGATTAGATTTATGGTACTCTTGAAAGTGGCGTGCCACTGGATAGGTTACATCTCGATTTTTAATAGCACGCATGTGCTCCAGAACTCTCTTCTTTGTAGGATGGATTGTACTTCCTACATAGTTGAGTTCACACGGACAGGATAGACAGTATACTGCAAAGTCTGTATTACAATTCATCAACTTGTTGATTTTTCTTTTTGTTGTTCTGCCTGGAATAGAAAATTCTTTAACCTTCTTCCCATTTTTACAGGCCTTGCAGTTCATGCATGGGTAAAATCCTATAACTGCATCTTTTCTTTTAGGATTTTTCGTGAAATGACTGTTTACAAGATGATCTTTTAGGGTCAAACCTCTTCTATAAATTATTAGTTTTTTTTTTTTAGATATGTGGTCCTATGACTAGATCCATTTTCAGAACCTTCCAATTTCTTCGGAAGATTTGTACTATCTCCGAAGATTGGGCTGAATAATCTGTTATCATTCTAACTTCACTTTTCTTCTCCTTTTTTCCATCTCTAGATTCTCTCTCTCCTACGATCAGGTTTTGTCTTATTAGATGTTCTCCTTTTCTTTCTGCTCCTTTCAGTACTCTCTCTTTGTATCCTCTCTCTCTAAGCCTGTCAAACATTTCCTCTTTTGATTTTAAGAATTCCTTATCATTCGTACAGTTCCTTTTTATTCTGACAAGCTCCCCATACGGAACCCCCCTGATTACACTATCTGGATGGAACCTTCCTGCATGTAGCGTGCTGTTCCCGGCTGTGGGTTTTCGATATAAGGTTGTTTGAATCTTATTGTCTTCGATGTAGACAAGTAGGTCCAGATAGGGTACCTGTACTTCACTAATACATTCCGTAAATGTCAGGTTGCACTCGTTGTTGTTCAGGGCCGCCACATAGACATCAACCTCATCTCTCGACCCCTTCCAAATAATGAAGAGGTCGTCTATGTAGCGGACCCACAACACAACGTTCTCCAGCCATTTTTTATTTTCTCCTGCCCAGGCCACGTGCTTCTTCCACCAGCCCATGAATAAATTCGCGTAGCTGGGGGCGAAGCATGTGCCCATCACAGTCCCTTGCTCCTGGTGGTACAGTTCCGCAGCGAAAAGGAAGATGTTATTCTTTAAGCAATACGATGTCAATTCCATAATCATTACATTATGTTCATAATATTTAGCATTTTGCTTTTTCAAAAAGAACTCGATCGCTTGTAATCCCTTATCATGATGTATGCTTGTGTACAAGCTCATTACATCTAAAGTTACCAGCAACATATCCGGTTCCCATTGAATACCTGAAATTACACGCAGGAAGTCCTTAGTGTCTTTTATATAGGAGCTTAGGTCTTGGACTAGTGGATTTAAAAATCAGTCAATGTATGTAGAGGCATTTTCCAGCAGGCTATTCAGTGAGGATACTATTGGCCTGCCTGGTGGATTCTTATTACATTTATGCACCTTTGGCAGGTGATAAAAGGTAGGAATTTCTGGTGCTTCACACAGAATTAATTTGTAGTCAGTGTCTCTCAGTATGCCTTTATCATGCCATTTTTCTAAGATGTCATGAAATTTAATTATACTATTGTTATATACTGAGCGAGTGACGGTCCTGTAACAGTCTTGATTCAAAAGTTGTCTCCACGCTTCTTTTTGATATTGCTTTCTGTCCACCAATACAATATTTCCTCCCTTATCCGAGGGTTTTATAATCAGGTCATCATCATTTTTCAAATCCATTATTGCTTCCCATTGGGTTTGTGTAATGTTTACCTTACTTAAATCTGGGCCCCTCGCTTGCAGTTTTTTTAAGTCACTTATGACATGGAAGGTGTCAATTGCGTTGTACGCCGTCTGGGGAATGAATCGCGATTTAAGTTGAATATTACTTGGGGCACCTACTTGTGTTATTCCTGCCTCCTCAAGTGTCCTGATTATATCTACCTGGCTTGTCATTGTGCTTTCATACTCTAATCCACGTAATAACTGTATTGCTTCAATGTCCATGCCAGTGGTCATTTCCCCTTCTGGTTATATCACTTCAATTAATGCCTTTGATTCTGTTGGGTGTAGGAGATGCATTTTCATCAGTTTCATTTTTCTTATATATTTATATAGATCAATCTGCACACTTGCGTAATCAAATTGTGCTGTGGGGCAAAAAGAGAGTCCCAATTCCAATACCTTTACTTCTTCTGATGTTAGTTGTCTTCTCGATAAATTGACAATTCTTTGTTTCTTTGTTACTTCTTCTTCCCCCCGCGTCTGCTCCTTGTCACCATATATTCTGATGTTCCGGCTTTTCCCCTTCCTGCCCCTTCTTGTTCTTCGTTTCCTCTTCCTTTCTGTGGTGGATGTGTTCTTGCAGCTGGTCGCTGCTTTGCCTGTCTTAGTAATTGATACTCGTGAAAAAAAGTAGGAATTACTTCTTTCTCTTTCCGTATTGACTGTTCCCCTTCCGATATATCAGATTCTGAAGTTTCTCTGAAAGAGGCTTCCTGTGACTTTTGTTGTAGTAATACATTTCTTGGACCTTCAAATTTCTTAGCAAAAGTTAGTATTGATTCATAGTCCTCCTCATCTCGGAGGTATTTTATCTGTTTTCAATGTTTAATTATGCTCTCATAGTCCATTAAGCGTTTTTTCATGCGTTGTTGTAACTCTTCTTTAAGTTTATTATCTTTCTCTGCAGCTATCTCTTCTTCAATGACTTTGATCTCTTCAAGTGTCTTCTGTCTGTCACTCCACGCGTACTTGATCAGTATTTTTACCATACCACTTGATGACTCATGTGTATATTCCGACCACTCTTGTAGAAGTTGGGGGTCTGGATTTTCGTATGTGGGATTTGTATAAATTCTCAGGCCCCTTGGGATCCGATTTGCATCTAGATATCGCTGTAAAGATGTGGCCTCCCATCACTTTCTTGTTTCTTTCTCATAGGCCTTCTATAATCTGCCATACAGAGATTTCAGATTGCTCTGCATGCCTGCACCCGCCTGAGTATCGGTGTTTGATTTGCGTGTACTTTTCAAAAATATATTTTCCGCTGCCTCTTCCCTTTCGCGGTCAGAAAACATATTCTTCCACCCTGTTTCGTATTTTGTGGCTCCTGCTATTTACTTTTCGATTCACCCCCAATGTGCCTGTCACTCTCGTGTAAATTTAATGTGCACAGTAACTCCGCTTACCAGAAAAGGATTTTGCCGCACACCTTGCGTCCTCCGACTCGTAAAAAAAAAATATATATATATATATTATATATATATATATATATATATATTATATATTCACTGAAAAAACCATAGGTTTCACACCTGTTATAGTTAGCGGAAATTTTACTGATAAAAAACCAATGAAATTCCCCCGTTATAGTTAGTGCAGGCGGGGTGGAGAGAGTGTGGATAATTTTTTTTTTAATTATTTTTTTTTAAAATATTTTAGTTTAACTTATCGTTAATAAGCCATGCACAATTGGTGCCCTTCGGGCTCCAAATGCACACGGGGTGGGGAGAGTGTGGATAATTTTTTTTTTTTTATAATTTTTTACCGTACGCGTACGGTAAGCGCATGGGCGTCCGCAGAAATTTTTCCAGGGCGGGGCTAACCTGGCAAATGAAGGGGCGTGGCTAATGTTAATCAATAGGGGCGGGGCTAAAATGGCAGACAATCAGGATCGGGTAATGCTCAGGCCAAGCTGAGAAAAAACAGTAGTGAATTCTGCATTTGAAACTGGGCAAAAATTAGAGCACACATAAACCCTAAAATTACCCCCTGGCCTCTTAAAACTCATACATTCCCTGATCCCTAAAATTGTCCCCCTGGCACCCCAAAACCCATAACCCATACCCGCCCTCACCCCTAAAATTGTCCCCCTGGCACCCCAAAACCCATACCCGCCCTGAACCCTAAAATGTCCCCCCCTTGCACCCCAAAAGCCATACCCACCCTGAACCCTAAAATTACCCCCCCCTGGCACTCCAAAACCCATACCTGCCCTGAACCCTAAAATGTCCCCCCCTTGCATCCCAAAACCCATACCCACACTGAACCCTAAAATTACACCCCTGGTACCCCAAAACCCATACCCACACTGAACCCTAAAATTACCCCCGGCATACCAACACCCATACCCCCCAGGAACCCTCAAATTACCCACTGGCACCCCAATCCCTAACCCACCCTGAACCCTAAAATTACTCCCTGGCACCCTAAAACACACACCCAACCTGAATCCTTAAGTTACCACCTGGCACCCCAAAAGCTGAACACTACGAGCTTACACTACATTTCGATATTCGGAGGGGACTGTCCTCCTTGACGTTTCCATGCATGTAAGTCTAGAACACCGTTCACTGAGAGAAACCTAGATATGCAGCCAGTAGGTAATTCTGATGCTGTAGAATGCATTAAAGTTACTGGAACCTACTTAAAAACTGCTGCCTGCTCTTCTGATACTATTCAGTGGAGTAGGGCTGATCAGCAGCACTGTCTTCCTGGCATCCAGCCCCTCCCGAAGGTCTCACTGTGTAGATAGATGTAGGTCAAATGTCTCCTGGTTTCTCCTTGCCTGGGCCTCCTCTACTTCTTCGTTGGTGCCCTTGGATGCAAAAAGAGACAGATCCATGGCCCTGTTCATCATTTATCTGGTGAGCAGCGCCGTGGATGTGTATTCCATACAAGTGCACAGACAGCAGGGGGAAAGGGATGGCAGTGCAGGTGACGCTTTTCCTTTGTAAAGTAATTCCTGCTGGCGTCATAGCCCAGGGTTTGCTCTGTGCACTTGTATGGAATACACATCTATACAAGTGCACAGACAGCAAACCCTGGGCTATGACACCAGCAGAAATTCCTTTACAGAGGAAAAGCGTCACCAGCACTGGCCATCCCATTCCCCCTGCTGTGCACATCTTCCCACTCCCACCCCATGCTCACATTCACAACACATCAAGTGCTTAGGTGAAATCCCTGCCTTCAGGCAAGAATATCACCTCGGTGGCACCAGTCTAAAAGAAAACAAAGGGTGGGGGCAGGGAGGGTCGCTGAAACCGTTCAGAGGCGGGCTGGCTCGGGCTGGTTCTGGGCCTCTCAGAAGGGGTCATACAAATCACATTCTCGGATGCTTAGCATTCAACCATGGCTAGTTCTTTGCACCTGGTGGTGGCTCAGATCAAAGTAGGCGCTTTACAAGCGTAATATGCTACATGGAAATAATACAGAAACACAACCTCCGGGAAATGCTTAACGCTCTAAGGGAATGAAATATTAAGTAAAACGTCAAACACAAACAGGAACTAAATCGCTTACATGGATTGCCTTTTTACATTCATTATTTAGAAATCGATCAGTGTTTATGTCAGAATAAAGGGCATGACGTTAGAGCCCGATAAGGACCCGTTGCAACGTCCTCTGCGACCCGGGGGACCCGGCCAATTTAAAGCGCTGGCTGAGGGGTCACTTCAATGTGAGATGAAGATTGGCAACAAAAGGGCCCCCACATGCAGAAGATTTCTTGAGAAATCCCTGTTCTGGAATGGGACTGAGCAGGACGTTTGTGGCGGGGAAGGAGGCTCATGGTTCCCGCTTGTAGCGTGTCTTGTCCCTGCTAGTGGAGGTGCGTGCTTCAGTCAAGCTTCTGGGCTTCAGTCCTGTCCAGATCTGCGCATCCCAGCGTTTCACACTGTAAGTACCATGGATGCGTTGGTGAATGCTTTGCAGACACGTTTGGGTGAACTCTGTACTTTTGGTGACGTCATGTGTGAACGCTGCGCCCGAAGTGAACTCACCAGTTAATGTAGGGTGACCAACTGACGTGGCTGCAAATTCAGGATGGTAAGTGTAAAAATTCAGGACAAAGGGTCAAAATTCAGGACGAAAATTCAGGACAAAAGGTACGTTTTACAGAAACATCAGAGGAAGTTGCGCGATAGTATAAAAGTAAGTAAATAGACAACCACTTAAATACAAGTCAAAATAAGTTTATATCAAGTTGTGGCAATCGTGCACTTCACGGTTTTTTGGTATGCGCACAGCTTTGAGCAACTGTGCAGGTCTTTTTGAGGTATTTCATATGATAATAATCTATTTATATGGTTACTGCACTGGGTTAGCCAGTCTGATGTTTTGTTTACAACTCACGGTCTTGAGCAGACATGTATGGTGCGAGAAGTGCTGAGGAAGATCTGCTCGGATAGACTTTGTTACCAGCATCTCTTACCTGAGTGCCATTGTGAGATGTAAAGTGGCAAGCATAGGTGATTTAAAGGGAGGATTGCTGTGATGAACCCACTGTAGGGAACGCATTATGGGTGTTTCAGCAAGTGGAACTTAAAATATGGAATCTAACTTTGCTTATGGGGGCTTCGCAGAGAGTTGCACTAGCTGACGGAAGTCACAAAGGTGCTTTTCCCTGCAGCTTTCTTAAAGAAGGCACTGTCAATACACTATCACATAGTTTATTTTTGACACCTTGCCTATTGTTACAAACACAATATACATCTCAAGCACAGCTTATGGCACTATGAGGCTCTCCCTAAAACCTTACACCTAAAACAAAGCATGCAAACATTTACAATTACTAGTGTAACATTCAAGTAGTAGTTGGGTGTCACTCAAAATGTCGTATGTATGATGTATGGATCCCACACATAAGTACACAGCAAATACAGAATAGTAATACATAGGCAAGGGAATAGCCAGAAAATTGAAATACCTCCCACTTTGAACTAAAGCTCTTATGGCACCAAGAAAGCAAAGTAAGTCATCATAACCCACCCCAGAAGGGGTATATTGTCCAGGGATCTAGTCATTCATCCTTCCATCAAACCCCTGACAGCTACCATTTCAAATGTACTTTCTGTTATCTATTAGTGTTTTCATCTACCATTCAGTCTTTCACCATTCATTCTGTTCTTCCAACTGTGTTCCCATCCATATCCAAACCTTTTCAACCATTTGCAATCCTATCCAACGTCTATTTGTCCATCCATCATTTCACTCATCCATTTACCCTTTCACCCAATCCATCCATCATCCATCCACCCTTTCACCCAATCCATCCTTTCACTCATCCATCCACTCTTCCACCAATCCATCCATTCACTCACTCATCCATCCAACCATTTACCCTTTCACATAAGCCATCTTTTCACTCATCCATCCACTCGTCCACCCATCCATCCACTCCTCCATCCAACCACTTACCCTTTCACCACTCCAGCCACCATTTCACTTATCCATCCATCAACCATCCACCCTTTCACCCAATCCATCCTTTCACTCATCCATCACCCATCCACCCTTTCACCCGATCCATCCTCTCACTCATCCACCCACTCATCCATCCAGCCATTTACCTTTTCACCCAAGCCACCCTTTCACTCATTCATCCAGTCTTTCACCCATCCATCCAGTCATCCATCCATCCATTCATTCACCCTTTCACTTATTAATTCATCAATCCATCCATCATTTCTCTCATCCATCCACCCATTCACTCGCCCATCATCCACCCTTTCACTCATCAATCCATCCTTTTACTGATCTATCTTTCATAGTTGGTGGTGTGAAGGGTGGGAAACCCCGTGGACAGCGCACACGTGCACACTACTGTTCTTTCACATCCCCTACTGCTCACCTTTCCAATCCCAATCCAGGTGAAGAGAGCACAGAACATGAGGCGCTTCACAATACAGTGAAGACCGCTCGTGTTGCGTCTCATAAAATCAAGGGCTTCAGCTGTATTGAACGTGCCACCATCACCCTCTGGGCCCATACCACTCCCGGTACCTTGGAGATGAGATTGGCAGTGTTTCTCAGGGACTCTGGTGCTCGACTGCGGTATTGTAATGCAGCCTTCCGAGGTTGCAGGATGGCAGTGGAGATAGCGCTGCTCCTCCTTCATGGCCCGAGTTTCGGCGCTCAAACACCAGTATTGTGAGTGCAGGAGTGCGAGCTTTGAAGCCTCGCCACGATCGGCTGGATCGGCCACACACTTAGACATAGAGCAGGTTGTTAGCCAGGCAGCTTCGTTTACGAGCGGCCTTGCAAGGGGGGGTTCTTTAGTGGCTGATGGCAATTTTGCATACAGAGGGATGGTGCCTCCAAGTGTCACTCAACTCTTGGACTGTTTAATGCTGTGGCTCCCCTGACTGGGGGGCGCACTGAAGGACACACACACTGCCATTCCGTTTAAAGGGGGGGGACACTCTGTCTGCTAACTTGAAATCAGGTTCTCCCAAGCAAAGCGCTCCACACACTGTGAAAAATAACAACTAGTTGAAGACGCATTCGCGCCCCCCTGGGAATGCAGCCATGGACTCCCAGGGGGGCGCGCCCCACCGTTTGAATACCTGTTTTAAGCTAAGGGCTATAGAGGTTCCAGGGTGGGAAGTATGCCTTAGCAGCCCAAACTGGCCATTGTCATTCTGTATGTGATAATGAGCCACAGACAGAATGACAATGGGCGGGAGGGGCTGCGAGGAGGAGTGCGAGGCGCCGCGTCAGGGAGTTGAGGCCTCTGGCAGAGAACAGCTCTGCTCCCTGCAGGGCCCAGAATTACAGACAAACAGCGTCTGTAAAAGCAAGGGCGTCTGCAGGGGGGGGGGCAAGGAGGGGCACTCCAGGGGGGGCAAGCGCCCCTCCTTGCCCCCCCCCTGCGGACGCCCATGGGTAAGCGTAATCGGCGAAATTAGCGAAAAAATAAAAATTCCGTTTTTGGCCTTGGGGGATCTTTGGGGACTCCCTCAACATTGCTATGTGTGTGGGAGCTGTCTAAACAGCCCCTTTACATGTTTTTGTGCTTTATATTTTAAACATCACTCTCAGTGCGAGAGAGAAAATGGCGGCCGCCGCTTCCTGGTTTCGGCCGATTCGAATGTTTACTAAGATCTAAGAGCCAATCAGAATCGCGCTCGCGCACGCCACCGTACGCGTACGGTAAGCGTACCGTAAGCGCACCGTAAGCTGGCTCAGATATATATATTGATTTAAAGGCTATTTTCTCAGAATCTACTGAACAGATTTACACCAAACCTACAAAAGGCACTTCCTTGACCTGAGGACTACCTCTCTGCCAAATTTCTAGTAATTCTGTTCAGCCGTTCGGGCTGTAGCCCTGTCTAAAGGTCCTATGGAAAAATGCATGGGAAAAACGCGTTTTGGGACCCCCCTTTTATCTCAGCCCCCGCCTGACGAATCCCCCCGAGACTTTCAGGGTAGGAGCGGAGCGGAGCGCCCCACCTATTTTGAAATATTCGCGAGGATTCGTCGACCGGCGCCAAAGTTATTCAAAATAGAATGTTGCGGATTTCCTATGGAAACGTGGTCCTAACTATAACTACCTACTGGCGACCGCCAGTAGGTAATATATATATATATATATATATGTGTATATATATTCACTGAAAAAAAACATAGGTTTCAGGCACGATATAGTTAGAAGTTAGCATTTAAAAAAGCATAGAAATTCACTGAAATAAAACATAGGTTTCAGGCACGTTATAGTTAGTTGGACATTTCACTTGTATAAAACCATAGAAATTCCGGCGTTATAGTTAGTTCAGTTAACTATAACTCACGCCCCCGCAATGCACTGCTGATGACATCACATATTACATCATTCATGACATGGTCAGTGACATCACTGATGACATCACTGATGACATGTCAAATGACATCACTGATTACATCACTGATGACATCATCCAGTGACTGTGTGTTTCTGTAAAGTTTAAATTTGTTTTATATATATGCCAAGCTGTATTGAAGAATGAGTGGGTGTATAAGTGTCTGTATGGAGGATTTAGTAGGTACGTGACTGACTGTATAAGTGAGTGATTAAATGTGTCTTACTGTTGTTGTGTAAGCTGCTGCATGGGTTGGTGAGTAGTTGCATGAGTGTCTATATGGGTTATTGATTGCTTGCCTGAGTACTTGTATGGCTGCCTGAGTGTGTGTGTGGGTGGGTGGGAGGTGTGTGACTCTGTACATAGATGTGTGAGTGGTTGATTCACTGGGTGTATGGGTTCAAGAGTGCATGTGGAAACAGCTGTATGGGTGGGTGAGAGTATGTATGGGTGTGTTGGTGAGTGAATGGATGTCTCAGTGGTACATGCGTAAGTAACTACATATGTAAAAGGCAGTATATGCGAGTGATGGTGTATATAAATAACTATATGTGAGAGTCAGTAATTGTGAGAGTGGCTTCATGGATGAGTGTATTTGTATCAGTGAGTCTATAAGAGAGTAATTATGTGTTAGTATCTGTATGAATAAGTGAGGTGGTGTCTGTATAACTGTATAAGTGAGTAAATGGAACTATGATTGAGTCTTTGCATGACTGACTAGGTGTGTGAGTAACTCTGGATATGTGGCAGCATGTGAGTGTCTGTATAGGTATATGAGTACATATGATAGTGTTATATTGATGAGTGACTGCATGTATGAGTAACTGTACGGGTGAATGAGTGGATGTGTGTGTAGACCTAGGAATCAGTCAGTGCGTATTTAGTAACTGGTATTGATGTGTCTATTTTTTCAAAAATGGTAGTCTGTATTTTAGAGTGGGTGTATCAAAGGTTATATTCAGGTGTGAGGAGGTGCATCAGATTTTCACGTGGATAATGTCATCATTGATGTCATCAGTGATGTCATTTGACATGTTATCAGTGATGTCATCAGTGATGTCACTGACCATGTCATGAATGATGTAATATGTGATGTCATCAGCAGTGCATTGTGGGGGCGCAATTTATAGTTAGCTTAACTAACTATAACGCCGGAATTTCTATGGTTTTATACAAGTGAAATGTCCAACTATCTATAACGTTCATGAAACCTATGTTTTTTTCAGTGAATTTCTATGGTTTTTTAAATGCTCATTTCTAAGTATAACGTGCCTGAAAAGTATGATTTTTTCAGTGAATTTCTAAGGTTTTTTTCAATGCTAATTTCTAACTATAACGTGCCTGAAACCTATGTTTTTTTCAGTGAATTTCAAAGTTTTTCAGTGAAAATTTGTAAGTCTATGTTTTTTTAAATTTTATATATATATATATATATATATATATATATATATACATACATACATATATATATATATATATATATATATATATATATATATATATATATATATATATATATATATATATATATATATATATATATATATATATATATATATAAATGTGAATGATTTTTAGTTAGGAAAACTATAGTCAATCTTTTTAAATATTATGTAGAAGTCGGGCACCCTTTGCGCACCCTACACGATGGCTGCGTGCATTCTTGTAGCCATTTTGAAAAGTCGTGCTGGGGTCGCGACTTTAGAGGTACAAAAGGGGGTGGTGATGGACGGAGCATCAGAACCAATCAAACACTCACACCCAGTCAACAGATCTGGGTTTGATCCATCACCGTTCTTTAACCCACTCTGCCACCCCAGTTCAGACATGGCCATATGCAAATCAGTCTGACCCTGTGCCTCATGGGAACAGTCCAGCCTGAACTGCCAAGCCATGCCTTCCCTGGACCGGAAACAAGCTTCCTAGGACCGCTTTCTGGCATTTCAGCCGTCTTCAGCCAGGCTTGCTTGAATCCTGTGGCAAAGTGAGCAAGGGACTCACGTCTGAGCATACCCTGCCAACTTATGGCGAACAAAGAGGTACAAAAGGGGGTGGTGATGGACGGAGCATCAGAACCAATCAAACACTCACACCCAGTCAACAGATCTGGGTTTGATCCATCACCGTTCTTTAACCCACTCTGCCACCCCAGTTCAGACATGGCCATATGCAAATCAGTCTGACCCTGTGCCTCATGGGAACAGTCCAGCCTGAACTGCCAAGCCATGCCTTCCCTGGACCGGAAACAAGCTTCCTAGGACCGGTTTCTGGCATTTCAGCCGTCTTCAGCCAGGCTTGCTTGAATCCAGTGGCAAAGTGAGCAAGGGACTCACGTCTGAGCATACCCTGCCAACTTATGGCGAACAAAGAGGTACAAAAGGGGGTGGTGATGGACGGAGCATCAGAACCAATCAAACACTCACACCCAGTCAACAGATCTGGGTTTGATCCATCACCGTTCTTTAACCCACTCTGCCACCCCAGTTCAGACATGGCCATATGCAAATCAGTCTGACCCTGTGCCTCATGGGAACAGTCCAGCCTGAACTGCCAAGCCATGCCTTCTCTGGACCGGAAACAAGCTTCCTAGGACCGGTTTCTGGCATTTCAGCCGTCTTCAGCCAGGCTTGCTTGAATCCAGTGGCAAAGTGAGCAAGGGACTCACGTCTGAGCATACCCTGCCAACTTATGGCGAACAAAGAGGTACAAAAGGGGGTGGTGATGGACGGAGCATCAGAACCAATCAAACACTCACACCCAGTCAACAGATCTGGGTTTGATCCATCACCGTTCTTTAACCCACTCTGCCACCCCAGTTCAGACATGGCCATATGCAAATCAGTCTGACCCTGTGCCTCATGGGAACAGTCCAGCCTGAACTGCCAAGCCATGCCTTCCCTGGACCGGAAACAAGCTTCCTAGGACCGGTTTCTGGCATTTCAGCCGTCTTCAGCCAGGCTTGCTTGAATCCAGTGGCAAAGTGAGCAAGGGACTCACGTCTGAGCATACCCTGCCAACTTATGGCGAACAAAGAGGTACAAAACTTTGGCATAATTTGTAAAGTATAAAATATCTTTAAATTAATTATAAATAAAAGTTTACCTTTAGGTGTTTGTCTAAATTTATTAATAAAAGTTTTTTTAAAGTATTATTTTCAATATAATTTCAACAAAAAATTATTCGATTATTATTGGATTCGGAGGTTAGGAGGGATGGCCATTTTGCTTGATCCGTTTTGCAGGATTTTTTGATCTAGTCAGGTGGACACCCTCCTCCGGGTGAGGTACGGCTTGGGGATTCTATTCAAAAGGTGAGGAATCCACAGGCAGAAGTATCCATCAGAAGAACAAGTTACTTACCTTCGGTAACGCTTTTTCTGGTGGATACAGTATCTGCCTTGGGATTCCTCACTGTCCCACCCACCTCCCCGTTGTCCACCTGTTTCTACCAAAAAGATGCTATTACTGTTTGGCATGAATGATTTTAAAATGTCTTAATCATGCGTATGTTTTATTAGTGAGAAATGCTTGATCTGTTGCTATTTCTTTATGCCTTTATTGGTTATGCATTTGTATATTACCTACTGGCGATAGCCAGTAGGTAGTTATAGTTAGGACCACGTTTCCATAGGAAAACCTCAACATTCTATTTTGAATAACTTTGGCGCCGGTCGACGAATCCTCGCGAATTTCTCAAAATAGGTGGGGCGCTACGCTCCGCTCCTACCCTGAAAGTCTCGGGGGGATTCGTCAAGCGGGGGCTGAGATAAAAGGGGGGTCCCAAAACGCGTTTTTCCCATGCATTTTTCCATAGGACCTTTAGAACGAGCTACAGCCCGAATGGCTGAACAGAATTACTCAAAATTTGGCAGAGAGGTAGTCCCTAGGTCAAGGAAGTGCCTTTTGTAGGTTTGGTGTAAATCTGTTCAGTAGATTCTGAGAAAATAGCCTTTAAATCAATATATATATCTGAGCCAGCTTACGGTACGCTTACCGTACGCTTACGGTAAGCGTACGGTGGCGTGCGCGAGCGCGATTCTGATTGGCTCTTAGATCTTAGTAAACATTCGAATCGGCCGAAACCAGGAAGCGGCGGCCGCCATTTTGTCTCTCGCACTGAGAGAGATTTTTAAAATCGGAAGCCCAAAAACATGTAAAGGGGCTGTTTTGACAACTCCCTCCCACATAGTCATGTTGAGGGAGTCCCCAAACATCCCCCAAGTGCAAAAACGGTTTTATTTTTTTTTCGGCAATTTCGCGGGGTACGCTTACCGTACGCTTACGGTAAGCGTACGGTAAAAAAATAAAAATAAAAAAACACTATCCACACTTACCCCACCCCCTGTGCTTTTGGTGGCCGAAGGCCACCAAATGTGCTGGGCTTATTACAATGGAAAAAAACACTATCCACACTTACCCCACCCCCTGTGCTTTTGGTGGCCGTAGGCCACCAAATGTACAGGGCTTATTATAAGGGAAAAAAACTTAGCATTTAAAAAACCGTACTAATTCACTGAAAAAACCATAGGTTTCACACACGTTATAGTTAGGAATTAGCATTTAAAAAACCTTGCAAATTCACTGAAAAAACCATAGGTTTCACACATGTTATAGTTAGTGGAAATTTTACTGATAAAAAACCAATGAAATTGCCCCGTTATAGTTAGCGCAGGCAACTATAACTCACGCGACCGCAATCCTCTGCTGATGACATATGTGTCTTTATGAAAAAAAAATATTTGTAATATATGTATAGCTAAAAATGTATGGAAGAAGACATGGGCAAATAAGTGTCTAAATACAGTATTAGCATCAGCAGAGGATTGTGGTCGCGTGAGTTATAGTTGCCTGCGCTAACTATAACGGGGCAATTTCATTGGTTTTTTATCAGTAAAATTTCCACTAACTATAACATGTGTGAAACCTATGGTTTTTTCAGTGAATATATATATAAATGTTTAGTATACTATGTATACATGTGAAAATGTCTCGGTCTGCCTGTTTGCCTCGGTGGCATGGAAAAAATGGGAGGAACTGACGTCAGCACGCCGACAAGGTCCTCTTATGGCTCCGATGACGTCATATGATGTCACGAGCGGAGCCGTGCTATTATGACGTCCTCGTCAACGTGGGAGAGCTAGGAAAGAATTTCCGTGGAATGCTGGTGCAGGGGATATTCACCTAAGTGTTCAAGCTAGTCCTTTGGGAGCAACTGTTTATGTTGCCACTCCAGAAACTGAAACCAGTGATCCGAGGGCAGAGGCCCTGCAGATGGCACACGAGGTGGGGTGCCCAGTCGTGTGCACTGGCGGGGCAGTGAAGTGACAAGCACCACAACCCACAAAAAAGGTAACAAGGGCACTGAATAACACAGGATCTTCTCTTTGTATCTGGCAGGAACAACGAGATTAAAATGCCCTAGTTCCAAAATGCAGAATTAGCGCTACAACGGTCTTCAAGAGGACCTGCGATGCCGCTTTAACCTCCCGTACCCTGGAAGTGGCACATGGGTCACGCGGTACGGTTATACTGCGGTGGGACGCACACTCGTTGACCTCTCATGACACTGCTCCACACTTCACGGAGGACTCTTTCCATTAGCTGTGTTTTCTGATGACATATCGCGCCAGCCCCGTCCAACAACAGAAGTCCTTTAGATCCAGATTTAGAACAGAATCTTCCACTCTCTCACCACAAGTGAAACAAGGCCACGTGGACACTTTCACAATACAACAGCCGGGAATGCACTTTTTGGTAAAAAAAAACACATTCCTTCCTCCTAATTTATCAAATAAATGACTCACTGAACAACAGGGGCCAACTTCAATCAGCAAACAGCCGTTACAACGACTGTTTTACTTTGCGATACCATTACATGGAATGCATTACCACGAATGCGTTGTATATCGCAAAGTCATTACTACGCATGGTTTTAGAACGCATGGTCATTTACCACGCATGCCTTTACAACGAATTTCGTTGAAAAGGTATGTATGGTAAATGACCATGCATTCTAAAAAACTGGTAGACGATCCACATCGTTGTAAAGAAACAGAGGCTGTTCCCGTTTCCTCACAACGACGTGCAACGCCCCTCAGAGACGACGTGAAGAAGGAACCATGAAGAGTTAGAGGTAAGGGGGATTGGGAATGGGTGGGGGTTTCTTTTCTAGGGTTTAGGGTAGTGCAGTGGAGTTTGGGTAGTGTAAGTGGTAGTGCTGGGTAGTGTTTTAGGCTTTAGGGTAGTACAGTACTGTAGGGGGTTGTGCTGGTGGTAGTGTTTTAGAGTTTAGGGTAGTGCAGTGGTGTATGGGTAGTGTTGGGGTCATGCTGGGGAAGTGTTTTAGGGTTTAGGGTACTGCAGTGGTGTTTGTGTAGTATAGGGGTTCATGCTGGGGGTAGTGTTTTAGGGTTTAGGGTAGTGCAGTGATGTTTGGGTAGTGTAGGGGGTCATGTTGGTGGTAGATTTAGGGTTTATGGTAGTGCAGTGGTGTTTGTGTTGTGAAGGGGTCATGATGGGGGTAGTGTTTTAGGGTAGTGTAGTGGTGTAGTGTAGGGGTCACGTTTTAGGGTATAGGGTAGTGCAGTGGTGTTTGGGTAGTGTAAGGAGTCATGCTGGGGTTAGTGTTTAGGGTTTAGGGTAATGCAGTGGTGTTTGGGTAGTGTAGGGGTTTCTGCTGGGGTTAGTGTTTTAGGGGTTAGGGTAGTGCAGTGGCATTTGGGTAGTGTAGGGGGTCATGCTTTGGATAGTGTTTTAGGGTTTAGGGTAGTGCAGTGGTGTTTGTGTAGAATAGGGGGTCATGTTGGGGGTAGAGTTTTAGGGTTTAGGGTAGCACAGTGGTGTTTGGGTAGTGTAGGGGGTAGTGCCGGAGTAGAGTTTTAGAGTTTAGGGTAGTGCAGTGGTGTTTATGTAGTGTAGGGGGTCATGCTGGGGGTAGTGTTTAAAGGGTATAGGGTAGTGCAGTGGTGTTTGTGTAGTGTATGGGGTAGTGTTTTAGGGCTTAGGATAGTAAAGTGGTGTTTGTGTAGTGTAGGGAGTTATTCTGGGGTTAGTGCTTTAGGGTTTAGGGTAGTGCAGTGGTGTTTGTGTAGTGTAGGGGGTCGTGTTTTAGGGTTTAGGGTAGTGCAGTGGTGTTTGGGTAGTGTAGGGGGTCGTGCTGGGGGTAGTGTTTTTGGGTTTAGCGTAGTGCAGTTGTGTTTGGGTAGTGAAGGGGGTCGTGCTGGGGGTAGAGTTTTAGGGTTTAGGGTAGTACAGTGGTGTTTGTGTAGTGTAGGGGGTCCTGCTTGGGATAGGCTTTAAGGGTTTAGGGTAGTGCAGTGGTGTTTGTGTACTGTAGGGGGTAATGCAGGGGGTAGATTTAGGGTTTAGGGTAGTGCGGTGGTGTTTGTGTAGTGCAGGTGGTCGTGCTGAGGGTAGTGTTTTAGGGTTTAAGGCAGTGCAGTGGTGTTTGTGTAGTATAGGGGGTCATGCTGGCGGTAGTGTTTTAGGGTTTAGGGTAGTGGAGTGGTGTTTGTGTAGTGTAGGGGAATGTGCTGGGGTAGTGTTTTAGGGTTTAGGGTAGTGCAGTGGTGTTTGTGTAGTGTCGGGGTGCATGTTGTGGTTAGTGTCTTAGGGTTTAGGGTAGTGCAGTGGTGTTTGGGTAGTGTAGGGGGTCATGCTGGTGGTAGATTTAGGGTATAGGGTAGTGCAGTTGTGTTTGGGTAGTGTAAGGAGTCATGCTGGTGTTAGTGTTTGAGGGTTTGGGGTAGTGAAGTGGTATTTGTGTAGTGTATGGGGTACTGTTTTAGGATTTAGAGTAGTGCAGTGGTGTTTGGATAGTGTAGGGGGTCATGCTGGTGGGTAGTGTTTTAGGGTTTAGGGTAGTCCAGTGGCGTTTGTGTAGTGTAGGGGTTCATGCTGGGGGTAGTGTTTTAGGGTTTAGGGTAGTGCAGTGGTGTTTGTGTAGTGTGGGAGGTCATGCTGGGGGTAGATTTAGGGTTTAGTGTAGTGCAGTGGTGTTTGTGGAGTGTAGGGAGCCATGCTGGGGGTAGTGTTTTAGGGTTTAGGGTAGTGCAGTGGTGTTTGGGTAGTGTAGGGGGTCGTGCTTGGGGTAGTGTTTTAGGGTTTAGGGTAGTGCAGTGGTGTTTGTGTAGAATAGGGGTTCATGCTGAGGGTAGTGTGTTAGGGTTTAGGGTAGTGCAGTGGTGTTTGGGTAGTGTAGGGGGTAGTGCCGGAGTAGTGTTTTAGAGTTTTGGGTAGTGCAGTGGTGTTTATGTAGTGTAGGGTTTAGTGCTGGGGGTAGTGTTTTAGGGTTTAGGGTAGAGCAGTGGTGTTTGTGTAATGTATGGGGTAGTGTTTGATGGTTTTGGGTAGTGCAGTGGTATTTGTGTAGTGTAGGGGGTTATGCTGGGGGTAGTGTTTTAGGGTTTAGGGTAGTGCAGTGGTGCTTGTGTAGTATAGGGGGTCGTGTTTTAGGGATTAGGGTAGTGCAGTGGTGTTTGGGTAGTGAAAGGGGGTCGTGTGGGGGGTATTGTTTTTGGGTTTAGCGTAGTGCAGTGGTGTTTGTGTAGAATAGGGGGTCGTGCTGGGGGTAGTGTTTTAGGTTTTAGGGTAGTGCAGTGGTGTTTGTGTAGAATAGGGGGTCGTGCTGGTGGTAGTGTTTTAGGGTTTAGGGTAGTGCAGTGGTGTTTGTGTAGTGTAGGGGTTCATGCTGGGGGTAGTGTTTTAGGGTTTAGGGTAGTGCAGTGATGTTTGGGTAGTGTAGGGGGTCATGTTGGTGGTAGATTTAGGGTTTAAGGTAGTGCAGTGGTGTTTGTGTTGTGAAGGGGTCATGATGGGGGTAGTGTTTTAGGGTAGTGTAGTGGTGTAGTGTAGGGGTCACGTTTTAGGGTATAGGGTAGTGCAGTGGTGTTTGGGTAGTGTAAGGAGTCATGCTGGGGTTAGTGTTTTAGTGTTTAGGGTAATGCTGTGGTGTTTGGATAGTGTAGGGGTTTCTGCTGGGGTTAGTGTTTTAGGGGTTAGGGTAGTGCAGTGGCATTTGGGTAGTGTAGGGGGTCATGCTTTGGATAGTGTTTTAGGGTTTAGGGTAGTGCAGTGGTGTTTGTGTAGAATAGGGGGTTGTGCTGGAGGTAGTGTTTTAGGGTTTAGGGTACTGCAGTGGTGTTTGTGTAGAATAGGTGGTCATGCTGGGGGTAGTGTTTTAGGGTTTAGGGTAGCACAGTGGTGTTTGGGTAGTGTAGGGGGTAGTGCCGGAGTAGAGTTTTAGAGTTTAGGGTAGTGCAGTGGTGTTTATGTAGTGTAGGGGGTCATGCTGGGGGTAGTGTTTAAAGGGTATAGGGTAATGCAGTGGTGTTTGTGTAGTGTATGGGGTAGTGTTTTAGGGCTTAGGATAGTGAAGTGGTGTTTGTGTAGTGTAGGGGGTTATTCCGGGGTTAGTGCTTTAGGGTTTAGGGTAGTGCAGTGGTGTTTGTGTAGTGTAGGGGGTCGTGTTTTAGAGTTTAGGGTAGTGCAGTGGTGTTTGGGTAGTGTAGGGGGTCGTGCTGGGGGTATTGTTTTTGGGTTTAGCGTAGTGCAGTTGTGTTTGGGTAGCGAAGGGGGTCGTGCTGGGGGTAGAGTTTTAGGGTTTAGGGTAGTACAGTGGTGTTTGTGTAGTGTAGGGGGTCCTGCTTGGGATAGGCTTTATGGGTTTAGGGTAGTGCAGTGGTGTTTGTGTGCTGTAGGGGGTAATGCAGGGGGTAGATTTAGGGTTTAGGGTTTAGGGTAGTGCAGTGGTGTTTGTGTAGTGCAGGTGGTCGTGCTGAGGGTAGTGTTTTAGGGTTTAAGGCAGTGCAGTGGTGTTTGTGTAGTATAGGGGGTCATGCTGGCGGTAGTGTTTTAGGGTTTAGGGTAGTGGAGTGGTGTTTGTGTAGTGTAGGGGAACGTGCTGGGGTAGTGTTTTAGGGTTTAGGGTAGTGCAGTGGTGTTTGTGTAGTGTAGGGGTGCATGCTGTGGTTAGTGTCTTAGGGTTTAGGGTAGTGCAGTGGTGTTTGGGTAGTGTAGGGGGTCATGCTGGTGGTAGATTTAGGGTATAGGGTAGTGCAGTTGTGTTTGGGTAGTGTAAGGAGTCATGCTGGTGTTAGTGTTTTAGGGTTTGGGGTAGTGCAGTGGTATTTGTGTAGTGTATGGGGTACTGTTTTAGGGTTTAGAGTAGTGCAGTGGTGTTTGGATAGTGTAGGGGGTCATGCTGGTGGGTAGTGTTTTAGGGTTTAGGGTAGTCCAGTGGCGTTTGTGTAGTGTAGGGGTTCATGCTGGGGGTAGTGTTTTAGGGTTTAGGGTAGTGCAGTGGTGTTTGTGTAGTGTGGGAGGTCATGCTGGGGGTAGATATAGGGTTTAGTGTAGTGCAGTGGTGTTTGTGTAGTGTAGGGGTTCATGCTGGGGGTAGTGTTTTAGGGTTTAGGGTAGTGCAGTGATGTTTGGGTAGTGTAGGGGGTCATGTTGGTGGTAGATTTAGGGTTTAAGGTAGTGCAGTGGTGTTTGTGTTGTGAAGGGGTCATGATGGGGGTAGTGTTTTAGGGTAGTGTAGTGGTGTAGTGTAGGGGTCACGTTTTAGGGTATAGGGTAGTGCAGTGGTGTTTGGGTAGTGTAAGGAGTCATGCTGGGGTTAGTGTTTTAGTGTTTAGGGTAATGCTGTGGTGTTTGGGTAGTGTAGGGGTTTCTGCTGGGGTTAGTGTTTTAGGGGTTAGGGTAGTGCAGTGGCATTTGGGTAGTGTAGGGGGTCATGCTTTGGATAGTGTTTTAGGGTTTAGGGTAGTGCAGTGGTGTTTGTGTAGAATAGGGGGTTGTGCTGGAGGTAGTGTTTTAGGGTTTAGGGTAGTGCAGTGGTGTTTGTGTAGAATAGGTGGTCATGCTGGGGGTAGTGTTTTAGGGTTTAGGGTAGCACAGTGGTGTTTGGGTAGTGTAGGGGGTAGTGCCGGAGTAGAGTTTTAGAGTTTAGGGTAGTGCAGTGGTGTTTATGTAGTGTAGGGGGTCATGCTGGGGGTAGTGTTTAAAGGGTATAGGGTAATGCAGTGGTGTTTGTGTAGTGTATGGGGTAGTGTTTTAGGGCTTAGGATAGTGAAGTGGTGTTTGTGTAGTGTAGGGGGTTATTCCGGGGTTAGTGCTTTAGGGTTTAGGGTAGTGCAGTGGTGTTTGTGTAGTGTAGGGGGTCGTGTTTTAGGGTTTAGGGTAGTGCAGTGGTGTTTGGGTAGTGTAGGGGGTCGTGCTGGGGGTATTGTTTTTGGGTTTAGCGTAGTGCAGTTGTGTTTGGGTAGTGAAGGGGGTCGTGCTGGGGGGAGAGTTTTAGGGTTTAGGGTAGTACAGTGGTGTTTGTGTAGTGTAGGGGGTCCTGCTTGGGATAGGCTTTATGGGTTTAGGGTAGTGCAGTGGTGTTTGTGTACTGTAGGGGGTAATGCAGGGGGTAGATTTAGGGTTTAGGGTAGTGCAGTGGTGTTTGTGTAGCGCAGGTGGTCGTGCTGAGGGTAGTGTTTTAGGGTTTAAGGCAGTGCAGTGGTGTTTGTGTAGTATAGGGGGTCATGCTGGCGGTAGTGTTTTAGGGTTTAGGGTAGTGGAGTGGTGTTTGTGTAGTGTAGGGGAACGTGCTGGGGTAGTGTTTTAGGGTTTAGGGTAGTGCAGTGGTGTTTGTGTAGTGTAGGGGTGCATGCTGTGGTTAGTGTCTTAGGGTTTAGGGTAGTGCAGTGGTGTTTGGGTAGTGTAGGGGGTCATGCTGGTGGTAGATTTAGGGTATAGGGTAGTGCAGTTGTGTTTGGGTAGTGTAAGGAGTCATGCTGGTGTTAGTGTTTTAGGGTTTGGGGTAGTGCAGTGGTATTTGTGTAGTGTATGGGGTACTGTTTTAGGGTTTAGAGTAGTGCAGTGGTGTTTGGATAGTGTAGGGGGTCATGCTGGTGGGTAGTGTTTTAGGGTTTAGGGTAGTCCAGTGGCGTTTGTGTAGTGTAGGGGTTCATGCTGGGGGTAGTGTTTTAGGGTTTAGGGTAGTGCAGTGGTGTTTGTGTAGTGTGGGAGGTCATGCTGGGGGTAGATTTAGGGTTTAGTGTAGTGCAGTGGTGTTTGTGGAGTGTAGGGAGCCATGCTGGGGGTAGTGTTTTAGGGTTTAGGGTAGTGCAGTGGTGTTTGGGTAGTGTAGGGGGTCGTGCTTGGGGTAGTGTTTTAGGGTTTAGGGTAGTGCAGTGGTGTTTGTGTAGAATAGGGGTTCATGCTGAGGGTAGTGTGTTAGGGTTTAGGGTAGTGCAGTGGTGTTTGGGTAGTGTAGGGGGTAGTGCCGGAGTAGTGTTTTAGAGTTTTGGGTAGTGCAGTGGTGTTTATGTAGTGTAGGGTTTAGTGCTGGGGGTAGTGTTTTAGGGTTTAGGGTAGAGCAGTGGTGTTTGTGTAGTGTATGGGGTAGTGTTTGATGGTTTTGGGTAGTGCAGTGGTATTTGTGTAGTGTAGGGGGTTATGCTGGGGGTAGTGTTTTAGGGTTTAGGGTAGTGCAGTGGTGCTTGTGTAGTATAGGGGGTCGTGTTTTAGGGATTAGGGTAGTGCAGTGGTGTTTGGGTAGTGAAAGGGGGTCGTGTGGGGGGTATTGTTTTTGGGTTTAGCGTAGTGCAGTGGTGTTTGTGTAGAATAGGGGGTCGTGCTGGGGGTAGTGTTTTAGGTTTTAGGGTAGTGCAGTGGTGTTTGTGTAGAATAGGGGGTCGTGCTGGTGGTAGTGTTTTAGGGTTTAGGGTAGTGCAGTGGTGTTTGTGTAGTGTAGGGGTTCATGCTGGGGGTAGTGTTTTAGGGTTTAGGGTAGTGCAGTTATGTTTGGGTAGTGTAGGGGGTCATGTTGGTGGTAGATTTAGGGTTTAAGGTAGTGCAGTGGTGTTTGTGTTGTGAAGGGGTCATGATGGGGGTAGTGTTTTAGGGTAGTGTAGTGGTGTAGTGTAGGGGTCACGTTTTAGGGTATAGGGTAGTGCAGTGGTGTTTGGGTAGTGTAAGGAGTCATGCTGGGGTTAGTGTTTTAGTGTTTAGGGTAATGCTGTGGTGTTTGGATAGTGTAGGGGTTTCTGCTGGGGTTAGTGTTTTAGGGGTTAGGGTAGTGCAGTGGCATTTGGGTAGTGTAGGGGGTCATGCTTTGGATAGTGTTTTAGGGTTTAG
Source organism: Triturus cristatus (assembly GCF_964204655.1). Lineage (NCBI taxonomy): Eukaryota > Metazoa > Chordata > Amphibia > Caudata > Salamandridae > Triturus > Triturus cristatus. The sequence goes on along the minus strand of NC_140579.1, from coordinate 873,241,405 downwards.
GGTAGTGCAGTGGTGTTTGTGTAGAATAGGGGGTTGTGCTGGAGGTAGTGTTTTAGGGTTTAGGGTACTGCAGTGGTGTTTGTGTAGAATAGGTGGTCATGCTGGGGGTAGTGTTTTAGGGTTTAGGGTAGCACAGTGGTGTTTGGGTAGTGTAGGGGGTAGTGCCGGAGTAGAGTTTTAGAGTTTAGGGTAGTGCAGTGGTGTTTATGTAGTGTAGGGGGCCATGCTGGGGGTAGTGTTTAAAGGGTATAGGGTAATGCAGTGGTGTTTGTGTAGTGTATGGGGTAGTGTTTTAGGGCTTAGGATAGTGAAGTGGTGTTTGTGTAGTGTAGGGGGTTATTCCGGGGTTAGTGCTTTAGGGTTTAGGGTAGTGCAGTGGTGTTTGTGTAGTGTAGGGGGTCGTGTTTTAGGGTTTAGGGTAGTGCAGTGGTGTTTGGGTAGTGTAGGGGGTCGTGCTGGGGGTATTGTTTTTGGGTTTAGCGTAGTGCAGTTGTGTTTGGGTAGCGAAGGGGGTCGTGCTGGGGGTAGAGTTTTAGGGTTTAGGGTAGTACAGTGGTGTTTGTGTAGTGTAGGGGGTCCTGCTTGGGATAGGCTTTATGGGTTTAGGGTAGTGCAGTGGTGTTTGTGTGCTGTAGGGGGTAATGCAGGGGGTAGATTTAGGGTTTAGGGTTTAGGGTAGTGCAGTGGTGTTTGTGTAGTGCAGGTGGTCGTGCTGAGGGTAGTGTTTTAGGGTTTAAGGCAGTGCAGTGGTGTTTGTGTAGTATAGGGGGTCATGCTGGCGGTAGTGTTTTAGGGTTTAGGGTAGTGGAGTGGTGTTTGTGTAGTGTAGGGGAACGTGCTGGGGTAGTGTTTTAGGGTTTAGGGTAGTGCAGTGGTGTTTGTGTAGTGTAGGGGTGCATGCTGTGGTTAGTGTCTTAGGGTTTAGGGTAGTGCAGTGGTGTTTGGGTAGTGTAGGGGGTCATGCTGGTGGTAGATTTAGGGTATAGGGTAGTGCAGTTGTGTTTGGGTAGTGTAAGGAGTCATGCTGGTGTTAGTGTTTTAGGGTTTGGGGTAGTGCAGTGGTATTTGTGTAGTGTATGGGGTACTGTTTTAGGGTTTAGAGTAGTGCAGTGGTGTTTGGATAGTGTAGGGGGTCATGCTGGTGGGTAGTGTTTTAGGGTTTAGGGTAGTCCAGTGGCGTTTGTGTAGTGTAGGGGTTCATGCTGGGGGTAGTGTTTTAGGGTTTAGGGTAGTGCAGTGGTGTTTGTGTAGTGTGGGAGGTCATGCTGGGGGTAGATATAGGGTTTAGTGTAGTGCAGTGGTGTTTGTGTAGTGTAGGGGTTCATGCTGGGGGTAGTGTTTTAGGGTTTAGGGTAGTGCAGTGATGTTTGGGTAGTGTAGGGGGTCATGTTGGTGGTAGATTTAGGGTTTAAGGTAGTGCAGTGGTGTTTGTGTTGTGAAGGGGTCATGATGGGGGTAGTGTTTTAGGGTAGTGTAGTGGTGTAGTGTAGGGGTCACGTTTTAGGGTATAGGGTAGTGCAGTGGTGTTTGGGTAGTGTAAGGAGTCATGCTGGGGTTAGTGTTTTAGTGTTTAGGGTAATGCTGTGGTGTTTGGGTAGTGTAGGGGTTTCTGCTGGGGTTAGTGTTTTAGGGGTTAGGGTAGTGCAGTGGCATTTGGGTAGTGTAGGGGGTCATGCTTTGGATAGTGTTTTAGGGTTTAGGGTAGTGCAGTGGTGTTTGTGTAGAATAGGGGGTTGTGCTGGAGGTAGTGTTTTAGGGTTTAGGGTAGTGCAGTGGTGTTTGTGTAGAATAGGTGGTCATGCTGGGGGTAGTGTTTTAGGGTTTAGGGTAGCACAGTGGTGTTTGGGTAGTGTAGGGGGTAGTGCCGGAGTAGAGTTTTAGAGTTTAGGGTAGTGCAGTGGTGTTTATGTAGTGTAGGGGGTCATGCTGGGGGTAGTGTTTAAAGGGTATAGGGTAATGCAGTGGTGTTTGTGTAGTGTATGGGGTAGTGTTTTAGGGCATAGGATAGTGAAGTGGTGTTTGTGTAGTGTAGGGGGTTATTCCGGGGTTAGTGCTTTAGGGTTTAGGGTAGTGCAGTGGTGTTTGTGTAGTGTAGGGGGTCGTGTTTTAGGGTTTAGGGTAGTGCAGTGGTGTTTGGGTAGTGTAGGGGGTCGTGCTGGGGGTATTGTTTTTGGGTTTAGCGTAGTGCAGTTGTGTTTGGGTAGTGAAGGGGGTCGTGCTGGGGGGAGAGTTTTAGGGTTTAGGGTAGTACAGTGGTGTTTGTGTAGTGTAGGGGGTCCTGCTTGGGATAGGCTTTATGGGTTTAGGGTAGTGCAGTGGTGTTTGTGTACTGTAGGGGGTAATGCAGGGGGTAGATTTAGGGTTTAGGGTAGTGCAGTGGTGTTTGTGTAGCGCAGGTGGTCGTGCTGAGGGTAGTGTTTTAGGGTTTAAGGCAGTGCAGTGGTGTTTGTGTAGTATAGGGGGTCATGCTGGCGGTAGTCTTTTAGGGTTTAGGGTAGTGGAGTGGTGTTTGTGTAGTGTAGGGGAACGTGCTGGGGTAGTGTTTTAGGGTTTAGGGTAGTGCAGTGGTGTTTGTGTAGTGTAGGGGTGCATGCTGTGGTTAGTGTCTTAGGGTTTAGGGTAGTGCAGTGGTGTTTGGGTAGTGTAGGGGGTCATGCTGGTGGTAGATTTAGGGTATAGGGTAGTGCAGTTGTGTTTGGGTAGTGTAAGGAGTCATGCTGGTGTTAGTGTTTTAGGGTTTGGGGTAGTGCAGTGGTATTTGTGTAGTGTATGGGGTACTGTTTTAGGGTTTAGAGTAGTGCAGTGGTGTTTGGATAGTGTAGGGGGTCATGCTGGTGGGTAGTGTTTTAGGGTTTAGGGTAGTCCAGTGGCGTTTGTGTAGTGTAGGGGTTCATGCTGGGGGTAGTGTTTTAGGGTTTAGGATAGTGCAGTGGTGTTTGTGTAGTGTGGGAGGTCATGCTGGGGGTAGATATAGGGTTTAGTGTAGTGCAGTGGTGTTTGTGTAGTGTAGGGGTTGTGCTGGGGGTAGTGTTTTAGGGTTTAGGGTAGTGCAGTGGTGTTTGTGTAGAATAGGGGGTCGTGCTGGGGGTAGTGTTTTAGGGTTTAGGGTAGTGCAGTGGTGTTTGTGTAGTGTAGGGGGTTGTGTTTTAGTGTTTAGGCTAGTGCAGTTGTGTTTGGGTAGTGAAGGGGGTCGTGCTGGGGGTAGAGTTTTAGGGTTTAGGGTAGTACAGTGGTGTTTGTGTAGTGTAGGGGGTCCTGCTTGGGATAGTGTTTAAGGGTTTAGGGTAGTGCAGTGGTATTTGTGTACTGTAGGGGGTCATGCTGGGGGTAGATTTAGGGTTTAGGGTAGTGCAGTGGTGTTTGTGTAGTGCAGGTGGTCGTGCTGAGGGTAGTGTTTTAGGGTTTAAGGCAGTGCAGTGGTGTTTGGGTAGTGTAGGGGTTCATGCTAGGGTTAGTGTTTTAGGGCTTAGGGTAGTGCAGTGGTGTTTGTGTAGTGTGGGACGTCATGCTGGGGTAGATTTAGGGTTTAGTGTAGTGCAGTGGTGTTTGGGTAGTGTAGGGAGACATGAGGGGTAGTGTTTTACGGTTTAGGGTAGTGCAGTTGTGTTTGTGTAGTGTTTGTGTAGTGTAGGGAGTCATGCTGGGGGTAGTGTTTTAGGGTTTAGGGTAGTGCAGTGGTGTTTGGGTAGTGTAGGGGGTCGTGCTTGGGGTAGTGTTTTAGGGTTTACTGTAGTGCAGTGGTTTTTGTGTAGAATAGGGCTTCATGCTGAGGGTAGTATTTGAGGGTTTAGGGTAGTGCAGTGGTGTTTGGGCAGTGTGGGGCATAGTGCCGGAGTAGTGTTTTAGAGTTTTGGGTAGTGCAGTGGTGTTTATGTAGTGTAGGGTGTCCTGCTGGGGGTAGTGTTTTAGGGTTTAGGGTAGTGCAGTGGTGTTTGTGTAGTGTATGGGGTAGTGTTTTATGGTTTTGGGTAGTGCAGTGGTATTTGTGTAGTGTAGGGGGTTATGCTGGGGGTATGTGTTTTAGGGTTTAGGGTAGTGCAGTGGTGCTTGTGTAGTATAGGGGGTCGTGCGGGGTAGTGTTTTTGGGTTTAGCGTAGTGCAGTTGTGTTTGGGTAGTGAAGGGGGTCATGCTGTGGGTAGAGTTTTAGGGTTTAGGGTAGTACAGTGGTGTTTGTGTAGTGTAGGGGGTCCTGCTTGGCAGAGTGTTTAAGGGTTTAGGGTACTGCAGTGGTGTTTTTGTAGTGTAGGGGGTCATGCTGGGGGTATATTTAGGGTTTAGGGTAGTGCAGTGGTGTTTGTGTTTTGTAGGGGGTCGTCCTGAGGGTAGGGTTTAAGGCAGTGCAGTGGTGTTTGTGTAGTGAAGGGGTCGGGCTGGGGGTAGTGTTTTAGGGTTTAGGGTAGTGCAGTGGTGTTTGTGTGGCCTAGGGGGTTGTGCTGGGGGTAGATTTAGGATTTAGTGTAGTGCAGTGGTGTTTGGGTAGTGTAGGGAGACATGAGGGGTAGCGTTTTATGGTTTAGGGTAGTGCAGTGGTGTTTGTGTAGTGTTTGTGTAATGTAGGGAGTCATGCTGGGGGTAGTGTTTTAGGGTTTAGGGTAGTGCAGTGGTGTTTGGGTAGTGTAGGAGGTCGTGCTTGGGGTAGTGTTTTAGGGTTTACTGTAGTGCAGTGGTGTTTGTGTAGAATAGGGCTTCATGCTGAGGGTAGTGTTTTAGGGTTTAGGGTAGTGCAGTGGTGTTTGGGTAGTGTAGGGCGTAGTGCCGGAGTAGTGTTTTAGAGTTTTGGGTAGTGCAGTGGTGTTTATGTAGTGTAGGGTGTCCTGCTGGGGGTAGTGTTTTAGGGTTTAGGGTAGTGCAGTGGTGTTTGTGTAGTGTATGGGGTAGTGTTTTATGGTTTTGGGTAGTGCAGTGGTATTTGTGTAGTGTAGGGGGTTATGCTGGGGGTAGTGTTTTAGGGTTTAGGGTCGTGCAGTGGTGTTTGTGTGGCCTAGGGGGTTGTGCTGGGGGTAGATTTAGGATTTAGGGTAGTGCAGTGGTGTTTGGGTGGTGTAGAGAGTCGTGCTGGTGGTAGTGTTTTAGGGTTTTGGGTAGTGCAGTTATGTTTGGTGTAGGGTGTTGTGCTGGGGTAGTGATTTAGGGTTTAGGGTAGTGTAGTGGTGCTTGTGTAGTGTAGGTGGCCATGCTGGGGGTAGCGTTTTAGGGTTTAGGGTAGTTCAGTGGTGTTTGGGTAGTGTGGGGGTTCATGCTGGGGTTAGTGTTTTAGGGTTTAAGGTAGTGCAGTGGTGTTTGGGTAGTATAGGCGTCATGCTGGAGGTAGATTTAGGGTTTAGGGTAGTGCAGTGCTGTTTGTGTTGTGATGAGGTCATGCTGGGGGTAGTGTTTTAGGGTTTAGGGTAGTGCAGTGGTGTTTGGATAGTGTAGGGGGTCATGCTGGGGGTAGTGTTTTAGGGTTTAGGGTAGTGCAGTGGTGTTTTGAAAGTGTAGGGGGTCATGCTGGGGGTAGTGTTTTATGGTTTAGGGTAGTGCAGTGGTGTTTGTGTAGTGTAGGAGGTCATGCTGGGGGTAGAGTTTTAGGGTTTAGGGTAGTGCAGTGGTGTTTGTGTAGTGTAGGGGTCGTGCTTGGGGTAGTGTTTTAGGGTTTACTGTAGTGCAGTGGTGTTTGTGTAGAATACGGCTTCATGCTGAGGGTAGTGTTTTAGGGTTTAGGGTAGTGCAGTGGTGTTTGGGTAGTGTAGGGCAAAGTGCCGGAGTAGTGTTTTAGAGTTTTGGGTAGTGCAGTGGTGTTTATGTAGTGTAGGGTGTCCTGCTGGGGGTAGTGTTTTAGGTTTTAGGGTAGTGCAGTGGTGTTTGTGTAGTGTATGGGGTGGTGTTTTATGGTTTTGGGTAGTGCAGTGGTATTTGTGTAGTGTAGGGGGTTATGCTGGGGGTAGTGTTTTAGGGTTTAGATCAGTGCAGTGGTGCTTGTGTAGTATAGGGGGTCGTGTTTTAGGGATTAGGGTAGTGCAGTGGTGTTTGGGTAGTGATAGGGGGTCGTGCGGTGGGTATAGTTTTAGGGTTTAGGGTAGTACAGTGGTGTTTGTGTAGTGTAGGGGGTCCTGCTTGGCATAGTGTTTAAGGGTTTAGGGTAGTGCAGGTGTGTTTGTGTAGTGTAGGGGGTCATGCTGGGGGTAGATTTAGGGTTTAGGGTAGTGCAGTGGTGTTTGTGTTGTGTAGGGGGTCGTCCTGAGGGTAGGGTTTAAGGCAGTGCAGTGGTGTTTGTGTAGTGAAGGGGTCGGGCTGGGGGTAGTGTTTTAGGGTTTAGGGTAGTGCAGTGGTGTTTGTGTGGTCTAGGGGGTTGTGCTGGGGGTAGATTTAGGGTTTAGGGTAGTGCAGTGGTGTTTGGATAGTGTAGGGGGTCATGCTGGTGGGTAGTGTTTTAGGGTTTAGGGTAGTCCAGTGGCGTCTGTGTAGTGTAGGGGTTCATGCTGGGGTAGTGTTTTAGGGTTTAGGGTAGTGCAGTGGTGTTTGGGTAGTGTAGGGGGTCGTGCTTGGGGTAGTGTTTTAGGGTTTACTGTAGTGCAGTGGTGTTTGTGTAGAATAGGGCTTCATGCTGAGGGTAGTGTTTTAGGGTTTAGGGTTGTGCAGTGGTGTTTGGGTAGTGTAGGGCGTAGTGCCGGAGTAGTGTTTTAGAGTTTTGGGTAGTGCAGTGGTGTTTATGTAGTGTACGGTGTCCTGCTGGGGGTAGTGTTTTAGGGTTTAGGGTAGTGCAGTGGGGTTTGTGTAGTGTATGGGGTAGTGTTTTATGGTTTTGGGTAGTGCAGTGGTATTTGTGTAGTGTAGGGGGTTATGCTGGGGGTAGTGTTTTAGGGTTTAGGGTAGTGCAGTGGTGCTTGTGTAGTATTGGGGGTCGTGTTTTAGGGATTAGGGTAGTGCAGTGGTGTTTGGGTAGTGATAGGGGGTCGTGCGGGGAAGTGTTTTTGGGTTTAGCGTAGTGCAGTTGTGTTCGGGTAGTGAAGGGGGTCGTGCTGTGGGTAGAGTTTTAGGGTTTAGGGTAGTACAGTGGTGTTTGTGTAGTGTAGGGGGTCCTGCTTGGCATAGTGTTTAAGGGTTTAGGGTGGTGCAGTGGTGTTTGTGTAGTGTAGGGGGTCATGCTGGGGGTAGATTTAGAGTTTAGGGTAGTGCAGTGGTGTTTGTGTTGTGTAGGGGGTCGTCCTGAGGGTAGGGTTTAAGGCAGTGCAGTGGTGTTTGTGTAGTGAAGGGGTCGGGCTGGGGGTAGTGTTTTAGGGTTTAGGGTAGTGCAGTGGTGTTTGTGTAGTGTATGGGGTAGTGTTTTATGGTTTTGGGTAGTGCAGTGGTATTTGTGTAGTGTAGGGGGTTATGCTGGGGGTAGTGTTTTAGGGTTTAGGGTAGTGCAGTGGTGCTTGTGTAGTATTGGGGGTCGTGTTTTAGGGATTAGGGTAGTGCAGTGGTGTTTGGGTAGTGATAGGGGGTCGTGCGGGGGTAGTGTTTTTGGGTTTAGCGTAGTGCAGTTGTGTTCGGGTAGTGAAGGGGGTCGTGCTGTGGGTAGAGTTTTAGGGTTTAGGGTAGTACAGTGGTGTTTGTGTAGTGTAGGGGGTCCTGCTTGGCATAGTGTTTAAGGGTTTAGGGTGGTGCAGTGGTGTTTGTGTAGTGTGGGGGGTCATGCTGGGGGTAGATTTAGAGTTTAGGGTAGTGCAGTGGTGTTTGTGTTGTGTAGGGGGTCGTCCTGAGGGTAGGGTTTAAGGCAGTGCACTGGTGTTTGTGTAGTGAAGGGGTCGGGCTGGGGGTAGTGTTTTAGGGTTTAGGGTAGTGCAGTGGTGTTTGTGTGGTCTACGGGGTTGTGCTGGGGGTAGATTTAGGGTTTAGGGTAGTGCAGTGGTGTTTGGGTGGTGTAGGGAGTCGTGCTGGTGGTAGTGTTTTAGGGTTTTGGGTAGTGCAGTTATGTTTGGTGTAGGGTGTTGTGCTGGGGCAGTGATTTAGGGTTTAGGGTAGTGTAGTGGTGCTTGTGTAGTGTAGGTGGCTGTGCTGGGGGTAGTGTTTTAGGGTTTAGGGTAGTTCAGTGGTGTTTGGGTAGTGTGGGGGTTCATTCTGGGGTTAGTGTTTTAGGGTTTAGGGTAGTGCAGTGGTGTTTGGGTAGTGTAGGCGTCATGCTGGAGGTAGATTTAGGGTTTAGGGTAGTGCAGTGCTGTTTGTGTTGTGATGAGCTCATGCTGTGGGTAGTGTTTTAGGGTTTAGGGTAGTGCAGTGGTGTTTGGATAGTGTAGGGGGTCATGCTGGGGGCAGTGTTTTACGGTTTAGGGTAGTGCAGTGGTGTTTTGAAAGTGTAGGGGGTCATGCTTGGGGTAGTGTTTTATGGTTTAGGGTAGTGCAGTGGTGTTTGTGTAGTATAGGGGGTCATACTGGGGGTAGAGTTTTAGGGTTTAGGGTAGTGCAGTGGTATTTGTGTAGTGTATGGGGTACTGTTTTAGGGTTTAGAGTAGTGCAGTGGTGTTTGGATAGTGTAGGGGGTCATGCTGGTGGGTAGTGTTTTACGGTTTAGGGTTGTCCAGTGGCATTTGTGTAGTGTAGGGGTTCATGCTGGGGGTAGTGTTTTAGGGTTTAGGGTAGTGCAGTGGTGTTTGGGTAGTGTAGGGGGTCATGCTGGCGGAAGAGTTAGTGCTTAAGGTAGTGCAGTGATGTTTGTGTTCTGAGGGGTTCGTGCTGGGGGTAGTGTTTTGGGGTCTAGGGTAGTGCAGTGGTGTTTGTATAGTGTAGGGTTCATGCTGGGGGTAGTGTTTTTATGCTTAGGATAGTTCAGTGGTGTTTGGGTAGAGTAGGGGGTCATGCTGGGTGCAGTGTTTTAGGGTTTAGGGTAGTATAGTGGTGTTTGTGTAGTGTAGGGGTCATGATTTAGGGTATACGGTAATGCAGTGGTGTTTGGGTAGTGCAGGGAGTCATGCTGGGATTAGTGTTTTTGGGTTTAGGGTAGTGCAGTGGTGTTTGGGTAGTGTAGGGGTTCGTGCTGAGGTTAGTGTTTTAGGGTTTAGGGTTGTGCACTGGTGTTTGTGTAGTGTGGGAGGTTATGCTGGGGGTAGATTTAGGGTTTAGTATAGTGCAGTGGTATTTGGGTAGTGTAGGGAGTCGTGCTGGGGGTAGTGTTTTAGGGTTTAGTGTAGTGCAGTGGTGTTTGTGTAGTGTAGGGAGTTGTGCTGGGGGAAGTGTTTTAGGGTTTAGGGTAGTGCAGTGGTGTTTGTGTAGTGTATTGGGTAGTGTTTTAGGGTTTAGGGTAGTGCAGTGGTGTTTGGGTAGTGTCGGAGGTCATACTGGTGTTAGTGTTTTAGGCTTTAGGGTAGAGCAGTGGTGTTTGGGTAGTGTAGGGGTCATGCTGGGGGAGTGTTTTAGGGTTTAGGGTAGTGCAGTGGGGTTTGGGTAGTGTAAGGGGTCATGCTGGGAGTAGTGTTTTAGGGTTTAGGGTAGTGCAGTGGTGTTTGTGTAGTGTAGGGGTTCATGCTGGGGATATATTTAGGGTTTAGGGTAGCGCAGTAGTGTTTGTGTAGTGAAGGGGTCATGCTGGGTGTAGTGTTTTACGGTTTAGGGTTTAGGGTAGTGCAGTGGTGTTTGTGTGGTCTAGGGGATTGTGCTGAGGATAGATTTAAGGTTTAGGGTAGTGCAGTGGTGTTTGGGGAGTCGTGCTAGTTGTAGTGTTTTAGGGTTTTGGGTAGTGTAGTTATGTTTGGTGTAGGGTGTCGTGCTGGGGTAGTGTTTTAGGGTTCAGGGTAGTGTAGTGGTGCTTGTGTGGTGTAGGTGGCTGTGCTGGGGGTAGTGTTTTAGGGTTTAGGGTAGTGCAGCGGTGTTTGGGTAGTGTATGGGTTTGTGCTGGGGTTAGTGTTTCAGGGTTTAGGGTAGTGCAGTGGTGTTTGGGTAGTGTAGGGGGTCATGCTAGGGTCAGTGTTTTAGGGTTTAGGGTAGTGCAGTGGCATTTGTGTAGTGTAGGGGTTCATGCTGGGGGTAGTGTTTTAGGATTTAGGGTAGTGCAGTGGTGTTTGAGTAGTGTAGGGGGTCATGCTGGCAGTAGAGTTAGGGTTTAAGGTAGTGCAGTTGTGTTTGGGTTGTGTAGGGGTTCGTGCTGGGGTCAGTGTTTTAGTGTTGTGCACTGGTGTTTGTGTAGTGTGGGAGGTCATGCTTGGGATAGATTTAGGGTTTAGTGTACTGCAGTCGTGTTTGGGTAGTGTAGGGAGTCGTGCTGGGGGTAGTGTTTTAGGGTTTAGGGTAGTGCAGTGGTGTTTGTGTTGTGTAGAGAATCGTGCTGGGGGTACTGCTTTAGGATTTAGGGTAGTACAGTGGTGTTTGGGTAGTGTAGGGGCTCATGCTTGTGGTAGTGTTTTAGGGTTTAGGGTAGTGCTGTGGTGTTTGTGTAGTGTAGGGGTGATGATTTAGGGTATACGGTAATGCAGTGGTGTTTGGGTAGTGCAGGGAGTCATGCTGGGATTAGTGTTTTTGGGTTTAGGGTAGTGCAGTGGTGTTTGGGTAGTGTAGGGGTTCGTGCTGGGGTTAGTGTTTTAGGGTTTAGGGTTGTGCACTGGTGTTTGTGTAGTGTGGGAGGTTATGCTGGGGTAGATTTAGGGTTTAGTATAGTGCAGTGGTGTTTGGGTAATGTAGGGGGTAGTGCTGGAGTAGTGTTTTAGGGTTTAGTGTAGTGCAGTGGTGTTTGTGTAGTGTAGGGGGTCCTGCTGGGGGTAGTGTTTTAGGGTTTACGGTATTGCAGTGGTGTTTGTGTAGTGTATGGGGTAGTGTTTTATGGTAGTGCAGTGGTGTTTGGGTAGTGTAGGGGGTCATACTGGTGTTAGTGTTTTAGGCTTTAGGGTAGTGCAATGGTGTTTGGGTAGTGTAGGAGTTCATGCTGGGGGTAATGTTTTAGTGTTTAGGGTTGTGCAGTGGTGTTTGTGTAGTGTTGGAGGTCATGCTGGATGTACATTTTAGGTTTAGTGCAGTGGTGTTTGGGTAGTGTAGGGAGTCATGCTGGGGGTAGTGTTTTAGGGTTTAGGGTAGTGCAGTGGTGTTTGTGTAGTATAAGGAGTCGTGCGGGGGTAGTGTTTTAGGGTTTGGTGTAGTGCAGTGGTGTTTTTGTAGTGTAGGGGTCGTGCTGGGGTAGTGTTTTAGAGTTTACGGTAGTGCAGTATTGTTTGTGTAGTATAGGGGGTTGTGTTTTAGGGCTTAGGGTAGTGCAGTGGTGTTTGGGTAGTGTAGGGGGTCATGCTGGGGGTAGTGTTTTGGGATATAGCGTAGTGCAGTTGTGTTTGGGTAGTGAAGGGGGTCGTGCTGGGGGTAGTGTTTCAGAGTTTAGGGTAGTACAGTGGTGTTTGTGTAGTGCGGGGGGTCTTGCTTGGGGTAGTGTTTTAGGGTTTAGGGTAGTGCAGTGTTGTTTGTGAAGTGTAGGGGGTCATGCTGGGGGTAGTGTTTTTTGGTTTAGGGTAGTGCAGTGGTGTTTGTGTAGTGTAGGGGTAGTTTTTTAGGGTTTAGTGTAGTGCCGTGGTGTTTTTGCAGTGTAGGGGGTCATGCTGAGGGTAGTGTTTTTGTGTTTAGTGCTGTGCAGTTTTATTTGAGTAGTGAAGGGGGTCGTGCTGGGGGTAGTGTTTTAGGGTTTAGGGTAGTACAGTGGTATGTGTGTAGTGTAGGGGGTCATGCTTGGGGTAGTGTTTTACGGTTTAGGGTAGTGTAGTGGTGTTTGTGTAGTGTAGGGGGTCATGCTGGGGGTAGATTTAGGATTTAGGGTCATGTACTGGTGTTTGTGTAGCGTAGGGGGTCATGTTGGGGGCAGTGTTTTAGCGTTTAAGGCACTGCAGTGGTGTTCGTGTAGTGAAAGTGTCATGCTGGGGGTAGTGTTTTAGGGTTTAGGGTAGCGCAGTGGTGTTTGTGTAGTCTAGGGGGTTGTGCTGGGGGTAGATTTAGGGTTTAGGGGAGTGCAGTGTTGTTTGGGTAGTATAGGGGGTCATGCTGGGGGTAGAGTTTTAGGGTTTAGGGTAGTGCAGTGGTATTTGTGTAGTGTATGGTGTACTGTTTTAGGGTTTAGAGTAGTGCAGTGGTGTTTGGATAGTGAAGGGGGTCATGCTGGTGGGTAGTGTTTTAGGGTTTAGGGTAGTCCAGTGGCGTTTGTGTAGTGTAGGGGTTCATGCTGGGGGTAGTGTTTTAGGGTTTAGGGTAGTGCAGTGGTGTTTGGGTAGTGTAGGGGGTCATGCTGGCGGTAGAGTTAGGGTTTAAGGTAGTTCAGTGGTATTTGGGTAGTGTAGGGAGTCGTGCTGGGGTAGTGTTTTAGGGTTTAGTGTAGTGCAGTGGTGTTTGTGTAGTGTAGGGAGTTGTGCTGGGGGAAGTGTTTTAGGGTTTAGGGTAGTGCAGTGGTTTTGTGTAGTGTATTGGGTAGTGTTTTAGGGTTTAGGGTAGTGCAGTGGTGTTTGGGTAGTGTCGGAGGTCATACTGGTGTTAGTGTTTTAGGCTTTAGGGTAGTGCAGTGGTGTTTGGGTAGTGTAGGGGTCGTGCTGGGGGAGTGTTTTAGGGTTTAGGGTAGTGCAGTGGTGTTTGGGTAGTGTAGGGGTCGTGCTGGGGGAGTGTTTTAGGGTTTAGGGTAGTGCAGTGGGGTTTGGGTAGTGTAGGGGGTCATGCTGGGAGTAGTGTTTTAGGGTTTAGGGTAGTGCAGTAGTGTTTGTGTAGTGTAGGGGGTCGTGCTGAGGGTAGTGTTTTAGGGTTTAATGCATGCAGTGGTGTTTGTGTAGTGAAGGGGTCGTGCTGTGTGTAGTGTTTTACGGTTTAGGGTTTAGGGTAGTGCAGTGGTGTTTGTGTGGTCTAGGGGATTGTGCTGAGAATAGATTTAAGGTTTAGGGTAGCGCAGTGGTGTTTGGGGAGTCGTGCTAGTAGTAGTGTTTTAGGGTCTTGGGTAGTGCAGTTATGTTTGGTGTAGGGTGTCGTGCTGGGGTAGTGTTTTAGGGTTTAGGGTAGTGTAGTGGTGCTTGTGTAGTGTAGGTGGCTGTGCTGGGGGTAGTGTTTTAGGATTTAGGGTAGTGCAGTGGTGTTTGGGTAGTGTATGGGTTTGTGCTGGGGGTAGTGTTTTAGGGTTTAGGGTAGTGCAGTGGTGTTTGGGTAGTGTAGGGGGTCATGCTGAGGTCAGTGTTTTAGGGTTTAGGGTAGTGCAGTGGCATTTGTGTAGTGTAGGGGTTCATGCTGGGGGTAGTGTTTTAGGATTTAGGGTAGTGCAGTGGTGTTTGAGTAGTGTAGGGGGTCATGCTGGCAGTAGAGTTAGGGTTTAAGGTAGTGCAGTTGTGTTTGGGTTGTGTAGGGGTTCGTGCTGGGGTCAGTGTTTTAGTGTTGTGCACTGGTGTTTGTGTAGTGTGGGAGGTCATGCTTGGGGTAGATTTAGGGTTTAGTGTACTGCAGTCATGTTTGGGTAGTGTAGGGAGTCGTGCTGGGTGTAGTGTTTTAGGGTTTAGGGTAGTGCAGTGGTGTTTGTGTTGTGTAGAGAGTCGAGCTGGGGGTACTGCTTTAGGATTTAGGGTAGTGCAGTGGTGTTTGTGTAGTGTAGGGGGTCCTGCTGGGGGTAGTGTTTTAGGGTTTACGGTAGTGCAGTGGTGTTTGTGTAGTGTATGGGGTAGTGTTTAGGGTAGTGCAGTGGTGTTTGGGTAGTGTAGGGGGTCATACTGGTGTTAGTGTTTTAGGCTTTAGGGTAGTGCAGTGGTGTTTGTGTAGTGTTGGAGGTCATGCTGGATGTACATTTTAGGTTTAGTGCAGTGGTTTTTGGGTAGTGTAGGGAGTCATGCTGGGGGTAGTGTTTTAGGGTTTAGGGTAGTGCAGTGGTGTTTGTGTAGTATAAGGAGTCGTGCGGGGGGTAGTGTTTTAGGGTTTGGTGTAGTGCAGTGGTGTTTTTGTAGTGTAGGGGTCGTGCTGGGGTACTGTTTTAGAGTTTACGGCAGTGCAGTGTTGTTTGTGTAGTATAGGGGCTCGTGTTTTAGGGTTTAGGGTAGTGCAGTGGTGTTTGGGTAGTGTAGGGGGTCATGCTGGGGGTAGTGTTTTGGGGTATAGCGTAGTGCAGTTGTGTTTGGGTAGTGAAGGGGGTCGTGCTGGGGGTAGTGTTTCAGAGTTTAGGGTAGTAAAGTGGTGTTTGTGTAGTGCGGGGGGTCTTGCTTGGGGTAGTGTTTTAGGGTTTAGGGTAGTGCAGTGTTGTTTGTGAAGTGTAGGGGGTCATGCTGGGGGTAGTGTTTTTTGGTTTAGGGTAGTGCAGTGGTGTTTGTGTAGTGTAGGGGGTAGTTTTTTAGGGTTTAGTGTAGTGCAGTGGTGTTTTTGCAGTGTAGGGGGTCATGCTGAGGGTAGTGTTTTAGGGTTTAGGGTAGTGCAGTCATGTTTGTGTAGTGTAGGGGATAGTGTTTTGGGGTTTAACGTAGTGCTGTGGCGTTTGGGTAGTGTAGGGGGTCATGCTGGGGGTAGTGTTTTTGTGTTTAGTGCTGTGCAGTTTTATTTGAGTAGTGAAGGGGGTCGTGCTGGGGGTAGTGTTTTAGGGTTTAGGGTAGTACAGTGGTATGTGTGTAGTGTGGGGGTCATGCTTGGGGTAGTGTTTTACGGTTTAGGGTAGTGTAGTGGTGTTTGTGTAGTGTAGGGGGTCATGCTGGGGGTAGATTTAGGATTTAGGGTCATGTACTGGTGTTTGTGTAGTGTAGGGGGTCATGTTGGGGGCAGTGTTTTAGCGTTTAAGGCACTGCAGTGGTGTTTGTGTAGTGAAAGTGTCATGCTGGGGGTAGTGTTTTAGGGTTTAGCCCCTTGAGTGCCCCGCCCTTTCCACGCCCTGTGCCGGGCGTTTCATTAGCGGGCGGGGCTCATGACGAGATAGTCTCGTCATGGGCACAGCGCAACCGCGTTTTAGGGTTTAGGGTAGTGCAGTGGTGTTTGTGTTGTGTAGAGAGTCGTGCTGGGGGTACTGCTTTAGGATTTAGGGTAGTACAGTGGTGTTTGGGTAGTGTAGGGGCTCATGCTTGTGGTAGTGTTTTAGGGTTTAGGGTAGTGCTGTGGTGTTTGTGTAGTGTAGGGGTGATGATTTAGGGTATACGGTAATGCAGTGGTGTTTGGGTAGTGCAGGGAGTCATGCTGGGATTAGTGTTTTTGGGTTTAGGGTAGTGCAGTGGTGTTTGGGTAGTGTAGGGGTTCGTGCTGGGGTTAGTGTTTTAGGGTTTAGGGTTGTGCACTGGTGTTTGTGTAGTGTGGGAGGTTATGCTGGGGTAGATTTAGGGTTTAGTATAGTGCAGTGGTGTTTGGGTAATGTAGGGGGTAGTGCTGGAGTAGTGTTTTAGGGTTTAGGGTAGTGCAGTGGTGTTTGTGTAGTGTAGGGGGTCCTGCTGGGGATAGTGTTTTAGGGTTTACGGTATTGCAGTGGTGTTTGTGTAGTGTATGGGGTAGTGTTTTATGGTAGTGCAGTGGTGTTTGGGTAGTGTAGGGGGTCATACTGGTGTTAGTGTTTTAGGCTTTAGGGTAGTGCAATGGTGTTTGGGTAGTGTAGGAGTTCATGCTGGGGGTAATGTTTTAGTGTTTAGGGTTGTGCAGTGGTGTTTGTGTAGTGTTGGAGGTCATGCTGGATGTACATTTTAGGTTTAGTGCAGTGGTGTTTGGGTAGTGTAGGGAGTCATGCTGGGGGTAGTGTTTTAGGGTTTAGGGTAGTGCAGTGGTGTTTGTGTAGTATAAGGAGTCGTGCGGGGGTAGTGTTTTAGGGTTTGGTGTAGTGCAGTGGTGTTTTTGTAGTGTAGGGGTCGTGCTGGGGTAGTGTTTTAGAGTTTACGGAAGTGCAGTATTGTTTGTGTAGTATAGGGGGTTGTGTTTTAGGGCTTAGGGTAGTGCAGTGGTGTTTGGGTAGTGTAGGGGGTCATGCTGGGGGTAGTGTTTTGGGATATAGCGTAGTGCAGTTGTGTTTGGGTAGTGAAGGGGGTCGTGCTGGGGGTAGTGTTTCAGAGTTTAGGGAAGTACAGTGGTGTTTGTGTAGTGCGGGGGGTCTTGCTTGGGGTAGTGTTTTAGGGTTTAGGGTAGTGCAGTGTTGTTTGTGAAGTGTAGGGGGTCATGCTGGGGGTAGTGTTTTTTGGTTTAGGGTAGTGCAGTGGTGTTTGTGTAGTGTAGGGGTAGTTTTTTAGGGTTTAGTGTAGTGCAGTGGTGTTTTTGCAGTGTAGGGGGTCATGCTGAGGGTAGTGTTTTTGTGTTTAGTGCTGTGCAGTTTTATTTGAGTAGTGAAGGGGGTCGTGCTGGGGGTAGTGTTTTAGGGTTTAGGGTAGTACAGTGGTATGTGTGTAGTGTAGGGGGTCATGCTTGGGGTAGTGTTTTACGGTTTAGGGTAGTGTAGTGGTGTTTGTGTAGTGTAGGGGGTCATGCTGGGGGTAGATTTAGGATTTAGGGTCATGTACTGGTGTTTGTGTAGCGTAGGGGGTCATGTTGGGGGTAGTGTTTTAGCGTTTAAGGCACTGCAGTGGTGTTCGTGTAGTGAAAGTGTCATGCTGGGGGTAGTGTTTTAGGGTTTAGGGTAGCGCAGTGGTGTTTGTGTAGTCTAGGGGGTTGTGCTGGGGGTAGATTTAGGGTTTAGGGGAGTGCAGTGTTGTTTGGGTAGTATAGGGGGTCATGCTGGGGGTAGAGTTTTAGGGTTTAGGGTAGTGCAGTGGTATTTGTGTAGTGTATGGTGTACTGTTTTAGGGTTTAGAGTAGTGCAGTGGTGTTTGGATAGTGAAGGGGGTCATGCTGGTGGGTAGTGTTTTAGGGTTTAGGGTAGTCCAGTGGCGTTTGTGTAGTGTAGGGGTTCATGCTGGGGGTAGTGTTTTAGGGTTTAGGGTAGTGCAATGGTGTTTGGGTAGTGTAGGGGGTCATGCTGGCGGTAGAGTTAGGGTTTAAGGTAGTTCAGTGGTATTTGGGTAGTGTAGGGAGTCGTGCTGGGGTAGTGTTTTAGGGTTTAGTGTAGTGCAGTGGTGTTTGTGTAGTGTAGGGAGTTGTGCTGGGGGAAGTGTTTTAGGGTTTAGGGTAGTGCAGTGGTGTTTGTGTAGTGTATTGGGTAGTGTTTTAGGGTTTAGGGTAGTGCAGTGGTGTTTGGGTAGTGTCGGAGGTCATACTGGTGTTAGTGTTTTAGGCTTTAGGGTAGTGCAGTGGTGTTTGGGTAGTGTAGGGGTCGTGCTGGGGGAGTGTTTTAGGGTTTATGGTAGTGCAGTGGTGTTTGGGTAGTGTAGGGGTCGTGCTGGGGGAGTGTTTTAGGGTTTAGGGTAGTGCAGTGGGGTTTGGGTAGTGTAGGGGGTCATGCTGGGAGTAGTGTTTTAGGGTTTAGGGTAGTGCAGTAGTGTTTGTGTAGTGTAGGGGGTCGTGCTGAGGGTAGTGTTTTAGGGTTTAATGCATGCAGTGGTGTTTGTGTAGTGAAGGGGTCGTGCTGTGTGTAGTGTTTTACGGTTTAGGGTTTAGGGTAGTGCAGTGGTGTTTGTGTGGTCTAGGGGATTGTGCTGAGGATAGATTTAAGGTTTAGGGTAGCGCAGTGGTGTTTGGGGAGTCGTGCTAGTTGTAGTGTTTTAGGGTCTTGGGTAGTGCAGTTATGTTTGGTGTAGGGTGTCGTGCTGGGGTAGTGTTTTAGGGTTTAGGGTAGTGTAGTGGTGCTTGTGTAGTGTAGGTGGCTGTGCTGGGGGTAGTGTTTTAGGATTTAGGGTAGTGCAGTGGTGTTTGGGTAGTGTATGGGTTTGTGCTGGGGGTAGTGTTTTAGGGTTTAGGGTAGTGCAGTGGTGTTTGGGTAGTGTAGGGGGTCATGCTGAGGTCAGTGTTTTAGGGTTTAGGGTAGTGCAGTGGCATTTGTGTAGTGTAGGGGTTCATGCTGGGGGTAGTGTTTTAGGATTTAGGGTAGTGCAGTGGTGTTTGAGTAGTGTAGGGGGTCATGCTGGCAGTAGAGTTAGGGTTTAAGGTAGTGCAGTTGTGTTTGGGTTGTGTAGGGGTTCGTGCTGGGGTCAGTGTTTTAGTGTTATGCACTGGTGTTTGTGTAGTGTGGGAGGTCATGCTTGGGGTAGATTTAGGGTTTAGTGTACTGCAGTCGTGTTTGGGTAGTGTAGGGAGTCGTGCTGGGTGTAGTGTTTTAGGGTTTAGGGTAGTGCAGTGGTGTTTGTGTTGTGTAGAGAGTCGAGCTGGGGGTACTGCTTTAGGATTTAGGGTAGTACAGTGGTGTTTGGGTAGTGTAAGGGGTCGTGCTGGGGTAGTGTTTTAGGTTTTGGGGTAGTGCAGTGGTGTTTGGGCAATGTAGGGGGTAGTGCTGGAGTAGTGTTTTAGGGTTTAGGGTAGTGCAGTGGTGTTTGTGTAGTGTAGGGAGTCCTGCTGGGGGTAGTGTTTTAGGGTTTACGGTAGTGCAGTGGTGTTTGTGTAGTGTATGGGGTAGTGTTTAGGGTAGTGCAGTGGTGTTTGGGTAGTGTAGGGGGTCATACTGGTGTTAGTGTTTTAGGCTTTAGGGTAGTGCAGTGGTGTTTGTGTAGTGTTGGAGGTCATGCTGGATGTACATTTTAGGTTTAGTGCAGTGGTTTTTGGGTAGTGTAGGGAGTCGTGCGGGGGGTAGTGTTTTAGGGTTTAGGGTAGTGCAGTGGTGTTTTTGTAGTGTAGGGGTCGTGCTGGGGTACTGTTTTAGAGTTTACGGCAGTGCAGTGTTGTTTGTGTAGTATAGGGGCTCGTGTTTTAGGGTTTAGGGTAGTGCAGTGGTGTTTGGGTAGTGTAGGGGGTCATCCTGGGGGTAGTGTTTTGGGGTATAGCGTAGTGCAGTTGTGTTTGGGTAGTGAAGGGGGTCGTGCTGGGGGTAGTGTTTCAGAGTTTAGGGTAGTACAGTGGTGTTTGTGTAGTGCGGGGGGTCTTGCTTGGGGTAGTGTTTTAGGGTTTAGGGTAGTGCAGTGTTGTTTGTGAAGTGTAGGGGGTCATGCTGGGGGTAGTGTTTTTTGGTTTAGGGTAGTGCAGTGGTGTTTGTGTAGTGTAGGGGGTAGTTTTTTAGGGTTTAGTGTAGTGCAGTGGTGTTTTTGCAGTGTAGGGGGTCATGCTGAGGGTAGTGTTTTAGGGTTTAGGGTAGTGCAGTCATGTTTGTGTAGTGTAGGGGATAGTGTTTTGGGGTTTAACGTAGTGCTGTGGCGTTTGGGTAGTGTAGGGGGTCATGCTGGGGGTAGTGTTTTTGTGTTTAGTGCTGTGCAGTTTTATTTGAGTAGTGAAGGGGGTCGTGTTGGGGGTAGTGTTTTAGGGTTTAGGGTAGTACAGTGGTATGTGTGTAGTGTAGGGGGTCATGCTTGGGGTAGTGTTTTACGGTTTAGGGTAGTGTAGTGGTATGTGTGTAGTGTAGGGGGTCATGCTTGGGGTAGTGTTTTACCGTTTAAGGCACTGCAGTGGTGTTTGTGTAGTGAAAGTGTCATGCTGGGGGTAGTGTTTTAGGGTTTAGCCCCTTGAGTGCCCCGCCCTTTCCACGCCCTGTGCCGGGCGTTTCATTAGCGGGCGGGGCTCATGACGAGATAGTCTCGTCATGGGCACAGCGCAACCGCGGCCCATGACGAGACCATCTCATCATGGGCACTCAAGAGGTTAGGGTAGCGCAGTGGTGTTTGTGTAGTCTAGGGGGTTGTGCTGGGGGTAGATTTAGGGTTTAGGGCAGTGCAGTGTTGTTTGGGTAGTATAGGGGGTCATGCTGGGGGTAGAGTTTTAGGGTTTAGGGTAGTGCAGTGGTATTTGTGTAGTGTATGGGGTACTGTTTTAGGGTTTAGAGTAGTGTAGTGGTGTTTGGATAGTGTAGGGGGTCATGCTGGGGATAGTGTTTTGGGGTTTAGGGTAGTGCTGTTGTGTTTGGGTAGTGAAGAGGGTTGTGGTGGGGTAGTGTTTTAGGGTTTAGGGTAGTACAGTGGTGTTTGTGTAGGGTAGGGGGTCATGCTTTGGGTAGTGTTTTAGGGTTTAGGGTAGTGCAGTGGTGTTTTGAAAGTGTAGGGGGTCATGCTGGGGGTAGTGTTTTATGGATTAGGGTAGTGCAGTGGTGTTTGTGTAGTATAGGGGGTCATGCTGGGGGTAGAGTTTTAGGGTTTAGGGTAGTGCAGTGGTATTTGTGTAGTGTATGGGGTACTGTTTTAGGGTTTAGAGTAGTGCAGTGGTGTTTGGATAGTGTAGGGGGTCATGCTGGTGGGTAGTGTTTTAGGGTTTAGGGTAGTCCAGTGGCGTTTGTGTAGTGTAGGGGTTCATGCTGGGGGTAGTGTTTTAGGGTTTAGGGTAGTGCAGTGGTGTTTGGGTAGTGTAGGGGTCATGCTGGCGGTAGAGTTAGGGTTTAAGGTAGTGCAGTGGTGTTTGTGTTGTGAGGGGGTCATGCTGGGGTTAGTGTTTTAGGGTCTAGGGTAGTGCAGTGGTGTTTGTGTGGTCTAGGGGGTTGTGCTGGGGGTAGATTTAGGGTTTAGGGTAGTGCAGTGGTGTTTGGGTGGTGTAGGGAGTCGTGCTGGTGGTAGTGTTTTAGGGTTTTGGGTAGTGCAGTTATGTTTGGTGTAGGGTGTTGTGCTGGGGTAGTGATTTAGGGTTTAGGGTAGTGTAGTGGTGCTTGTGTAGTGTAGGTGGCCGTGCTGGGGGTAGTGTTGTAGGGTTTAGGGTAGTTCAGTGGTGTTTGGGTAGTGTGGGGGTTCATGCTGGGGTTAGTGGTTTAGGGTTTAGGGTAGTGCAGTGGTGTTTGGGTAGTGTAGGCGTCATGCTGGAGGTAGATTTAGGGTTTAGGGTAGTGCAGTGCTGTTTGTGTTGTGATGAGGTCATGCTGGGGGTAGTGTTTTAGTGTTTAGGGTAGAGCAGTGGTGTTTGGATAGTGTAGGGGGTCATGCCGGGGGTAGTGTTTTAGGGTTTAGGGTAGTGCAGTGGGGTTTTGAAAGTGTAGGGGGTCATGCTGGGGGTAGTGTTTTATGGTTTAGGGTAGTGCTGTGGTGTTTGTGTAGTATAGGGGGTCATGCTGGGGGTAGAGTTTTAGGGTTTAGGGTAGTGCAGTGGTATTTGTGTAGTGTATGGGGTACTGTTTTAGGGTTTAGAGTAGTGCAGTGGTGTTTGGATAGTGTATGGGGTCATGCTGGTGGGTAATGTTTTAGGGTTTAGGGTAGTCCAGTGGCGTTTGTGTAGTGTAGGGGTTCATGCTGGGGGTAGTGTTTTAGGGTTTAGGGTAGTGCAGTGGTGTTTGGGTAGTGTAGGGGGTCATGCTGGCGGTAGAGTTAGGGTTTAAGGCAGTGCAGTGGTGTTTGTGTTGTGAGGGGGTCATGCTGGGGGTAGTGTTTTAGGGTCTAGGGTAGTGCAGTGGTGTTTGTATAGTGTAGGGGGTCATGTTGGGGGTAGTGTTTTCGTGCTTAGGATAGTTCAGTGGTGTCTGGGTAGAGTAGGGGGTCATGCTAGGTGCAGTGTTTTAGGGTTTAGGGTAGTATAGTGGTGTTTGTGTAGTGTAGGGGTCATGATTTAGGGTATACGGTAATACAGTGGTGTTTGGGTAGTGCAGGGAGTCATGCTGGAATTAGTGGTTTTTTGGGTTTAGGGTAGTGCAGTGGTATTTGGGTAGTGTAGGGGTTCGTGCTGGGGTTAGTGTTTTAGGGTTTAGGGTTGTGCGCTGGTGTTTGTGTAGTGTGGGAGGTTATGCTGGGGGTAGATTTAGGGTTTAGTATAGTGCAGTGGTATTTGGGTAGTGTAGGGAATCGTGCTGGGGGTAGTGTTTTAGGGTTTAGTGTAGTGCAGTGGTGTTTGTGTAGTGTAGGGAGTTGTGCTGGGGGAAGTGTTTTAGGGTTTAGGGTAGTTCAGTGGTGTTTGTGTAGTGTATTGGGTAGTGTTTTAGGGTTTAGGGTAGTGCAGTGGTGTTTGGGTAGTGTCGGAGGTCATACTGGTGTTAGTGTTTTAGGCTTTAGGGTAGTGCAGTGGTGTTTGGGTAGTGTAGGGGTCATGCTGGGGGAGTGTTTTAGGGTTTAGGGTTGTGCGGTGTTGTTCGTGAAGTGTAGGGGGTCATGCTGGGGGTAGTGTTTTTTGGTTTAGGGTAGTGCAGTGGTGTTTGTGTAGTGTAGGGGGTAGTTTTTTAGGGTTTAGTGTAGTGCAGTGGTGTTTTTGCAGTGTAGGGGGTCATGCTGAGGGTAGTGTTTTAGGGTTTAGGGTAGTGCAGTCATGTTTGTGTAGTGTAGGGGATAGTGTTTTGGGGTTTAACGTAGTGCTGTGGCGTTTGGGTAGTGTAGGGGGTCATGCTGGGGGTAGTGTTTTTGTGTTTAGTGCTGTGCAGTTTTATTTGAGTAGTGAAGGGGGTCGTGCTGGGGGTAGTGTTTTAGGGTTTAGGGTAGTACAGTGGTATGTGTGTAGTGTAGGGGGTCATGCTTGGGGTAGTGTTTTACGGTTTAGGGTAGTGTAGTGGTGTTTGTGTAGTGTAGGGGGTCATGCTGGGGGTAGATTTAGGATTTAGGGTCATGTACTGGTGTTTGTGTAGTGTAGGGGGTCATGTTGGGGGCAGTGTTTTAGTGTTTAAGGCACTGCAGTGGTGTTTGTGTAGTGAAAGTGTCATGCTGGGGGTAGTGTTTTAGGGTTTAGCCCCTTGAGTGCCCCGCCCTTTCCACGCCCTGTGCCGGGCGTTTCATTAGCGGGCGGGGCTCATGACGAGATAGTCTCGTCATGGGCACAGCGCAACCGCGGCCCATGACGAGACCATCTCATCATGGGCACTCAAGAGGTTAGGGTAGCGCAGTGGTGTTTGTGTAGTCTAGGGGGTTGTGCTGGGGGTAGATTTAGGGTTTAGGGCAGTGCAGTGTTGTTTGGGTAGTATAGGGGGTCATGCTGGGGGTAGAGTTTTAGGGTTTAGGGTAGTGCAGTGGTATTTGTGTAGTGTATGGGGTACTGTTTTAGGGTTTAGAGTAGTGTAGTGGTGTTTGGATAGTGTAGGGGGTCATGCTGGGGATAGTGTTTTGGGGTTTAGGGTAGTGCTGTTGTGTTTGGGTAGTGAAGAGGGTTGTGGTGGGGTAGTGTTTTAGGGTTTAGGGTAGTACAGTGGTGTTTGTGTAGGGTAGGGGGTCATGCTTTGGGTAGTGTTTTAGGGTTTAGGGTAGTGCAGTGGTGTTTTGAAAGTGTAGGGGGTCATGCTGGGGGTAGTGTTTTATGGATTAGGGTAGTGCAGTGGTGTTTGTGTAGTATAGGGGGTCATGCTGGGGGTAGAGTTTTAGGGTTTAGGGTAGTGCAGTGGTATTTGTGTAGTGTATGGGGTACTGTTTTAGGGTTTAGAGTAGTGCAGTGGTGTTTGGATAGTGTAGGGGGTCATGCTGGTGGGTAGTGTTTTAGGGTTTAGGGTAGTCCAGTGGCGTTTGTGTAGTGTAGGGGTTCATGCTGGGGGTAGTGTTTTAGGGTTTAGGGTAGTGCAGTGGTGTTTGGGTAGTGTAGGGGGTCATGCTGGTGGTAGAGTTAGGGTTTAAGGTAGTGCAGTGGTGTTTGTGTTGTGAGGGGGTCATGCTGGGGTTAGTGTTTTAGGGTCTAGGGTAGTGCAGTGGTGTTTGTGTGGTCTAGGGGGTTGTGCTGGGGGTAGATTTAGGGTTTAGGGTAGTGCAGTGGTGTTTGGGTGGTGTAGGGAGTCGTGCTGGTGGTAGTGTTTTAGGGTTTTGGGTAGTGCAGTTATGTTTGGTGTAGGGTGTTGTGCTGGGGTAGTGATTTAGGGTTTAGGGTAGTGTAGTGGTGCTTGTGTAGTGTAGGTGGCCGTGCTGGGGGTAGTGTTGTAGGGTTTAGGGTAGTTCAGTGGTGTTTGGGTAGTGTGGGGGTTCATGCTGGGGTTAGTGGTTTAGGGTTTAGGGTAGTGCAGTGGTGTTTGGGTAGTGTAGGCGTCATGCTGGAGGTAGATTTAGGGTTTAGGGTAGTGCAGTGCTGTTTGTGTTGTGATTAGGTCATGCTGGGGGTAGTGTTTTAGGGTTTAGGGTAGAGCAGTGGTGTTTGGATAGTGTAGGGGGTCATGCCGGGGGTAGTGTTTTAGGGTTTAGGGTAGTGCAGTGGTGTTTTGAAAGTGTAGGGGGTCATGCTGGGGGTAGTGTTTTATGGTTTAGGGTAGTGCTGTGGGGTTTGGGTAGTGTAGGGGGTCATGCTGGGAGTAGTGTTTTAGGGTTTAGGGTAGTGCAGTGGTGTTTGTGTAGTGTAGGGGTTCATGCTGGGGATAGATTTAGGGTTTAGGGTAGTGCAGTGGTGTTTGTGTGGTCTAGGGGATTGTGCTGAGGATAGATTTAAGGTTTAGGGTAGTGCAGTGGTGTTTGGGTAGTGTAGGGAGTCATGCTAGTTGTAGTGTTTTAGGGTTTTGGGCAGTGCAGGTATGTTTGGTGTAGGGTGTCGTGCTGGGGTAGTGTTTTAGGGTTTAGGGTAGTGTAGTGGTGCTTGTGTAGTGTAGGTAGCTGTGCTGGGGGTAGTGTTTTAGGGTTTAGGGTAGTGCAGTGGTGTTTGGGTAGAGTATGGGTTTGTGCTGGGGGTAGTGTTTTAGGGTTTAGGGTAGTGCAGTGGTGTTTGGGTAGTGTAGGGGGTCATGCTGGAGGTAGATTTAGGGTTTATGGTAGTGCAGTGGTGTTTGCGTTGTGAGGAGGTCATGCTGGGGGTAGTGTTTTAGGGTTTAGGATAGTGCACTGGTGTTTGGATAGTGTAGGGGGTCATGCTGGGGTCAGTGTTTTAGGGTTTAGGGTAGTGCAGTGGCATTTGTGTAGTGTAGGGGTTCATGCTGGGGGTAGTGTTTTAGATTTTAGGGTAGTGCAGTGGTGTTTGTGTGGTCTAGGGGGTTGTGCTGGGGGTAGATTTAGGGTTTAGGGTAGTGCAGTGGTGTTTGGGTGGTGTAGGGAGTCGTGCTGGTGGTAGTGTTTTAGGGTTTTGGGTGGTGCAGTTATGTTTGGTGTAGGGTGTTGTGCTGGGGTAGTGATTTAGGGTTTAGGGTAGTGTAGTGGTGCTTGTGTAGTGTAGGTGGCCGTGCTGGGGGTAGAGTTTTAGGGTTTAGGGTAGTTCAGTGGTGTTTGGGTAGTGTGGGGGTTCATGCTGGGGTTAGTGTTTTAGGGTTTAGGGTTGTGCAGTGGTGTTTGGGTAGTGTAGGCGTCATGCTGGAGGTAGATTTAGGGTTTAGGGTAGTGCAGTGCTGTTTGTGTTGTGATGAGGTCATGCTGGGGGTAGTGTTTTAGGGTTTAGGGTAGTGCAGTGGTGTTTGGATAGTGTAGGAGGTCATGCCGGGGGTAGTGTTTTAGGGTTTAGGGTAGTGCAGTGGTGTTTTGAAAGTGTAGGGGGTCATGCTGGGGGTAGTGTTTTATGGATTAGGGTAGTGCAGTGGTGTTTGTGTAGTATAGGGGGTCATGCTGGGGGTAGAGTTTTAGGGTTTAGGGTAGTGCAGTGGTATTTGTGTAGTGTATGGGGTACTGTTTTAGGGTTTAGAGTAGTGCAGTGGTGTTTGGATAGTGTATGGGGTCATGCTGGTGGGTAATGTTTTAGGGTTTAGGGTAGTCCAGTGGCATTTGTGTAGTGTAGGGGTTCATGCTGGGGGTAGTGTTTTAGGGTTTAGGGTAGTGCAGTGGTGTTTGGGTAGTGTAGGGGGTCATGCTGGCGGTAGAGTTAGGGTTTAAGGTAGTGCAGTGGTGTTTGTGTTGTGAGGGGGTCATGCTGGGGGTAGTGTTTTAGGGTCTAGGGTAGTGCAGTGGTGTTTGTATAGTGTAGGGGGTCATGTTGGGGGTAGTGTTTTCGTGCTTAGGATAGTTCAGTGGTGTCTGGGTAGAGTAGGGGGTCATGCTAGGTGCAGTGTTTTAGGGTTTAGGGTAGTATAGTGGTGTTTGTGTAGTGTAGGGGTCATGATTTAGGGTATACGGTAATACAGTGGTGTTTGGGTAGTGCGGGGAGTCATGCTGGAATTAGTGTTTTTTGGGGTTTACGGTAGTGCAGTGGTATTTGGGTAGTGTAGGGGTTCGTGCTGGGGTTAGTGTTTTAGGGTTTAGGGTTGTGCGCTGGTGTTTGTGTAGTGTGGGAGGTTATGCTGGGGGTAGATTTAGGGTTTAGTATAGTGCAGTGGTATTTGGGTAGTGTAGGGAATCGTGCTGGGGGTAGTGTTTTAGGGTTTAGTGTAGTGCAGTGGTGTTTGTGTAGTGTAGGGAGTTGTGCTGGGGGAAGTGTTTTAGGGTTTAGGGTAGTTCAGTGGTGTTTGTGTAGTGTATTGGGTAGTGTTTTAGGGTTTAGGGTATTGCAGTGGTGTTTGGGTAGTGTCGGAGGTCATACTGGTGTTAGTGTTTTAGGCTTTAGGGTAGTGCAGTGGTGTTTGGGTAGTGTAGGGGTCATGCTGGGGGAGTGTTTTAGGGTTTAGGGTTGTGCAGTGGGGTTTGGGTAGTGTAGGGGGTCATGCTGAGAGTAGTGTTTTAGGGTTTAGGGTAGTGCAGTGGTGTTTGTGTAGAGTAGGGGTTCATGCTGGGGATAGATTTAGGGTTTAGGGTAGTGCAGTAGTGTTTGTGTGGTGTAGGGGGTCGTGCTGAGGGTAGTGTTTTAGGGTTTAATGCGTGCAGTGGTGTTTGTGTAGTGAAGGGGTTGTGCTGGGTGTAGTGTTTTACGGTTTAGGGTTTAGGGTAGTGCAGTGGTGCTTGTGTAGTGTAGGTGGCCGTGCTGGGGGTAGTGTTTTAGGGTTTAGGGTAGTTCAGTGGTGTTTGGGTAGTGTGGGGGTTCATGCTGGGGTTAGTGTTTTAGGGTTTAGGGTAGTGCAGTGGTGTTTGGGTAGTGTAGGCGTCATGCTGGAGGACAGATTTAGGGTTTAGGGTAGTGCAGTGCTGTTTGTGTTGTGATGAGGTCATGCTGGGGGTAGTGTTTTAGGGTTTAGGGTAGTGCAGTGGTGTTTGGATAGTGTAGGGTGTCATGCTGGGGGTAGTGTTTTAGGGTTTAGGGTAGTGCAGTGGTGTTTTGAAAGTGCAGGGGGTCATGCTGGGGGTAGTGTTTTATGGTTTAGGGTAGTGCAATGGTGTTTGTGTAGTATAGGGGGTCATGCTGGGGGTAGAGTTTTAGGGTTTAGGGTAGTGCAGTGGTATTTGTGTAGTGTAGGCGTCATGCTGGAGGTAGATTTAGGGTTTAGGGTAGTGCAGTGCTGTTTGTGTTGTGATGAGGTCATGCTGGGTGTAGTGTTTTAGGGTTTAGGGTAGTGCAGTGGTGTTTGGATAATGTATGGGGTCATGCTGGGGGTAGTGTTTTAGGGTTTAGGGTAGTGCAGTGGTGTTTTGAAAGTGTAGGGGGTCATGCTGGGGGTAGTGTTTTATGGTTTAGGGTAGTGCAGTGGTGTTTGTGTAGTATAGGGGGTCATGCTGGGGGTAGAGTTTTAGGGTTTAGGGTAGTGCAGTGGTATTTGTGTAGTGTATGGGGTACTGTTTTAGGGTTTAGAGTAGTGCAGTGGTGTTTGGATAGTGTAGGGGGTCATGCTGGTGGGTAGTGTTTTAGGGTTTAGGGTAGTCCAGTGGCGTTTGTGTAGTGTAGGGGTTCATGCTGGGGGTAGTGTTTTAGGGTTTAGGGTAGTGCAGTGGTGTTTGTGTAGTGTAGGGAGTCATGCTGGGGGTGGTGTTTTAGGGTTTAGGGTAGTGCAGTGGTGTTTGGGTAGTGTAGGGGGTAGTGCCGGAGTAGTGTTTTAGAGTTTAGGGTAGTGCAGTGGTGTTTATGTAGTGTAGGGTGTCCTGCTGGGGTAGTGTTTTAGGGTTTAGGGTAGTGCAGTGGTGTTTGTGTAGTGTATGGGGTAGTGTTTTATGGTTTTGGGTAGTGCAGTGGTATTTGTGTAGCGTAGGTGGTTATGCTGGGGGTAGTGTTTTAGGGTTTAGGGTAGTGCAGTGGTGCTTGTGTAGTATAGGGGGTCGTGTTTTAGGGATTAGGGTAGTGCAGTGGTGTTTGGGTAGTGATAGGAGGTCGTGCGGGGGTAGTGTTTTGGGGTTTAGCGTAGTGCAGTTGTGTTTGGGTAGTGAAGGGGGTAGTGCTCTGGGTAGAGTTTTAGGGTTTAGGGTAGTACAGTGGTGTTTGTGTAGTGTAGGGGGTCCTGCTTGGCATAGTGTTTAAGGGTTTAGGGTAGTGCAGTGGTGTTTGTGTAGTGTAGGGGGTCATGCTGGGGGTAGATTTAGGGTTTAGGGTAGTGCAGTGGTGTTTGTGTTGTGTAGGGGGTCGTCCTGAGGGTGGGGTTTAAGGCAGTGCAGTGGTGTTTGTGTAGTGAAGGGGTCAGGCTGGGGGTAGTGTTTTAGGGTTTAGGGTAGTGCAGTGGTGTTTGTGTGGTCTAGGGGGTTTTGCTGGGGGTAGACTTAGGGTTTAGGGTAGTGCAGTGGTGTTTGGATAGTGTAGGGGGTCATGCTGGTGGGTAGTGTTTTAGGGTTTAGGGTAGTCCAGTGGCGTTTGTGTAGTGTAGGGGTTCATGCTGGGGGTAGTGTTTTATGGTTTAGGGTAGTGCAGTGGTGTTTGTGTAGTGTAGGGAGTCATGCTGGGGGTAGTGTTTTAGGGTTTAGGGTAGTGCAGTGATGTTTGGGTAGTGTAGGGGGTCGTGCTTGGGGTAGTGTTTTAGGGTTTACTGTAGTGCAGTGGTGTTTGTGTAGAATAGGGCTTCATGCTGAGGGTAGTGTTTTAGGGTTTAGGGTAGTGCAGTGGTGTTTGGGTAGTGTAGGGCGTAGTGCCGGAGTAGTGTTTTAGAGTTTTGGGTAGTGCAGTGGTGTTTATGTAGTGTAGGGTGTCCTGCTGGGGGTAGTGTTTTAGTGTTTAGGGTAGTGCAGTGGTGTTTGTGTAGTGTATGGGGTAGTGTTTTATGGTTTTGGGTAGTGCAGTGGTATTAGTGTAGTGTAGGGGGTTATGCTGGGGGTAGTGTTTTAGGGTTTAGGGTAGTGCAGTGGTGCTTGTGTAGTATAGGGGGCCGTGTTTTAGGGATTAGGGTAGTGCAGTGGTGTTTGGGTAGTGATAGGGGGTCGTGCGGGGGTAGTGTTTTTGGGTTTAGCGTAGTGCAGTTGTGTTTGGGTAGTGAACGGGGTCGTGCTGTGGGTAGAGTTTTAGGGTTTAGGGTAGTACAGTGGTGTTTGTGTAGTGTAGGGGGTCCTGCTTGGCATAGTGTTTAAGGGTTTAGGGTAGTGCAGTGGTGTTTGTGTAGTGTAGGGGGTCATGCTGGGGGTAGATTTAGGGTTTAGGGTAGTGCAGTGGTGTTTGTGTTGTGTAGGGGGTCGTCCTGAGGGTAGGGTTTAAGGCAGTGCAGTGGTGTTTGTGTAGTGAAGGGGTCGGGCTGGGGGTAGTGTTTTAGGGTTTAGGGTAGTGCAGTGGTGTTTGTGTGGTCTAGGGGGTTGTGCTGGGGGTAGATTTAGGGTTTAGGGTAGTGCAGTGGTGTTTGGGTGGTGTAGGGAGTCGTGCTGGTGGCAGTGTTTTAGGGTTTTGGGTAGTGCAGTTATGTTTGGTGTAGGGTGTTGTGCTGGGGTAGTGATTTAGGGTTTAGGGTAGTGTAGTGGTGCTTGTGTAGTGTAGGTGGCCGTGCTGGGGGTAGTGTTTTAGGATTTAGGGTAGTTCAGTGGTGTTTGGGTAGTGTGGGGGTTCATGCTGGGGTTAGTGTTTTAGGGTTTAGGGTAGTGCAGTGGTGTTTGGGTAGTGTAGGCGTCATGCTGGAGGTAGATTTAGGGTTTAGGGTAGTGCAGTGCTGTTTGTGTTGTGATGAGGTCATGCTGGGGGTAGTGTTTTAGGGTTTAGGGTAGTGCAGTGGTGTTTGGATAATGTAGGGGGTCATGCTGGGGGTAGTGTTTTAGGGTTTAGGGTAGTGCAGTGGTGTTTTGAAAGTGTAGGGGGTCATGCTGGGGGTAGTGTTTTATGGTTTAGGGTAGTGCAGTGGTGTTTGTGTAGTATAGGGGGTCATGCTGGGGGTAGAGTTTTAGGGTTTAGGGTAGTGCAGTGGTATTTGTGTAGTGTATGGGGTACTGTTTTAGGGTTTAGAGTAGTGCAGTGGTGTTTGGATAGTGTAGGGGGTCATGCTGGTGGGTAGTGTTTTAGGGTTTAGGGTAGTCCAGTGGCGTTTGTGTAGTGTAGGGGTTCATGCTGGGGGTAGTGTTTTAGGGTTTAGGGTAGTGCAGTGGTGTTTGGGTAGTGTAGGGGGTCATGCTGGCGGTAGAGTTAGGGTTTAAGGTAGTGCAGTGGTGTTTGTGTTGTGAGGGGGTCGTGCTGGGGGTAGTGTTTTAGGGTCTAGGGTAGTGCAGTGGTGTTTGTGTGGTCTAGGGGGTTGTGCTGGGGGTAGATTTAGGGTTTAGGGGAGTGCAGTGGTGTTTGGGTGGTGTAGGGAGTCGTGCTGGTGGTAGTGTTTTAGGGTTTTGGGTAGTGCAGTTATGTTTGGTGTAGGGTGTTGTGCTGGGGTAGTGATTTAGGGTTTAGGGTAGTATAGTGGTGCTTGTGTAGTGTAGGTGGCCGTGCTGGGGTAGTGTTTTAGGGTTTAGGGTAGTTCAGTGGTGTTTGGGTAGTGTGGGGGTTCATGCTGGGGTTAGTGTTTTAGGGTTTAGGGTAGTGCAGTGGTGTTTGGTTAGTGTAGGCGTCATGCTGGAGGTAGATTTAGGGTTTAGGGTAGTGCAGTGCTGTTTGTGTTGTGATGAGGTCATGCTGGGGGTAGTGTTTTAGGGTTTAGGGTACTGCAGTGGTGTTCGGATAATGTAGGGGGTCATGCTGGGGGTTTTGTTTTAGGGTTTAGGGTAGTGCAGTGGTGTTTTGAAAGTGTAGGGGGTCATGCTGGGGGTAGTGTTTTATGGTTTAGGGTAGTGCAGTGGTGTTTGTGTAGTATAGGGGGTCATGCTGGGGGTAGAGTTTTAGGGTTTAGGGTAGTGCAGTGGTATGTGTATAGTGTAGGCGTCATGCTGGAGGTAGATTTAGGGTTTAGGGTAGTGCAGTGCTGTTTGTGTTGTGATGAGGTCATGCTGGGGGTAGTGTTTTAGGGTTTAGGGTAGTGCAGTGGTGTTTTGAAAGTGTAGGGGGTCATGCTGGGGGTAGTGTTTTATGGTTTAGGGTAGTGCAGTGGTGTTTGTGTAGTATAGGGGGTCATGCTGGGGGTAGAGTTTTAGGGTTTAGGGTAGTGCAGTGGTATTTGTGTAGTGTATGGGGTACTGTTTTAGGGTTTAGAGTAGTGCAGTGGTGTTTGGATAGTGTAGGGGGTCATGCTGGTGGGTAGTGTTTTAGGGTTTAGGGTAGTCCAGTGGCGTTTGTGTAGTGTAGGGGTTCATGCTGGGGGTAGTGTTTTAGGGTTTAGGGTAGTGCAGTGGTGTTTGGGTAGTGTAGGGGGTCATGCTGGCGGTAGAGTTAGGGTTTAAGGTAGTGCAGTGGTGTTTGTGTTGTGAGGGGGTCGTGCTGGGGGTAGTGTTTTAGGGTCTAGGGTAGTGCAGTGGTGTTTGTGTGGTCTAGGGGGTTGTGCTGGGGGTAGATTTAGGGTTTAGGGGAGTGCAGTGGTGTTTGGGTGGTGTAGGGAGTCGTGCTGGTGGTAGTGTTTTAGGGTTTTGGGTAGTGCAGTTATGTTTGGTGTAGGGTGTTGTGCTGGGGTAGTGATTTAGGGTTTAGGGTAGTATAGTGGTGCTTGTGTAGTGTAGGTGGCCGTGCTGGGGTAGTGTTTTAGGGTTTAGGGTAGTTCAGTGGTGTTTGGGTAGTGTGGGGGTTCATGCTGGGGTTAGTGTTTTAGGGTTTAGGGTAGTGCAGTGGTGTTTGGTTAGTGTAGGCGTCATGCTGGAGGTAGATTTAGGGTTTAGGGTAGTGCAGTGCTGTTTGTGTTGTGATGAGGTCATGCTGGGGGTAGTGTTTTAGGGTTTAGGGTACTGCAGTGGTGTTTGGATAATGTAGGGGGTCATGCTGGGGGTAGTGTTTTAGGGTTTAGGGTAGTGCAGTGGTGTTTTGAAAGTGTAGGGGGTCATGCTGGGGGTAGTGTTTTATGGTTTAGGGTAGTGCAGTGGTGTTTGTGTAGTATAGGGGGTCATGCTGGGGGTAGAGTTTTAGGGTTTAGGGTAGTGCAGTGGTATTTGTGTAGTGTATGGGGTACTGTTTTAGGGTTTAGAGTAGTGCAGTGGTGTTTGGATAGTGTAGGGGGTCATGCTGGTGGGTAGTGTTTTAGGGTTTAGGGTAGTCCAGTGGCGTTTGTGTAGTGTAGGGGTTCATGCTGGGGGTAGTGTTTTAGGGTTTAGGGTAGTGCAGTGGTGTTTGGGTAGTGTAGGGGGTCATGCTGGCGGTAGAGTTAGGGTTTAAGGTAGTGCAGTGGTGTTTGTGTTGTGAGGGGGTCGTGCTGGGGGTAGTGTTTTAGGGTCTAGGGTAGTGCAGTGGTGTTTGTGTGGTCTAGGGGGTTGTGCTGGGGGTAGATTTAGGGTTTAGGGTAGTGCAGTGGTGTTTGGGTGGTGTAGGGAGTCGTGCTGGTGGTAGTGTTTTAGGGTTTTGGGTAGTGCAGTTATGTTTGGTGTAGGGTGTTGTGCTGGGGTAGTGATTTAGGGTTTAGGGTAGTGTAGTGGTGCTTGTGTAGTGTAGGTGGCCATGCTGGGGTAGTGTTTTAGGGTTTAGGGTAGTTCAGTGGTGTTTGGGTAGTGTGGGGGTTCATGCTGGGGTTAGTGTTTTAGGGTTTAGGGTAGTGCAGTGGTGTTTGGGTAGTGTAGGCGTCATGCTGGAGGTAGATTTAGGGTTTAGGGTAGTGCAGTGCTGTTTGTGTTGTGATGAGGTCATGCTGGGGGTAGTGTTTTAGGGTTTAGGGAACTGCAGTGGTGTTTGGATAGTGTAGGGGTCATGCTGGGGGTAGTGTTTTAGGGTTTAGGGTAGTGCAGTGGTGTTTTGAAAGTGTAGGGGGTCATGCTGGGGGTAGTGTTTTATGGTTTAGGGTAGTGCAGTGGTGTTTGTGTAGTATAGGGGGTCATGCTGGGGGCAGAGTTTTAGGGTTTAGGGTAGTGCAGTGGTATTTGTGTAGTGTATGGGGTACTGTTTTAGGGTTTAGAGTAGTGCAGTGGTGTTTGGATAGTGTAGGGGGTCATGCTGGTGGGTAGTGTTTTAGGGTTTAGGGTAGCCCAGTGGCGTTTGTGTAGTGTAGGGGTTCATGCTGGGGGTAGTGTTTTAGGGTTTAGGGTAGTGCAGTGGTGTTTGGGTAGTGTAGGGGGTGATGCTGGCGGTAGAGTTAGGGTTTAAGGTAGTGCAGTAGTGTTTGTGTTGTGAGGGGTTCGTGCTGGGGGAAATGTTTTAGGGTCTAGGGTAGGGCAGTGGTGTTTCTATAGTGTAGGGGGTCATGTTGGGGGTAGTGTTTTCGTGCTTAGGATAGTTTAGTGGTGTTTGGGTAGAGTAGGGGGTCATGCTAGGTGCAGTGTTTTAGGGTTTAGGGTAGTATAGTGTGTTTGTGTAGTGTAGGGGTCATGATTTAGGGTATACGGTAATGCAGTGGTGTTTGGGTAGTGCAGGGAGTCATGCTGGGATTAGTGTTTTTGGGTTTAGGGTAGTGCAGTGGTGTTTGGGTAGTGTAGGTGTTCGTGCTGGGTTAGTGTTTTAGGGTTTAGGTTTGTGCACTGGTGTTTGTGTAGTGTGGGAGGTTATGCTGGGGGTAGATTTAGGGTTTAGTATAGTGCAGTGGTGTTTGGGTAGTGTAGGGGTCGTGCTGGGGGAGTGTTTTAGGGTTTAGGGTAGTGCAGTGGGGTTTGGGTAGTGTAGGGGGTCATGCTGGGAGTAGTGTTTTAGGGTTTAGGGTAGTGCAGTGGTGTGTGTGTAGTGTAGGGGTTCATGCTGGGGATAGATTTAGGGTTTAGGGTAGTGCAGTAGTGTTTGTGTAGTGTAGGGGGTCGTGCTGAGGGTAGTGTTTTAGGGTTTAATGCATGCAGTGGTGTTTGTGTAGTGAAGGGGTCGTGCTGGGTGTAGTGTTTTATGGTTTAGGGTTTAGGGTAGTGCAGTGGTGTTTGTGTGGTCTAGGGGATTGTGCTGAGGATAGATTTAAGGTTTAGGGTAGTGCAGTGGTGTTTGGGGAGTCGTGCTAGTTGTAGTGTTTTACGTTTTTGGGTAGGGCAGTTATGTTTGGTGTAGGGTGTCGTGCTGGGGTAGTGTTTTAGGGTTTAGGGTAGTGTAGTGGTGCTTGTGTAGTGTAGGTGGCTGTGCTGGGGGTAGTGTTTTAGGGTTTAGGGTAGTGCAGTGGTGTTTGGGTAGTGTATGGGTTTGTGCTGGGGATAGTGTTTTAGGTTTTAGGGTAGTGCAGTGGTGTTTGGGTAGTGTAGGGGGTCATGCTGGGGTCAGTGTTTTAGGGTTTAGGGTAGTGCAGTGGCATTTGTGTAGTGTAAGGGTTCATGCTGGGGGTAGTGTTTTAGGATTTAGGGTAGTGCAGTGGTGTTTGAGTAGTGTAGGGGGTCATGCTGGCAGTAGAGTTAGGGTTTAAGGTAGTGCAATTGTGTTTGGGTTGTGTAGGGGTTCGTGCTGGGGTTAGTGTTTTAGTGTTGTGCACTGGTGTTTGTGTAGTGTGGGAGGTCATGCTTGGGGTAGATTTAGGGTTTAGTGTACTGCAGTCGTGTTTGGGTAGTGTAGGGAGTCGTGCTGGGGGTAGTGTTTTAGGGTTTAGGGTAGTGCAGTGGTGTTTGTGTTGTGTAGAGAGTCGTATTGGGGGTACTGCTTTAGGATTTAGGGTAGTACAGTGGTGTTTGGGTAGTGTAGGGGCTCATGCTTGTGGTAGTGTTTTAGGGTTTAGGGTAGTGCTGTGGTGTTTATGTAGTGTAAGGGGACGTGCTGGGGTAGTGTTTTAGGTTTTGGGGTAGTGCAGTGGTGTTTGGGTAATGTAGAGGGTAGTGCTGGAGTAGTGTTTTAGGGTTTAGGGTAGTGCAGTGGTGTTTGTGTAGTGTAGGGGGTCCTGCTGGGGGTAGTGTTTTAGGGTTTACGGTAGTGCAGTGGTGTTTGTGTAGTGTATGGGGTAGTGTTTTAGGGTAGTGCAGTGGTGTTTGGGTAGTGTAGGGGGTCATACTGGTGTTAGTGTTTTAGGCTTTAGGGTAGTGCAATGGTGTTTGGTTAGTGTAGGAGTTCATGCTGGGGGTAATGTTTTAGTGTTTAGGGTTGTGCAGTGGTGTTTGTGTAGTGTTGGAGGTCATGCTGGATGTACATTTTAGGTTTAGTGCAGTGGTGTTTGGGTAGTGTAGGGAGTCATGCTGGGGGTAGTGTTTTAGGGTTTAGGGTAGTGCAGTGGTGTTTGTGTAGTATAAGGAGTCGTGCTGGGGTAGTGTTTTAGGGTTTGGTGTAGTGCAGTGGTGTTTTTGTAGTGTAGGGGTCGTGCTGGGGTAGTGTTTTAGATTTTACGGTAGTGCAGTGTTGTTTGTGTAGTATAGGGGGTCGTGTTTTAGGGTTTAGGGTAGTGCAGTGGTGTTTGGGTAGTGTAGGGGGTCATGCTGGGGGTAGTGTTTTGGGGTATAGCGTAGTGCAGTTGTGTTTGGGTAGTGAAGGGGGTCATGCTGGGGGTAGTGTTTCAGAGTTTAGGGTAGTACAGTGGTGTTTGTGTAGTGCGGGGGGTCTTGCTTGGGGTAGTGTGTTAGGGTTTAGGGTAGTGCAGTGCTGTTTGTGAAGTGTAGGGGGTCATGCTGGGGGTAGTGTTTTTTGGTTTAGGGTAGTGCAGTGGTGTTTGTGTAGTGTAGGGGGTAGTTTTTTAGGGTTTAGTGTAGTGCAGTGGTGTTTTTGCAGTGTAGGGGGTCATGCTGAGGGTAGTGTTTTAGGGCTTAGGGTAGTGCAGTCATGTTTGTGTAGTGTAGGGGATAGTGTTTTGGGGTTTAACGTAGTGGTGTGGCGTTTGGGTAGTGTAGGGGGTCATGCTGGGGGTAGTGTTTTTGTGTTTAGTGCTGTGCTGTTTTATTTGAGTAGTGAAGGGGGTCGTGCTGGGGGTAGTGTTTTAGGGTTTAGGGTAGTACAGTGGTATGTGTGTAGTGTAGGAGGTCAAGCTTGGGGTAGTGTTTTACGGTTTAGGGTAGTGTAGTGGTGTTTGTGTAGTGTAGGGGGTCATGCTGGGGGTAGATTTAGGATTTAGGGTCATGTACTGGTGTTTGTGTAGTGTAGGGGGTTATGTTGGGGGCAGTGTTTTAGCGTTTAAGGCACTGCAGTGGTGTTTGTGTAGTGAAAGTGTCATGCTGGGGTAGTGTTTTAGGGTTTAGGGTAGCGCAGTGGTGTTTGTGTAGTCTAGGGGGTCATGCTGGGAGTAGAGTTTTAGGGTTTAGGGTAGTGCAGTGGTATTTGTGTAGTGTATGGGGTACTGTTTTAGGGTTTAGAGTAGTGCAGTGGTGTTTGGATAGTGTAGGGGGTCATGCTGGTGGGTAGTGTTTTAGGGTTTAGGGTAGTCCAGTGGCGTTTGTGTAGTGTAGGGGTTCATGCTGGGAGTAGTGTTTTAGGGTTTAGGGTAGTGCAGTGGTGTTTGGGTAGTGTAGGGGGTCATGCTGGCGGTAGAGTTAGGGTTTAAGGTAGTGCAGTGGTGTTTGTGTTGTGAGGGGGTCGTGCTGGGGGTAGGGTTTTAGGGTCTAGGGTAGTGCAGTGGTGTTTGTGTGGTCTAGGGGGTTGTGCTGGGGGTAGATTTAGGGTTTAGGGTAGTGCAGTGGTGTTTGGGTGGTGTAGGGAGTCGTGCTGGTGGTAGTGTTTTAGGGTTTTGGGTAGTGCAGTTATGTTTGGTGTAGGGTGTTGTGCTGGGGTAGTGATTTAGGGTTTAGGGTAGTGTAGTGGTGCTTGTGTAGTGTAGGTGGCCGTGCTGGGGGTAGTGTTTTAGGGTTTAGGGTAGTTCAGTGGTGTTTGGGTAGTGTGGGGGTTCATGCTGGGGTTAGTGTTTTAGGGTTTAGGGTAGTGCAGTGGTGTTTGGGTAGTGTAGGCGTCATGCTGGAGGTAGATTTAGGGTTTAGGGTAGTGCAGTGCTGTTTGTGTTGTGATGAGGTCATGCTGGGGGTAGTGTTTTAGGGTTTAGGGTACTGCAGTGGTGTTTGGATAGTGTAGGGGTCATGCTGGGGGTAGTGTTTTAGGGTTTAGGGTAGTGCAGTGGTGTTTTGAAAGTGTAGGGGGTCATGCTGGGGGTAGTGTTTTATGGTTTAGGGTAGTGCAGTGGTGTTTGTGTAGTATAGGGGGCCATGCTGGGGGCAGAGTTTTAGGGTTTAGGGTAGTGCAGTGGTATTTGTGTAGTGTATGGGGTACTGTTTTAGGGTTTAGAGTAGTGCAGTGGTGTTTGGATAGTGTAGGGGGTCATGCTGGTGGGTAGTGTTTTAGGGTTTAGGGTAGCCCAGTGGCGTTTGTGTAGTGTAGGGGTTCATGCTGGGGGTAGTGTTTTAGGGTTTAGGGTAGTGCAGTGGTGTTTGGGTAGTGTAGGGGGTGATGCTGGCGGTAGAGTTAGGGTTTAAGGTAGTGCAGTAGTGTTTGTGTTGTGAGGGGTTCGTGCTGGGGGAAATGTTTTAGGGTCTAGGGTAGTGCAGTGGTGTTTGTATAGTGTAGGGGGTCATGTTGGGGGTAGTGTTTTCGTGCTTAGGATAGTTTAGTGGTGTTTGGGTAGAGTAGGGGGTCATGCTAGGTGCAGTGTTTTAGGGTTTAGGGTAGTATAGTGTGTTTGTGTAGTGTAGGGGTCATGATTTAGGGTATACGGTAATGCAGTGGTGTTTGGGTAGTGCAGGGAGTCATGCTGGGATTAGTGTTTTTGGGTTTAGGGTAGTGCAGTGGTGTTTGGGTAGTGTAGGTGTTCGTGCTGGGTTAGTGTTTTAGGGTTTAGGGTTGTGCACTGGTGTTTGTGTAGTGTGGGAGGTTATGCTGGGGGTAGATTTAGGGTTTAGTATAGTGCAGTGGTATTTGGGTAGTGTAGGGAGTCGTGCTGGGGGTAGTGTTTTAGGGTTTAGTGTAGTGCAGCGGTGTTTGTGTAGTGTAGGGAGTTGTGCTGGGGGAAGTGTTTTAGGGTTTAGGGTAGTGCAGTGGTGTTTGTGTAGTGTATTGGGTATTGATGTAGGGTGTAGGGTAGTGCAGTGGTGTTTCGGTAGAGTCGGAGGTCATACTGGTGTTAGTGTTTTAGGCTTTAGGGTAGTGCAGTGGTGTTTGGGTAGTGTAGGGGTCGTGCTGGGGGAGTGTTTTAGGGTTTAGGGTAGTGCAGTGGGGTTTGGGTAGTGTAGGGGGTCATGCTGGGAGTAGTGTTTTAGGGTTTAGGGTAGTGCAGTGGTGTTTGTGTAGTGTAGGGGTTCATGCTGGGGATAGATTTAGGGTTTAGGGTAGTGCAGTAGCGTTAGTGTAGTGTAGGGGGTCGTGCTGAGGGTAGTGTTTTAGGGTTTAATGCATGCAGTGGTGTTTGTGTAGTGAAGGGGTCGTGCTGGGTGTAGTGTTTTATGGTTTAGGGTTTAGGGTAGTGAAGTGGTGTTTGTGTGGTCTAGGGGATTGTGCTGAGGATAGATTTAAGGTTTAGGGTAGTGCAGTGGTGTTTGGGGAGTCGTGCTAGTTGTAGTGTTTTAGGGTTTTGGGTAGGGCAGTTATGTTTGGTGTAGGGTGTCGTGCTGGGGTAGTGTTTTAGGGTTTAGGGTAGTGTAGTGGTGCTTGTGTAGTGTAGGTGGCTGTGCTGGGGGTAGTGTTTTAGGGTTTAGGGTAGTGCAGTGGTGTTTGGGTAGTGTATGGGTTTGTGCTGGGGGTAGTGTTTTAGGGTTTAGGGTAGTGCAGTGGTGTTTGGGTAGTGTAGGGGGTCATGCTGGGGTCAGTGTTTTAGGGTTTAGGGTAGTGCAGTGGCATTTGTGTAGTGTAGGGGTTCATGCTGGGGGTAGTGTTTTAGGATTTAGGGTAGTGCAGTGGTGTTTGAGTAGTGTAGGGGGTCATGCTGGCAGTAGAGTTAGGGTTTAAGGTAGTGCAGTTGTGTATGGGTTGTGTAGGGGTTCGTGCTGGGGTTAGTGTTTTAGTGTTGTGTACTGGTGTTTGTGTAGTGTGGGAGGTCATGCTTGGGGTAGATTTAGGGTTTAGTGTACTGCTGTCATGTTTGGGTAGTGTAGGGAGTCGTGCTGGGGGTAGTGTTTTAGGGTTTAGGGTAGTGCAGTGGTGTTTGTGTTGTGTAGAGAGTCGTATTGGGTGTACTGCTTTAGGATTTAGGGTAGTACAGTGGTGTTTGGGTAGTGTAGGGGCTCATGCTTGTGGTAGTGTTTTAGGGTTTAGGGTAGTGCTGTGGTGTTTATGTAGTGTAAGGGGATGTGCTGGGGTAGTGTTTTAGGTTTTGGGGTAGTGCAGTGGTGTTTGGGTAATGTAGAGGGTAGTGCTGGAGTAGTGTTTTAGGGTTTAGGGTAGTGCAGTGGTGTTTGTGTAGTGTAGGGGGTCCTGCTGGGGGTAGTGTTTTAGGGTTTACGGTAGTGCAGTGGTGTTTGTGTAGTGCATGGGGTAGTGTTTTAGGGTAGTGCAGTGGTGTTTGGGTAGTGTAGGGGGTCATACTGGTGTTAGTGTTTTAGGCTTTAGGGTAGTGCAATGGTGTTTGGTTAGTGTAGGAGTTCATGCTGGGGGTAATGTTTTAGTGTTTACGGTTGTGCAGTGGTGTTTGTGTAGTGTTGGAGGTCATGCTGGATGTACATTTTAGGTTTAGTGCAGTGGTGTTTGGGTAGTGTAGGGAGTCATGCTGGGGGTAGTGTTTTAGGGTTTAGGGTAGTGCAGTGGTGTTTGTGTAGTATAAGGAGTCGTGCTGGGGTAGTGTTTTAGGGTTTGGTGTAGTGCAGTGGTGTTTTTGTAGTGTAGGGGTCGTGCTGGGGTAGTGTTTTAGAGTTTAGGGTAGTGCAGTGTTGTTTGTGTAGTATAGGGGGTCGTGTTTTAGGGTTTAGGGTAGTGCAGTGGTGTTTGGGTAGTGTAGGGGGTCATGCTGTGGGTAGTGTTTTGGGGTATAGCTTAGTGCAGTTGTGTTTGGGTAGTGAAGGGGGTCATGCTGGGGGTAGTGTGTCAGAGTTTAGGGTAGTACAGTGGTGTTTGTGTAGTGCTGGGGGTCTTGCTTGGGGTAGTGTGTTAGGGTTTAGGGTAGTGCAGTGCTGTTTGTGAAGTGTAGGGGGTCATGCTGGGGGTAGTGTTTTTTGGTTTAGGGTAGTGCAGTGGTGTTTGTGTAGTGTAGGGGGTAGTTTTTTAGGGTTTAGTGTAGTGCAGTGGTGTTTTTGCAGTGTAGGGGGTCATGCTGAGGGTAGTGTTTTAGGGCTTAGGGTAGTGCAGTCATGTTTGTGTAGTGTAGGGGATAGTGTTTTGGGGTTTAACGTAGTGCTGTGGCGTTTGGGTAGTGTAGGGGGTCATGCTGGGGGTAGTGTTTTTGTGTTTAGTGCTGTGCAGTTTTATTTGAGTAGTGAAGGGGGTTGTGCTGGGGGTAGTGTTTTAGGGTTTAGGGTAGTACAGTGGTATGTGTGTAGTGTAGGAGGTCAAGCTTGGGGTAGTGTTTTACGGTTTAGGGTAGTGTAGTGGTGTTTGTGTAGTGTAGGGGGTCATGCTGGGGGTAGATTTAGGATTTAAGGTCATGTACTGGTGTTTGTCTAGTGTAGGGGGTCATGTTGGGGGCAGTGTTTTAGCGTTTAAGGCACTGCAGTGGTGTTTGTGTAGTGAAAGTGTCATGCTGGGGGTAGTGTTTTAGGGTTTAGGGTAGCGCAGTGGTGTTTGTGTAGTCTAGGGGGTTGTGCTGGGGTAGATTTAGGGTTTAGGGCAGTGCAGTGTTGTTTGGGTAGTATAGGGGGTCATGCTGGGAGTAGAGTTTTAGGGTTTAGGGTAGTGCAGTGGTATTTGTGTAGTGTATGGGGTACTGTTTTAGGGTTTAGAGTAGTGCAGTGGTGTTTAGATAGTGTAGGGGGTCATGCTGGCGGTAGAGTTAGGGTTTAAGGTAGTGCAGTGGTGTTTGTGTTGTGAGGGGGTCGTGCTGGGGGTAGGGTTTTAGGGTTTAGGGTAGTGCAGTGGTGTTTGGGTAGTGTAGGGGGTCATGCTGGCGGTAGAATTAGGGTTTAAGGTAGTGCAGTGGTGTTTGTGTTGTGAGGGGGTCGTGCTGGGGGTAGGGTTTTAGGGTCTAGGGTAGTGCAGTGGTGTTTGTGTGGTCTAGGGGGTTGTGCTGGGGGTAGATTTAGGGTTTAGGGTAGTGCAGTGGTGTTTGGGTGGTGTAGGGAGTCGTGCTGGTGGTAGTGTTTTAGGGTTTTGGGTAGTGCAGTTATGTTTGGTGTAGGGTGTTGTGCTGGGGAAGTGATTTAGGGTTTAGGGTAGTGTAGTGGTGCTTGTGTAGTGTAGGTGGCCGTGCTGGGGGTAGTGTTTTAGGGTTTAGGGTAGTTCAGTGGTGTTTGGGTAGTGTGGGGGTTCATGCTGGGGTTAGTGTTTTAGGGTTTAGGGAAGTGCAGTGGTGTTTGGGTAGTGTAGGCGTCATGCTGGAGGTAGATTTAGGGTTTAGGGTAGTGCAGTGCTGTTTGTGTTGTGATGAGGTCATGCTGGGGGTAGTGTTTTAGGGTTTAGGGTAGTGCAGTGGTGTTTGTGTAGTATAGGGGGTCATGCTGGGGGTAGTGTTTTAGGGTTTAGGGTAGTGCAGTGGTGTTTTGAAAGTGTAGGGGGTCATGCTGGGGGTAGTGTTTTATGGTTTAGGGTAGTGCAGTGGTGTTTGTGTAGTATAGGGGGTCATGCTGGGGGTAGAGTTTTAGGGTTTAGGGTAGTGCAGTGGTATTTGTGTAGTGTATGGGGTACTGTTTTAGGGTTTAGAGTAGTGCAGTGGTGTTTGGATAGTGTAGGGGGTCATGCTGGTGGGTAGTGTTTTAGGGTTTAGGGTAGTCCAGTGGCGTTTGTGTAGTGCAGGGGTTCATGCTGGCGGTAGAGTTAGGGTTTAAGGTAGTGCAGTGGTGTTTGTGTTGTGAGGGGGTCGTGCTGGGGGTAGTATTTTAGGGTCTAGGGTAGTGCAGTGGTGTTTTTATAGTGTAGGGGGTAATGTTGGGGGTAGTGTTTTCGTGCTTAGGATAGTTCAGTGGTGTGTGGGTAGAGTACGGAGTCATGCTAGGTGCAGTGTTTTAGGGTTTAGGGTAGTAAAGTGGTGTTTGTGTAGTGTAGGGGTCATGATTTAGGGTATACCGTAATACAGTGGTGTTTGGGTAGTGCAGGGAGTCATGCTGGGATTAGTGTTTTTGGGTTTAGGGTAGTGCAGTGGTGTTTGGGTAGTGTAGGGGTTCATACTGGGGTTAGTGTTTTAGGGTTTAGGGTTGTGCACTGGTGTTTGTGTAGTGTGGGAGGTTATGCTGGGGGTAGATTTAGGGTTTAGTATAGTGCAGTGGTATTTGGGTAGTGTAGGGAGTCGTGCTGGGGGTAGTGTTTTAGGGTTTAGTGTGGTGCAGTGGTGTTTGTGTAGTGTAGGGAGTTGTGCTGGGGGGAGTGTTTTAGGGTTTAGGGTAGTGCAGTGGTGTTTGTGTAGTGTATTGGGTAGTGTTTTAGGGTTTAGGGTAGTACAGTGGTGTTTGGGTAGTGTCGGAGGTCATACTGGTGTTAGTGTTTTAGGCTTTAGGGTAGTGCAGTGGTGTTTGCGTAGTGTAAGGGTCATGCTGGGGGTGTGTTTTAGGGTTTAGGGTAGTGCAGTGGGGTTTGGGTAGTGTAGGGGGTCATGCTGGGAGTAGTGTTTTAGGGTTTAGGGTAGTGCAGTGGTGTTTGTGTAGTGTAGGGGTTCATGCTGGGGATAGATTTAGGGTTTAGGGTAGTGCAGTAGTGTTTGTGTAGTGTAGGGGGTCGTGCTGAGGGTAGTGTTTTAGGGTTTAATGCGTGCAGTGGTGTTTGTGTAGTGAAGGGGTCGTGCTGGGTGTAGTGTTTTACGGTTTAGGGTTTAGGGTAGTGCAGTGGCGTTTGTGTGGTCTAGGGGATTGTGCTGAGGATAGATTTAAGGTTTAGGGTAGTGCAGTGGTGTTTGGGTAGTGTAGGGAGTCGTGCTAGTTGTAGTGTTTTAGGGTTTTGGGTAGTGCAGTTATGTTTGGTGTAGGGTGTCGTGCTGGGGTAGTGTTTTAGGGTTTAGGGTAGTGTAGTGGTGCTTGTGTAGTGTAGGTGGCTGTGCTGGGGGTAGTGTTTTAGGGTTTAGGGTAGTGCAGTGGTGTTTGGGTAGTGTATGGGTTTGTGCTGGGGTAGTGTTTTAGGGTTTAGGGTAGTGCAGTGGTGTTTGGGTAGTGTAGGGGGTCTTGCTGGAGGTAGATTTAGGGTTTATGGTAGTGCAGTGGTGTTTGCGTTGTGAGGAGGTCATGCTGGGGGTAGTGTTTTAGGGTTTAGGATAGTGCACTGGTGTTTGGATAGTGTAGGGGGTCATGCTGGGGTCAGTGTTTTAGGGTTTAGGGTAGTGCAGTGGCATTTGTGTAGTGTAGGGGTTCATTCTGGGGGTAGTGTTTTAGGATTTAGGGTAGTGCAGTGGTGTTTGAGTAGTGTAGGGGGTCATGCTGGCAGTAGAGTTAGGGTTTAAGGTAGTGCAGTTGTGTTTGTGTTGTGAGGGGGTCGTGCTGGGGGTAATGTTTTAGGGTTTATGGTAGTGCAGTGGTGTTTGTATAGTGTAGGGGGTCATGCTGGGGGTAGTGTTTTCGTGCTTAGGAGAGCGCAATGGTGTTTGGGTAGATTAGGGGGTCATGCTAGGGGCAGTGTTTAAGGGTTTAGGGTGGTGTTGTTGTGTTTGTGTAGTGTAGGGGTCATGTTTAGGGTATAGGGTAGTGCAGTGGTGTTTGGTAGTGCAGGGAGTCATGCTGGGGTTAGTGTTTTAGGGTTTAGGGTAGTCCCGCGGTGTTTGGGTTGTGTAGGGGTTCGTGCTGGGGTTAGTGTTTTAGTGTTGTGCACTGGTGTTTGTGTAGTGTGGGAGGTCATGCTTGGTGTAGATTTAGGGTTTAGTGTACTGCAGTCGTGTTTGGGTAGTGTAGGGAGTCGTGCTGGGGGTAGTGTTTTAGGGTTTAGGGTAGTGCAGTGGTGTTTGTTTTGTGTAGAGAGTCGTGCTGGGGGTACTGCTTTAGGATTTAGGGTAGTACACTGGTGTTTGGGCAGTGTAGGGGCTCATGCTTGTTGTAGTGTTTTAGGGTTTAGGGTAGTGCTGTGGTGTTTGTGTAGTGTAGGGGTCATGATTTAGGGTATACGGTAATGCAGTGGTGTTTGGGTAGTGCAGGGAGTCATGCTGGGATTAGTGTTTTTGGGTTTAGGGTAGTGCAGTGGTGTTTGGGTAGTGTAGGGGTTCGTGCTGGGGTTAGTGTTTTAGGGTTTAGGGTTGTGCACTGGTGTTTGTGTAGTGTGGGAGGTTATGCTGGGGGTAGATTTAGGGTTTAGTATAGTGCAGTGGTATTTGGGTAGTGTAGGGAGTCGTGCTGGGGGTAGTGTTTTAGGGTTTAGTGTAGTGCAGTGGTGTTTGTGTAGTGCAGGGAGTTGTGCTGGGGGGAGTGTTTTAGGGTTTAGGGTAGTGCAGTGGTGTTTGTGTAGTGTATTGGGTAGTGTTTTAGGGTTTAGGGTAGTGCAGTCGTGTTTGGGTAGTGTCGGAGGTCACACTGGTG
Organism: Triturus cristatus; assembly: GCF_964204655.1. Lineage (NCBI taxonomy): Eukaryota > Metazoa > Chordata > Amphibia > Caudata > Salamandridae > Triturus > Triturus cristatus. The sequence continues at coordinate 873,197,038 of NC_140579.1, read as the reverse complement.
TTAGTGTTTTAGGATTTAGGGTAGTGCAGTGGTGTTTGGGTAGTGTAGGGGTCGTGCTGGGGGAGTGTTTTAGGGTTTAGGGTAGTGCAGTGGGGTTTGGGTAGTGTAGGGGGTCATGCTGGGAGTAGTGTTTTAGGGTTTAGGGTAGTGCAGTGGTGTTTGTGTAGTGTAGGGGTTCATGCTGGGGATAGATTTAGGGTTCAGGGTCGTGCAGTAGTGTTTGTGTAGTGTAGGGGGTCGTGCTGAGGGTAGCGTTTTAGGGTTTAATGCATGCAGTGGTGTTTGTGTAGTGAAGGGGTCGTGCTGGGTGTAGTGTTTTATGATTTACGGTTTAGGGTAGTGCAGTGGTGTTTGTGTGGTCTAGGGGATTGTGCTGAGGATAGATTTAAGGTTTAGGGTAGTGCAGTGGTGTTTGGGTAGTGTAGGGAGTCCTGCTAGTTGTAGTGTTTTAGGATTTTGGGTAGTGCAGTTATGTTTGGTGTAGGGTGTCGTGCTGGGGTAGTGTTTTAGGGTTTAGGGTAGTGTAGTGGTGCTTGTGTAGTGTAGGTGGCTGTGCTGGGGGTAGTGTTTTAGGGTTTAGGGTAGTGCAGTGGTGTTTGGGTAGTGTATGGGTTTGTGCTGGGGTAGTGTTTTAGGGTTTAGGGTAGTCCAGTGGTGTTTGGGTAGTGTAGGGGGTCATGCTGGAGGTAGATTTAGGGTTTATGGTAGTGCAGTGGTGTTTGCGTTGTGAGGAGGTCATGCTGGGGGTAGTGTTTTAGGGTTTAGGATAGTGCACTGGTGTTTGGATAGTGTAGTGGGTCATGCTGGGGTCAGTGTTTTAGGGTTTAGGGTAGTGCAGTGGCATTTGTGTAGTGTAGGGGTTCATGCTGGGGGTAGTGTTTTAGGATTTAGGGTAGTGCAGTGGTGTTTGAGTAGTGTAGGGGGTCATGCTGGCAGTAGAGTTAGGGTTTAAGGTAGTGCAGTTGTGTTTGTGTTGTGAGGGGGTCGTGCTGGGGGTAGTGTTTTAGGGTTTATGGTAGTGCAGTGGTGTTTGTATAGTGTAGGGGGTCATGCTGGGGGTAGTGTTTTCGTGCTTAGGAGAGCGCAATGGTGTTTGGGTAGAGTAGGGGGTCATGCTAGGGGCAGTGTTTAAGGGTTTAGGGTGGTGTAGTTGTGTTTGTGTAGTGTAGGGGTCATGTTTTAGGGTATAGGGTAGTGCAGTGGTGTTTGGCAGTGCAGGGAGTCATGCTGGGGTTAGTGTTTTAGGGTTTAGGGTAGTGCCGTGGTGTTTGGGTTGTGTAGGGGTTCGTGCTGGGGTTAGTGTTTTAGTGTTGTGCACTGGTGTTTGTGTAGTGTGGGAGGTCATGCTTGGTGTAAATTTAGGGTTTAGTGTACTGCAGTCGTGTTTGGGTAGTGTAGGGAGTCGTGCTAGGGGTAGTGTTTTAGGGTTTAGGGTAGTGCAGTGGTGTTTGTGTTGTGTAGAGAGTCGTGCTGGGGGTACTGCTTTAGGATTTAGGGTAGTACAGTGGTGTTTGGGCAGTGTAGGGGCTCATGCTTGTGGTAGTGTTTTAGGGTTTAGGGTAGTGCTGTGGTGTTTATGTAGTGTAAGGGGTCTTGCTGGGGTAGTGCTGGGGTAGTGTTTTAGGTTTTGGGGTAGTGCAGTGGTGTTTGGGTAATGTAGGGGGTAGTGCTGGAGGAGTGTTTTAGGGTTTAGGGTAGTGCAGTGGTGTTTGTGTAGTGTAGGGGGTCCTGCTGGGGGTAGTGTTTTAGGGTTTAGGGTAGTGCAGTGGTGTTTGGGTAGTGTATGGGTTTGTGCTGGGGTAGTGTTTTAGGGTTTAGGGTAGTGCAGTGGTGTTTGGGTAGTGTAGGGGGTCATGCTGGAGGTACATTTAGGGTTTATGGTAGTGCAGTGGTGTTTGCGTTGTGAGGAGGTCATGCTGGGGGTAGTGTTTTAGGGTTTAGGATAGTGCACTGGTGTTTGGAAAGTGTAGTGGGTCATGCTGGGGTCAGTGTTTTAGGGTTTAGGGTAGTGCAGTGGCATTTGTGTAGTGTAGGGGTTCATGCTGGGGGTAGTGTTTTAGGATTTAGGGTAGTGCAGTGGTGTTTGAGTAGTGTAGGGGGACATGCTGGCAGTAGAGTTAGGGTTTAAGGTAGTGCAGTTGTGTTTGTGTTGTGAGGGGGTCGTGCTGGGGGTAGTGTTTTCGTGCTTAGGAGAGCGCAATGGTGTTTGGGTAGAGTAGGGGGTCATGCTAGCGGCAGTGTTTAAGGGTTTAGGGTGGTGTAGTTGTGTTTGTGTAGTGTAGGGATCATGTTTTAGGGTATAGGGTAGTGCAGTGGTGTTTGGTAGTGCAGGGAGTCATGCTGGGGTTCGTGTTTTAGGGTTTAGGGTAGTGCCGTGGTGTTTGGGTTGTGTAGGGGTTCGTGCTGGGGTTAGTGTTTTAGTGTTGTGCACTGGTGTTTGTGTAGTGTGGGAGGTCATGCTTGGTGTAGATTTAGGGTTTAGTGTACTGCAGTCGTGTTTGGGTAGTGTAGGGAGTCGTGCTGGGGGTAGTGTTTTAGGGTTTAGGGTAGTGCAGTGGTGTTTGTGTTGTGTAGAGAGTCATGCTGGGGGTACTGCTTTAGGATTTAGGGTAGTACAGTGGTGTTTGGGCAGTGTAGGGGCTCATGCTTGTGGTAGTGTTTTAGGGTTTAGGGTAGTGCTGTGGTGTTTATGTAGTGTAAGGGAACGTGCTGGGGTAGTGTTTTAGGTTTTGGGGTAGTGCAGTGGTGTTTGGGTAATGTAGGGGGTAGTGCTGGAGGAGTGTTTTAGGGTTTAGGGTAGTGCAGTGGTGTTTGTGTAGTGTAGGGGGTCCTGCTGGGGGTAGTGTTTTAGGGTTTATGGTAGTGCAGTGGTGTTTGTGTAGTGTATGGGGTAGTGTTTTAGGGTAGTGCAGTGGTGTTTGGGTAGTGTAGGGGGTCATACTGGTGTTAGTGTTTTAGGCTTTAGGGTAGTGCAGTGGTGTTTGGGTAGTGTAGGAGTTCATGCTGGGGGTAATGTTTTAGTGTTTAGGGTTGTGCAGTGGTGTTTGTGTAGTGTTGGAGGTCATGCTGGATGTACATTTTAGGTTTAGTGCAGTGGTGTTTGGGTAGTGTAGGGAGTCATGCTGGGGGTAGTGTTTTAGGGTTTAGGGTAGTGCAGTGGTGTTTGTGTAGTATAAGGAGTCGTGCTGGGGGTAGTGTTTTAGGATTTGGTGTAGTGCAGTGGTGTTTTTGTAGTGTAGGGGTCGTGCTGGGGTAGTGTTTTAGAGTTTACGGTAGTGCAGTGTTGTTTGTGTAGTATAGGGGGTCGTGTTTTAGGGTTTAGAGTAGTGCAGTGGTGTTTGGGTAGTGTAGGGGGTCATGCTGGGGGTAGTGTTTTGGGGTATAGCGTAGTGCAGTTGTGTTTGGGTAGTGAAGGGGGTCGTGCTGGGGGTAGTGTTTCAGAGTTTAGGGTAGTACAGTGGTGTTTGTGTAGTGCGGGGGTCTTGCTTGGGGTAGTGTTTTAGGGTTTAGGGTAGTGCAGTGTTGTTTGTGAAGTGTAGGGGGTCATGCTGGGGGTGGTGTTTTTTGATTTAGGGTAGTGCAGTGGTGTTTGTGTAGTGTAGGGGGTAGTTTTTTAGGGTTTAGTGTAGTGCAGTGGTGTTTTTGCAGTGTAGGGGGTCATGCTGAGGGTAGTGTTTTAGGGTTTAGGGTAGTGCAGTCATGTTTGTGTAGTGTAGGGGATAGTGTTTGGGGTTTAACGTAGTGCTGTGGCGTTTGGGTAGTGTAGGGGGTCATGCTGGGGGTAGTGTTTTTGTGTTTAGTGCTGTACAGTTTTATTTGAGTAGTGAAGGGGGTCGTGCTGGGGTAGTGTTTTAGGGTTTAGGGTAGTACAGTGGTATGTGTGTAGTGTAGGGGGTCATGCTTGGGGTAGTGTTTTACGGTTTAGGGTAGTGTAGTGGTGTTTGTGTAGTGTAGGGGGTCATGCTGGGGGTAGATTTAGGATTTAGGGTCATGTACTGGTGTTTGTGTAGTGTAGGGGGTCATGTTGGGGGCTGTGTTTTAGCGTTTAAGGTACTGCAGTGGTGTTTGTGTAGTGAAAGTGTCATGCTGGGGGTAGTGTTTTAGGGTTTAGGGTAGCGCAGTGGTGTTTGTGTAGTCTAGGGGGTTGTGCTGGGGGTAGATTTAGGGTTTAGGGCAGTGCAGTGTGGTTTGGGTAGCGTAGGGGGTCATGCTGGTGGGAGTGTTTTAGGGTTTAGGGTAGTGCAGTGGTGTTTGGATTGTGTAGGGGGTCCTGCTGGGGTCAGTGTTTTAGGGTATAGGGTAGTGCAGTGGTGTTTGGTAGTGCAGGGAGTCATGCTGGGGTTAGTGTTTTAGGGTTTAGGGTAGTGCCGTGGTGTTTGGGTTGTGTAGGGGTTCGTGCTGGGGTTAGTGTTTTAGTGTTGTGCACTGGTGTTTGTGTAGTGTGGGAGGTCATGCTTGGTGTAGATTTAGGGTTTAGTGTACTGCAGTCGTGTTTGGGTAGTGTAGGGAGTCGTGCTGGGGGTAGTGTTTTAGGGTTTAGGGTAGTGCAGTGGTGTTTGTGTTGTGTAGAGAGTCGTGCTGGGGGTACTGCTTTAGGATTTAGGGTAGTACAGTGGTGTTTGGGCAGTGTAGGGGCTCATGCTTGTGGTAGTGTTTTAGGGTTTAGGGTAGTGCTGTGGTGTTTATGTAGTGTAAGGGGTCGTGCTGGGGTAGTGTTTTAGGTTTTGGGGTAGTGCAGTGGTGTTTGGGTAATGTAGGGGGTAGTGCTGGAGGAGTGTTTTAGGGTTTAGGGTAGTGCAGTGGTGTTTGTGTAGTGTAGGAGGTCCTGCTGGGGGTAGTGTTTTAGGGTTTAGAGTAGTGTAGTGGTGCTTGTGTAGTGTAGGTGGCTGTGCTGGGGGTAGTGTTTTAGGGTTTAGGGTAGTGCAGTGGTGTTTGGGTAGTGTATGGGTTTGTGCTGGGGTAGTGTTTTAGGGTTTAGGGTAGTGCAGTGGTGTTTGGGTAGTGTAGGGGGTCATGCTGGAGGTAGATTTAGGGTTTATGGTAGTGCAGTGGTGTTTGCGTTGTGAGGAGGTCATGCTGGGGGTAGTGTTTTAGGGTTTAGGATAGTGCACTGGTGTTTGGATAGTGTAGTGGGTCATGCTGGGGTCAGTGTTTTAGGGTTTAGGGTAGTGCAGTGGCATTTGTGTAGTGTAGGGGTTCATGCTGGGGGTAGTGTTTTAGGATTTAGGGTAGTGCAGTGGTGTTTGAGTAGTGTAGGGGGTCATGCTGGCAGTAGAGTTAGGGTTTAAGGTAGTGCAGTTGTGTTTGTGTTGTGAGGGGGTCGTGCTGGGGGTAGTGTTTTAGGGTTTATGGTAGTGCAGTGGTGTTTGTATAGTGTAGGGGGTCATGCTGGGGGTAGTGTTTTCGTGCTTAGGAGAGCGCAATGGTGTTTGGGTAGAGTAGGGGGTCATGCTAGCGGCAGTGTTTAAGGGTTTAGGGTGGTGTAGTTGTGTTTGTGTAGTGTAGGGTTCATGTTTTAGGGTATAGGGTAGTGCAGTGGTGTTTGGTAGTGCAGGGAGTCATGCTGGGGTTCGTGTTTTAGGGTTTAGGGTAGTGCCATGGTGTTTGGGTTGTGTAGGGGTTCGTGCTGGGGTTAGTGTTTTAGTGTTGTGCACTGGTGTTTGTGTAGTGTGGGAGGTCATGCTTGGTGTAGATTTAGGGTTTAGTGTACTGCAGTCGTGTTTGGGTAGTGTAGGGAGTCGTGCTGGGGGTAGTGTTTTAGGGTTTAGGGTAGTGCAGTGGTGTTTGTGTTGTGTAGAGAGTCGTGCTGGGGGTACTGCTTTAGGATTTAGGGTAGTACAGTGGTGTTTGGGCAGTGTAGGGGCTCATGCTTGTGGTAGTGTTTTAGGGTTTAGGGTAGTGCTGTGGTGTTTATGTAGTGTAAGGGGTCGTGCTGGGGTAGTGATTTAGGTTTTGGGGTAGTGCAGAGGTGTTTGGGTAATGTAGGGGGTAGTGCTGGAGGAGTGTTTTAGGGTTTAGGGTAGTGCAGTGGTGTTTGTGTAGTGTAGGGGGTCCTGCTGGGGGTAGTGTTTTAGGGTTTACGGTAGTGCAGTGGTGTTTGTGTAGTGTATGGGGTAGTGTTTTAGGGTAGTGTAGTGGTGTTTGGGTAGTGTAGGGGGTCATACTGGTGTTAGTGTTTTAGGCTTTAGGGTAGTGCAGTGGTGTTTGGGTAGTGTAGGAGTTCATGCTGGGGGTAATGTTTTAGAGTTTAGGGTTGTGCAGTGGTGTTTTTGTAGTGTTGGAGGTCATGCTGGATGTACATTTTAGGTTTAGTGCAGTGGTGTTTGGGTAGTGTAGGGAGTCATGCTGGGGGTAGTGTTTTAGTGTTTAGGGTAGTGCAGTGGTGTTTGTGTAGTATAAGGAGTCGTGCTGGGGGTAGTGTTTTAGGGTTTGGTGTAGTGCAGTGGTGTTTTTGTAGTGTAGGGGTCGTGCTGGGGTAGTGTTTTAGAGTTTACGGTAGTGCAGTGTTGTTTGTGTAGTATAGGGGGTCGTGTTTTAGGGTTTAGAGTAGTGCAGTGGTGTTTGGGTAGTGTAGGGGGTCATGCTGGGGGTAGTGTTTTGGGGTATAGCGTAGTGCAGTTGTGTTTGGGTAGTGAAGGGGGTCGTGCTGGGGGTAGTGTTTCAGAGTTTAGGGTAGTACAGTGGTGTTTGTGTAGTGCGGGGGTCTTGCTTGGGGTAGTGTTTTAGGGTTTAGGGTAGTGCAGTGTTGTTTGTGAAGTGTAGGGGGTCATGCTGGGGGTGGTGTTTTTTGATTTAGGGTAGTGCAGTGGTGTTTGTGTAGTGTAGGGGGTAGTTTTTTAGGGTTTAGTGTAGTGCAGTGGTGTTTTTGCAGTGTAGGGGGTCATGCTGAGGGTAGTGTTTTAGGGTTTAGGGTAGTGCAGTCATGTTTGTGTAGTGTAGGGGATAGTGTTTGGGGTTTAACGTAGTGCTGTGGCGTTTGGGTAGTGTAGGGGGTCATGCTGGGGGTAGTGTTTTTGTGTTTAGTGCTGTACAGTTTTATTTGAGTAGTGAAGGGGGTCGTGCTGGGGTAGTGTTTTAGGGTTTAGGGTAGTACAGTGGTATGTGTGTAGTGTAGGGGGTCATGCTTGGGGTAGTGTTTTACGGTTTAGGGTAGTGTAGTGGTGTTTGTGTAGTGTAGGGGGTCATGCTGGGGGTAGATTTAGGATTTAGGGTCATGTACTGGTGTTTGTGTAGTGTAGGGGGTCATGTTGGGGGCTGTGTTTTAGCGTTTAAGGCACTGCAGTGGTGTTTGTGTAGTGAAAGTGTCATGCTGGGGGTAGTGTTTTAGGGTTTAGGGTAGCGCAGTGGTGTTTGTGTAGTCTAGGGGGTTGTGCTGGGGGTAGATTTAGGGTTTAGGGCAGTGCAGTGTGGTTTGGGTAGCGTAGGGGGTCATGCTGGTGGGAGTGTTTTAGGGTTTAGGGTAGTGCAGTGGTGTTTGGATAGTGTAGGGGGTCCTGCTGGGGTCAGTGTTTTAGGGTATAGGGTAGTGCAGTGGTGTTTGGTAGTGCAGGGAGTCATGCTGGGGTTAGTGTTTTAGGGTTTAGGGTAGTGCCGTGGTGTTTGGGTTGTGTAGGGGTTCGTGCTGGGGTTAGTGTTTTAGTGTTGTGCACTGGTGTTTGTGTAGTGTGGGAGGTCATGCTTGGTGTAGATTTAGGGTTTAGTGTACTGCAGTCGTGTTTGGGTAGTGTAGGGAGTCGTGCTGGGGGTAGTGTTTTAGGGTTTAGGGTAGTGCAGTGGTGTTTGTGTTGTGTAGAGAGTCGTGCTGGGGGTACTGCTTTAGGATTTAGGGTAGTACAGTGGTGTTTGGGCAGTGTAGGGGCTCATGCTTGTGGTAGTGTTTTAGGGTTTAGGGTAGTGCTGTGGTGTTTATGTAGTGTAAGGGGTCGTGCTGGGGTAGTGTTTTAGGTTTTGGGGTAGTGCAGTGGTGTTTGGGTAATGTAGGGGGTAGTGCTGGAGGAGTGTTTTAGGGTTTAGGGTAGTGCAGTGGTGTTTGTGTAGTGTAGGAGGTCCTGCTGGGGGTAGTGTTTTAGGGTTTAGAGTAGTGTAGTGGTGCTTGTGTAGTGTAGGTGGCTGTGCTGGGGGTAGTGTTTTAGGGTTTAGGGTAGTGCAGTGGTGTTTGGGTAGTGTATGGGTTTGTGCTGGGGTAGTGTTTTAGGGTTTAGGGTAGTGCAGTGGTGTTTGGGTAGTGTAGGGGGTCATGCTGGAGGTAGATTTAGGGTTTATGGTAGTGCAGTGGTGTTTGCGTTGTGAGGAGGTCATGCTGGGGGTAGTGTTTTAGGGTTTAGGATAGTGCACTGGTGTTTGGATAGTGTAGTGGGTCATGCTGGGGTCAGTGTTTTAGGGTTTAGGGTAGTGCAGTGGCATTTGTGTAGTGTAGGGGTTCATGCTGGGGGTAGTGTTTTAGGATTTAGGGTAGTGCAGTGGTGTTTGAGTAGTGTAGGGGGTCATGCTGGCAGTAGAGTTAGGGTTTAAGGTAGTGCAGTTGTGTTTGTGTTGTGAGGGGGTCGTGCTGGGGGTAGTGTTTTAGGGTTTATGGTAGTGCAGTGGTGTTTGTATAGTGTAGGGGGTCATGCTGGGGGTAGTGTTTTCGTGCTTAGGAGAGCGCAATGGTGTTTGGGTAGAGTAGGGGGTCATGCTAGCGGCAGTGTTTAAGGGTTTAGGGTGGTGTAGTTGTGTTTGTGTAGTGTAGGGTTCATGTTTTAGGGTATAGGGTAGTGCAGTGGTGTTTGGTAGTGCAGGGGGTCATGCTGGGGTTCGTGTTTTAGGGTTTAGGGTAGTGCCGTGGTGTTTGGGTTGTGTAGGGGTTCGTGCTGGGGTTAGTGTTTTAGTGTTGTGCACTGGTGTTTGTGTAGTGTGGGAGGTCATGCTTGGTGTAGATTTAGGGTTTAGTGTACTGCAGTCGTGTTTGGGTAGTGTAGGGAGTCGTGCTGGGGGTAGTGTTTTAGGGTTTAGGGTAGTGCAGTGGTGTTTGTGTTGTGTAGAGAGTCGTGCTGGGGGTACTGCTTTAGGATTTAGGGTAGTACAGTGGTGTTTGGGCAGTGTAGGGGCTCATGCTTGTGGTAGTGTTTTAGGGTTTAGGGTAGTGCTGTGGTGTTTATGTAGTGTAAGGGGTCGTGCTGGGGTAGTGTTTTAGGTTTTGGGGTAGTGCAGAGGTGTTTGGGTAATGTAGGGGGTAGTGCTGGAGGAGTGTTTTAGGGTTTAGGGTAGTGCAGTGGTGTTTTTGTAGTGTAGGGGGTCCTGCTGGGGGTAGTGTTTTAGGGTTTACGGTAGTGCAGTGGTGTTTGTGTAGTGTATGGGGTAGTGTTTTAGGGTAGTGTAGTGGTGTTTGGGTAGTGTAGGGGGTCATACTGGTGTTAGTGTTTTAGGCTTTAGGGTAGTGCAGTGGTGTTTGGGTAGTGTAGGAGTTCATGCTGGGGGTAATGTTTTAGAGTTTAGGGTTGTGCAGTGGTGTTTGTGTAGTGTTGGAGGTCATGCTGGATGTACATTTTAGGTTTAGTGCAGTGGTGTTTGGGTAGTGTAGGGAGTCATGCTGGGGGTAGTGTTTTAGTGTTTAGGGTAGTGCAGTGGTGTTTGTGTAGTATAAGGAGTCGTGCTGGGGGTAGTGTTTTAGGGTTTGGTGTAGTGCAGTGGTGTTTTTGTAGTGTAGGGGTCGTGCTGGGGTAGTGTTTTAGAGTTTACGGTAGTGCAGTGTTGTTTGTGTAGTATAGGGGGTCGTGTTTTAGGGTTTAGAGTAGTGCAGTGGTGTTTGGGTAGTGTAGGGGCTCATGCTGGGGGTAGTGTTTTGGGGTATAGCATAGTGCAGTTGTGTTTGGGTAGTGAAGGGGGTCGTGCTGGGGGTAGTGTTTCAGAGTTTAGGGTAGTACAGTGGTGTTTGTGTAGTGCGGGGGTCTTGCTTGGGGTAGTGTTTTAGGGTTTATGGTAGTGCAGTGTTGTTTGTGAAGTGTAGGGGGTCATGCTGGGGGTAGTGTTTTTTGATTTAGGGTAGTGCAGTGGTGTTTGTGTAGTGTAGGGGGTAGTTTTTTAGGGTTTAGTGTAGTGCAGTGGTGTTTTTGCAGTGTAGGGGGTCATGCTGAGGGTAGTGTTTTAGGGTTTAGGGTAGTGCAGTCATGTTTGTGTAGTGTAGGGGATAGTGTTTGGGGTTTAACGTAGTGCTGTGGCGTTTGGGTAGTGTAGGGGGTCATGCTGGGGGTAGTGTTTTTGTGTTTAGTGCTGTACAGTTTTATTTGAGTAGTGACGGGGGTCGTGCTGGGGGTAGTGTTTTAGGGTTTAGGGTAGTACAGTGGTATGTGTGTAGTGTAGGGGGTCATGCTTGGGGTAGTGTTTTACGGTTTAGGGTAGTGTAGTGGTGTTTGTGTAGTGTAGGGGGTCATGCTGAGGGTAGATTTAGGATTTAGGGTCATGTACTGGTGTTTGTGTAGTGTAGGGGGTCATGTTGGGGGCTGTGTTTTAGCGTTTAAGGCACTGCAGTGGTGTTTGTGTAGTGAAAGTGTCATGCTGGGGGTAGTGTTTTAGGGTTTAGGGTAGCGCAGTGGTGTTTGTGTAGTCTAGGGGGTTGTGCTGGGGGTAGATTTAGGGTTTAGGGCAGTGCAGTGTGGTTTGGGTAGTGTAGGGAGTCGTGCTGGTGGTAGAGTTTTAGGGTTTAAGGTAGTGCAGTGATGTTTGGGTAGTGTAGGGTGTCGTGCTGGGGATAGTGTTTTGGGGTTTAGGGTAGTGCAGTGGTGCTTGTGTAGTGTAGGGGGTCGTGCTGGGGGTAGTGTTTTAGGGTTTAGGGTAGTGCAATGTTGTTTGGGTAATGTAGGGGGTCATGCTGTGGGTAGATTTAGGGTTTAGGGTAATGCAGTGGTGTTTGTGTTGTGAGGGGGTCATTCTGGGGGTAGTGTTTTAGGGTTTAGTGTAGTGAAGTGGTGTTTGTATAGTGTAGGGGATCATGCTGGGGGAGTGTTTTAGGGTTTAGGGTATTGCAGTGGTGTTTGGGAAGTGTAGGGGGTCATGCTGGGGGTAGATTTAGGGTTTAGGGTAGTGCAGTGGTGTTTGTGTAGTGTAGGGGTCATACTTAGGGTAGTGTTTTAGGGTTTAAGGCAGTGCAGTGGCGTTTGTGTAGTGAAGGGGTCGTGCTGGGTGTAGTGTTTTAGGGTTTAGGGTAGTGCAGTGGTGTTTGTGTGGTCTAGGGGGTTGTGCTGGGGATAGATTTAGGGTTTAGGGTAGTGCAGTGGTGTTTGGGTAGTGTAGGGAGTCGTGCTGGTTGTAGTGTTTTAGGGTTTTGGGTAGTACAGTTATGCTTGGTGTAGGGTGTCATGCTGGGGTAGTGTTTTAGGGTTTAGAGTAGTGTAGTGGTGCTTGTGTAGTGTAGGTGGCCGTGCTGGGGGTAGTGTTTTAGGGTTTAGGGTTTAGGGTAGTGCAGTGGTGTTTGGGTAGTGTAGGGGTTCATGCTGGGGGTAGTGTTTTAGGGTTTAGGGTAGTGCAGTGGTGTTTGGGTAGTGTAGGGGTTCATGCTGAAGGTAGATTTAGGGTTTAGGGTAGTGCAGTGGTGTTTGTGTTGTGAGGAGGTCATGCTAGGGGTAGTGTTTTAGGATTTAGGGTAGTGCAGTGGTGTTTGTGTAGTGTAGGGAGTCGTGCTGGGGTACTGTTTTAGGGTTTGGGGTAGTGCAGTGGTGTTTGGGTAGTGTAGGGGGTAGTGCTGGAGTAGTGTTTTAGGGTTTAGGGTAGTGCAGTGGTGTTTGTTTAGTATAGGGAGTCCTGCTGGGGGTAGTGTTTTACGGTTTAGGGTAGTGCAGTGGTGTTTGTGTAGTGTAGGGGGTCATACTGGTGTTAGTGTTTTAGGCTTTAGGTTAGTGCAGTGGTGTTTGGGTAGTGTAGGGGTTCATGCTGGGGATAATGGTTTAGTGTTTAGGGTAGTGCAGTGGTGTTTGTGTAGTGTTGGAGGTCATGCTGGATGTAAATTTAAGGTTTAGTGTAGTGCAGTGGTGTTTGGGTAGTGTAGGGAGTCATGTTGGGGGTATTGTTCTAGGGTTTAGGGTAGTGCAGTGGTTTTTGTGTAGTATAGGGAGTCGTGCTGGGGTAGTGGTTTAGGGTTTGGTGTAGTGCAGTGGTGTTTGGGTAGTGTAGGGGGTCGTGCTGGGGGTATTTTTTAGGGTTTAGGGTTGTGCAGTGGTGTTTGCGTAGTGTAGGGGGTCATGCTGGGGGTAGTGTTTTAGGGTTTAGGGTAGTGCAGTGGTGTTTAGGTAGTGTAGGGTGCAGTGCTGGGGTGGTGTTTTAGGGTTTACGGTAGTGCAGTGTTGTTTGTGTAGTGTAGGGGGTCGTGTTGTAGGGTTTAGGGTAGTGCAGTGGTGTTTGGGTAGTGTAGGGGGTCATGCTGGGGGTAGTGTTTTGGGGTATAGCGTAGTGCAATTGTGTTAGGGTAGTAAATGGGGTCGTGCTGGGGGTAGTGTTTCAGAGTTTAGGGTAGTACAGTGGTGTTTGTGTAGTGTAGGGGGTCATGCTGAGGGTAGTGTTTTAGGGTTTAGGGTAGTGCTGTGGCGTTTGGGTAGTGTAGGGGGTCATGCTGGGGGTAGTGTTTTTGTGTTTAGCGTAGTGCAGTTGTATTTGGGTAGTGAAGGGGGTCGTGCTGGGGGTAGTGCTTTAGGGTTTAGGGTAGTACAGTGGTGTTTGTGTAGTATAGGGGTCATGCTTGGGGTAGTGTTTTATGGTTTCTGGTAGTACAGTGGTGTTTGTATAGTGTAGGGGTCATGCTGAGGGTAGATATAGGATTTAGGGTCGTGTACTCGTGTTTGTGCAGTGTAGAGGGTCGTGCTGGGGGCAGTGTTTTAGCGTTTAAGGCACTGCAGTGGTGTTTGTGTAGTGAAAGTGTCATGCTGGGGGTAGTGTTTTAGGGTTTAGGGTAGCGCAGTGGTGTTTGTGTAGTCTAGGGGGTTGTGCTGGGGGTACATTTAGGGTTTAGGGCAGTGCAGTGTTGTTTGGGTAGTATAGGGGGTCATGCTGGGGGTAGAGTTTTAGGGTTTAGGGTAGTGCAGTGGTATTTGTGTAGTGTATGGGGTACTGTTTTAGGGTTTAGAGTAGTGCAGTGGTGTTTGGATAGTGTAGGGGGTCATGCTGGTGGGTAGTGTTTTAGGGTTTAGGGTTGTCCAGTGGCGTTTGTGTAGTGTAGGGGTTCATGCTGGGGTAGTGTTTTAGGGTTGAGGGTAGTGCAGTGGTGTTTGGGTAGTGTAGGGGGTCATGCTGGCGGTTGAGTTAGGGTTTAAGGTAGTGCAGTGGTGTTTATGTTGTGAGGGGGTCATGCTGGGGGTAGTGTTTTAGGGTCTAGGGTAGTGCAGTGGTGTTTGTGTGGTCTAGGGGGTTGTGCTGGGGGTAGATTTAGGGTTTAGGGTAGTGCAGTGGTGTTTGGGTGGTGTAGGGAGTCGTGCTGGTGGTAGTGTTTTAGGGTTTTGGGTAGTGCAGTTATGTCCGGTGTAGGGTGTTGTGCTGGGGTAGTGATTTAGGGTTTAGGGTAGTGTAGTGGCGCTTGTGTAGTGTAGGTGGCCGTGCTGGGGGTAGTGTTTTAGGGTTTAGGGTAGTTCAGTGGTGTTTGGGTAGTGTAGGGGTTCATGCTGGGGGTAGTGTTTTAGGGTTTAGGGTAGTGCAGTGGTGTTTGGATAGTGTAGGGGGTCATGCTGGGGGTAGTGTTTTAGGGTTTAGGGTAGTGCAGTGGTGTTTTGAAAGTGTAGGGGGTCATGCTGGGGGTAGTGTTTTATGATTTAGGGTAGTGCAGTGGTGTTTGTGTGCTGGGGGTAGAGTTTTAGGGTTTCGGGTAGTACAGTGGTGTTTGTATAGTGTAGGGGTCATGCTGAGGGTAGATATAGGATTTAGGGTCGTGTACTGGTGTTTGTGCAGTGTAGAGGGTCGTGCTGGGGGCAGTGTTTTAGCGTTTAAGGCACTGCAGTGGTGTTTGTGTAGTGAAAGTGTCATGCTGGGGGTAGTGTTTTAGGGTTTAGGGTAGCGCAGTGGTGTTTGTGTAGTCTAGGGGGTTGTGCTGGGGGTACATTTAGGGTTTAGGGCAGTGCAGTGTTGTTTGGGTAGTATAGGGGGTCATGCTGGGGGTAGAGTTTTAGGGTTTAGGGTAGTGCAGTGGTATTTGTGTAGTGTATGGGGTACTGTTTTAGGGTTTAGAGTAGTGCAGTGGTGTTTGGATAGTGTAGGGGGTCATGCTGGTGGGTAGTGTTTTAGGGTTTAGGGTTGTCCAGTGGCGTTTGTGTAGTGTAGGGGTTCATGCTGGGGGTAGTGTTTTAGGGTTGAGGGTAGTGCAGTGGTGTTTGGGTAGTGTAGGGGGTCATGCTGGCGGTTGAGTTAGGGTTTAAGGTAGTGCAGTGGTGTTTATGTTGTGAGGGGGTCATGCTGGGGGTAGTGTTTTAGGGTCTAGGGTAGTGCAGTGGTGTTTGTGTGGTCTAGGGGGTTGTGCTGGGGGTAGATTTAGGGTTTAGGGTAGGTCAGTGGTGTTTGGGTGGTGTAGGGAGTCGTGCTGGTGGTAGTGTTTTAGGGTTTTGGGTAGTGCAGTTATGTCCGGTGTAGGGTGTTGTGCTGGGGTAGTGATTTAGGGTTTAGGGTAGTGTAGTGGTGCTTGTGTAGTGTAGGTGGCCGTGCTGGGGGTAGTGTTTTAGGGTTTAGGGTAGTTCAGTGGTGTTTGGGTAGTGTAGGGGTTCATGCTGGGGGTAGTGTTTTAGGGTTTAGGGTAGTGCAGTGGTGTTTGGATAGTGTAGGGGGTCATGCTGGGGGTAGTGTTTTAGGGTTTAGGGTAGTGCAGTGGTGTTTTGAAAGTGTAGGGGGTCATGCTGGGGGTAGTGTTTTATGATTTAGGGTAGTGCAGTGGTGTTTGTGTAGTATAGGGGGTCATGCTGGGGGTAGAGTTTTAGGGTTTAGGGTAGTCCAGTGGCGTTTGTGTAGTGTAGGGGTTCATGCTGGGGGTAGTGTTTTAGGGTTTAGGGTAGTGCAGTGGTGTTTGGGTAGTGTAGGGGGTCATGCTGGCAGTAGAGTTAGGGTTTAAGGTAGTGCAGTGGTGTTTGTGTTGTGAGGGGGTCGTGCTGGGGGTAGAGTTTTAGGGTCTAGGGTAGTGCAGTGGTGTTTGTATAGTGTAGGGGGTCATGTTGGGGGTAGTGTTTTCGTGCTTAGGATAGTTCAGTGGTGTTTGGGTAGAGTAGGGGGTCATGCTAGGTGCAGTGTTTTAGGGTTTAGGGTAGTATAGTGGTGTTTGTGTAGTGTAGGGGTCATGATTTAGGGTATACGGTAATGCAGTGGTGTTTGGGTAGTGCAGGGAGTCATGCTGGGATTAGTGTTTTTGGGTCTAGGGTAGTGCAGTGGTGTTTGGGTAGTGTAGGGGTTCGTGCTGGGGTTAGTGTTTTAGGGTTTAGGGTTGTGCACTGGTGTTTGTGTAGTGTTGGAGTTCATGCTGGGGATAGATTTAGGGTTTAGGGTAGTGCAGTAGTGTTTGTGTAGTGTAGTGGGTCGTGCTGAGGGTAGTGTTTTAGGGTTTAATGCGTGCAGTGGTGTTTGTGTAGTGAAAGGGTCGTGCTGGGTGTAGTGTTTTACAGTTTAGGGTTTAGGGTAGTGTAGTGGTGTTTGTGTGGTCTAGGGGATTGTGCTGAGGATAGATTGAATGTTTAGGGTAGTGCAGTGGTGTTTGGGTAGTGTAGGGAGTCGTGCTAGTTGTAGTGTTTTAGGGTTTTGGGTAGTGCAGTTATGTTTGGTGTAGGGTGTCGTGCTGGGGTAGTGTTTGAGGGTTTAGGGTAGTGTAGTGGTGCTTGTGTAGTGTAGGTGGCTGTGCTGGGGGTAGTGTTTTAGGGTTTAGGGTAGTGCAGTGGTGGTTGGGTAGTGTATGGGTTTGTGCTGGGGGTAGTGTTTTAGGGTTTAGGGTAGTGCAGTGGTGTTTTGGTAGTGTAGGGGGTCATGCTGGAGGTAGATTTAGGGTTTATGGTAGTGCAGTGGTGTTTGCGTTGTGAGGAGGTCATGCTGGGGGTAGTGTTTTAGGGTTTAGGATAGTGCACTGGTGTTTGGATAGTGTAGGGCGTCATGCTGGGGTCAGTGTTTCAGGGTTTAGGGTAGTGCAGTGGCATTTGTGTAGTGTAGGGGTTCATGCTGGGGGTAGTGTTTTAGGATTTAGGGTAGTTCAGTGGTGTTTGAGTAGTGTAGGGGGTCATGCTGGCAGTAGAGTTAGGGTTTAAGGTAGTGCAGTTGTGTTTGTGTTGTGAGGGGGTCGTGCTGGGGGTAGTGTTTTAGGGTTTATGGTAGTGCAGTGGTGTTTGTATAGTGTAGGGGGTCATGCTGGGGGTAGTGTTTTCGTGCTTAGGAGAGCGCAATGGTGTTTGGGTAGAGTAGGGGGTCATGCCAGGGGCAGTGTTTAAGGGTTTAGGGTGGTGTAGTTGTGTTTGTGTAGTGTAGGGGTCATGTTTTAGGGTATAGGGTAGTGCAGTGGTGTTTGGTAGTGCAGGGAGTCATGCTGGGGTTAGTGTTTTAGGGTTTAGGGTAGTGCCGTGGTGTTTGGGTTGTGTAGGGGTTTGTGCTGGGGTTAGTGTTTTAGTGTTGTGCACTGGTGTTTTTGTAGTGTGGGAGGTCATGCTTGGTGTAGATTTAGGGTTTAGTGTACTGCAGTCATGTTTGGGTAGTGTAGGGAGTCGTGCTGGGGGTAGTGTTTTAGGGTTTAGGGTAGTGCCGTGGTGTTTGGGTTGTGTAGGGGTTCGTGCTGGGGTTAGTGTTTTAGTGTTGTGCACTGGTGTTTGTGTAGTGTGGGAGGTCATGCTTGGTGTAGATTTAGGGTTTAGTGTACTGCAGTCGTGTTTGTGTTGTGTAGAGAGTCGTGCTGGGGGTACTGCTTTAGGATTTAGGGTAGTACAGTGGTGTTTGAGTAGTGTAGGGGCTCATGCTTGTGGTAGTGTTTTAGGGTTTAGGGTAGTGCTGTGGTGTTTATGTAGTGTAAGGGGTCATGCTGGGGTAGTGTTTTAGGTTTTGGGGTAGTGCAGTGGTGTTTCGGTAATGTAGGGGGTAGTGCTGGAGTAGTGTTTTAGGGTTTAGGGTAGTGCAGTGGTGTTTGTGTAGTGTAGGGGGTCCTGCTGTGGGTAGTGTTTTAGGGTTTACGGTAGTGCAGTGGTGTTTGTGTAGTGTATGGGGTAGTGTTTTAGGGTAGTGCAGTGGTGTTTGGGTAGTGTAGGGGGTCATACTGGTGTTAGTGTTTTAGGCTTTAGGGTAGTGCAGTGGTGTTTGGGTAGTGTAGGAGTTCATGCTGGGGGTAATGTTTTAGTGTTTAGGGTTGTGCAGTGGTGTTTGTGTAGTGTTGGAGGTCATGCTGGATGTACATTTTAGGTTTAGTGCAGTGGTGTTTGGGTAGTGTAGGGGTTCGTGCTGGGGTTAGTGTTTTAGGGTTTGGGGTTGTGCACTGGTGTTTGGATAGTGTAGGGCGTCATGCTGGGGTCAGTGTTTCAGGGTTTAGGGTAGTGCAGTGGCATTTGTGTAGTGTAGGGGTTCATGCTGGGGGTAGTGTTTTAGGGTTTAGGATAGTGCACTGGTGTTTGGATAGTGTAGGGCGTCATGCTGGGGTCAGTGTTTCAGGGTTTAGGGTAGTGCAGTGGCATTTGTGTAGTGTAGGGGTTCATGCTGGGGGTAGTGTTTTAGGATTTAGGGTAGTTCAGTGGTGTTTGAGTAGTGTAGGGGGTCATGCTGGCAGTAGAGTTAGGGTTTAAGGTAGTGCAGTTGTGTTTGTGTTGTGAGGGGGTCGTGCTGGGGGTAGTGTTTTAGGGTTTATGGTAGTGCAGTGGTGTTTGTATAGTGTAGGGGGTCATGCTGGGGGTAGTGTTTTCGTGCTTAGGAGAGCGCAATGGTGTTTGGGTAGAGTAGGGGGTCATGCCAGGGGCAGTGTTTAAGGGTTTAGGGTGGTGTAGTTGTGTTTGTGTAGTGTAGGGGTCATGTTTTAGGGTATAGGGTAGTGCAGTGGTGTTTGGTAGTGCAGGGAGTCATGCTGGGGTTAGTGTTTTAGGGTTTAGGGTAGTGCCGTGGTGTTTGGGTTGTGTAGGGGTTCGTGCTGGGGTTAGTGTTTTAGTGTTGTGCACTGGTGTTTTTGTAGTGTGGGAGGTCATGCTTGGTGTAGATTTAGGGTTTAGTGTACTGCAGTCATGTTTGGGTAGTGTAGGGAGTCGTGCTGGGGGTAGTGTTTTAGGGTTTAGGGTAGTGCCGTGGTGTTTGGGTTGTGTAGGGGTTCGTGCTGGGGTTAGTGTTTTAGTGTTGTGCACTGGTGTTTGTGTAGTGTGGGAGGTCATGCTTGGTGTAGATTTAGGGTTTAGTGTACTGCAGTCGTGTTTGTGTTGTGTAGAGAGTCGTGCTGGGGGTACTGCTTTAGGATTTAGGGTAGTACAGTGGTGTTTGAGTAGTGTAGGGGCTCATGCTTGTGGTAGTGTTTAAGGGTTTAGGGTAGTGCTGTGGTGTTTATGTAGTGTAAGGGGTCATGCTGGGGTAGTGTTTTAGGTTTTGGGGTAGTGCAGTGGTGTTTGGGTAATGTAGGGGGTAGTGCTGGAGTAGTGTTTTAGGGTTTAGGGTAGTGCAGTGGTGTTTGTGTAGTGTAGGGGGTCCTGCTGTGGGTAGTGTTTTAGGGTTTACGGTAGTGCAGTGGTGTTTGTGTAGTGTATGGGGTAGTGTTTTAGGGTAGTGCAGTGGTGTTTGGGTAGTGTAGGGGGTCATACTGGTGTTAGTGTTTTAGGCTTTAGGGTAGTGCAGTGGTGTTTGGGTAGTGTAGGAGTTCATGCTGGGGGTAATGTTTTAGTGTTTAGGGTTGTGCAGTGGTGTTTGTGTAGTGTTGGAGGTCATGCTGGATGTACATTTTAGGTTTAGTGCAGTGGTGTTTGGGTAGTGTAGGGGTTCGTGCTGGGGTTAGTGTTTTAGGGTTTGGGGTTGTGCACTGGTGTTTGTGTAGTGTGAGAGGTTATGCCGGGGGTAGATTTAGGGTTTAGTATAGTGCAGTGGTATTTGGGTAGTGTAGGGAGTCGTGCTGGGGTAGTGTTTTAGGGTTTAGTGTAGTGCAGTGGTGTTTGTGTAGTGTAGGGAGTTGTGCTGGGGGAAGTGTTTTAGGGTTTAGGGTAGTGCAGTGGTGTTTGTGTAGTGTATTGGGTAGTGTTTTAGGGTTTAGGGTAGTGCAGTGGTGTTTGGGTAGTGTCGGAGGTCATACTGGTGTTAGTGTTTTAGGCTTTAGGGTAGTGCAGTGGTGTTTGGGTCTTGTAGGGGTCGTGCTGGGGGATTGTTTTAGTGTTTAGGGTAGTGCAGTGGGGTTTGGGTAGTGTAGGGGGTCATGCTGGGAGTAGTGTTTTAGGGTTTAGGGTAGTGCAGTGGTGTTTGTATAGTGTAGGGGGTCATGTTGGGGGTAGTGTTTTCGTGCTTAGGATAGTTCAGTGGTGTTTGGGTAGAGTAGGGGGTCATGCTAGGTGTAGTGTTTTAGGGTTTAGGGTACTATAGTGGTGTTTGTGTAGTGTAGGGGTCATGATTTAGGGTATACGGTAATGCAGTGGTGTTTGGGTAGTGCAGGGAGTCATGCTGGGATTAGTGTTTTTGGGTTTAGGGTAGTGCAGTGGTGTTTGGGTAGTGTAGGGGTTCGTGCTGGGGTTAGTGTTTTATGGTTTAGGGTTGTGCACTGGTGTTTGTGTAGTGTGGGAGGTTATGCTGGGGGTAGATTTAGGGTTTAGTATAGTGCAGTGGTATTTGGGTAGTGTAGGGAGTCGTGCTGGGGTAGTGTTTTAGGGTTTAGTGTGGTGCAGTGGTGTTTGTGTAGTGTAGGGAGTTGTGCTGGGGGAAGTGTTTTAGGGTTTAGGGTAGTGCAGTGGTGTTTGTGTAGTGTATTGGGTAGTGTTTTAGGGTTTAGGGTAGTGCAGTGGTGTTTGGGTAGTGTCGGAGGTCATATTGGTGTTAGTGTTTTAGGCTTTAGGGTAGTGCAGTGGTGTTTGGGTCGTGTAGGGGTCGTGCTGGGGGAGTGTTTTAGGGTTTAGGGTTGTGCAGTGGGGTTTGGGTAGTGTAGCGGGTCATGCTGGGAGTAGTGTTTAGGGTTTAGGGTAGTGCAGTGGTGTTTGTGTAGTGTAGGGGTTCATGCTGGGGATAGATTTAGGGTTTAGGGTAGTGCAGTAGTGTTTGTGTAGTGTAGGGGGTCGTGCTGAGAGTAGTGTTTTAGGGTTTAATGCGTGCAGTGGTGTTTGTGTAGTGAAGGGGTCGTGTTGGGTGTAGTGTTTTACGGTTTAGGGTTTAGGGTAGTGCAGTGGTGTTTGTGTGGTCTAGGGGATTGTGCTGAGGATAGATTGAATGTTTAGGGTAGTGCAGTGGTGTTTGGGTAGTGTAGGGAGTCGTGCTAGTTGTAGTGTTTTAGGGTTTTGGGTAGTGCAGTTATGTTTGGTGTAGGGAGTCGTGCTGGCGGTAGTGTTTTAGGGTTTAGGGTGGTGCCATGGTGTTTGGGTTGTGTAGGGGTTCGTGCTGGGGTTAGTGTTTTAGTGTTGTGCACTGGTGTTTGTGTAGTGTGGGAGGTCATGCTTGGTGTAGATTTAGGGTTTAGTGTACTGCAGTCGTGTTTGTGTTGTGTAGAGAATCGTGCTGGGGGTACTGCTTTAGGATTTAGGGTAGTACAGTGGTGTTTGGGTAGTGTAGGGGCTCATGCTTGTGGTAGTGTTTTAGGGTTTAGGGTAGTGCTGTGGTGTTTATGTAGTGTAAGGGGTCATGCTGGGGTAGTGTTTTAGGTTTTGGGGTAGTGCAGTGGTGTTTGGGTAATATAGGGGGTAGTGCTGGAGTAGTGTTTTAGGGTTTAGGGTAGTGCAGTGGTGTTTGTGTAGTATAGGGTTTCCAGCTGGGGTAGTGTTTTAGGGTTTACGGTAGTGCAGTGGTGTTTGTGTAGTGTATGGGGTAGTGTTTTAGGGTAGTGCAGTGGTGTTTGGTTAGTGTAGGGGGTCATACTGGTGTTAGTGTTTTAGGCTTTAGGGTAGTGCAGTGGTGTTTGGGTAGTGTAGGAGTTCATGCTGGGGGTAATGTTTTAGTGTTTAGGGTTGTGCAGTGGTGTTTGTGTAGTGTTGGAGGTCATGCTGGATGTACATTTTAGGTTTAGTGCAGTGGTGTTTGGGTAGTGTAGGGGTTCGTGCTGGGGTTAGTGTTTTAGGGTTTAGGGTTGTGCACTGGTGTTTGTGTAGTGTGGGAGGTTATGCCGGGGGTAGATTTAGGGTTTAGTATAGTGCAGTGGTATTTAGGTAGTGTAGGGAGTCGTGCTGGGGTAGTGTTTTAGGGTTTAGTGTAGTGCAGTGGTGTTTGTGTAGTGTAGGGAGTTGTGCTGGGGGAAGTGTTTTAGTGTTTAGGGTCATGCAGTGGTGTTTGTGTAGTGTATTGGGTAGTGTTTTAGGGTTTAGGGTAGTGCAGTGGTGTTTGGGTAGTGTCGGAGGTCATACTGGTGTTAGTGTTTTAGGCTTTAGGGAAGTGCAGTGGTGTTTGGGTAGTGTAGGGGTCGTGCTGGGGGAGTGTTTTAGGGTTTAGGGTAGTGCAGTGGGGTTTGGGTAGTGTAGGGGGTCATGCTGGGAGTAATGTTTTAGGGTTTAGGGTAGTGCAGTGGTGTTTGGGTAGTGTAGGGGGTCATGCTGGCGGTAGAGTTAGGGTTTAAGGTAGTGCAGTGGTGTTTGTGTTGTGAGGGGGTCATGCTGGGGGTAGTGTTTTAGGATCTAGGGTAGTGCAGTGGTGTTTGTATAGTGTAGAGGGTCATGTTGGGGGTAGTGTTTTCGTGCTTAGGATAGTTCAGTGGTGTTTGGGTAGAGTAGGGGGTCATGCTAGGTGCAGTGTTTTAGGGTTTAGGGTAGTATAGTGGTGTTTGTGTAGTGTAGGGGTCATGATTTAGGGTATACGGTAATGCAGTGGTGTTTGGGTAGTGCAGGGAGTCATGCTGGGATTAGTGTTTTTGGGTTTAGGGTAGTGCAGTGGCGTTTGGGTAGTGTAGGGGTTCGTGCTGGGGTTAGTGTTTTAGGGTTTAGGGTTGTGCACTGGTGTTTGTGTAGTGTGGGAGGTTATGCTGGGGGTAGATTTAGGGTTTAGTATAGTGCAGTGGTATTTGTGTAGTGTAGGGAGTCGTGCTGGGGTAGTGTTTTAGGGTTTAGTGTAGTGCAGTGGTGTTTGTGTAGTGTAGAGAGTTGTGCTGGGGGAAGTGTTTTAGGGTTTAGGGTAGTGCAGTGGTGTTTGTGTAGTGTATTGGGTAGTGTTTTAGGGTTTAGGGTAGTGCAGTGGTGTTTCGGTAGTGTCGGAGGTCACGCTGGTGTTAGTGTTTTAGGCTTTAGGGTACTGCAGTCGTGTTTGGGTAGTGTAGGGGTCGTGCTGGGGGAGTGTTTTAGGGTTTAGGGTAGTGCAGTGGTGTTTGTGTAGTGTAGGGGTTCATGCTGGGGATAGATTTAGGGTTTAGGGTAGTGCAGTAGTGTTTGTGTAGTGTAGGGGGTCGTGCTGAGGGTAGTGTTTTAGGGTTTAATGCGTGCAGTGGTGTTTGTGTAGTGAAGGGGTCGTGCTGGGTGTAGTGTTTTACGGTTTAGGGTTTAGGGTAGTGCAGTGGTGTTTGTGTGGTCTAGGGGATTGTGCTGAGGATAGATTGAATGTTTAGGGTAGTGCAGTGGTGTTTGGGTAGTGTAGGGAGTCCTGCTAGTTGTAGTGTTTTAGGGTTTTGGGTAGTGCAGTTATGTTTGGTGTAGGGTGTCGTGCTGGGGTAGTGTTTGAGGGTTTAGGGTAGTGTAGTGGTGCTTGTGTAGTGTAGGTGGCTGTGCTGGGGGTAGTGTTTTAGGGTTTAGGGTAGTGCAGTGGTGTTTGGGTAGTGTATGGGTTTGTGCTGGGGTAGTGTTTTAGGGTTTAGGGTAGTCCAGTGGTGTTTGGGTAGTGTAGGGGGTCATGCTGGAGGTAGATTTAGGGTTTATGGTAGTGCAGTGGTGTTTGCGTTGTGAGGAGGTCATGCTGGGGGTAGTGTTTTAGGGTTTAGGATAGTGCACTGGTGTTTGGATAGTGTAGGGCGTCATGCTGGGGTCAGTGTTTCAGGGTTTAGGGTAGTGCAGTGGCATTTGTGTAGTGTAGGGGTTCATGCTGGGGGTAGTGTTTTAGTGTTTAGGGTTGTGCAGTGGTGTTTGTGTAGTGTTGGAGGTCATGCTGGATGTACATTTTAGGTTTAGTGCAGTGGTGTTTGGGTAGTGTAGGGGTTCGTGCTGGGGTTAGTGTTTTAGGGTTTAGGGTTGTGCACTGGTGTTTGTGTAGTGTGGGAGGTTATGCCGGGGGTAGATTTAGGGTTTAGTATAGTGCAGTGGTATTTAGGTAGTGTAGTGAGTCGTGCTGGGGTAGTGTTTTAGGGTTTAGTGTAGTGCAGTGGTGTTTGTGTAGTGTAGGGAGTTATGCTGGGGGAAGTGTTTTAGCGTTTAGGGTAGTGCAGTGGTGTTTGTGTAGTGTATTGGGTAGTGTTTTAGGGTTTAGGGTAGTGCAGTGGTGTTTGGGTAGTGTCGGAGGTCATACTGGTGTTAGTGTTTTAGGCTTTAGGGTAGTGCAGTGGTGTTTGGGTAGTGTAGGGGTCGTGCTGGGGGAGTGTTTTAGGGTTTAGGGTAGTGCAGTGGGGTTTGGGTAGTGTAGGGGGTCATGCTGGGAGTAATGTTTTAGGGTTTAGGGTAGTGCAGTGGTGTTTGGGTAGTGTAGGGGGTCATGCTGGCGGTAGAGTTAGGGTTTAAGGTAGTGCAGTGGTGTTTGTGTTGTGAGGGGGTCGTGCTGGGGGTAGTGTTTTAGGGTCTAGTGTAGTGCAGTGGTGTTTGTATAGTGTAGGGGGTCATGTTGGGGGTAGTGTTTTCGTGCTTAGGATAGTTCAGTGGTGTTTGGGTAGAGTAGGGGGTCATGCTAGGTGCAGTGTTTTAGGGTTTAGGTAGTATAGTGGTGTTTGTGTAGTGTAGGGGTCATGATTTAGGGTATACGGTAATGCAGTGGTGTTTGGGTAGTGCAGGGAGTCATGCTGGGATTAGTGTTTTTGGGTTTAGGGTAGTGCAGTGGTGTTTGGGTAGTGTAGGGGTTCGTGCTGGGGTTAGTGTTTTAGGGTTTAGGGCTGTGCACTGGTGTTTGTGTAGTGTGGGAGGTTATGCTGGGGGGATATTTAGGGTTTAGGATAGTGCAGTGGTATTTGTGTAGTGTAGGGAGTCGTGCTGGGGTAGTGTTTTAGGGTTTAGTGTAGTGCAGTGGTGTTTGTGTAGTGTAGGGAGTTGTGCTGGGGGAAGTGTTTTAGGGTTTAGGGTAGTGCAGTGGTGTTTGTGTAGTGTATTGGGTAGTGTTTTAGGGTTTAGGGTAGTGCAGTGGTGTTTGGGTAGTGTCGGAGGTCATACTGGTGTTAGTGTTTTAGGCTTTAGGGTAGTGCAGTGGTGTTTGGGTAGTGTAGGGGTCATGCTGGGGGAGTGTTTTAGGGTTTAGGGTAGTGCAGTGGGGTTTGGGTAGTGTAGGGGGTCATGCTGGGAGTAGTGTTTTAGGGTTTAGGGTAGTGCAGTGGTGTTTGTGTAGTGTAGGGGTTCATGCTGGGGATAGATTTAGGGTTTAGGGTAGTGCAGTAGTGTTTGTGTAGTGTAGGGGGTCGTGCTGAGGGTAGTGTTTTAGGGTTTAATGCGTGCAGTGGTGTTTGTGTAGTGAAGGGGTCGTGCTGGGTGTAGTGTTTTACGGTTTAGGGTTTAGGGTAGTGCAGTGGTGTTTGTGTGGTCTAGGGGATTGTGCTGAGGATAGATTGAATGTTTAGGGTAGTGCAGTGGTGTTTGGGTAGTGTAGGGAGTCCTGCTAGTTGTAGTGTTTTAGGGTTTTGGGTGGTGCAGTTATGTTTGGTGTAGGGTGTCGTGCTGGGGTAGTGTTTGAGGGTTTAGGGTAGTGTAGTGGTGCTTGTGTAGTGTAGGTGGCTGTGCTGTGGGTAGTGTTTTAGGGTTTAGGGTAGTGCAGTGGTGTTTGGGTAGTGTATGGGTTTGTGCTGGGGTAGTGTTTTAGGGTTTAGGGTAGTCCAGTGGTGTTTGGGTAGTGTAGGGGGTCATGCTGGAGGTAGATTTAGGGTTTATGGTAGTGCAGTGGTGTTTGAGTTGTGAGGAGGTCATGCTGGGGGTAGTGTTTTAGGGTTTAGGACAGTGCACTGGTGTTTGGATAGTGTAGGGCGTCATGCTGGGGTCAGTGTTTCAGGGTTTAGGGTAGTGCAGTGGCATTTGTGTAGTGTAGGGGTTCATGCTGGGGGTAGTGTTTTAGGATTTAGGGTAGTTCAGTGGTGTTTGAGTAGTGTAGGGGGTCATGCTGGCAGTAGAGTTAGGGTTTAAGGTAGTGCAGTTGTGTTTGTGTTGTGAGGGGGTTGTGCTGGGGGTAGTGTTTTAGGGTTTATGGTAGTGCAGTGATGTTTGTATAGTGTAGGGGGTCATGCTGGGGGTAGTGTTTTCGTGCTTAGGAGAGCGCAATGGTGTTTGGGTAGAGTAGGGGGTCATGCTAGGGGCAGCTTTTAAGGGTTTAGGGTGGTGTAGTTGTGTTTGTGTAGTGTAGGGGTCATGTTTTAGGGTATAGGGTAGTGCAGTGGTGTTTGGTAGTGCAGGGAGTCATGCTGGGGTTAGTGTTTTAGGGTTTAGGGTAGTGCCGTGTTGTTTGGGTTGTGTAGGGGTTCGTGCTGGGGTTAGTGTTTTAGTGTTGTGCACTGGTGTTTGTGTAGTGTGGGAGGTCATGCTTGGTGTAGATTTAGGGTTTAGTGTACTGCAGTCGTGTTTGGGTAGTGTAGGGAGTCGTGCTGGGGGTAGTGTTTTAGGGTTTACGGTAGTGCCGTGGTGTTTGGGTTGTGTAGGGGTTCGTGCTGGGGTTAGTGTTTTAGTGTTGTGCACTGGTGTTTGTGTAGTGTGGGAGGTCATGCTTGGTGTAGATTTAGTGTTTAGTGTACTGCAGTTGTGTTTGTGTTGTGTGGAGAGTCGTGCTGGGGTACTGCTTTAGGATTTAGGATAGTACATTGGTGTTTGGGTAGTGTAGGGGCTCATGCTTGTGGTAGTGTTTTAGGGTTTAGGGTAGTGCTGTGGTGTTTATGTAGTGTAAGGGGTCGTGCTGGGGTAGTGTTTTAGGTTTTGGGGTAGTGCAGTGGTGTTTGGGTAATGTAGGGGGTAGTGCTGGAGTAGTGTTTTAGGGTTTAGGGTAGTGCAGTGGTGTTTGTGTAGTGTAGGGGGTCCTGCTGGGGGTAGTGTTTTAGGGTTTACGGTAGTGCAGTGGTGTTTGTGTAGTGTATGGGGTAGTGTTTTAGGGTAGTGCAGTGGTGTTTGGGTAGTGTAGGGGGTCATACTGGTGTTAGTGTTTCAGAGTTTAGGGTAGTACAGTGGGGTTTGTGTAGTGCGGGTGGTCTTGCTTGGGGTAGTGTTTTAGGGTTTAGGGTAGTGCAGTGTTGTTTGTGAAGTGTAGGTGGTCATGCTGGGGGTAGTGTTTTTTGGTTTAGGGTAGTGCAGTGGTGTTTGTGTAGTGTAGGGGGTAGTTTTTTAGGGTTTAGTGTAGTGCAGTGGTGTTTTTGCAGTGTAGGGGATCATGCTGAGGGTAGTGTTTTAGGGTTTAGGGTAGTGCAGTCATGTTTGTGTAGTGTAGGGGATAGTGTTTTGGGGTTTAACGTAGTGCTGTGGCGTTTGGGTAGTGTAGGGGGTCATGCTGGGGGTAGTGTTTTGTGTTTAGTGCTGTGCAGTTTTCTTTGAGTAGTGAAGGGGGTCGTGCTGGGGGTAGTGTTTTAGGGTTTAGGGTAGTACAGTGGTATGTGTGTAGGGTAGGGGGTCATGCTTGGGGTAGTGTTTTACGGTTTAGGGTAGTGTATTGGTGTTTGTGTAGTGTAGGGGGTCATGCTGGGGGTAGATTTAGGATTTAGGGTCATGTACTGGTGTTTGTGTAGTGTGGGAGGTCATGCTTGGTGTAGATTTAGGGTTTAGTGTACTGCAGTCGTGTTTGGGTAGTGTAGGGAGTCGTGCTGGGGGTAGTGTTTTAGGGTTTACGGTAGTGCCGTGGTGTTTGGGTTGTGTAGGGGTTCGTGCTGGGGTTAGTGTTTTAGTGTTGTGCACTGGTGTTTGTGTAGTGTGGGAGGTCATGCTTGGTGTAGATTTAGGGTTTAGTGTACTGCAGTTGTGTTTGTGTTGTGTGGAGAGTCGTGCTGGGGTACTGCTTTAGGATTTAGGGTAGTACATTGGTGTTTGGGTAGTGTAGGGGCTCATGCTTGCGGTAGTGTTTTAGGGTTTAGGGTAGTGCTGTGGTGTTTATGTAGTGTAAGGGGTCGTGCTGGGGTAGTGTTTTAGGTTTTGGGGTAGTGCAGTGGTGTTTGGGTAATGTAGGGGGTAGTGCTGGAGTAGTGTTTTAGGGTTTAGGGTAGTGCAGTGGTGTTTGTGTAGTGTAGGGGGTCCTGCTGGGGGTAGTGTTTTAGGGTTTACGGTAGTGCAGTGGTGTTTGTGTAGTGTATGGGGTAGTGTTTTAGGGTAGTGCAGTGGTGTTTGGGTAGTGTAGGGGGTCATACTGGTGTTAGTGTTTCAGAGTTTAGGGTAGTACAGTGGGGTTTGTGTAGTGCGGGGGGTCTTGCTTGGGGTAGTGTTTTAGGGTTTAGGGTAGTGCAGTGTTGTTTGTGAAGTGTAGGGGGTCATGCTGGGGGTAGTGTTTTTTGGTTTAGGGTAGTGCAGTGGTGTTTGTGTAGTGTAGGGGGTAGTTTTTTAGGGTTTAGTGTAGTGCAGTGGTGTTTTTGCAGTGTAGGGGATCATGCTGAGGGTAGTGTTTTAGGGTTTAGGGTAGTGCAGTCATGTTTGTGTAGTGTAGGGGATAGTGTTTTGGGGTTTAACGTAGTGCTGTGGCGTTTGGGTAGTGTAGGGGGTCATGCTGGGGGTAGTGTTTTGTGTTTAGTGCTGTGCAGTTTTCTTTGAGTAGTGAAGGGGGTCGTGCTGGGGGTAGTGTTTTAGGGTTTAGGGTAGTACAGTGGTATGTGTGTAGTGTAGGGGGTCATGCTTGGGGTAGTGTTTTACGGTTTGGGGTAGTGTATTGGTGTTTGTGTAGTGTAGGGGGTCATGCTGGGGGTAGATTTAGGATTTAGGGTCATGTACTGGTGTTTGTGTAGTGTAGGGGGTCATGTTGGGGGCAGTGTTTCAGCGTTTAAGGCACTGCAGTGGTGTTTGTGTAGTGAAAGTGTCATGCTGGGGGTAGTGTTTTAGGGTTTAGGGTAGCGCAGTGGAGTTTGTGTAGTCTAGGGGGTTGTGCTGGGGGTAGATTTAGGGTTTAGGGCAGTGCAGAGTTGGTTGGGTAGTGTAGGGAGCCGTGCTGGTGGTAGAGTTTTAGGGTTTAAGGTAGTGCAGTGATGTTTGGGTAGTGTAGGGTGTCGTGCTGGGGATAGTGTTTTGGGGTTTAGGGTAGTGCAGTGGTGCTTGTGTAGTGTAGGGGCTTGTGCTGGGGGTAGTGTTTTAGGGTTTAGGGTAGTGCAATGGTGTTTGGGTAATGTAGGGGGTCATGCTGTGGGTTGATTTAGGGTTTAGGGTAATGCAGTGGTGTTTGTGTTGTGAGGGGGTCATTCTGGGGGTAGTGTTTTAGGGTTTAGTGTAGTGAAGTGGTGTTTGTATAGTGTAGGGGATCATGCTGGGGGAGTGTGTAAGGGTTTAGGGTAGTGCAGTGGTGTTTGGGTAGTGTAGGGGGTCATTCTGGGGGTAGTGTTTTAGAGTTTAAGGTAGTGCAGTGGTGTTTGTATAGTGTAGGGGGTCATGCTGGGGGTAGTGTTTTAGGGTCTAGGGTAGTGCTGTGGTGTTTATATAGTGTAAGGGGTCGTGCTGGGGTAGTGTTTTAGGTTTTGGGGTAGTGCAGTGGTGTTTGGGTAATGTAGGGGGTAGTGCTGGAGTAGTGTTTTAGGGTTTAGGGTAGTGCAGTGGTGTTTGTGTAGTGTAGGGGGTCCTGCGGGGGGTAGTGTTTTAGGGTTTACGGTAGTGCAGTGGTGTTTGTGTAGTGTATGGAGTAGTGTTTTAGGGTAGTGCAGTGGTGTTTGGGTAGTGTAGGGGGTCATACTGGTGTTAGTGTTTTAGGCTTTAGGGTAGTGCAGTGGTGTTTGGGTAGTGTAGGAGTTCATGCTGGGGGTAATGTTTTAGTGTTTAGGGTTGTGCAGTGGTGTTTGTGCAGTGTTGGAGGTCATGCTGGATGTACATTTTAGGTTTAGTGCAGTGGTGTTTGGGTAGTGTAGGGAGTCATGCTGGGGGTAGTGTTTTAGGGTTTAGGGTAGTGCAGTGGTGTTTGTGCAGTATAAGGAGTCGTGCTGGGGGTAGTGTTTTAGGGTTTGGTGTAGTGCAGTGGTGTTTTTGTAGTGTAGGGGTCGTGCTGGGGTAGTGTTTTAGAGTTTACGGTAGTGCAGTGTTGTTTGTGTAGTATAGGGGGTCGTGTTTTAGGGTTTAGGGTAATACAGTGGTGTTTGGGTAGTGTAGGGGGTCATGCTGGGGGTAGTGTTTTGGGGTATAGCGTTGTGCAGTTGTGTTTGGGTGGTGAAGGGGGTCGTGCTGGGGGTAGTGTTTCAGAGTTTAGGGTAGTACAGTGGTGTTTGTGTAGTGCGGGGGGTCTTGCTTGGGGTAGTGTTTTAGGGTTTAGGGTAGTGCAGTGTTGTTTGTGAAGTGTAGGGGGTCATGCTGGGGGAAGTGTTTTTTGGTTTAGGGTAGTGCAGTGGTGTTTGTGTAGTGTAGGGGGTAGTTTTTTAGGGTTTAGTGTAGTGCAGTGGTGTTTTTGCAGTGTAGGGGATCATGCTGAGGGTAGTGTTTTAGGGTTTAGGGTAGTGCAGTCATGTTTGTGTAGTGTAGGGGATAGTGTTTTGGGGTTTAACGTAGTGCTGTGGCGTTTGGGTAGTGTAGGGGGTCATGCTGGGGGTAGTGTTTTGTGTTTAGTGCTGTGCAGTTTTATTTGAGTAGTGAAGGGTGTCGTGCTGGGGGTAGTGTTTTAGGGTTTAGGGTAGTACAGTGGTATGTGTGTAGTGTAGGGGGTCATGCTTGGGGTAGTGTTTTACGGTTTAGGGTAGTGTATTGGTGTTTGTGTAGTGTAGGGGGTCATGCTGGGTGTAGATTTAGGATTTAGGGTCATGTACTGGTGTTTGTGTAGTGTAGGGGGTCATGTTGGGGGCAGTGTTTTAGCGTTTAAGGCACTGCAGTGGTGTTTGTGTACTGAAATTGTCATACTGGGGGTAGTGTTTTAGGGTTTAGGGTAGCACAGTGGTGTTTGTGTAGTCTAGGGGGTTGTGCTGGGGGTAGATTTAGGGTTTAGGGCAGTGCAGAGTTGTTTGGGTAGTGTAGGGAGCCGTGCTGGTGGTAGAGTTTTAGGGTTTAAGGTAGTGCAGTGATGTTTGGGTAGTGTAGGGTGTCGTGCTGGGGATAGTGTTTTGGAGTTTAGGGTAGTGCAGTGGTGCTTGTGTAGTGTAGGGGCTTGTGCTGGGGGTAGTGTTTTAGGGTTTAGGGTAGTGCAATGGTGTTTGGGTAATGTAGGGGGTCATGCTGTGGGTTGATTTAGGGTTTAGGGTAATGCAGTGGTGTTTGTATCGTGAGGGGGTCATTCTGGGGGTAGTGTTTTAGGGTTTAGTGTAGTGCAGTGGTGTTTGTATAGTGTAGGGGGTCATGCTGGGGGTAGTGTTTTAGGGTTTAGGGTAGTGCAGTGGTGTTTGTGTAGTGTAGGGGTTCATGCTGGGGGTAGATTTAGGGTTTAGGGTAGTGCAGTGGTGTTTGTGTAGTGTAGGGGGTCGTACTTTGGGTAGTGTTTTAGGGTTTAAGGCAGTGCAGTGGTGTTTGTGTAGTGAAGGGGTCGTGCTGGGTGTAGTGTTTTAGGGTTTAGGGTAGTGCAGTGGTGTTTGTGTGGTCTAGGGGGTTGTGCTGGGGATAGATTTAGGGTTTAGGGTAGTGCAGTGGTGTTTGGGTAGTGTAGGGATTCGTGCTGGGATAGTGTTTTAGGGTTTTGGGTAGTGCAGTTATGTTTGGTGTAGGGTGTCGTGCTGGGGTAGTGTTTTAGGGTTTAGGGTAGTGTAGTGGTGCTTGTGTAGTGTAGGTGGCCGTGCTGGGGGTAGTGTTTTAGGGTTTAGGGTAGTGCAGTGGTGTTTGGGTAGTATAGGGGTTCATGCTGGGGGTAGTGTTTTAGGGTTTAGGGTAGTGCAGTGGTGTTTGGGTAGTGTAGGGGTTCATGCTAAAGGTAGATTTATGGTTTAGGGTAGTGCAGTGGTGTTTGTGTTGTGAGGAGGTCATGCTAGGGGTACTGTTTTAGGATTTAGGGTAGTGCAGTTGTGTTTGTGTAGTGTAGGGAGTCGTGCTGGGTTACTGTTTTAGGGTTTGGGGTAGTGCAGTGGTGTTTGGGTAGTGTAGGTGTAGTGCTGGAGTAGTGTTTTAGGGTTTAGGGTAGTGCAGTGGTGTTTGTTTATTATAGGGGGTCCTGCTGGGGGTAGTGTTTTACGGTTTAGGGTAGTGCAGTGGTGTTTGGGTAGTGTAGGGGGTCATACTGGTGTTAGTGTTTTAGGCTTTAGGGTAGTGCAGTGGTGTTTGGGTAGTGTAGGGGTTCATGCTGGGGGTAATGGTTTAGTGTTTAGGGTAGTGCAGTGGTGTGTGTGTAGTGTTGGAGGTCATGCTGGATGTAAATTTAAGGTTTAGTGTAGTGCAGTGGTGTTTGGGTAGTGTAGGGAGTCATGTTGGGGGTATTGTTCTAGGGTTTAGGGTAGTGCAGTGGTTTTTGTGTAGTATAGGGAGTCGTGCTGGGGGTAGTGCTTTAGGGTTTGGTGTAGTGCAGTGGTGTTTGGGTAGTGTAAGGGGTCCTGCTGGGGTATTTTTTAGGGTTTAGGGTTGTGCAGTGGTGTTTGCGTAGTTTAGGGGGTCATGCTGGGGGTAGTGTTTTAGGGTTTAGGGTAGTGCAGTGGCGTTTAGGTAGTGTAGGGTGCAGTGCTGGGGTGGTGTTTTAGGGTTTACGGTAGTGCAGTGTTGTTTGTGTAGTGTAGGGGGTCGTGTTTTAGGGTTTAGGGTAGTGCAGTGGTGTTTGGGAAGTGTAGGGGGTCATGCTGGGGATAGTGTTTTGGGGTATAGCGTAGTGCAATTGTGTTTGAGTTGTGAATGGGGTCGTGCTGGGGGTAGTGTTTCAGAGTTTAGGGTAGTACAGTGGTGTTTGTGTAGTGCAGGGGGTCTTGCTTGGGGTAGTGTTTTAAAGTTTAGGGTAGCGCAGTGGTGTTTGTGTAGTGTAGAGGGTCATGCTGAGGGTAGTGTTTTAGGGTTTAGGGTAGTGCAGTCATGTTTGTGTAGTGTAGGGGGTAGTGTTTTGGGGTTTAGCGTAGTGCTGTGGCGTTTGGGTAGTGTAGGGGGTCATGCTGGGGGTAGTGTTTTTGTGTTTAGCGTAGTGCAGTTGTATTTGGGTAGTGAAGGGGGTCGTGCTGGGGGTAGTGTTTTAGGGTTTAGGGTAGTACAGTGGTGTTTGTGTAGTGTAGGGGGTCATGCTTGGGGTAGTGTTTTATGGTTTTGGGTAGTACAGTGGTGTTTGTATAGTGTAGGGGGTCATGCTGAGGGTAGATATAGCATTTAGGGTCGTGTACTGATGTTTGTGCAGTGTAGAGGGTCGTGCTGGGGGCAGTGTTTTAGCGTTTAAGGCACTGCAGTGGTGTTTGTGTAGTGAAAGTGTCATGCTGGGGGTAGTGTTTTAGGGTATAGGGTAGTGCAGTGGTGTTTGTGTAGTCTAGGGGGTTGTTCTGGGGTAGATTTAGGGTTTAGGGCAGAGCAGTGGTGTTTGGGTAGTGTAGGGAGTCATGCTGGTGGTTGTGTTTTAGGGTTTAAGGTAGTGCAGTGATGTTTGTGTAGTGCAGGGGGTTGCACTGGGGGTAGTGTTTTAGGGTTTAGGGTAGTGCAATGGTTTTTGGGTAGTGTAGGGGTTCATGCTGGGGGTATTGTTTTATGATTTAGGGTAGTGCAGTGGTGTTTGGGTAATATAGGGGGTCATGCTGTGGGTAGATTTAGGGTTAAGGGGAATGCAGTGGTGTTTGTGTTGTGAGGGGGTCATTCTGGGGGTAGTGTTTTAGGGTTTAGGGTAGTGCAGTGGTGTTTGTATAGTGTAGGGGATGATGCTGGAGGAGAGTTTTAGGGTTTAGGGTAGTGCAGTAGTGTTTTGGTAATGTAGGGGGTCATGCTGGGGATAGTGTTGTAGGGTTTAAGGTAGTGCAGTGGTGTTTGTTTAGTGTAGGGGGTCATGCTGAGGGTAGTGTTTTAGGGTTTAGGGTAGTGCAGAGGTGATTGTGTAGTGTAGGGGGTCATGCTGGGGGTAGATTTAGGGTTTAGGGTACTGCAGTGGTGTTTGTGTAGTGTAGGGGTCGTGCTGAGGGTAGTGTTTTAGAATTTTAGGCAGTGCAGTGGTGTTTGTGTAGTGAAGGGGTTGTGCTGGGAATAGTGTTTTAGGGTTTAGGGTTTAGGGTTTTGGGTAGTGCAGTTATGTTTGGTGTAGGGTGTCATGCTGGGGTAGTGCTTTAGGGTTTAGGGTAGTGTAGTGATTCTTGTGTAGTGTAGGTAGTGGTGCTTGTGTAGTGTAGGTGGCCGTGCTGGGGGTAGTGTTTTAGGGTTTAGGGTAGTGCAGTTGTGTTTGACTTGTGAAGGGGTTCATGCTGGGGGTAGTGCTTAAGGGTTTAGGGTAGTGCAGTGGTGTTTGTGTAGTGTAGGGGTTCATGCTGGAAGTAGATTTAGGGTTTAGGGTAGTGCAGTGGTGTTTGTGTTGTGAGGAGGTCATGCTGGGGTTAGTGTTTTAGGGTTTAGGGTAGTGCAGTGGTGTTTGGGTTGTGTAGGGGTTTGTGCTGGTGTTAGTGTTTTAGGGTTTATGGTTGTGCGTTGGTGTTTTTTTAGTGTGGGAGGTCATGCTGGGGGTAGATTTAGGGTTTAGTGTAGTGCAGTGGTGTTTGGGTAGTGTAGGGAGTTGTGCTGGGGTTAGTGTTTTAGAGTTTAGGGTAGTGCAGTGGTGTTTGTGTAGTGTATGGAGTCATGCTGGGGGTAGTGTTTTAGGGTTTAGGGTAGTACAGTGGTGTTTGGGTAGTGTAGGGGGTAATGCTTTGGGTAGTGTTTTAGGGTTTAGGATAGTGCTGTGGTGTTTATGTAGTGTAGGGGGTCATGCAGGGGTAGTGTTTTAGGGTTTGGGGTAGTGCAGTGGTGTTTGGGTAGTGTAGGGGTAGTGCTGGAGTAGTGTTTTAGGGTTTAGGGTAGTGCAGTGGTGTCTGTGTATTGTAGGCGGTCCTGCTGGAGGTAGTTTTTTAGGGTTTACTGTAGTGCAGTGGTGTTTGTGTAGTGCATTGGGTAGTGTTTTAGGGTTTAGGGTAGTGCAGTGGTGTTTTGGTAGTGTAGGGGTTCTTGCTGGGGGTAGTGTTTTAGGGTTTAGGGTAGTGCAGTGGTGTTTGTGTAGTATAGGCAGTTGTGCTGTGGGTAGTGTTTTCGGGTCTGGTGTAGTGCAGTGGTGTTTGGGTAGTGTAGGGGGTCGTGCTGGGGGTATTTTTTAGGGTTTAGGGTTGTGCAGTGGTGTTTGTGTAGTGTAGGGGGTCGTGCTCGGGGTAGTGTTTTAGGGATTAGGGTAGTGCAGTGGTGTTTGGATAGAGTAGGGTGTCGTGCTGGGATAGTGTTTTAGGGTTTACGGTAGTGCAGTGTTGTTTGTGTAGTGTTTGAGGTCATGCAGGATGTAAATTTAAGGTTTAGTGTAGTGCAGTGGTGTTTGGGTAGTATAGGGAGTCATGCTGGGGGTAGTGTTTTAGGGTTTAGGGTAGTGCAGTGGTGTTTGTGTAGTATAGGCAGTCGTGCTGGGGGTAGTGTTTTCGGGTTTGGTGTAGTGCAGTGGTGTTTGGGTAGTGTAGGGGGTCGTGCTGGGGGTATTTTTTAGGGTTTAGGGTTGTGCAGTGGTGTTTGTGTAGTGTAGGGGGTCGTGCTGGGGGTAGTGTTTTAGGGATTAGGGTAGTGCAGTGGTGTTTGTATAGTGTAGGGTGTCGTGCTGGGATAGTGTTTTAGGGTTTACGGTAGTGCAGTGTTGTTTGTGTAGTGTAGGGGGTCGTGTTTTAGGGTTTACGGTAGTGCAGTGGTGTTTGGGTAGTGTAGGGGGTCATGCTGGGGGTAGTGTTTTGGGGTATAGCTTAGTACAGATGTGTTTGGGTAGTAAAGGGGGTCGTGCTGGGGGTAGTGTTTCAGAGTTTAGGGTAGTACAGTGGTGTTTGTGTAGTGCAGGGGGTCTTGATTGGGGTAGTGTTTTAAGGTTTAGGGTAGTGCAGTGGTGTTTGTGAAGTGTAGAGGGTCAAGCTGGGGGTAGTGTTTTAAGATTTAGGGTAGTGCAGTGGTGTTTGTGTTGTGTAGGGGTCGTTTTTTAGGGTTTAGTGTAGTGCAGTGGTGTTTGTGTAGTGTAGGTTGTCATGCTGAGGGTAGTGTTTTAGGGTTTAGGGTAGAGCAGTCATGTTTGTGTAGTGTAGGGGGTAGTGTTTTGGGGTTTAGCGTACTGCTGTGGCATTTGGGTAGTGTAGGTTGTCATGCTGGGAGTTGTGTTTTTGTGTTTAGCATAGTGCAGTTGTATTTGGGTAGTGAATGGGGTCGTGCTGGGGGTAGTGTTTTAGGGTTTAGGGTAGTGCAGTGGTGTTTCTGTAGTGTAGGGGGTCATGCTGGGGGTAGATTTAGGATATAGGGTCGTGTACTGGTGTTTGTGTAGTGTAGGGGGTCGTGCTGGGGGCAGTGTTTTAGCGTTTAAGGCACTGTAGTGGTGTTTGTGTAGTGAAAGTGTCATGCTGGGGGTAGTATTTTAGGGTTTAGGGTAGTGCAGTGGTGTTTGTGTAGTCTAGGGGGTTGTGCTGGGGATAGATTTAGGGTTTAGGGCAGTGTAGTGGTGTTTGGGTAGTGTAGGGAGTCGTGCTGGTGGTAGTGTTTTAGGGTTTAAGGTAGTGCAGTGATGTTTGGGTAGTGTAGGGTGTCGTGCTGGGGTTAGTGTTTTGGGGTTTAGGGTACTGCCGTGGTGCTTGTGTAGTGTAGGGGGTCGTGCTGGGGGTAGTGTTTTAGGGTTTAGGGTAGTGCAATTGTTGTTGGGTAGTGTAGGGGTTCATACTGGGGGTATTGTTTTATGGTTTAGGGTAGTGCAGTGGTGTTTGGGTAATGTAGGGGGTCATGCTGTGGGTAGATTTAGGGTTTAGGGTAATGCAGTGGTGTTTGTGTTGTGAGGGGGTCATTATGGGGTAGTGTTTTAGGGTTTAGGGTAGTGCAGTGGTGTTTGTATAGTGTAGGGGATCATGCTGGAGGAGTGTTTTAGGGTTTAGGGTAGTGCCGTGGTGTTTGGGTAGTGTAGGGGGTCATGCTGGGGGTAGTGTTTTAGGGTTTAGGGTAGTGCAGTGGTGTTTGTGTAGTGTAGGGGTAGTGTTTTAGGGTCTAGGGTAGTGCAGTGGCGTTTGTGTAGTGTAGGGGGTCATGCTGTGGGTAGTGTTTTAGGGTAGTGCCGTGGTGTTTGGGTAGTGTAGGGGGTCATACTGGTGTTAGTGTTTTAGGCTTTAGGGTAGTGCAGTGGTGTTTGGGTAGTGTAGGAGTTCATGCTGGGGGTAATGTTTTAGTGTTTAGGGTTGTGCAGTGGTGTTTGTGCAGTGTTGGAGGTCATGCTGGATGTATAATTTAGGTTTAGTGCAGTGGTGTTTGGGTAGTGTAGGGAGTCATGCTGGGGGTAGTGTTTTAGGGTTTAGGGTAGTGCAGTGGTGTTTGTGCAGTATAAGGAGTCGTGCTGGGGGTAGTGTTTTAGGGTTTGGTGTAGTGCAGTGGTGTTTTTGTAGTGTAGGGGTCGTGCTGGCGTAGTGTTTTAGAGTTTACGGTAGTGCAGTGTTGTTTGTGTAGTATAGGGGGTCGTGTTTTAGGGTTTAGGGTAATACAGTGGTGTTTGGGTAGTGTAGGGGGTCATGCCGGGGGTAGTGTTTTGGGGTATAGCGTAGTGCAGTTGTGTTTGGGTGGTGAAGGGGGTCGTGCTGGGGGTAGTGTTTCAGAGTTTAGGGTAGTACAGTGGTGTTTGTGTAGTGTGGGGGGTCTTGCTTGGGGTAGTGTTTTAGGGTTTAGGGTAGTGCAGTGTTGTTTGTGAAGTGTAGGGGGTCATGCTGGGGGTAGTATTTTTTGGTTTAGGGTAGTGCAGTGGTGTTTGTGTAGTGTAGGGGGTAGTTTTTTAGGGTTTAGTGTAGTGCAGTGGTGTTTTTGCAGTGTAGGGGATCATGCTGAGGGTAGTGTTTTAGGGTTTAGGGTAGTGCAGTCATGTTTGTGTAGTGTAGGGGATAGTGTTTTGGGGTTTAACGTAGTGCTGTGGCGTTTGGGTAGTGTAGGGGGTCATGCTGGGGGTAGTGTTTTGTGTTTAGTGCTGTGCAGTTTTATTTGAGTAGTGAAGGGGGTCGTGCTGGGGGTAGTGTTTTAGGGTTTAGGGTAGTACAGTGGTATGTGTGTAGTGTAGGGGGTCATGCTTGGGGTAGTGTTTTACGGTTTAGGGTAGTGTATTGGTGTTTGTGTAGTGTAGGGGGTCATGCTGGGGGTAGATTTAGGATTTAGGGTCATGTACTGGTGTTTGTGTAGTGTAGGGGGTCATGTTGGGGGCAGTGTTTTAGCGTTTAAGGCACTGCAGTGGTGTTTGTGTAGTGAAAGTGTCATGCTGGGGGTAGTGTTTTAGGGTTTAGGGTAGCGCAGTGGTGTTTGTGTAGTCTAGGGGGTTGTGCTGGGGGTAGATTTAGGGTTTAGGGCAGTGCAGAGTTGTTTGGGTAGTGTAGGGAGCCGTGCTGGTGGTAGAGTTTTAGGGTTTAAGGTAGTGCAGTGATGTTTGGGTAGTGTAGGGTGTCGTGCTGGGGATAGTGTTTTGGGGTTTAGGGTAGTGCAGTGGTGCTTGTGTAGTGTAGGGGCTTGTGCTGGGGGTAGTGTTTTAGGGTTTAGGGTAGTGCAATGGTGTTTGGGTAATGTAGAGGGTCATGCTGTGGGTTGATTTAGGGTTTAGGGTAATGCAGTGGTGTTTGTGTTGTGAGGGGGTCATTCTGGGGGTAGTGTTTTAGGGTTTAGTGTAGTGCAGTGGTGTTTGTATAGTGTAGGGGGTCGTGCTTGGGGTAGTGTTTTAGGGTTTAGGGTAGTGCAGTGGTGTTTGTGTAGTGTAGGGGTTCATGCTGGGGGTAGATTTAGGGTTTAGGGTAGTGCAGTGGTGTTTGTGTAGTGAAGGGGGTCGTACTTTGGGTAGTGTTTTAGGGTTTAAGGCAGTGCAGTGGTGTTTGTGTAGTGAAGGGGTCGTGCTGGGTGTAGTGTTTTAGGGTTTAGGGTAGTGCAGTGGTGTTTGTGTGGTCTAGGGGGTTGTGCTGGGGATAGATTTAGGGTTTAGGGTAGTGCAGTGGTGTTTGGGTAGTGTAGGGAGTCGTGCTGGTTGTAGTGTTTTAGGGTTTTGGGTAGTGCAGTTATGTTTGGTGTAGGGTGTCGTGCTGGGGTAGTGTTTTAGGGTTTAGGGTAGTGTAGTGGTGCTTGTGTAGTGTGGGTGGCCGTGCTGGGGGTAGTGTTTTAGGGTTTAGGGTAGTGCAGTGGTGTTTGGGTAGTGTAGGGGTTCATGCTGGGGGTAGTATTTTAGGGTTCAGGGTAGTGCAGTGGTGTTTGGGTAGTGTAGGGGTTCATGCTAAAGGTAGATTTATGGTTTAGGGTAGTGCAGTGGTGTTTGTGTTGTGAGGAGGTCATGCTAGGGGTACTGTTTTAGGATTTAGGGTAGTGCAGTTGTGTTTGTGTAGTGTAGGGAGTCGTGCTGGGTTACTGTTTTAGGGTTTGGGGTAGTGCAGTGGTGTTTGGGTAGTGTAGGTGTAGTGCTGGAGTAGTGTTTTAGGGTTTAGGGTAGTGCAGTGGTGTTTGTTTATTATAGGGGGTCCTGCTGGGGGTAGTGTTTTACGGTTTAGGGTAGTGCAGTGGTGTTTGGGTAGTGTAGGGGGTCATACTGGTGTTAGTGTTTTAGGCTTTAGGGTAGTGCAGTTGTGTTTGGGTAGTGTAGGGGTTCATGCTGGGGGTAATGGTTTAGTGTTTAGGGTAGTGCAGTGGTGTTTGTGTAGTGTTGGAGGTCATGCTGGATGTAAATTTAAGGTTTAGTGTAGTGCAGTGGTGTTTGGGTAGTGTAGGGAGTCATGTTGGGGGTATTGTTCTAGGGTTTAGGGTAGTGCAGTGGTTTTTGTGTAGTATAGGGAGTCGTGCTGGGGGTAGTGCTTTAGGGTTTGGTGTAGTGCAGTGGTGTTTGGGTAGTGTAAGGGGTCGTGCTGGGGTATTTTTTAGGGTTTAGGGTTGTGCAGTGGTGTTTGCGTAGTTTAGGGGGTCATGCTGGGGGTAGTGTTTTAGGGTGTAGGGTAGTGCAGTGGCGTTTAGGTAGTGTAGGGTGCAGTGCTGGGGTGGTGTTTTAGGGTTTACGGTAGTGCAGTGTTGTTTGTGTAGTGTAGGGGGTCGTGTTTTAGGGTTTAGGGTAGTGCAGTGGTGTTTGGGAAGTGTAGGGGGTCATGCTGGGGATAGTGTTTTGGGGTATAGCGTAGTGCAATTGTGTTTGGGTTGTGAATGGGGTCGTGCTGGGGGTAGTGTTTCAGAGTTTAGGGTAGTACAGTAGTGTTTGTGTAGTGCAGGGGATCTTGCTTGGGGTAGTGTTTTAAAGTTTAGGGTAGCGCAGTGGTGTTTGTGTAGTGTAGGGGGTCATGCTGAGGGTAGTGTTTTAGGGTTTAGGGTAGTGCAGTCATGTTTGTGTAGTGTAGGGGGTAGTGTTTTGGGGTTTAGCGTAGTGCTGTGGCGTTTGGGTAGTGTAGGGGGTCATGCTGGGGGTAGTGTTTTTGTGTTTAGCGTAGTGCAGTTGTATTTGGGTAGTGAAGGGGGTCGTGCTGGGGGTAGTGTTTTAGGGTTTAGGGTAGTACAGTGGTGTTTGTGTAGTGTAGGGGGTCATGCTTGGGGTGGTGTTTTATGGTTTTGGGTAGTACAGTGGTGTTTGTATAGTGTAGGGGGTCATGCTGAGGGTAGATATAGCATTTAGGGTTGTGTACTGGTGTTTGTGCAGTGTAGAGGGTCGTGCTGGGGGCAGTGTTTTAGCGTTTAAGGCACTGCAGTGGTGTTTGTGTAGTGAAAGTGTCATGCTGGGGGTAGTGTTTTAGGGTATAGGGTAGTGCAGTGGTGTTTGTGTAGTCTAGGGGGTTGTTCTGGGGTAGATTTAGGGTTTAGGGCAGTGCAGTGGTGTTTGGGTAGTGTAGGGAGTCGTGCTGGTGGTAGTGTTTTAGGGTTTAAGGTAGTGCAGTGATGTTTGAGTAGTGTAGGGTGTCGTGCTGGGGTAGTGTTTTGGGGTTTAGGGTAGTGCAGTGGTGCTTGTGTAGTGCAGGGGGTTGCACTGGGGGTAGTGTTTTAGGGTTTAGGGTAGTGCATTGGTTTTTGGGTAGTGTAGGGGTTCATGCTGGGGGTATTGTTTTATGATTTAGGGTAGTGCAGTGGTGTTTGGGTAATATAGGGGGTCATGCTGTGGGTAGATTTAGGGTTAAGGGGAATGCAGTGGTGTTTGTGTTGTGAGGGGGTCATTCTGGGGGTAGTGTTTTAGGGTTTAGGGTAGTGCAGTGGTGTTTGTATAGTGTAGGGGATGATGCTGGAGGAGAGTTTTAGGGTTTAGGGTAGTGCAGTAGTGTTTTGGTAATGTAGGGGGTCATGCTGGGGATAGTGTTGTAGGGTTTAAGGTAGTGCAGTGGTGTTTGTTTAGTGTAGGGGGTCATGCTGAGGGTAGTGTTTTAGGGTTTAGGGTAGTGCAGAGGTGATTGTGTAGTGTAGGGGGTCATGCTGGGGGTAGATTTAGGGTTTAGGGTACAGCAGTGGTGTTTGTGTAGTGTAGAGGGTCGTGCTGAGGGTAGTGTTTTAGAATTTTAGGCAGTGCAGTGGTGTTTGTGTAGTGAAGGGGTTGTGCTGGGAATAGTGTTTTAGGGTTTAGGGTTTAGGGTAGTGAAGTGGTGTTTGTGTGGTCTAGGGGGTTGTGCTGGGGATAGATTTAGGGTTTAGGGTAGTGCATTGGTGTTTGTATAGTGTAGGGGATGATGCTGGGGGAGAGTTTTAGGGTTTAGGGTAGTGCAGTAGTGTTTTGGTAATGTAGGGGGTCATGCTGGGGATAGTGTTGTAGGGTTTAAGGTAGTGCAGTGGTGTTTGTTTAGTGTAGGGGGTCATGCTGAGGGTAGTGTTTTAGGGTTTAGGGTAGTGCAGAGGTGATTGTGTAGTGTAGGGGGTCATGCTGGGGGTAGATTTAGGGTTTAGGGTACTGCAGTGGTGTTTGTGTAGTGTAGGGGGTCGTGCTGAGGGTAGTGTTTTAGAATTTTAGGCAGTGCAGTGGTGTTTGTGTAGTGAAGGGGTTGTGCTGGGAATAGTGTTTTAGGGTTTAGGGTTTTGGGTAGTGCAGTTATGTTTGGTGTAGGGTGTCATGCTGGGGTAGTGCTTTAGGGTTTAGGGTAGTGTAGTGATTCTTGTGTAGTGTAGGTAGTGGTGCTTGTGTAGTATAGGTGGCCGTGCTGGGGGTAGTGTTTTAGGGTTTAGGGTAGTGCAGTTGTGTTTGACTTGTGAAGGGGTTCATGCTGGGGGTAGTGCTTAAGGGTTTAGGGTAGTGCAGTGGTGTTTGGGTAGTGTAGGGGTTCATGCTGGAAGTAGATTTAGGGTTCAGGGTAGTGCAGTGGTGTTTGTGTTGTGAGGAGGTCATGCTGGGGGTAGTGTTTTAGTGTATAGGGTAGTGCAGTGGTATTTGGTAGTGCAGGGAGTCATGCTGGGGTTAGTGTTTTAGGGTTTAGGGTAGTGCAGTGGTGTTTGGGTTGTGTAGGGGTTTGTGCTGGTGTTAGTGTTTTAGGGTTTATGGTTGTGCGCTGGTGTTTTTTAGTGTGGGAGGTCATGCTGGGGGTAGATTTAGGGTTTAGTGTAGTGCAGTGGTGTTTGGGTAGTGTAGGGAGTTGTGCTGGGGTTAGTGTTTTAGAGTTTAGGGCAGTGCAGTGGTGTTTGTGTAGTGTATGGAGTCATGCGGGGGTGATGTTTTAGGGTTTAGGGTAGTACAGTGGTGTTTGGGTAGTGTAGGGGGTAATGCTTTGGGTAGTGTTTTAGGGTTTTGGATAGTGCTGTGGTGTTTATGTAGTGTAGGGGGTCATGCAGGGGTAGTGTTTTAGGGTTTGGGGTAGTGCAGTGGTGTTTGGGTAGTGTAGGGGTAGTGCTGGAGTAGTGTTTTAGGGTTTAGGGTAGTGCAGTGGTGTCTGTGTATTGTAGGGGGTCCTGCTGGAGGTAGTTTTTTAGGGTTTACTGTAGTGCAGTGGTGTTTGTGTAGTGCATTGGGTAGTGTTTTAGGGTTTAGGGTAGTGCAGTGGTGTTTTGGCAGTGTAGGGGTTCTTGCTGGGGGTAGTGTTTTAGGGTTTAGGGTAGTGCAGTGGTGTTTGTGTAGTATAGGCAGTTGTGCTGTGGGTAGTGTTTTCGGGTTTGGTGTAGTGCAGTGGTGTTTGGGTAGTGTAGGGGGTCGTACTGGGGGTATTTTTTAGGGTTTAGGGTTGTGCAGTGGTGTTTGTGTAGTGTAGGGGGTCGTGCTCGGGGTAGTGTTTTAGGGATTAGGGTAGTGCAGTGGTGTTTGGATAGAGTAGGGTGTCGTGCTGGGATAGTGTTTTAGGGTTTACGGTAGTGCAGTGTTGTTTGTGTAGTGTTTGAGGTCGTGCAGGATGTAAATTTAAGGTTTAGTGTAGTGCAGTGGTGTTTGGGTAGTATAGGGAGTCATGCTGGGGGTAGTGTTTTAGGGTTTAGGGTAGTGCAGTGGTGTTTGTGTAGTATATGCAGTTGTGCTGGGGGTAGTGTTTTCGGGTTTGGTGTAGTGCAATGGTGTTTGGGTAGTGTAGGGGGTCGTGCTGGGGGTATTTTTTAGGGTTTAGGGTTGTGCAGTGGTGTTTGTGTAGTGTAGGGGGTCGTGCTGGGGGTAGTGTTTTAGGGATTAGGGTAGTGCAGTGGTGTTTGTATAGTGTAGGGTGTCGTGCTGGGATAGTGTTTTAGGGTTTACGGTAGTGCAGTGTTGTTTGTGTAGTGTAGGGGGTCGTGTTTTAGGGTTTAGGGTAGTGCAGTGGTGTTTGGGTAGTGTAGGGGGTCATGCTGGGGGTAGTGTTTTGGGGTATAGCGTAGTACAGATGTGTTTGGGTAGTAAAGGGGGTCGTGCTGGGGGTAGTGTTTCAGAGTTTAGGGTAGTACAGTGGTGTTTGTGTAGTGCAGGGGGTCTTGATTGGGGTAGTGTTTTAAGGTTTAGGGTAGTGCAGTGGTGTTTGTGAAGTGTAGAGGGTCAAGCTGGGGGTAGTGTTTTAAGATTTAGGGTAGTGCAGTGGTGTTTGTGTTGTGTAGGGGTAGTTTTTTAGGGTTTAGTGTAGTGCAGTGGTGTTTGTGTAGTGTAGGTTGTCATGCTGAGCGTAGTGTTTTAGGGTTTAGGGTAGAGCAGTCATGTTTGTGTAGTGTAGGGGGTAGTGTTTTGGGGTTTAGCGTACTGCTGTGGCATTTGGGTAGTGTAGGTTGTCATGCTGGGAGTTGTGTTTTTGTGTTTAGCATAGTGCAGTTGTATTTGGGTAGTGAATGGGGTCGTACTGGGGGTAGTGTTTTAGGGTTTAGGGTAGTGCAGTGGTGTTTCTGTAGTGTAGGGGGTCATGCTGGGGGTAGATTTAGGATATAGGGTCGTGTACTGGTGTTTGTGTGGTGTAGGGGGTCGTGCTGGGGGCAGTGTTTTAGCGTTTAAGGCACTGTAGTGGTGTTTGTGTAGTCAAAGTGTCATGCTGGGGGTAGTATTTTAGGGTTTAGGGTAGTGCAGTGGTGTTTGTGTAGTCTAGGGGGTTGTGCTGGGGATAGATTTAGGGTTTAGGGCAGTGTAGTGGTGTTTGGGTAGTGTAGGGAGTCGTGCTGGTGGTAGTGTTTTAGGGTTTAAGGTAGTGCAGTGATGTTTGGGTAGTGTAGGGTGTCGTGCTGGGGTTAGTGTTTTGGGGTTTAGGGTACTGCCGTGGTGCTTGTGTAGTGTAGGAGGTCGTGCTGGGGGTAGGGTTTTAGGGTTTAGGGTAGTGCAATTGTTGTTGGGTAGTGTAGGGGTTCATACTGGGGGTATTGTTTTATGGTTTAGGGTAGTGCAGTGGTGT
The DNA here is from genome assembly GCF_964204655.1 of Triturus cristatus. NCBI lineage: Eukaryota > Metazoa > Chordata > Amphibia > Caudata > Salamandridae > Triturus > Triturus cristatus. The sequence goes on along the minus strand of NC_140579.1, from coordinate 873,152,910 downwards.
TTGGGTAATGTAGGGGGTCATGCTGTGGGTAGATTTAGGGTTTAGGGTAATGCAGTGGTGTTTGTGTTGTGAGGGGGTCATTATGGGGTAGTGTTTTAGGGTTTAGGGAAGTGCAGTGGTGTTTGTATAGTGTAGGGGATCATGCTGGGGGAGTGTTTTAGGGTTTAGGGTAGTGCCGTGGTGTTTGGGTAGTGTAGGGGGTCATGCTGGGGGTAGTGTTTTAGGGTTTAGGGTAAGGCAGTGGTGTTTGTGTAGTGTAGGGGTAGTGTTTTAGGGTTTAGGGTAGTGCAGTGGTGTTTGTGTAGTGTAGGGGGTCATGCTGTGGGTAGTGTTTTAGGGTAGTGCAGTGGTGTTTGTGTAGTGTAGGGATCATGTTTTAGGGTATAGGGTAATGTAGTGGTGTTTGGGTAGTGTAGGAGGTCATGCTGGGGTTAGTGTTTTAGCGTTTAGGGAAGTGCAGTGGTGTTAGGGTAGTCTAGGGGTTCGTGCTGGGTGTAGTGTTTTAGGGTTTAGGGTAGTGCAGTGGTGTTTGTGTATTGTGGGAGGTCATGCTGGGATAGATTTAGGGTTTAGTGTAGAGCAGTGGTGTTTGTGTTGTGAGGGGGTCATGCTGGGGGAGTGTTTTAGGGTTTAGGGTAGTGCAGTGGTGTTTGTATAGTGTAGGGGTCATTCTGGGGATATTGTTTTAGGGTTTAGGGTAGTGCAGTGGTGTTTGGGTAGTGTAGGGGTTCGTGCTGGGGGTAGTGTTTTAATGTTTAAGGTAGTGCAGTGGTGTTAGTGTAGTGTGGGAGGTCATGCTGGGGGTAGATTTAGGGTTTATTGTAGTGCAGTGGTGTTTGTGTAGTGTAGGGAGTTGTGCTGGTGGTAGTGTTTTAGGGTTTAGGGTAGTGCAGTTCTGTTTGTGTAGTGTAGGTGTTGTAAATTGGCAGCGGTTGGGTTCGCATTAGCGGAATCCATCTTGTATTTAGAGGCTATCTTGTCCATTTTGTGGAATCCATTTTGTATTTCTGGCAGCCATTTTGTTTGCCATGTGCTGCCACGTGCTCACCATGTGCTTTGTCCTCCCTCAGTGTTGACTGCTCTTGTAATCTGCCTAGAAACGAGCTATATTTAGCATCTTCCACCTTTGCACATGCCCAGTGAGTTTTCAGCTGTTCTTGCAGCTGTTAGTAGTATGTAACTGTCAGGATGTGTTTACTAGCATTGGCAAACTGTTAACTCCTCCTACCTGTCGACTGTGCATTTCTATATGACCTTATATGTACATAAAACCTTCTTCTGTCCTTGTACCGCCTTCTTTTAAGCCCCTGTGTGGGTATAAAAGGACAATGCTCCTTCTGTTTGGTGTGCTACTTCATTCAATACCGAAGGGTGCTGTGTGAATGTAGTTCCACCTCATGAGGTTTATTAAACTTTGTATTTTCTATTCCAGTTTCTGTGCCAACTTCTTCCTATTGGTCTGAGGACTCTGTGCAGAGAAGGGCAAACCCCTTGCACTGGTAGGCCTAGCTGAGATCCACTTCTACAAATTGGCGCCCGACATGGGGCTCATCGGCTACTCGGATGCCCAAAGGATTGGTCACGACGAATGATTGGAATCTCGCTCTGGACGCGATCGCTGCCCGATGAGACCCGAGTCTAGGCAACCACGGCGTTTTTCCTTTCTTTCTGATCTGATCATCCAGGTGGTGCCGGTCCTCGACTGAGATCTCTTATGTTGATTCGTCGTGCAGTGACCATTTGGTCGATTTTAGAACTGGGCATTTGGAACCTGGACACCAAGTGATTGGTAAGAGTCGTTCTGCGGCGCTTGCTGTTGGTTTTTATGCCTGGGATTAGGAAGGTAGTTTAGTAACACTTACTGTGGCTTTTGTATTTTGGAACTTGTGTTGGCCAACTTCGATTTCTATGTGATTCATATATAAATTGCAATTTATATAGGCAGGTAATGAGGAGAATTTTCTCTATCTGAATTGATTTGAACGGCACATCGTACTAAAGGTACCTTAAGTGCTACTTTGATTATAATACCGCATATTCTGCACTATTTTTGGCATGCCTCTTTTTAGCACACTTCGTAGGATGTGTTGCTTTTGTAGTGGTACCAATTTAAAACTCGATGAAGCACAACCGGTCCCCCCGTAGAGGACGCCTAACAGGGATATGTATATTAAGTATGGTCTTTCTTCTATAATGTACAGCACATTATGGAATAAATACACTCGTAAGGATTCAGAGTTGCGTTGGCCTATGCATGGGTCATTTGATTTACGAAAGATTGAGTATGTGGAACAATGTATGTTTAAGCAAAAGACTAGGCAAGATATGTTTGACTGTGTACGAATGTGGGAGAAAGAAGTGCGTGAACGAATGAAGCGTGAGCAAGCCTTGATTGAAAAAGAACAACGAAAGAACATTTATGCGAAAGCATTAGAGATGAAAAACAAAGAAATAAAAGAGTTAAAAGAGAGAGAAGATAGGGAGAGCAATTTACAGGTAACTGGCCAATACAATGTTCAGCGGCCCCTTTATCCTATACTTAATAAACCACAAGATGATTTCTTGTTATTAGATCGTCCTCCACCTCCGTATATTGTTCCTTCTGCCCCTCATGAGTCAGATGAGGACTCCGGTTCGGAGGAACACAAGGCACGAGAAACTCGTTCTATGTTGACCGCTAAGCGTGCGTCCCAGCTTAGATCTGCTGCTCGTAAAGCAGTTCGTAGCACTGCCCCCGCCTCTGAACTTCTAGAAAGTATGAAAGGGTGGCAGGAAAGGGAGCAGCTGTATTTTACTGAGGTGTTTGCCGAAGAGGTCCTTGAGCTGTTTAGAAAATATTCTGAGGAGTTAGAGCCCGAAGATGTAGCAGATAATTGTAAGCCAATGCGTGATGGTCTTTTTTGTTTTCTCCCAGGTGACTGATACAATCAGGCATTTGGTTAAACTGGGTGTTGATGCAGTCTGTTTGCGAGAGGAGAAAAAGGCTGCTGACGTAGCTGCACAGACATCTCAGACCGGCATGTCACAAGCTTCTATCTTCAGAACAGATAAGACTATGATAGTTCATACGAAACCTATGCAGGAGGCCACGCCTTTGTATGTTCCTCCTAAAGGAATGGGTACAAGTGATGATAAGGCTACTCTCGATGCAAAGGGTTATTTTATTTATAATTGGGTTTACACTCCTTGGAATAGGACGGATGTCATGGCACTTAAAACTGCATTGCCTGATCCGCGGAAAAATCCAGCCGCTTTTTATGAGGAAGTTGAGGGTGCTATTAGCTCTTGTACTATGACTTTGCCTGATATTGATTTATTTTTCGGATTGATATTACCACCTGATATGTGGAGAACTGTTCGTAAAATTGATGATCGTGCAGCTTTTGGGGCGTTATGGATCTTCCCGCAGCTATATTAGTTAAGTTAAAAATGATTATTCCCCCTAAAAAGATAGATTGGACTGTTTTAGCGTCTTGTAAGCAAAAGGCAGATGAATCGGTCTCTGATTTCTTTACAGGCTTTGAAGCAGCATTCCATGATTTTAGTGGCCAGTCATTGACAGATGACACGGGCAGACATCTGTTTGTCGATAAATATGTTGCTAACCTGTTGCCAGGAATAGCTAGTCGCCTAAAAGCCAGTGAGAGTTCATGGACTACCTCTTCTCCAGTTTCTCTCTTGACTTTGGCTCAGTATTATGAACGCCAGGAAATAGAAGCAAAGGGTAAAGAGGATAAAAAGACTAAATAATTAAAAACAAAGGTTATGTTGGCACAGGCTTATGGTCCGCCTTTTAGAGGTAGTGATAGAGGTGGATGTGGATCTTATGGTTCATCTTTCCCTTCTTATACTCGTTCGAATTTGTCTGTTGACCAGTGCGCGTACTGTAAGAAATTTGGGCACTGGGCTTCCGATTGTCCAGCACTGCGTGCTCAGCAGTGTCCACGTGGTCGGGGACAAATGAGAAATCGTTCAGGATATTCAGGGCCTAGAGGAAGCACAGGTGATCGTGCTAGGTTTGATGCTAATATACGTGGGCAGGATGGGTTTCACACTTTTGATAGAAGGAACCAGTATCAAATGTCCGACTATGTGCCGTCTGATTCTTAAGATTCTGCTTATGCATAGGATTGCCTAGGGTGGGGTAAGGAATCAGTTGAAATTCCAGTAGATCAGAGGGGTCCCCATGTTACAGTACATGTTTTGGGTTCTACTGATCAGTTTCTGGTTGATACAGGAGCTACTCGTAGCGCCTTGTCTAAACAAATAGTTCCAAGGGCTCCCTTGTCTGGCTTAACCATTACATCGATGGAACCCCTTCCCTTAGCCCACTGTCACAACCACTTGCATTCCATGTGGATATATTTACTGCTCCATGTCCATTTTTGCTTTCCCCGAATACACCAGACAATATTGTGGGTCTTGATATGCTCAAGTATTTCAGGGCTACGATACGATGTTCTCCAGAAGGTGTACGTGTTATCTTGAATGACAACCATCCTGTGACGGAGAGAGCTTGTCTTGTTAAAGAGCATATTGCATTAGCTTCACTCCCTAGTACCTTGTGGGCTACTTCAGACACTGATGTAGGGCAAATGGTTATTCCACCAGTACATATTAGTGTCAAGGAGGGCGCTGCGCTGCCACGTTTGCCTCAACACAAAATTTCACAGGAAGACGAAGAAGCACTCATACGTATTGTCCATAATCTCATTGAAGTGGGGGTTGTCGAGGAAGTTCCTTACAATGTTTGTAACAGTCCGATTCTTCCTATTCTGAAAAAAGATACTGACACTAGGATTTACTGATTCATTATTGATTTGCGAGAAGTTAACAAGATTGTAGTACCACAATACACAGTGGTTTCTGACATAACGACACTTCTTACTTTGGTTCCTCCGACAGCAACTACATTCTCTGTGATAGACTTGAAGAATGCTTTCTTTTCGATCCCTATTCATCCTGATAGCCGATATTTGTTCGGTTTCACTTTGAATAATCGATCGTATAGATTTTGTAGAGTTCTTCAAGGCTATACTGAGAGTCCTAGTATTTACAGTCAAGCATTAAAAAGACAACTTGATTCTTTCGTTTTGCCTGCAGGTGTGGCTCTCATACAATATGTCGATGACATCTTGTTGGCAGCCGATACCCCTGAACAGTGTGAAAAATGTACTTTGTCCTTGCTTTCTTTTCTTGCTTCCCATCATCACAAAGTGTCACAAAAGAAATTGCATTATTGTAGACCGAAGGTAACCTACTTAGGTCACCTTCTGTCTAAGGAGGGCCGTGCACTCACACCAGATCACATTCAAGCTATTTTAGACACACCAGTACCCCGTACTCAGAAAGATGTCCGTGCATTCATTGGTCTTACTTCTTTTTGTAGGCAATGGATATTAGGATTTTCACACATTGTTAAACCCTTGCAAGCACTTTTGACTAAAGATACTCCAATGCCCCTCCCATGGACAGATGAATGTGAGACTGCTTTCCGACAGTTACGACAAGCTCTTTGTTCAGCACCAGTATTAGGTACTCCAGATTATACAAAGCCTTTTACACTCTATGTACATGAGAAAGATGGATGCGCATTGTCAGTTTTAGTGCAGACACACGGTGACAAACAGCGTCCCTGTGCATATTTTTCAGCAGTACTTGATCCTGTTGCTCGTGCGTTACCTGGATGCTTCCGTTCAGTTGCAGCAACAGCTGTGTCAATACGTCAGAGTGAAGGGATAGTTTTGTCACATAAGCTGTTGGTGCTAGTACCCCATGCGGTTGATGCACTTTTAAATCAGACGAAGACGCAGCATTTAACTAGTGCTCGTCTGACAGGATACGAATTGACATTGTTGGCCCCTCACATTACACTAAAAAGATGTGCGACACTAAACCCAGCCACTTTGTTGCCATACCCGGTGACTCAGTCTCAGTCACAGGAGTCTCATGATTGTATATTTCTTACTGAGGAACAGACAAAGGGTTGTGTCGATTTGCAAGACACACACCTTTCAAGTGTTGATGGGGAACTATGGGTTGATGGGTCCTGTTTGAAGTTACCAGATGGTACAACATCAGCTGCATATCCAATTACAACACTTCAGACGGTAGTTGAGACAGCTCGTATTCCACAGAAGTCAGCTCAGGCAGCTGAGCTAATAGCTTTAACACGAGCGTGTGAACTTAGTACTGACTTATCTGTGAACATTTATACAGATAGACGCTATGCTTTCGGAGTGGCTCATGATTTTGGACTACTCTGGAAAGAGAGGGGCTTTCTTACATCCCACGGAATGCAAATAATGCATGGAGAATTAGTACATAATCTCTTGACTGCTTTAACATACCCGAAGAGAATAGCAATTGTTAAATGTAGCGCACATAAGAAAGTAATTGATAAGATAGGACAAGGCAATGCTTTTGCAGACCAAACAGCCTGTGAAACTGCCATGCAGCGAAGCACCGCGTCTATGTACGTAGCGAAGTCACAGGCTGAACGCTGGCATGATACCAGACAGGAAGTGCTAGATATGCAGAGATCTGCTTCTGCAGAAGAAATTGAGCAATGGTCTAAAGAGGGAACATTGGACGATGAGGGCTGTTGGAGGAATAAAGAGATGAGCAAGTGGAGATTGCCTACAGCCTATTTACAACCTATGATTCATATGGCACGTGGGCCGGCACATGTTGGAGCCTCCTCGATAACGAAATTGCTCACGCAAGTTTGGGAGCATCCAGAGATCGCTGGCACAGCTAAAAAGATGGTGCAGTCTTGTCTGATTTGTCTTCAGCATAATCCTGGTAAACGGACACGAACTCCTACAGGAGGGTTTGCTACGCCACCCGCACCTTTTGAAGTTTTGCAAATGGATTGCATCCAGCTTGAGCGCTGTAACAACTTAAAGTATGTTTTGGTAGTGGTATGTGCCTTCAGTAAATGGATAGAAGCATACCCTATGAAGGACAATACAGCTCTCACTACAGCAAAGGTACTTTTGAAGGAATTCTTCCCTAGATTTGGTGTTTGTAAACTTTTATGGAGTGATAACGGACCCCATTTTATTGGGCAAGTTGTCGAATATGTCCTGAAGGGATTAGGAATTAAGCAAAAATTTCATGCTGCTTTCCCTCCACAATCAGCAGGGCTAGTAAAAAGATGGTGCAGTCTTGTCTGATTTGTCTTCAGCATAATCCTGGTAAACGGACACGAACTCCTACAGGAGGGTTTGCTACGCCACCCGCACCTTTTGAAGTTTTGCAAATGGATTGCATCCAGCTTGAGCGCTGTAACAACTTAAAGTATGTTTTGGTAGTGGTATGTGCCTTCAGTAAATGGATAGAAGCATACCCTATGAAGGACAATACAGCAAAGGTACTTTTGAAGGAATTCTTCCCTAGATTTGGTGTTTGTAAACTTTTATGGAGTGATAACGGACCCCATTTTATTGGGCAAGTTGTCGAATATGTCCTGAAGGGATTAGGAATTAAGCAAAAATTTCATGCTGCTTTCCCTCCACAATCAGCAGGGCTAGTGGAAAGGTATAACGCCACAATTAAATTGAAACTAGCAAAAATACTGGCTTCCACATCCTTGAATTGGCCAGACGCATTACCTTTGGGACTATTGTCCATTAGATCAGTGCCACATTTGCGATCTGGTCTTACACCATATGAGGTGGTGTTTGGAAGGCCTATGAACATTTGGGGAATTCCTAAACCACGTCCCATACATGATGTACTATGTGTATTGATGAGTGACTACCTGTCACAATTGACTGACAGTTTGATTTCTATTCATCAACAGGTTCGAGAAGCCCTTCCTGATAGGTCTGCAGGTGAAGACCATGGACTTCGACCTGGAGACCAGGTGATGATCCAATCATTCCATTGGTCGAGCAGCTTGGAGATGGCGCGGCCCGGAGCAGGTGCTCCTTTCAACGAGAACTGCGGTCCGAGTGACGAACAGGAGGAACTGGGTGCACTCTACCCACTGCAAGAAAGTGCTGTCTACCTTGGTGGATCCTGCTGCTTTGATCGACCATCAGGACATCCTGGATACAGAGAGAGGCCAAGCCATATCACTTGACGAACCTGAGGAAGTCTTCCCGGACCACACGATTCCTGGAGTATCCCGATACCAACTGAGACCACGGAAAGAGCCTGGATCATCAAAATAGACTGGTTGAGCAACCGCCCTGGGTTAGTGAAACGGAATGCCGATGTGGCAAGGGGGGGGGATCAGTCCTGTATAGTGTAGCGACACCTGTCTTGACCCTCGGTGAAGAAACCAACGGCTGCCCAGGGATAAGAGCTCCAACGATTGTTTCCAACGACAAGCTGATCATGTCCACAATGAGATCAACTGTTGATAAGAGAAAGATCATTTGTGCTATAGGGTTTGTTGTTGCTATGGTGGCTGTAGCAATAATAACCTGGTTTGTTGAGAAAGTGGCTCCTGCTCGAGAGCTTTTGATCGCCACTACTCCAGTATCAGTTGAACACCACTACTTTACGCTTCCCTACCATGAGCAGAAGCATCGAAAACCCTACTTAAATAATACCTTTATCCAGATGTTGCATCATACTCATAATGCCACAAATACTACCAACTGTTGGCTGTGTGGGATGATACCTGCACATAAAAAAAGAAAGGAGGAACACCTTTTATTCCTCTTCCCTTTTCTCATAATGGTTCTTGTCAAGCTTGGTATACGCTTTTGTTTGCATCTGGAAGACGTACAGTAGGCGGGCTTCTTTTTCGCCTTAATAAAGTATGCTACCAAGATAAAGATGGTTATCCTCAAGCCAAAGGGACCAAATGGGAATGGGAAGAGTATCAACCGAACAATATTTCAACACCATATGTCTTCACAAATATGAGAACTTTTACCAGTAATGAACAATTTGTGATTTCTGTTACTAGAGCTAAAGCAGATCTATGTGTAAGCAGTATTGGAAGAATTCCAGTGGGGATAAGCGAATGTACTGTAATTCTGACTATTGAAGGTGTAAATAACAGTAGTTTTATAGCCTCACATAATACCTACTTTATCTGTGGTAGCCACGGATATTATCAACTACCTGCTGGGTGGTCAGGTGTGTGCTATGTGTCCTTTCTATTTCCCCCTGTGTTTCTGGCACCTGCATCATACCACCGGGACCTTAAATTATTCGACGATATCTCTAGAAATAGATACAAAAGAACAATAAGTGCTGACGAAGTAGACCAAACTGATACCACTCTGCAACAATATGTCGATTTTAATTTAGATTTGTTCTTCTTTGTGGGTGCAGCATTAAACAGTAGGAAAATAAGACGATTGACTAGAGTTGTGGAAGCTGTTACCAATCAGACAGCTATGGCACTTGGGAACATTACGGAGGAGCTGCAAATTGCAAGGATTGTAGCTCTCCAGAACCGAATGGTTCTAGATGTGGTTCTGGCTGATCAAGGTGGTGCATGTCGCATCATAGGTAGCACCTGTTGCGTATTCATACCGGATCACTCACCTTCAGTATATGACGCAATATCAAACCTGCATAAGATTGCTGCAGAAATTCATCCAGAGACTGGTACTTGGACTTTTGCTGGATGGTTTTGGACTCTTGCTTCTGCTTGGGGCTGGAAGCTAATGACTATCCTGTGTGTAATGATTACGATACTTTTTACATGCTGTGTATGTATCCAAGGTGGTCAAATGCTTTGCTCCATTTGCATCTCTGCCTGTATACCTGTCAAAAGGAATGTTGCAGAAACAAAGGCCCAACAAATGTTGAATAAAGAGGTGGCCGAAATAATGCTAATAGATGTACGGGATGCATATTTAGATTACCCCAGAGGAACGAATGTCTTCAGCTAATGCTAAAAGGATCATCTGTTGTAAATTGGCAGCAGTTGGGTTAGCATTAGCGGAATCCATCTTGTATTTAGAGGCTATCTTGTCCATTTTGTGGAATCCATTTTGTATTTCTGGCAGCCATTTTGTTTTCCATGTGCTGCCACGTGCTCACCATGTGCTTTGTCCTCCCTCAGTGTTGACTGCTCTTGTAATCTGCCTAGAAACGAGCTATATTTAGCATCTTCCACCTTTGCACATGCCCAGTGAGTTTTCAGCTGTCCTTGCAGCTGTTAGTAGTATGTAACTGTCAGGATGTATTTACTAGCATTGGCAAACTGTTAACTCCTCCTACCTGTCGACTGTGCATTTCTATATGACCTTATATGTACATAAAACATTCTTCTGTACTTGTACGCCTTCTTTTAAGCCCCTGTGTGGGTATAAAAGGACCATGCTCCTTCTGTTCAGTGTGCTACTTCATTCAATACCGAAGGGTGCTGTGTGAATGTAGTTCCACCTCATGAGGTTTATTAAACTTTGTATTTTCTATTCCAGTTTCTGTGCCAACTTCTTCCTATTGGTCTGAGGACTCTGTGCAGAGAAGGGCGAACCCCTTGAACTGGTAGGCCTAGCTGAGGTCCACTTCTACATAAGGACTCATGCTGGGGTAGTCTTTTAGGGTTTAGGGTAGTGCAGTGGTGTGTATGTAGTATAGTGGGTCGTGCTGGGGGTAGTGTTTTAGGGTTTAGAGTAGTGCAGTGGTGTTTTGGTAGTGTAGGGGGTCGTGTTTTAGGGTTTAGCATAGTGCAGTGGTGTTTGGATAGTGTAGGGGGTTATGCTGGGGGTAGTGTTTTAGGGTTTAGGGTTGTGCAGTGGTGTTTGTGTTGAGAGGGGGTCATGCTTGGGGTCGTGTTTTAGGGTTAAGGGTAGTGCAATGATGTTTGGGTAGTGTAGGGGTTCATGCTGGTGGTAGTGTTTTAGGGTTTACAGTAGTGCAGTGGTGTTTGGGTATTGTAGGGGGTCATGCTGGGGGTAGATTTAGGGTTTAGGGTAGTGCAGTGGTGTTTGTGTTGTGAGGAGTCATGCTGGGGGTAGTGTTTTTGGGTTTAGCGTAGTGCAGTTGTGTTTGGGTAGTGAAGGTGGTCGTGCTGGGGGTAGTGTTTTAGGGTGGTACATTGGTGTTTTGTAGTGTAGGGGGTCGTGCTTGGGGTGGTGTGTTAGGGTTTAGGGTAGTACAGTGGTTTTTGTGTAGTGTAGAGGGTAGTGTTTTAGGGTTTAGTGTAGAGCAGTGGTGTTTGTGTAGTGTAGGGGGTCATGCTGGGGGTAGTGTTTTAGGGTTTAGGGTAGTGCAGTAGTGTTTGTGTAGTGTAGGGGGACGTGTTTTAGGGTTTAGGGTAGTACAGTGGTGTTTGGGTAGTGAAGGGGGTCATGCTGGGGGTAGTGTTTTTGGATTTAGCGTAGTGCAGTTGTGTTTGGGTAGTGAAGTGTGTCGTGTTGGGGGTAGTGTTTTAGGGTTTAAGGTAGTACAGTGGTGTTTGTGAAGTGTATGGGGTCATGCTAGGGGTAGTGTTTTAGGGTTTAGGGTAGTACAGTGGTGTTTTTGTAGTGTAGGGGTAGTGTTTTAGTGTTTAGTGTAGTGCAGTGGTGTTTGTGTAGTGTGGGGGGTCATTCTGGGGGTAGTGTTTTAGGGTTTAGGTTAGTGCAGTCGTGTTTGTGTTGTGAGGGGGTCATGCTGGGGGTAGTGTTTTAGGGTTTAGGGTAGTGCAGTGGTGTTTGGGTAGTGAAGGGGGTCATGCTGGGGGTAGTGTTTTTCGGGTTTAGGGTAGTGCAGTGGTGTTTGGGTAGTGAAGGGGGTCCTGCTGGGGGTAGTGTTTTAGGGTTTCGGTTAGTGCACTGGTGTTTGCATAGTGTAGGGGGTCATGCTGGGGGTAGTGTTTTAGGGTTTAGGGTAGTGCAGTGGTGTTTGTGTAGTGTAGGGGTAACTGCTTTAGGGTTTAGGGTAGTGCAGTGCTGTTTGTGTAGTGTAGGGGGTCATGCTGTGGATAGTGTTTTAGGGTTTAGGGTAGTGCAGTGGTGTTTGTGTAATGTAGGGGGTCATGTTTTAGGGTATAGGGTAGTGCAGTGGTGTTTGGGTAGTGTAGGGGGTCATGCTGGGGTTAGTGTTTTAGGGTAGTGCAGTGGTGTTTGTGTAGTGTGGAAGGTCATGCTGGGGGTAGTGTTTTAGAGTTTAGGATAGTGCAGTGGTGTTTGTGTTGTGAGGGGGTCATGCTGGGGATAGTCTTTAGGGCTAAGAGTAGTGCAGTGGTGTTTGTATACTGTAGGGGATCATGCTGGGGGTAGTGTTTTAGGGTTTAGGGTAGTGCAGTGGTGTTTGTGTAGTGTAGGGGGTTATGCTGGGGGTAGTGTTGTAGGGTTTAGGGTAGAGCAGTGGTGTTTGTGTCTACTGTAGGGGGTAGTGTTTTAGGGTTTAGGGTAGTGCAGTGGTGTTTGTGTAGTGTAGGGGGTAATGTTTTAGGGTATAGGGTAGTGCAGTGGTGTTTGGGTAGTGTAGGGGGTCATGCTGGGTTTAGTGTTTTAGGGTTTAGGGTAGTGCAGTTGTGTTTTTGTAGTGTACGGAGTCGTGCTGGTGGTAGAGTTTTAGGGTTTCGGTTAGTACAGTGGTGTTTGTGTAGTGTAGGGGGTCATGCTGGGGGTAGTGTTTTAGGGTTTAGGGTAGTGCAGTGGTGTTTATGTAGTGTAGGGGGTCATGCTGGTGTTGTGTTTTAGGGTTTGGGGAAGTGCAGTGGTGTTTGGGTAGTATATGGGGAGGTGCTGGGGTAGTGATTTAGGGTAGTGCAGTGATGTTTATGTTGTGTAGGAGGTCGTGCTGGGGGTAGTGTTTTAGGGTTTAGGGTAGTGCAGTGGTGTTTGTGTAGTGTAGAGGATCATGCTGGGGGAGTGTTTAAGGGTTTAGGGTAGTGCAGTGGTGTTTGGGTAGTGTACGGGGTCCTGCTGGGGGTAGTGTTTTAGGGTTTAAGGTAGTGCAGTGGTGTTTGTGTAGTGTAGGGGGTCATGCTGGGGGTAGTGTTTTAGGGTTTAGGGTAGTGCAGTGGTGTTTGTGTAGTGTAGGGGTAGTGTTTTAGGGTTTAGGGTAGTGCAGTGGTGTTTGTGTAGTGTAGGGGGTCATGCTGTGGGTAGTGTTTTAGGGTAGTGCAGTGGTGTTTGTTTAGTGTAGGGGTCATGTTTTAGGGTATAGGTTAATGTATTGGTGTTTGGGTAGTGTAGGGGGTCATGCTGGGCTTTGTGTTTTAGTGTTTAGGGTAGTGCAGTGGTGTTAGGGTAGTCTAGTGGTTCGTGCTGGGCGTAGTGTTTTAGGGTTTAGGGTAGTGCAGTGGTGTTTGTGTATTGTGGGAGGTCATACTGGGGTAGATTTAGCAATTAGTGTAGTGCAGTGGTGTTTTTGTTGTGAGGGGGTCATGCTGTGGTAGTGTTTTAGGGTTTAGGGTAGAGCAGTGGTGTTTGTATAGTGTAGGGTTCATGCTGGGGGTAGTGTTTTGGGGTTTAGGGTAGTGCAGTGGTGTTTGGGTATCATAGGGGGTCATGCTGGGGTGAGTGTTTTAGGGTTTAGGGTAGTGCAGTGGTGTTTGGGTAGTGTAGGGGGTCGTGTTTTAGGGTTTAGCATAGTACAGTGGTGTTTGAATAATGTAGGGGGTCATGCTGGGGGTAGTGTTTTAGGGTTTAGGGTAGTGCAGTGGTGTTTGTGATGTGAGGGGGTCATGCTTGGTGTAGTGTTTTAGGGTTTAGGGTAGCGCAATGGTGTTTGGGTAGTGTAAGGGTTCATGCTGGTGGTAGTGTTTTTGGGTTTAAAGTAGTGCAGTGCTGTTTGGGTAATGTAGGGGGTCATGCTGGGGGTAGATTTAGGGTTTAGGGTAGTGCAGTGGTGTTTGTGTTGTGAGGAGTCAAGCTAGGGTAGTGTTTTTGAGTTTAGCGTAGTGCAGTTGTGTTTGGGTAGTGAAGGTGGTCGTGCTGGGGGTAGTGTTTTAGGGTGGTACATTGGTGTTTTGTAGAGTAGGGGGTCGTGCTTGGGGTAGTGTTTTAGGGTTTAGTGTTTAGGGTAGTGCTGTGGTGTTTGTGTATTGTAGGGGGTCATGCTGGGGGTAGTGTGTTAGGGTTTAGGGAAGTACAATGGTTTTTGTGTAGTGTAAGGGGTAGTGTTTTAGGATTTCGGGTAGTACAGTGGTGTTTGTGTAGTGTAGGGGGTCATGCTGGTGGTAGTGTTTTAGGGTTTAGGATAGTGCAGTGGTGTTTATGTAGTGTAGGGGGTCATGCTGGTGTTGTGTTTTAGGGTTTAGGGAAGTGCAGTGGTGTTTGGGTAGTATATGGGGAGGTGCTGGGGTAGTGATTTAGGGTAGTGCAGTGATGTTTATGTTGTGTAGGAGGTCGTGCTGGAGGTAGGGTTTTAGGGTTTAGGGTAGTGCAGTGGTGTTTGTGTAGTGTAGGGGATCATGCTGGGGGAGTGTTTAAGGGTTTAGGGTAGTGCAGTGGTGTTTGGGTAGTGTACGGGGTCCTGCTGGGGGTAGTGTTTTAGGGTTTAAGGTAGTGCAGTGGTGTTTGTGTAGTGTAGGGGGTCATGCTGGGGGTAGTGTTTTAGGGTTTAGGGTAGTGCAGTGGTGTTTGTGTAGTGTAGGGGTAGTGTTTTAGGGTTTAGGGTAGTGCAGTGGTGTTTGTGTAGTGTAGGGGGTCATGCTGTGGGTAGTGTTTTAGGGTAGTGCAGTGGTGTTTGTTTAGTGTAGGGGTCATGTTTTAGGGTATAGGTTAATGTTAATTGGTGTTTGGGTTGTGTAGGGGGTCATGCTGGGCTTTGTGTTTTAGTGTTTAGGGTAGTGCAGTGGTGTTAGGGTAGTCTAGTGGTTCGTGCTGGGCATAGTGTTTTAGGGTTTAGGGTAGTGCAGTGGTGTTTGTGTATTGTGGGAGGTCATGCTGGGGTAGATTTAGCAATTAGTGTAGTGCAGTGGTGTTTTTGTTGTGAGGGGGTCATGCTGTGGTAGTGTTTTAGGGTTTAGGGTAGTGCAGTGGTGTTTGTATAGTGTAGGGTTCATGCTGGGGGTAGTGTTTTGGGGTTTAGGGTAGTGCAGTGGTGTTTGGGTATTATAGGGGGTCATGCTGGGGTTAGTGTTTTAGGGTTTAGGGTAGTGCAGTGGTGTTTGGGTAGTGTAGGGGGTCGTGTTTTAGGGTTTAGCATAGTACAGTGGTGTTTGAATAATGTAGGGGGTCATGCTGGGGGTAGTGTTTTAGGGTTTAGGGTAGTGCAGTGGTGTTTGTGATGTGAGGGGGTCATGCTTGGTGTAGTGTTTTAGGGTTTAGGGTAGCGCAATGGTGTTTGGGTAGTGTAAGGGTTCAGGCTGGTGGTAGTGTTTTTGGGTTTAAAGTAGTGCAGTGGTGTTTGGGTAATGTAGGGGGTCATGCTGGGGGTAGATTTAGGGTTTAGGGTAGTGCAGTGGTGTTTGTGTTGTGAGGAGTCATGCTGGGGTAGTGTTTTTGAGTTTAGCGTTGTGCAGTTGTGTTTGGGTAGTGAAGGTGGTCATGCTGAGGGTAGTGTTTTAGGGTGGTACATTGGTGTTTTGTAGAGTAGGGGGTCGGGCTTGGGGTAGTGTTTTAGGGTTTAGTGTTTAGGGTAGTGCTGTGGTGTTTGTGTATTGTAGGAGGTCATGCTGGGGGTAGTGTGTTAGGGTTTAGGGAAGTACAATGGTTTTTGTGTAGTGTAAGGGGTAGTGTTTTAGGGTTTAGGGTAGTGCAGTGGTGTTTGGGTAGTGAAGGGGGTCATGCTGGGGTAGTGTTTTTGGATTTAGCGTAGAGCAGTTGTGTTTAGGTAGTGAAGTGGGTCGTGCAGGGGTAGTGTTTTAGGGTTTAAGGTAGTACAGTGGTGTTTGTGAAGTGTATGGGGTCATGCTGGGGGTAGTGTTTTAGGGTTTAGGGTAGTGCAGTGGTGTTTTTGTAGTGTAGGGGGTAGTGTTTTAGGGTTTAGTGTAGTGCAGTGGCGTTTGTGTAGTGTAGGGGGTCATTCTGGGGGTAGTGTTTTAGGGTTTAGGGTAGTGCAGTTGTGTTTGTGTTGTGAGGGGGCCATGCTGGGAGTAGTGTTTTAGGGTTTAGGATAGTGCAGTGGTGTTTGGGTAGTGTAGGGGGTCATGCTGGAGGTAGTGTTTTAGGGTTTAGGGTAGTGCAGTGGTGTTTATGGAGTGTAGGGGGTCATGCTGGTGTTGTGTTTTAGGGTTTTGGGAAGTGCAGTGGTGTTTGGGTAGTATATGGGGAGGTGCTGGGGTAGTGATTTAGGGTAGTGCAGTGATGTTTATGTTGTGTAGGAGGTCGTGCTGGGGGTAGTGTTTTAGGGTTTAGGGTAGTGCAGTGGTGTTTGTGTAGTGTATGGGATCATGCTGAGGGAGTGTTTAAGGGTTTAGGGTAGTGCAGTGGTGTTTGGGTAGTGTACGGGCCCTGCTGGGGGTAGTGTTTTAGGGTTTAAGGTAGTGCAGTGGTGTTTGTGTATTGTAGGGGGTCATGCTGGGGGTAGTGTTTTAGGGTTTAGGGTAGTGCAGTGGTGCTTGTGTAGTGTAGGGGTAGTGTTTTAGGGTTTAGGGTAGTGCAGTGGTGTTTGTGTAGTGTAGGGGGTCATGCTGTGGGTAGTGTTTTAGGGTAGTGCAGTGGTGTTTGTTTAGTGTAGGGGTCATGTTTTAGGGTATAGGTTAATGTATTGGTGTTTGGGTAGTGTAGGGGGTCATGTTGGGCTTTGTGTTTTAGTGTTTAGGGTAGTGCAGTGGTGTTAGGGTAGTCTAGTGGTTTGTGCTGGGCGTAGTGTTTTAGGGTTTAGGGTAGTGCAGTGGTGTTTGTGTATTGTGGGAGGTCATGCTGGGGTAGATTTAGCAATTAGTGTAGTGCAGTGGTGTTTTTGTTGTGAGGGGGTCATGCTGTGGTAGTGTTTTAGGGTTTAGGGTAGTGCAGTGGTGTTTGTATAGTGTAGGGGTCATGCTGGTGGTAGTGTTTTGGGGTTTAGGGTAGTGCAGTGGTGTTTGGGTATTATAGGGGGTCATGCTGGGGTTAGTGTTTTAGGGTTTAGGGTAGTGCAGTGGTGTTTGGGTAGTGTAGGGGGTCATGTTTTAGGGTTTAGCATAGTACAGTGGTGTTTGAATAATGTAGGGGGTCATGCTTGGTGTAGTGTTTTAGGGTTTAGGGTAGTGCAGTGGTGTTTGTGATGTGAGGGGGTCATGCTTGGTGTAGTGTTTTAGGGTTTAGGGTAGCGCAATGGTGTTTGGGTAGTGTAAGGGTTCATGCTGGTGGTAGTGTTTTTGGGTTTAAAGTAGTGCAGTGGTGTTTGGGTAATGTAGGGGGTCATGCTGGGGGTAGATTTAGGGTTTAGGGTAGTGCAGTGGTGTTTGTGTTGTGAGGAGTCATGCTGGGGTAGTGTTTTTGAGTTTAGCGTAGTGCAGTTGTGTTTGGGTAGTGAAGGTGGTCGTGCTGGGGGTAGTGTTTTAGGGTGGTACATTGGTGTTTTGTAGAGTAGGGGGTCGTGCTTGGGGTAGTGTTTTAAGGTTTAGTGTTTAGGGTAGTGCTGTGGTGTTTGTGTATTGTAGGGGGTCATGCTGGGGGTAGTGTGTTAGGGTTTAGCGAAGTACAATGGTTTTTGTGTAGTGTAAGTGGTAGTGTTTTAGGGTTTAGGGTAGTGCAGTGGTTTTTGGGTAGTGAAGGGGGTCATGCTGGGGGTAGTGTTTTTGGATTTAGCGTAGTGCAGTTGTGTTTAGGTAGTGAAGTGGGTCGTGCTGGGGGCAGTGTTTTAGGGTTTAAGGTAGTACAGTGGTGTTTGTGAAGTGTATGGGGTCATGCTGGGGGTAGTGTTTTAGGGTTTAGGGTAGTACAGTGGTGTTTTTGTAGTGTAGGGGGTAGTGTTTTAGGGTTTAGTGTAGTGCAGTGGCATTTGTGTAGTGTAGGGGGTCATTCTGGGGTAGTGTTTTAGGGTTTAGGGTAGTGCAGTTGTGTTTGTGTTGTGAGGGGGCCATGCTGGGAGTAGTGTTTTAGGGTTTAGGATAGTGCAGTGGTGTTTGGGTAGTGTAGGGGGTCATGCTGGGGGTAGTGTTTTAGTGTTTAGGTTAGTGCACTGGTGTTTGCATATTGTATGGTTTCATGCTGGGGGTAGTGTTTTAGGGTTTTGGGTAATGCAGTGGTGTTTGTGTAGTGTAGAGGGACGTGTTTTGGGGTTTAAGGTGGTGCAGTGGTGATTGGGTAGTGTAGGGGATCATGCTGGGGTTAGTGTTTTAGGGTTTAGGGTATTGCAGTGGTGTTTGTGTAGTGTGGAAAGTCATGCTGGGGGTAGTGTTTTAGGGTTTATGGTAGTGCAGTGTTGCTTGTGTAGTGAAGGGGGTCATGCTGTGGATAGTGTTTTAGGGTTTAGGGCAGTGCAGTGCTGTTTGTGTAGTGTAGGGGTACTGTTTTAGGGTTTAGGGCAGTGCAGTGATTTTGTGTAGTGTAGGGGGTCAGGCTGTGGATAGTGTTTTAGTGTATAGGGTAGTGCAGTGGGGTTTGGGAAGTGTAGGGGGTCATACTGGGGTTAGTGTTTTAGGGTTTAGGGTAGTCCAGTGGTGTTTGTGTAGTGTGGAAGGTCATGCTGGGGGTAGTGTTTTAGGGTTTATGGTAGTGCAGTGGTGTTTATGTCTGCTGTAGGGGGTAGTGATTTAGGGTTTAGGGTAGTGCAGTGGTGTTTTTGTAGTGTAGGGGGTAGTGTTTTAGGGTTTAGTGTAGTGCAGTGGCGTTTGTGTAGTGTAGGGGGTCATTCTGGAGGTAGTGTTTTAGGGTTTAGGGTAGTGCAGTTGTGTTTGTGTTGTGAGGGGGCCATGCTGGGAGTAGTGTTTTAGGGTTTAGGATAGTGCAGTGGTGTTTGGGTAGTGTAGGGGGTCATGCTGGGGGTAGTGTTTTAGTGTTTAGGTTAGTGCACTGGTGTTTGCATAGTGTATGGTTTCATGCTGGGGGTAGTGTTTTAGGGTTTTGGGTAATGCAGTGGTGTTTGTGTAGTGTAGAGGGACGTGTTTTTGGGTTTAAGGTGGTGCAGTGGTGATTGGGTAGTGTAGGGGATCATGCTGGGGTTAGTGTTTTAGGGTTTAGGGTATTGCAGTGGTGTTTGTGTAGTGTGGAAAGTCACGCTGGGGGTAGTGTTTTAGGGTTTATGGTAGTGCAGTGTTGCTTGTGTAGTGAAGGGGGTCATGCTGTGGATAGTGTTTTAGGGTTTAGGGTAGTGCAGTGCTGTTTGTGTAGTGTAGGGGTACTGTTTTAGGGTTTAGGGCAGTGCAGTGATTTTGTGTAGTGTAGGGGGTCAGGCTGTGGATAGTGTTTTAGGGTTTAGGGTAGTCCAGTGGTGTTTGTGTAGTGTGGAAGGTCATGCTGGGGGTAGTGTTTTAGGGTTCATGGTAGTGCAGTGGTGTTTGTGTCTGCTGTAGGGGGTAGTGTTTTAGGGTTTAGGGTAGTGCAGTGGTGTTTATGTAGTGTAGGGTGTCATTTTTTAGGGTAGTGCAGTGCTGTTTGGGTAGTGTAGGGGGTCATGCTGGGGGTAATGTTTTAGGGTTTAGGGAAGTGCAGTGGTGTTAATGTAGTGTAGTGGGTCGTGCTGGGGTAGTGTTTTAGGGTTTGGGGTAGTGCAGTGGTGTTTGGGTAGTGTATGGGGAAGTGCTGGGGTAGTGTTTTAGGGTTTAGGGTAGTGCAGTGATGTTTGTGTTGTGTAGGGGGTAGTGCTGGGGGTAGTGTTTTAGGGTTTAGGGTAGTGCAGTGGTGTTTGTGTAGTGTAGAGGGACGTGTTTTTGGGTTTAAGGTGGTAAAGTGGTGATTGGGTAGTGTAGGGGGTCAAGATGGGGTTAGTGCTTTAGGGTTTTAGGTATTGCATTAGTGTTTGGGTAGTGTAGTGGTTCATGCTGGGGGTAGTGTTTAGGGTAGTGCAGTGGTGGTTGTGTAGTGTGGGAGGTCATGCTGGGGGAAGATTTAGTGTTTAGTGTAGTGCAGTGGTATTTGGGTATTGTAGGGAGTTGTGCTGGGGGTAGTGTTTTATGGTTTAGGGTAGTGCAGTGGTGTTTGTATAGTGTAGGGAGTCATGCTGGGGGTAGTGTTTTAGGGTTTAGGGTAGTGCAGTGGTGTTTGTGTAGTGTAGGGGGTCATGGTGGGGTTAGTGTTTTGGGGTTTAGCGTGGTGCAGTTGTGTTTGGGTAGTGAAGGGGGTCGTGCAGGGGTAGTGTTTTAGGGTTTAGGGTCATGTAGTGGTGTTTGTGTAGTGTAGGGGGTTGTGCTGGGGCAGTGCTTTAGAGTTTAAGGCAGTGCAGTGGTGTTTGTGTAGTCTAGGGGTTTGTGCTGGGGTAGATTTAGGGTTTAGGATAGTGCAGTGGTGTTTGGGTAGTGTAGGGAGTCGTGCTGGTTGCAGTGTTTTAGGTTAAGGGTAATGTGGTGATGTTTGGGTAGTGTAGGGTGTCGTGTTGGGGTAGTGTTTTAGTTTTTAGGGTAGTGCAATGGTGTTTGGGTAGTGTAGGGGTTCATGCTGGTGGTAGTGTTTTAGGGTTTATGGTAGTGCAGTAGTGTTTGTGTAGTGTAGGGTGTAGTGTTATAGGGTTTAGGGTAGTGCAGTGGTGTTTGTGTAGTGTAGGGGGGTTATGCTGTGCGCAGTGTTTTAAGGTTTAGGGTAGTGCAGTGGTGTTTGTGTATTGTAGGGGATCATGTTTTGGGATATAGGGTAGTGCAGTGGTGTTTGGGTAGTGTAGGGGGTCATGTTGGGGTTAGTGTTTTAGCATTTAGGATAGTGCAGTGGTGTTTGAGTAGGGTAGGGGTTCGGGCTGGAGTAGTGTTTTATGGTTTAGGGTAGTGCAGTGGTGTTTGTGTAGTGTGGGAGGTCATGCTGGGGGTAGACTTAGGGTTTAGTGTAGTTCAGTGGTGTTTGGTTAGCGTAGGAAGTTGTGCTGGGGATAGATTTAGGGTTTAGGGTAGTGTAGTCGTGTTTGTGTTGTTAGGGGGTCATGCTGTGGTAGTGTTTTAGGGCTTAGGGTAGTTCAGTGGTGTTTGTATAGTGCATGGGTCATGCTTGGGATAGTGTTGTAATGTTTAGGGTAGTGCAGTGGTGTTTTTGTAGTATAGGGGGTCATGCTGGGGTAGTGTTTTAAGGTTTAGGGTAGTGCAGTGGGGTTTGTGTCTAGTGTAAGGGGTAGTGTTTTAGGGTTTAGGGTAGTGCAGTGGTGTTTGTGTAGTGTAGTGGGTCATGCTGTATATAGTGGTTTAGGGTAGTGCAGTGGTGATTGTGCAGTGTAGGGGGTCATATTGTAGGGTATAGGGTAGTACAGTGGTATTTGGGTACTGCAGGGGCTCATGCTGTGGTTAGTGTTTTAGGGTTTAGGGTAGTGCAGTGGTGTTTGGGTAGTGTGGGGTTCGTGCCTGGGTAGTGTTTTAGGGTTTAGGGTAGGGCAGTGGTGTTTGTGTAGTGTGGGAGGTCATGCTGGGGGTAGATTTAGGGTTTAGTATAGTGCAGTGGTGTTTGTGTAGTGTAGGAAGTTGTGCTGGGTGTAGTGTTTTAGGGTTTAGGGTAGTGCAGTCGGGTTTGTGTTGTGAGGGGGTCATGTTGAGGGTAGTGTTTTAGGGTTTAGGGTAGTGCAGTGGTGTATGGGTAGTGTAGGGGTTCATGCTGGGGGAAGTGTTTTAGGGTTTAGGTTAGTGCACTGGTTTTTGCGTAGTGTAGGTGGTCATGCTGGTGTAGTGTTTTAGGGTTTAGGGTAGTGCAGTGGTGTTTGTGTAGTGTAGGGGGATCTTTTTTAGGGTTTAGGGTAGTGCAGTGCTGTTTGTGTAGTATAGGGAGTCCTGCTGTGGATAGTGTTTTAGGGTTTAGGGTAGTGCAGTGGTGTTTGTGTAGTGTAGGGGGTCATGTTTTAGGGTTTAGGGTAGTGCAGTGGTGCTTGTGTAGTGTGGGAGGTCGTGCTGGGGGTAGTGTTTTAGAGTTTAGGATAGTGCAGTGGTGTTTGTGTTGTGAGGGGGTCATGCTGAGGGTAGTGTTTTAGGGCTTAGGGTAGTGCAGTGGTGTTTGTATACTGTAGGGGATCATGCCGTGGGTAGTGTTTTAAGGTTTAGGGTAGTGCAGTGGTGTTTGTGTAGTGTAGGGGGTCATGCTGATGGTAGTGTTTTAGGGTAGTGCAGTGGTGTTTGTGTCTACTGTAGGGGATACTATTTTAGTGTTTAGGGTAGTGCAGTGGTGTTTGTGTAGTGTAGTGGGTCATATTTTAGGGTATAGGGTAGTGCAGTGGTGTTTGGGTAGTGTAGGGGGTCATGTTGGGGTTAGTGTTTTTGGGTTTAGGGTAGTGCAGTGGTGTTTTTGTAGTGTATGGAGTCGTGCTGGTGGTAGAGTTTTAGGGTTTTGGGTAGTACAGTGGTGACTGTGTAGTGTAGGGGGTCATTCTGGGGGTAGTGTTTTAGGGTTTAGGGTAGTGCAGTAGTGTTTATGTAGTGTAGGGGGTCATGCTGGGGTCGTGTTTTAGGGTTTGGGGTAGTGCAGTGGTGTTTGGGTAGTGTATGGGGTAGTGCTGGGGTAGTGTTTTAGGGTTTAGGGTAGTGCAGTGTTGTTTTTGTTGTGTAGGGGGTCGTGCTGGGGGTAGTGTTTTAGGGTTTAGGGTAGTGCAGTGTTGTTTATGTAGTGTAGGGGGACGTGTTTTAGGGTTTAAGGTAGTGCAGTGGTGTTTGGGTAGAGTAGGGGTTCATGCTGGGGTTAGTGTTTTAGGGTTTAGGGTATTGCAGTGGTGTTTGTGTAGTGTAGGGGGTCATGCTGGTGATAGTATTTTAGGGTTTAGGGTAGTGCAGTGGTGTTTGTGTATTGTAGGGGATCATGTTTTGGGATATAGGGTAGTGCAGTGGTGTTTGGGTAGTGTAGGGGGTCATGTTGGGGTTAGTGTTTTAGCATTTAGGATAGTGCAGTGGTGTTTGAGTAGGGTAGGGGTTCGGGCTGGAGTAGTGTTTTATGGTTTAGGGTAGTGCAGTGGTGTTTATGTAGTGTGGGAGGTCATGCTGGGGGTAGACTTAGGGTTTAGTGTAGTTCAGTGGTGTTTGGTTAGCGTAGGAAGTTGTGCTGGGGATAGATTTAGGGTTTAGGGTAGTGTAGTCGTGTTTGTGTTGTGAGGGGGTCATGCTGTGGTAGTGTTTTAGGGCTTAGGGTAGTTCAGTGGTGTTTGTATAGTGCATGGGTCATGCTTGGGATAGTGTTGTAATGTTTAGGGTAGTGCAGTGGTGTTTTTGTAGTATAGGGGGTCATGCTGGGATAGTGTTTTAAGGTTTAGGGTAGTGCAGTGGTGTTTGTGTCTAGTGTAAGGGGTAGTGTTTTAGGGTTTAGGGTAGTGCAGTGGTGTTTGTGTAGTGTAGTGGGTCATGCTGTATATAGTGGTTTAGGGTAGTGCAGTGGTGATTGTGCAGTGTAGGGGGTCATATTGTAGGGTATAGGGTAGTACAGTGGTATTTGGGTACTGCAGGGGCTCATGCTGTGGTTAGTGTTTTAGGGTTTAGGGTAGTGCAGTGGTGTTTGGGTAGTGTGGGGTTCGTGCCTGGGTAGTGTTTTAGGGTTTAGGGTAGGGCAGTGGTGTTTGTGTAGTGTGGGAGGTCATGCTGGGGGTAGATTTAGGGTTTAGTATAGTGCAGTGGTGTTTGTGTAGTGTAGGAAGTTGTGCTGGGTGTAGTGTTTTAGGGTTTAGGGTAGTGCAGTCGGGTTTGTGTTGTGAGGGGGAGATGTTGAGGGTAGTGTTTTAGGGTTTAGGGTAGTGCAGTGGTGTATGGGTAGTGTAGGGGTTCATGCTGGGGGAAGTGTTTTAGGGTTTAGGTTAGTGCACTGGTGTTTGCGTAGTGTAGGTGGTCATGCTGGTGTAGTGTTTTAGGGTTTAGGGTAGTGCAGTGGTGTTTGTGTAGGGGGATCTTTTTTAGGGTTTAGGGTAGTGCAGTGCTGTTTGTGTAGTATAGGGAGTCCTGCTGTGGATAGTGTTTTAGGGTTTAGGGTAGTGCAGTGGTGTTTGTGTAGTGTAGGGGGTCATGTTTTAGGGTTTAGGGTAGTGCAGTGGTGCTTGTGTAGTGTGGGAGGTCATGCTGGGGGTAGTGTTTTAGAGTTTAGGATAGTGCAGTGGTGTTTGTGTTGTGAGGGGGTCATGCTGAGGGTAGTGTTTTAGGGCTTAGGGTAGTGCAGTGGTGTTTGTATACTGTAGGGGATCATGCCGTGGGTAGTGGTTTAGGGTAGTGCAGTGGTGTTTGTGTAGTGTAGGGGGTCATGCTGATGGTAGTGTTTTAGGGTTTAGGGTAGTGTAGTGGTGTTTGTGTCTACTGTAGGGGATACTATTTTAGTGTTTAGGGTAGTGCAGTGGTGTTTTTGTAGTGTAGTGGGTCATATTTTAGGGTATAGGGTAGTGCAGTGGTGTTTGGGTAGTGTAGGGGGTCATGTTGGGGTTAGTGTTTTTGGGTTTAGGGTAGTGCAGTGGTGTTTTTGTAGTGTATGGAGTCGTGCTGGTGGTAGAGTTTTAGGGTTTTGGGTAGTACAGTGGTGACTGTGTAGTGTAGGGGGTCATGCTGGGGGTAGTGTTTTAGGGTTTAGGGTAGTGCAGTAGTGTTTATGTAGT